>NC_139031.1:60429522-61629522 GCF_964662115.1 Mustela nivalis
CCCTGGCTTCTCCTCCCCCTCCCCATCGTCATCTTTGTCCTCTTGTCTATTTGCATCTTTTTTTGTAAAATAAATTTTTAGTTATTAAAATTTAAATTTTTAAAATTTTTTAATTAGGTTGTCTTTTTATTCTTTATTATAACTGCCTTGTGTCTAGGTGCATATGTGTACTCAGAAAATACTTAATAAGCTTGTACTTTGTGCCCAATCCTTTTTTGATCCTTGGGGATACAGCAGTGAGAGGGGAAACAGATAATATCCCTGACTTGGTAGCATTGCATTCTAAAGGAGAGAGACAGAACATAAACAAAAGATATAATGCATCAAGGTATGCTAACAACCATAAAAAAAGTCTGAAAACAAAACAAAGAACAAAGAACAAAGAAGGTGTAGTGATGGAGAGCTGTGCATGGGGAGAAGAGTATTTTTGTCAGAATGGTCAGGTAAGGCCTTTCTCAGGGAAGGGTCAGAGACTTGTCATGAAGGAGCAAAGAAAGTATCCGAGAGAAAAGTATTGTATTCAGAGGAAGGGCCCGGCCAGGAGAGAGTGTTGCAGGAGTATGGATCACAAAGGCCAATATGGCTGAAGCAGAGAGAGCCGGCAGAGGAAGCATGGTGGGAGCCAAGAACGAGATCATGGGGGGTCTTTTGGGAGTTGGGGAAGAGTTCCATGTTAATGGGAAGCCACTGGAAGATTTCAGTAGAGGAATGATGTAATCTGAATTATGTTTTAAAAGGATCGTTCCAGCTGCTGAGTGGAGAAGAGCAACAGTAGAAGCTGGAACCTAGAAAGGAGCCAAATCTGTAATGACATAATCAGGATACAAATGAGCCAAATGCAATTTATAACCACATAAATCAAGCAGAGTCCTTATAATTAGTAGGAATGTGCATTCTCTGTGCTAAGAAAATAACTAGTTCATAGAAAAACTTTTTTTTTTTTTAAATCAAAACATCGAAACATTTGGATTTTATAGTGCCTCTTGGGGAAGTTAAATTATTTTTACATACTGCTATCTCTGCTTCAGTCCTGCTTCAGGAACTGTGCCTTCACTCCAGGACCTTCTTAGGTCTGTACTGTTCTCATAAAATTTTATTTAGTTTGTTTCAGAGGTACTTTTAAAAACAGGTACTTTTTGTAAAGCACACTTAGATTCTCTGTCCTGTAATTCTAGAATTTCATCAAGCCAAGTCACTACCAAAGGAGAAGAAACTAGATCATAAGTCCCACAGATAGACGACACTGAAGCTGAAATGCACGTGCTATTAATGCAATAATTGCACAAAAAAATGGCATTCATTTAGCATGCTTGATTTCCTAATTATTCTGAATCCTTACTTCACTTTTTTTTTTAAGCTTTTTATTTTTATTTATTTGATGGAGAGACACAGCAAGAGAGAAAACACAAGCAGGGAGAGTGGGAGAGAGAGAAGCAGGCTTCCCACTCAGCAGAGAGCCCAATTCGGGGCTCAGTCCCAGGATTCTGGGATCATGAGCTGAGGCGAAGGCAGACGCTTAAGGGCTGAGCCACCCAGGTGTCCAATACTTCACTTTTAACATGCAAAACTTTCCATAACCCAATTCCTGGTTTTTAAAATCTGATGGGAAAAGACAATTCTTTCTGAATCTTAAGTCTTTCTATTTTTTTAATTATTTTTTTAGATTTTACTTATTTATGAGAGAGAGAGTGAGTAAGCAGGGGAAGGAACAGAGGGAGAGGAGCAAGCCGGTTCCCCACTGGCTGAGTGCAGAGCCCTATGAGGGGCCCAGTCTCAGGACCAAGAGATCATGATCTGAGCCCAAACCAAGAGTCAGACATTAAGCCTTTTTATTTTATAAATTATCTAGTGTATTTAATTTTTTGCAATAAATGTATGTTCAGATTACCCACTTTTAATTTTGAGACTTCTATACATGGCAGAGCTTCTTATTCCAACTCAAGTGCGAGGAAAACTTTGCTTTCTACCCTGTAGGTCTTCTACTCAACTCTTTTGAATTGGAAAAAAAAAAAAAAGAAAGAAAGAAAGAAAAGAAAAAATTTCTTTTACAATGTAATGTTAGTTTCCAAAAATGCAAATTGTAGCTGAGTTCTTTTGAATACTTAAATCATTGCTACTTTAAATTGAAAAGGCAAAAGGAAATTAGACTCTCATATCAAATATTAGAAATGGGTTTTTGGAATTAGTGACCATTTATTTGTAAGACAATTTAAGAGAAGAATTAGGATAACTGATGAAATAAGCCCCAGAATTTTAATTATTATTCTCTTTTACCAAAGTATTTTAATCCTCTGGTATTAAAGATACTCAATTCTACTTCCTTTCAAAGCATAATTGAATTTTGTTATCCTCTAAAGCTTCATAAATTCAAGACTTTTCCTAAGCAATTATATGCCCATCAAATCCACTTAGCTGCCCATTGAACCGAATGAGCCTGGGGGGCCCCCAGTCAGGAGTTCGGAAACATACCTGCATCTGTGACAGTCTGACTCTTGGCCTCCCACATAAAACAAAGGTAAACATTTTCTGAGTAGAAGATGCGAGTACGTATTAGAAATTATTGAAAGCACATAACACTACAAAGATGCATTTACCAAAAGGATGCTGTTAATTTTGAAACAATGCTGGATTGGGCACAGAATTTGTCTGAACTGCATTCTTGGGAACCACCTTCTTTCTAATGTCTCCTGATGAATGGAATGGGGTGATTTGTTAACAATACCATTAATTTAATTTTTTTTTTTTTTAAGATTTCATTTACTTATTTGTCAGAGAGAGAGGGAGTGCTCAAGCAGGGGAGGGAGGAAGGAAGTGAGGGAGGGAGGAACAGCCTCCCCGCTGAGCAAGGAGCCCTGTGCCAGACTTGATCCAGGACCCTGGGATCATGACCAGATGCTTAACTGACTGAGCCCCGCAGGTGTCCCTCAATACTATTATTTTTAAATTGAGGAGATATACTGAATCCTCTTGGCTATCTCAGCAGATATGTACACCTTAAAATTATTTATTTTGGGGGACACCTGGGTGGCTCAGTTATTTTGAGGATCTTGCCTTCGGCTCAGGTCATGATTCTAGGGTCCTGGGATGGAGCCCTTCATTGGGCTCCCTGCTCAGAAGAGAGCCTGCTTCTCTCTCTCTCTCTGCCTGCCGCTCTGCTTACTTGTGCTCTTTCTCTCTCGGTCAAATAAATAAAAAAATATATTTTTAAAAAATTATTTATTTTGGGGTGCCTGGGTGGCTCAGTGGGTTAAGCCACTGCCTTCGGCTCAGGTCATGATCTTGGGGTCCTGGGATCGAGTCCCCCATCGGGTTCTCTGCTCAGCAGGGAGCCTGCTTCTCTCTCTTTCTTTCTGCCTGCCTCTCTGCCTCCTTGTGCTCTCTGCCTGTAAATAAATAAATAAATAAAATCTTTTAAAAATTTATTTATTTTGGATGCTTAATTTCTGGATTCATGGCCCCTCTGCTGTCTTCTGTCACTAAGTCTCACAATTGTAGCTTCAGTCCCTTTATTTTCATCAATTTCAAGGATTGTTACAAGGCCTATAACATTGTATCTTTTCCACCCCCAAATTGTTGACTTCAGTTTAGCTCTTGACTGGCTGAATTTCTTGGTTTTGTGTTGTTTTCACGAAAAATTCCATTATATGTTTGTAATTTGTTGCATATTTTAGTGAGATTTTCTGCTTTTATATTTGACCCATACTGTTCTCTACTTGTAAAAATAAGATAAAATTCTGTGCTTCTCAATTCTCAAGGCCATTATAAGCAGTTGACCTAGCACAGGTATCTGGCCCTTGGAAGAAGCATGTCATTTATTTGAGTTTTCTTGTTGCATCAGATAATCGAGCACAATGCTGTGAGGGAATATCTTTCTAATAGCCTTATGCACAAGAAAATAACAGATTTTGCATCCCTAGACAGCAGCTCCATCGGTCCCTGGATGAATCCTAGAAACCCAGCTCTATCGTTAGCTTACAGTTGACTTGAGTGAGTCTTGTCTTTTCTGTGGGACTCATTTCCTTATCTTTCGACCAGATCTCCCCCACAGCTGTGCTTTCCACATTGCTCTGATAATACGCACAGAACAGTGTTCCACTGGAGAATCACACAAAAGAGTAGTTAAATCAGTCAGGTCACTCCCACTAGTAAGAAAGGCAGCACAGTGTAACCTTTGCCACATTACTCAACTTCCGTGCCTTAGTTGCCTTCTCTGGAATGTGGGTATAGTAATCACATCTACCTCATAGGATTGCTGGAGAATCAGATCAGTTAAAACCTGTAAAGCAGTGCCTAAAAAACATAGCGATGCTCTTAAATGTCAGCAATTATGAGTTCCAGATTGTGATTTTATGTCCATGTTTTTTAGACTGAAAATCAAAAGTGTGATATTCACATAAGAGCATAGCATTTCTTTATACTTCTGACTCATTGTAGAATTTTATCACTTGAAAAATTTATGATCTTAGAAGAATCGCTGACAAGATGCTCCTGTTTGGGTGTCTTTTGTTATTCTTTGCACTGATTTTCCAGTAACTTACCCTGTCTGAAAATCTGAACTCCCCAAATCCTCTATTATTTTGATTCTGTCTATTTCATCTCATCCATTTCCCCCTGGCTTTGTAAGTCCATCCAAACCCAAGCACAGTAGCTTATTATTCGTACCCTCAGGGTAGAGACTTCAAAAGTCTTAGCACATTAGCCATGGAATTCATTCTGCCTGCATCTCTTCTCCTTGTTTGATCAAATAGGCAGCCTCCATTCCGTCTTTCGAATGTACACATAAGCCAAGCACTTTTTAAGATTTCTCTAATTCAATAACGGTTTTGATATTTTTTTAATGGCTTCTAGAGAGCATTATCTTGTCATACAATGGGAGAAGATACAGTTCCACAATAGGTAGGATTCAAACTGATTTTTATGCTGTCTTCATTGATACTGTTTAACAGCTCCTGGAGAACTGGGGACCAAAAGAGCTGCTGGTTTGTAAGTGATTGTGATCATGGTTTCCCTAGTCCACAAGCTGATTTCTAGAAAAGAGTTCACATGTATAAGTGCTATTTATTTCTTTTCTTTCTTCTCTTGATTTTTCAGTTGCTATATTTAACATTTATTTTTATGAGTGTTTAGGGCCAATACCTACCTGAAGCTTACTTACCTAGTTATTGCCTAGTATATGTTCTGAACCACAGATTATGGAGGTACAAGGTAAAGCAGCATACACATGGAGGGTGTTCAAAAGAAATCAAAATGAATTCAGAGTCAAAAATAACATCCAATGAAATTTCATCTGAAAAAGCATTGTTTTGTAAGCCAGAGTTATCTTGGTTGTTTTATTTTATTTTTTTAACTCTCTTCCTGAATGTATGTTTCTGGCAGTTTATCAAGCTACAAACTTGAAAAATGTATCAAAGGTCAAGTCGCTCATAAATGCATTGCTGAAATGACAGAAACAATTACACTATGTAGAAGAAGAAAGCCCCGAAGAAATTAAATATCCATTTCTGAAAAGTTTTCTCTCTACTGTTATTCCCTTTCCCAAATATATACTATTGATAACTTGCAGATTGCTACACACAACTGGTATGCTTTAAGAGTAGATTATGTTCTAAAAGACCGCCCCCCCCCAAAAAAAGTGTGTTGTGGAAACCTTTGGAAAACGTAGATGTAGGTAAAATGCAAGCTTACTTATTTTACCGGTTTTTAATCAAGTACCTGCTAGATGCTTGTGCCTGAAATACATCATGTTATGATGGAGAGAACATGAGCTTTGAAGTCTAGGAAAATGGGCTTGAAATCCTGCTTCTGCCACTAAGAAGCAGATGACTTGGAGCAAGAAGGGACAGAGAGCCATTTGATTCTCTATTTCAGATGCTGCAAATATGATTTCAAAAAAATATTCACCTCTTTACTTGCTATGATAATCATTTGCTTGGTACACAGTAGGTACTTACAGATGTTTCCTTTTTTTTTTTTAAATCCAGGATATAACAATCAGTGTGGAATTATTATAGATTTTTAAACAAAAAGGACCATCAAAGAAATATATTAGGTCAGCTTACCTGAGGTGCACTTGTAGGTAGTTTTAGACTGGGAAGAAGTTTAAGACTCTTGAGCTCAAATATGGGGAGAGGTTATTTGTTTTACTGTCTTCTTCTAAGTTACAATGAGAACACTGAAAATTAAGAGGACAGGACTTGTAAATTAGCCATTGATTGTACCCAGGGATTTTATTTATAATATTTAACATACACTCCAAGCACAAGGTACAAGACCTGACCCACCCATCTGAACAGATGCCTTGACCAGTCTTTAAAAATCAGTGGGCCATTATCTGTTCAAGCTAACACATGTCAACTGAACAGGAACACCATAGTTACATGAGAAAATTGTATATCTTTAGCCTAATTTAGTTACTTTCTAATTTTAGAAAATATTTACTCTCTCCTATAAGAGCAACATTCCCACTAATGTATACCTATTCTTGCTTTTACATTTTGTATCAAATTATATTTATGTATATACCGATTTGTGTGTGTGTGTGTTCTTCACACAGCAGTTGTATTTTATTGATTCATGATTAAATAATCCTCCTAACACTCATCAAAGAACATTATTAACTAGAAGATATTACCCCCAAAAGTCCCTCTTAGGAAACCACTACTATAAAACTTCACTGTTTTGTTCATAGAAGACTATGAAGTATAAATGCTCCCACTCTGATTTACTTATCTCTCCTTAAAACACCTAAATCATTGCTTCAACTAAGGCTCAAGATGAACAACAAAAAGTGTTTTGAGATAAATCAAGATGGTACAATGGGCCAAAATTTTTCTTTTTTAATTAAATATGTGCATATAAATTCTAGTCGCAAATAAGACTATGAGAATTTGGTTCCATTAACTCTTTCTTCCAACATTTTGGAATTTAATCAGAAATAAGTAGAGAGAAAACCTCCTGCACACTGGATGTGTCAGAATCATTTGGGGATCTTTTTCCCCCAAATATATATGTCCATATATAATTGACATATAGCATTTTGTAACTTTAAGGTATATAAGGTATTTATGTGATTCACTTACATATTGCAATGTAATTACCCCCTGGTGTTATCTTAAGTGAAGTAAGACAGAGAAAGACAAAAGCTGTATGATCTCACTTACATGCGGAATCTAAAGAAGCTGAACTTGTAGAAACAGAGAACAGAACGGTGGTTACTAGAAACTGGGGGTGGCGGAAATAGAGAGTTATTAGACAAAAGGTCTGAACTTCCAGTGTGAAGGTGATTAAGTTCTATAATCATAACCATTATGATTACAAATAGTCTATCTGTGTGAATTGCTGAGAGAGTAGATCTTACATGTTCTCACCAAAAAAAAGAGAGAGAGAGATATGATAATTATGTGACATGATGGAGGTGTTAGAATATGTGATGGGGGTGTTTAGAGGTTTTTTTCGTAACTAAGGAAATAGTTGACATGTAACACATTAGTTTCCATTATACAACATAATGTTGGGATATTTGTAACACTGTGAAACAGAACAATAAGTCTAGATGCCATTCAACTTATACATAGTTAAAAATCTTTTTCTTGTCATGAGAACTTTTAAGACTTATGCTCTTAGCAGCTTTCAAATATACAATACAATATTATTAATTTGAATCCTGCTATAATTATATTCCCATGACTTACTTATTTTCTAACTAGAAATTTATACATCTGGACCCCTTTTGCCCATTTTGCCCACCCCAAACCCCTCTTCTCTGGCAGCCACCAATCTGTTCTCTGTATTGGTTTTTTGGTTTTTTGTGGGGGCTTTTTAAAATGTATTTATTCTATTTTTAGAGTCTACATGTAAGTGAAATCATACGGTATCTGTCTTTCTCTGTCTGACTAATGTAATTTAGTATAATGTCCTCAAGGTCTACCCATGTTGTTGCATATGACACGATCTTACTATCTGGTCACTGACTAATATTTCCATTGTTTCATGTACCGCATCTTCTTTACCCTTTCATCTGTCAGTGAACTCTTAGGTTGTTTCCATGTCTTGGCTATTGCATATAATGCTCCAGTGAACATAAGCGTGCATATGTCTTTTCGAATTATTATTCTTGTTTTGGTTAAATACCCAGTAGTGGAACTACTGCATCATATAGAGGTCCTATTTTTTTTATTTTTTGAGGAATCTCCATGCTGTTTTCACAGTGGCTATACCAATTTATATTCACCACAACAGTGCACGAGGGTTCCTTTTTCTCTACACTTGTTATTTCTTGTCTTTAAGATTTTAGCCATTCTGAGTGATGCAAGGAGATAATTTATTTGTGGTTTTGAATTGTATTTCCCTGATGATGAGTGATGTTGAGCATCTTTTCATGCATCTGTTAGCCATCTCTCTTCTTTGGAAAATGAAGTCCTATCCAAAAAATTATGGTCAAGAACACTATCAAGAAGCTGACTGATTATGTTTTCTCCTAGGAGTTTTATGGTTTCAGATCTTACACTGAAGTTTTTAATCTATTTTGAGTCAATGTTTGTATAGGATATAAGAAAGTAGTCTAATGTCATTCTTTCATATGTGCCAATCCAGTTTTCCCAATAAGATTGAAAAAAACTTTCCTTCCCCATTTTGTTGTAAATGAATTGACCATATATGTGTGAGTCTATTTCAGGGGTCTCTGTTCTCTTCCATTGATCTATGTGCTGTTTTTATACCAATACCATATTGTTTTGATTATTTTAGCTCTGGATACAGTTTGCAACCAGGGGGGCCCATACCTCCAACTTTATTCTCAAGATTGCTTTAGCTATTCATGGCCCTCTGTGGTTCCATACACATTTTAGGATTGTTAGTTCTATTTCTGTGGAAAATGCCTTTGAAATTTTGATCAGGATTGTGTTAAATCTGTAGATTGCTTCAGCTTATATGCACATTTTAACAATATTCATTCTTCTATTCCATAAGCATGGAACATCTTTTATTTATTTGTGTCTCTTTCAGTTTCTTCCATGAATGTCTTACAGTTTTCAGAGTATAGGTCTTTCATCTCTTTGGTTAAATTTATTCCTAGATATTTTATTCTTTTTGATGTAATTAAAATTGGGATTGTTTTTTAAATTTCTGTTTCTGACAGTTTTTTGCTGATGTGTAGAAGAAATGCAACAGATTTTTGTGTCTTGATTTTGTATCCTGCAACTACTGAATTTTTTTATTAGCTCTAACAGTTTTTTGGCGAACCCTTTAAGAATTTTCCATATGTAAAATCATGTCATCCATGAATACTGACACTTTCACTTCTTCCTTTCCAATTTTGATGCTTATTATTTATTCTTACTATCTTATTGGTCTGGCTAGGGCTTCCAATACTGTGTTGAATGCAAGTGGCAAGGTGGCATCTTTGGTCCCTGATCCTAGAGGAAAGGATTTTAGCTTTTCATCATTAAGTACGATGTTAGATGTGGGCTTGTCATATATGACCTTTATTATGCTGATGTTTGTTCCCTCTATACCCAATTTGTTGAGAGTTTTTATCATTAATGGATTTTGAATTTTGTCAGATGCTGATCCTACATCTTTTGAGATGATCTTGTGATTTTTTCCCCCTTCATTTTATTATTATTCTATGTCTTGTAGACTTAATTACAGGTATTGAAGCTTCCTTTCATCACCGGAATAAATTCCTCAGGATCATAGTGCATGATCTTTTTAATGTATTGCTGATTTTGGTTTACTTATATTTTGTTGAGAATTTTTGCATCTATGTTCATCAGGGAAATTGGCCTGTTATTTCCTTTTATGTGTGTGGTATCCTTGTTTGGTTTTGGTGTCAGTAATGCTGGCCTCATAAAATGAGTTTGGAGACATTCCCTGTTTTTCATTTTTGTGGAAGGGTTTGAAAAGGATTGGTATTACTTTTTAAAATGTTTGACAGAATGCAGCGAAGCATCTGGTCCTGGACTTTTTCTTGTAGGGAGGTTTTGATGACTGATTCAATCTCCTTAAAGTCTATTCATATATTTCCTATTTCTTCACAGTTCAGTCTTGGAAGATTGTATATGTTGAAGAACGTGCCCATTTCTTCTAGGTTGTTCAGTTGGTTGGCACATAATCATTCTTAACAGTCTCTCAGGATCCTGGGTAATTCTGTATTGTCAGTTGAAGCACCTCTTTCATTTCTTATTTGATCTTTTTCTCTTGGTCATTCTAGCTAAAGATATGTCCGTTCTGTACTTGTCAAAGAACCAGCTCCTAGTTCCATTCATTTTGTTCTGTTGTCTTTTTTGTCCCTATTTCATTTATTTCCTCTTATCTTCGTTGTTTCCTCTCTTCTACAAACATTGTGCTTCATTTGTTCTTTCTATAGTTGCTTGAGGTGTGGAGTTAGATTGATATTTTTCTTCTTTCTTGGGGTAGACTTTATTTCTGCGAATTTCCCTTTCAGAACTGCTTTTGCTGCATCCCTTAAATTTTGGTATCTTATTTTTTCACTTCATTGTCTCATGATATTTTTTGATTTCTCATTTGATTTCTTAATGGAACCACTGTTTGATCAGTAAGATGTTATTTAATTTCCATCTATTTGTGATTTTTTCAGGTTTTTTTCTTGTAGTTGATTTCAGTTTCATATGATTGTACTCAGAAATGATGTCTGGGGGCACCTGGGTGGGTTAAAGCCTCTGCCTTCTGCTCAGGTCATGATCCCAGGGTTCTGGGATCGAGCCCCACATTCGGCCCTCTGCTCAGCAGGGAGCCTGCCTCCCTTACTCTCTCTGCCTGCCTCTCTGCCTACTCATGATCTCTGTCAAATAAATAAATAAAATCTTAAAAAAAAAAGACTTGTTTTGTGTTCTAACATACCATCTATCCTTGAGGATGTTCTACGTGCACATGAGAAGAATGTGTATTCTGCTGGTTTGGGATGGATAGTTCTGTATATATTAAGTCCATCTGGTCTGATGTGTCATTTAAGGCCAATGTTTCCTTATTGATTATTTTGTGTGGATGATTTATCTATTGATGTAAGTGGGATATTAAGATCCCCTGTAATTTTTGTATTGCTGTGTGTCTTTTCCTTTAGGTCTGTGAATATTGTTTTATATATTAGGTGCTCCTATGTCCAGTGCAGAGATATTTATGAATTTTTTATCTTCTTGTTGGACTGACAACTTTATCATTATGTAATGCTCTTTTTGTTTTCTGTACAGTCTTTGTTTCAAAGTTTATTTTGTCTGATGTAAGTATAGCTCCCCCAGCTTTCCTTTGGCTTTTATTTACATGGAACATCTTTTTCCATCCCTTCGTTTTTAGTCAGTGCTTGTCCTCACATCTGACTGGGTCTCCTATAGACAGTGTATACCTGGCCAGCTTTAAAACGCAGAGCAAGAATACAGGACACTTGCTCCCAGCTTTCGTAAGGCAGAGGGAGAGCACAAAATGGTGCCGCCAGATCTCTCATCTCTGGAGAGAATCCCATCAGGCCCCTGCTCCTCCAGTAGATGCTTTAGGATTAGTAAGTGAATCTCCTTTGTGTATAGGCTGGGTGCTTTCCAAACTGCAGCTTCTGCACTGGGCTCTAGGGCAATTGAGTCTTCCTGAAGCCCTTCAGTAGCAATCTTGAAGTTCTTGGCAGCCTCAGGTCTCATGGACACAAAGCCCTACTGGTTTTCAAAGCCAAAAGTTTCAGGGTCTGGCTTAGGGGTTGGGATATCTGATGTAGAGGTACAAGATTTAATAGTTGGGGAATCTGAGGTAGAGTACAAACTCATTGCTCTTCAGGGAAAGGTTTCAGATTTGTGAGATCCCTCCTAATTGTGGGTTGCTTGTGCTGGGTGGAATTTTTTATGAGACTCTACCTCTCCTACCTACCTTGATGTGCCCCCCCCCTTTTTTTTGCTTGATGTGAAGCATCTGTTTAACTAGCTTTCAAGTCATTCTCAGAATTTTTTCTACATGTAGCTGTAGATTCAGGGTATCTGTAGGAGGAAGTCGGTTCAGGATCTTCTTATGTTGCTGTCTTGGACTGCCCGGCTTAAGGATCATTTTTAAGTGAAAATTTCTAAGACCTTGCTTTGTAGATCCAGTTGAGTAGTTGTCTGGTGGCAGCTGACATTTAGAAAACCTCTGCCACATTTGGAAATCTGAGCTAGGATATTTTTTCGTCTTTTCCCAATGCCTCTTCTCACTGTCCTCTGATTTTAACGTATATTGACTGGCTCCTAGATACCATTTTGACCCATCTAAGATCAACCAACTTCTTCTTTATCAATACAATATGAATCTTTTCTAAAATTCTCAAGCTTTCTTCTTGCAGATACTCACTAATCATTATGTACTTCCATTTGATTTTAGTAGAGACTTTCTATCTCAATTGTTGAACTGATGGTGCTCTTTATTGGGTGCATTTATTTAAAAAAACAAAAAACAAAAATCTCTTCTGATTACTATTAACTCCAAAAAGGCCCTCAGCAACATTTTATAAATGTTAACAGTCAGTAAAATAAGCTGGGAGTTCCTAATTTGTCTGTGGCTTTCAATATGGAAGCAAATAGCCTGCAGACCAATTAATAGGCTAACACTTTCCCCATCATTGAAACTTCATTTTCTCTGAAGTTATTTTCCTGTGATTTGCTGGCAGACATTCCACTACAACCGTGAAGATTAAAGGGGCAAATTTTGATTTAGTCTCCTATAGCTCTCAGCCTCCTATTTGTTTATGGTCCAAATTTACAGTGTTTCTACATGGGGTCATCAGAGGACAGAGCAGATCTTGGAAAAGTTTAATGGTGATGATTAATTCTTTGAATTAGTTTCTGCTTCAAAGCCTTCCCACATAGACCAAACTCCTACATTTTTTACTGCATCTCTTCCTCATTTCCAATTCAGCTTTTATTCCCTCAAATTCTGTTCAAATTTCACTGCCTTCAAAAATGTGTCCTTTTGTAAACTGTGCCATGTCTAATCATCTCATCAATCCACAGTCTCTATTGGCAACCAGATTTTTACATTATGATTATTGGTGCATATTTCATGAGAGAAACATGGCATCTCTAAGTCTTATGGTCTTCTTAATCCTGGAAACATTCTAAGCTCCAAATATAGATCTGTTTACATTGGTTTCCTTATTTGTAGTTTTGTCATTACTCTGTAGGCTTACTTGCATATTGTAATCTTTAAATAACTATCTATAGAATGACTATACTTACTTTCTTTTTATTTATGTGAGTATATAAGAGATCCCAAAATGTAGGAGTGCAGGAGAGGTCGTAAGAATTGCTTTAAATGAGAAAATTTATGAATTGAAATTGGTGGGGTTTTTTTGTTTGTTTGTTTTTAGATTTTATTTATTTATTTGAGAGAGAGAGATCACAAGTAGGCAAAGAGGCAGGCAGAGAGAGGGGGAACAGGCTCCCCACTGAGCAGAGAGCCCAATGTGGGGCTCGGTCCCAGGACCCTGAGATCATGACCCGAGCCGAAGGCAGAGACTTAACCCACTGAGCCACCCAGGCGTCCCTTGAAACTGGCTTTTAACCTAGGCCTAAAACGTTGGAAATGTGCAGTCATCCTCTTCTAGGCAATAAGGTCTTCAGAGCCGAGTCTTATTGCAACTATCCCCAGAGCATGGCAAATGAACTTGCTAGACAAGGTACGTCAAGTGAGGAGAGTTGGTGGAATATCTTTAAATAAAACAGACACAAAGCCATGCTTGATCTGGAGAACTACAGGGGGTCAGTTGGGGGTATAATGTAGTCACAGCAGTATGGCTGGCAGACTATTTGGCTGATACTGTGAGGACTGATTGGAAAGGTAAGACTCTCTCAGAGAAAGGTCTAAAACCAAGACCTGGGGTTGGGGATGGGGTGGGGGGTGTGGGAGAGGAGTAAAACTAAAGGGAAAGCTTTCCAAGAGCCCTCATTCAGAGAAAGTCCTGCAAGGTTCCATGAGGAACTGACTGGGATAGAACCCACAAGACACGTTAGCGTGATGGAAGATGAGCCTGGAGAGATCAAAACAGGAGCTGTATTTCATCATAGAACAAATGGAATTCTATTGAAATACTTGATATGGAACTATCTATTTACGTAAGTTTTTAAAGTTAAATTAGTTGGAGCTCCTGGTTGGCTCAGTCTTTTGCATGGCCAACTCTTGATTTTAGTTCAGGTCATGATCTCAGGGTCCTTGGGTTGAGCCCCATGTTGGCCATGCTCAGTGGGGAGTCTGCTTGAGGATTCCTCTCCCTTTCCCTCTGCCCTGCTACCACTCCCTTCCTCTCCAAAATAAATTAATAAATCTGTAAAAAAAAAAAAAAAAGAGAGAGAGAGAGTTAAATTAATTAAATTGATAATTATAATAAATGTGACTATTTTGTTGATTGTATTCATAACTCTTCAAAATGACCCTACTATATAATTTCTTTCATTTAGAAGCATAATTACTTTCATTTAATACTGTAATGTAGTTCAGTGTAACCTCATCATAGCACTTCCAGAAGCAAGCTTTTTTTCTTCTTGTCTAGAAGACATTGACTGAACGTAATTGGGTGCAGCTGTTTAACTCAGAGTTTTTCAGAGTCAAATGATTTAATCCATGCAGAGAAAGGGAACTAAAGAAGGATTAAATGATGCCACATGTCTTAGTACTTCTTCATGTCACTGTAAGCTCAATATTCTGTAGTATAACTTTTAATTAAAAATTTCATTGAAGCCCAAAAGTATTTATAACACAACTCTAAATAATTTTCAAAATATGAACTATAACATTTACCAGTTATGATTACATGAATTGGCTTTTCCTGAGTTTTCTGTATTTTCTCACAATCTTAGCACTTCAACAAAAAGAAAAGTGTACAACTACTAAAAGAAGAAGCTTATACTATCATACCAGTGGAATGGTTTTTACTAATACCTTTCTGTGAGCACACTTATAAGCAGAATTAGGAAAACATGATTAAGCACATTAATTCAAGTTGACTGAAACACACTGGTGCACCTCCATTCCTGTAATGATGAGGGAGGGACGGTCAGCTCCTCCACTGACAGGAGGTGATGAAAGTAGCATGGTATTGTTATACTAGATGGTGTTTTTCAACTATGCACCAGACACTGAGCTAGGCACTTAATTTTTTAAAAAATATCATTTAATATGCATAATAGTACCATAAAATAAGTACTATTATTAGCTTCCACTTTGTAGTTTAGGAAACTGAGTCTTGGAACAAGTTAAATAATTTACTCCAGGGTACATAGTTAATAAGTGGTAGAGCCAAAATTTGAACCAAGGCTGTTTGACTTCTAATTACTAAAAAAGTAAATTTGTAGATGAAATTAACAGTTGATAAGTTCAAACTCAAAAAAATAATGAAGTCACAAGAAAGAATTGTTCAAGAATAAAAATATGAAATAAAAATAAAAATCTGGGGGAAATAAGGACAAATAAAATTGTGTTTAATCTCAAATAATGCCAGAGGTAAAGTTATTATTTGAATTTCTGGATTTCCCATAATGCTTTTTTTTTTTAAGATTTTATTTATTTATTTGACAGACAGATCACAAGTATGTAGAGAGGCAGGCAGAGAGAGAGAGGGGAGGAAGCAGGCTCCCCACTGAGCAGAGAGCCCAATGCGGGGCTCAATCCCAGGACCCTGAGATCATGACCTGAGCCGAAGGCAGAGGCTTAACCCACTGAGCCACCCAGGCGCCCTCCCATAATGCTTTTAAAACCATGAGTCATTTTACTTTTTAGCCACTGAAAATAAACAAAGCCAGGTAGTCTGGGACTTTCAGATAAACAAATAGTTAATAGGAAGGGACATAAAAATGAAGTACTGTTTTCAGCTAAATGAAGTTAAGTTATTACATCTCACATCTTTATTCCAAATCACATATGCATAACTTATTATTATATGCATAACATATATGCATATATACATGCACATATTATATGTGTAACATATTACACACATAGAGAACTTGCATAAAAATGTGCCATGATAGGGGTGCCTGGGAGGCTCAGTTGGTTAAGCATCAGACTCTTGATTTTTGTTCAGGTTATGATCTCAGGGTTATAAGACTGAGCCCCACATCAGTCTCTATATGCAGCAAGGAGCCCGCTTGGCATTCTCTCTCTCCCTCTCCCACTCTCCGCCTCTACCTCTCTTAAAAAAAAAAAAAAAGGTGCTATGATAATTGACATTAAATAGGGATGCCAGTCATGGGCCTGATGTCAGACTTTGCAGGGTATAAACATGCCCTTTTTTTCTGCCCAACCCCAAGTGAAATCCTCAACCCAATTTATTAGGAAAGGAAGTCATGGATGTAGTGATTAGAGAGTTGTCTGCCTACATGTGCAGTTTCAACCAGGAGTACCTTAAATTCAATGAAGCACAGAAATGCAGAGTTATGATTGGATTCAGCCCTTAATCTTCATTATTTATTTATAATAAATCATTTTAATTATTATACTTTGTTAAAATGGGATTCATCTTAAAAATAAAGGTAAAGTTTGTGTTAGTGACCACATCAGTACCTGGTGTTGGAAGGTGGATTCTGCTGGGGAGAGGAAAGCACATTTTTTTACCTCAGGTTCGCCCAATTCATTTTGTTGCTCCACAAAGGAATGAAAACATAGAGACTTGAGGTAACACAACAAAGGTGAGAAGGAAGATAATATAGTGAGACCATAAGAGATATACTTACTGGGAATGGAAAGATTTTGAAGAAGTTGATGAAAAAGCAGGGAAATCCTGAAAGTAATTATAGTATGAAGATTCTAGATTACCCAAAGATATTTAAAAGTCAATAGGTAAATGTATAGATTTTTTTTAAGGAAAGAAAGAGAAGGTTAAGCTAAAGGTGATTAATTAGATAGGAGTTTGTTTCAAGAATGGCACCAAACTGAGTTCCACAAGTAAGGAAGACTTTATTCTAGACTATTACAATAGACACTGAAATTAACTCCATGGAAACAAAAGGCAGGAATATTTCTAAGTATTGGTTGAATTAGTGAGAAAGCAGTGGAGGACGTTAGGGGTGAGATTGATCAATGTGATGTGTAGAATACATTGAGTTACTCCTGAGTTTGCAAATATTTTTCTCAGTAGTTAAGTCATGTGTGTTTGCTAACCATTATCAGTTGAAGAAATTGGAGACCTACCATCCTACGTAGACTGAGGTGTCAGGGCACTATCTCCTTTGATGTTTCCATGTCAAAGAAATGGTTCCCAACTACTTGAGAAGGATATTTCCTAGGTTCGAAGACTAAGAAGTGACTAGGAGAAATTTACATAAGTTTCAAAGGAACAGAAAAATAATTTACACTTTTAAGGTTTTCAAATAAATGCTTTAAGAAAAGGGAGGCTAGGAGCCTAAAGACAGGAAGAACCCTGTCAAGTTTGGTCAAACTAAGGGTAATGTCAAGGCTATCTTGATCAGGTTTTAGTAAATGAACAGTTGGAAATATATAAATAGAGGTAGCCTTTTTCAGAAAAGCAAGGCATGTCCTGGGATTTCTAATCCAATTTTTTCCCATCATCCATCTAAAATTTACTGCAAAATTCTTAAGTTCTGACAGTAACTGAACCAAAGACTTTAGCTACGAAGATATTGAATGAGACAAAATCTCTGGCCAGAAGGTTCTCATAGGCTAATGGAGGTAAAGGTGAGTGGGTCAACAGACAATTATCAGAAGTCTTTACAGTGATGTGACTGCAGTGTTTGGGAACAGAGAACGTATAGCACAGTTCCATTTGGGGGATCCGAAAGTCAGAGAAGGTTCACAGAGGAAGAAAACACAGTCCTAAATAGTACTTAGGAAGCAGGTAGGGCAACCAGACATGGAGAACAGTGTACACCAAATAGCAGAGGGGTAAGAAAGCAGCATTTCAGTTCATAGAAAAACAAATGGTTTTCTGTGGAGAGAATGTAGGGAAATCATGGACAATGACAGACAATGAGGATTTCCTGTATCCTGATAAAGGCTCCAGCCCTCAACTAGTAGGTATTAAGGACACTGCGATGCTTCCATTTGTACTTTAGAAACACACTTTTGGGGATCAGGGTGGATGAGGGCTGCAGGAGAAATGGGAGATAGCAGGGGATAGGAGAAACGTGCACAAAAGCCTGGAAGAAAACATGGAGGCGGGAGGTGGTACATTGAATAAATCAGATTCACTACCTGGATGTCATAGCTGAGGGAGTGCAGGGATTAAAAAATTATTGGGAAACTTGCCATTTATGAAGAAGAGATACGAAGCTTCTCTTCGAAAAGAGGAGGGAAGAAAGTTATAAGACTCAATCCGTGGGTCTTTTACCTCAATAAGCTGAGAGTGATTCCAGACTTACTATCTTACAGTTTTATAAAGTTCAGATAGGATGGTTATATGAAAATGCTCTCTGGAAAGATCCAGGTGAATATGAGACTTCATTCTTCTCCCATCTCAATTCTTTTTTGAATTTATATTGGCTATCAGTCAATAAATAAATATATAAGTGGCTTCCACTATCAGAGTCAGTGTGAAATTTTAAGGCAATTTCTGAAGAATACAAAAGACATCAACAATAATTCTCAGGATTGCTACAGAGTTTGTTTAGGTCTGGGGAGGGAGATCTGTTCCAAAAATGCAGTACTAGGGGCTTTCTAAATAGTGTGATTCTTAAAAATCTTGGCTCTGTATCTGGTTTCTCTTTGCTTTAATTTCTCCTTTCTCTTTACCTCCCTCTCAATTCCATTACACGGATGTGCTTCAATTGCCTTCTGGAGGTACATTGCACATACTACTACTGTGACTGTTAAAAATCACCCATAGCAATCTGCACATTTCTATGACTAAAAAGAAATTAGAATAATGCAAGGAACATTTAGGGAATAGTGCTAAGCATGTATATCCCTGACATTAAAATACAATTAATTATATTTTTACTGTATTAATGTTGTGTTCTTTGCTCCTCTCCTAAGCTATAAAAACCTTGAAACTATAAAAACCTTCATAAACCAAGATTTATCTTTTATATTACATTTAAGCTCCAGTACGATGAATGCAATAAACTTTCAGCATATACTTTTACCAAGAAAAAGAAATCTATCCTCTGATCACACTTCTCATTTTGTTTTATTTTTATGGAAATTGACATGAATTTTTAGTGTAATTACTTCAAACAGATGTTCAATTCTCTTATCCTGATAATAGGAAACACAGTACAATGAAAGGAGATATTTTGGAAGAGTGCATGAAAGAGTTGGGTGAAGTTCATGAAATAGACCAAATAGGGAAATTGGAGGGTTGCTTTAAAGATGTCAAAATACATGTTTAAACTGATTAAATGATGAATTATTAAAAACGTATTTTTAAAATTGTATATGTGAAGACAGAGATCAGAACATACCAACTTAAACTAATTCAAATCTTGTTTTGAGTTTGTAAAAATAAACATTTTCATTTTATTTCTCAACCTTTTATATGGAGTGTCACAAACAGGTTTAAGCTAGATGTGCTTTAGTTAAGGCTTCACAGTAAGATAGAAGTTGTAATATGTAGACAATGGTTCATTCATTTCTTTCTGTTACGTATTTCATGTAAAGTGTACATTTTTGTAGGTTTGCTTAAGATGCCTAGAGCTTTATGGGGGAAAAATAAAAGTCATAAAGCAGTCCTTTGAAAATTTTATGTTGGAACGTGTATGCCAAAAAAATGGTATATTTAATATACAATGACAAGTGTGTAGATTCTGAATGTTTATGATCTCATGTCCAGGATCTAACTAAGAAATTGTCCTCAGAAAGACTAAAGAAAAAAAAGAAAGAAAGAAAGAAAAAAACAAGTTGCATTAGCTGTTGCTAAATGAGTTGTAGAACCACATCATTCACTATAATGATAATTAGATTTATCAGCCCAGGTTTATTTGGATGCAAATTCAGATAATCAAAGTCTTAAAAGGTTCTATATTGGGGACATATGGTAGTTGAAAATATCCTAACAGTCGGGTAATAGATATGGAAAAATGGAATTTCCAAATGTTCAGCAGCTAAATTTTCATTCCTCTATATGGAAAGACTATAAATTAACCTGATATTTGGATTTGTACATGTTTAACTTACTATCATACATTTTCTGAAATAATGTCATGCAAAACAGTTTTTATCTAATTAAAATAATGTTTATCAATCAAAAACAACTTTCAATGTGAAGAAGAGGGATGAAATTATTTTCTGAAGCACATATAGGTAAAGACTTTATTTCCAGGGTCACTTTTTATATTAAAAATAAGATAGGAGTTGCACTCCTAGAATGTGGTTGAAAATCACAAATTATGGAATTAACCTGTGATAGCCGTAAACCCAGCCTTTCTTTCTCTCCTGTTTCCCTGATGACTCGTGCCTGGGGTGCTCCTCAACATTTAGCTTAAAAGCGCACACTTGGGGGTTTAAGTGGGTAGGAGAAGAATAAATGAAACAAGATGGGATTGGGAGGGAGACAAACCATAAGTGACTCTTAATCTCACAAAACAAACTGAGGGTTGCTGGGGGGAGGGGGTTTGGGAGAAGGGGATGGGATTATGGACATTGGGGAGGGTGTGTGTTTTGGTGAGTGCTGTGAAGTGTGTAAACCTGGTGATTCACAGACCTCTACCCCTGGGGATAAAAATATATGTTTATAAAAAATTAAAAATTAAAAAAAAAAGCGCACACTTCCTAAGGATTCCGGGTAGTGGTCAATGCATTGAGTTGATTAAAGCACCCATTAAAAGCAAAGTCAAAGATCTTAACGATTTCATGTTTTCATGAACCGTTGCCATTTTTCCAATGGCTGTAAGCAAAAACATGTAACCTTGGACACATCAACATGCCTAGTCTTTGTATCTGAGACAGTATACGCCACCACTATGCTTCACTGTGTCCCAAGGAACATCTTAGAGTGACTTCTGGGCTTTTCAGTTTCTGGACTTTTCGTAGGCGAAGTTTCATCCATTATTAACTCTCTTGGCATCCCGCATTCTCCCTATCACCATGCCAATTAAAAATAGATTGGGAATTGGTTAAAACTCAGTTCAAATCTTAGCTTCTTTACTTAAATTTCTGCTTTTTGAGACAGTAAACTTCAACTTGTTGAGCTTCAGTTTTCTTTAAAGTAAAAATCAGATGTTAGTACCTATGTCAAAAAGTTGTAGAAGGTACAAACTTCCAGTTATAAAATAAACGAGTCATGGGGATGTAAGGTAAGGCATGGTGGCTATAGTTGACTATTCTATAATGTATATTTGAAAGTTGCTAGGAGAGTAAGTTTTAAGTCTCTATCAGTCGAAAAAAATTGTAACTCTGTATGGGAACAGATGTTAGTTGGATGTATTATGATTATTTCACAATGTATGCAAATATCAAAGCATTATGTTGTACACCTGAAACTAATGTTATCTTTCAGTCATACCTCAAAAAATTGCTGCAGTGACAATTACCTGAGGTGAGGTATACAATATTCATAGCACAGTGCTTGACAAAAGATGTGCAATCAGTAACTGCTCATCGATTGTTTTCATCTAGGTATACCCTGTATAAAGAGAAGTCTAAAGGGAAGTCCCACAGAGAAACGATTGATATCTGGTATGGAGTCCAGATGAATCTGTAGCTACTCATTCAAGAAGCAGTCTGGTCCAATTCAAAACACAAGAAAAGAAAGGCAGAAAAATTCTAGAGGAATGATTCTCAGATTTTATGTGCGTGGAGATCACCTGGGGACCTTTATAAAAGGCAAATAATGATTTAGTGGATGGAATCTGAGAGACTGCATTTCTGGCAAACTCCAGCTGGTGCATATGCTGCCTGCCCACTGGATACACAGTAACAAGTCCTAGAGCACTTGAGTGCATGGCAACTTATGAAATACTGTACTCAAATCCATATATGTCTAATCCAGCATTCTGTTTCCTGATACAACAGGTTAAAATTAATTGATTCCTTTGTTCATTTAATGAAAGATTATTTAGTGTCTTTTATATGCCAGGCAGTGTTTTAGGTTCTAAGTATAAAATAACAAGAGAGAGAAAGATCATGCCCTCATTGGGTTTTTAATCTAGTAGTAGGGTTAGAAGATAAACTTATAAACAATTCATTAGGTTCCAGTGGTGGGTAAAGCTGTAATGAAAATAAAATGTAGTTATTGTGAGATTATATATGGTCAATAAAGCCTCCTCCAGGAAGTGGACAATTGAACCGAAACCTGAATATAGAAAAGTAGTCTGCCATGAGATCTAAAATTGTCATACAAAGGGAAGGGAGAATGCCAAGTCCCTGAGGCAGTGATAAGATTATTCTGTAGGAGAAAAGGGGAAAAAAATCATTATGGCTAGAACATAATGCCATTATGTGGATGCAGAACAACGCTGAGCAGTCCAGAGCCATCAGAGCCAGGGACTTACCTGGCCACGTTGGGAGGAGTGCAGTAAGGGCTGACATCTAAGGGAATTTAGAGGTTGAATCCAAGGTGGGTTTTAATAGCTCCACAGAGGATTAAGATGTGTTCTAGAACAAACGTACCTACCAGAAAATGCACCGGGCTAAGCGGAACAAGATGAGTGAAAAGAGCTCACGTAAGATACGGGACACAGGCTGAAAAAAAGAAGAAGAAGAAGAAGGAGAAGGAGAAGGAGAAGGAGAAGGAAGTCATAATGCAAGAAAGGTTGAAATTGTACATCCCTTCAGTTTACGAGAAAGAGAAATCTACCACTTTTGCTTTGAAAATTAATTTTATAATAGCACCCACATAGCATACTTTCAGTTGCTGCAGAATGAGTTAAATTTTTCTGAGTAGAAATAATTAAGTAACTATGAGAAGAAATAAAACTGTAATTCCTGGTTGATTATAGGCTGGAGCACCAAACTTGCCTTCCTTTTCACAGGATATTAGAAATGAAAGTGAAAGAGAGTAGATAGAACATTAAAAGTAGCAGCAAAGAACTAAGACATATGCGAGTCCCCTCTTGCCCTCAGAAAAAAGTTCAGTAGGAAGAAGAGTCATTATTACGTAAATTGTAAAATATTAAATACCTTTTACTGTAATGATTTTCATATTCTACCTTCAGTACCTATAAATCTACAATCTATCTCCATATTGTTTTCCTGGGATGTAAGCCAAAGCCTAAAGCCAATAAAAGCAGAATTAAAAGAGATCCCACAGATCACAGTAACTAAAGACTGAATGGTACAATGATGAGTCCATCATCATTTCAGTGAGTCTGACTTACTAGTAAGCAAATCTAATCATTTAAAGCCTTGCAGACTGGTGGCTTATTAATGTTCCACTTGACTTCTGATTGTGTCTAATGATACAAGGCCCTGCAAACTAGTAACTATTAACCTGTTAGAGCATTTCCAATTGACTTCTGATTTTCTATCTTGTTTTTCAAATGTATGAATAAAGGACCATACATTAACACGATGCTCCTAGCCTTCCATCAGTGAGAAACAGCTCTGCGTTGCTTTTCTAATAGCAGTGAAAAGTAGCATAATTAGTCACTCTTTCTCAACTGAAGGTGTAATGGCCCAAGGCACACGTTTGTGATATATTTATCCAGAATTATGGTCATGTTTTCTGGCAAAATAATAGATCAGCTTTTGCTTGTTTTGGGATTGTTTTTGCTCTGTTCCATTGATGTCATTGACACCCTACATTAACCAGCGATGCCGTAGAGTTCATTTCATATTCTATTTTGGTCATTTGTAATCCTTTTAGCTGTCTTTGGCATTCATTAATCACAAAGACATTTTCTTCCTCATTGGCCTTTTGTACATCTCATTGTATTCATTCAACAAATACTAAAGGCATGCCAATCTCTGGAGCTCGGAAGGCGAGGGAGTGGGGTCAGATGAAGCTGGGAAGAGAATCCGGAGCCAGGTCATTATAGGTCTTGTAAACATTTAAGAACTTTCATCTCTGTCTTAAGAGCAACAGGAAACTGCTGATGAGTTTTAAGTGCTGGAGCGACACCATCTTTTGCGATTTGCTTACCTTGTCACTTTTCTCCCCCTCTTCCAATGGGACCACGTAGACAGTTTTATGTTTTAGCCTATTATTTGCATATCTTGGCTATTTCCAACTAACACAGTAATTTTTATGAAAAAGAAAAAAAAGGTTGCCAGTCATACAAAAATAAATTCTCTGGGAGACAGTTTGCAGAGATGCCTGAGTTGGTTCATGAAAATATATGGTACATGCTGTGGGTAGAGGTGTTATTTGTAAATGATGATGTAAATGGTACATCTCCAATAATGCAATAAAAAGGGGAATATAATTCATTGATGCTCTTTATTGCAAGGTTAATATTATAAATAGAAAAGTCACTAACTGGGCAGCTATCTGTAGTAAAAAATACTTTTAGCACTGTGCTTGATCTATACACCTAAGCTTCTAATAATAAAAGAAGCTTCAGTTAAGGGTATATATTTATTCCTCGTGTTCTTTTAACATCTGGCTGTCGTGGGCATTGTTTTAGCTTTGTTTTTAACTAAGAACCAAATAACCTAATTTATCTTGGTGCCCATCTGGTTACAATTGCTCATTTTACATTTATTTAAAACTGATAGATTGTTTGTGACGATGTCTTCCCCAGGAGAAGAAGTTGACAGACAGCTGTGCAGAGATGCCATCTTCCCCATCCCTGTTGCCTGTTACGCCCCATGCCCAAAGGACTGTGTGCTCAGCATGTGGTCTTTGTGGTCCTCCTGCTCACACACCTGCTCGGGGAAAACCACAGAAGGGAAGCAGATACGGGCACGGTCCATTCTGGCCTATGCCGGTGAGGAAGGTAAGGCTGGTCCCCAGCTTCAGAAGTGGATTCACATTCCTTTCTGAAGTCGGCTTCCTTTTTTTTTTTTTTTTTTTTTTTTGTCCTTCGTGGTTAAGGTGATGCTACACAAAAATCTACTTCCAGAATCCCAGCAATTCAAGGAAATTTAATATCTGTTGACATATGGAACAACTTCTTTTCCCCAAAATTAATCTTGAAAATAGATCTTTAATAAAAGAAGAAAGACTTTAAAAAGTATTTGCTTTGCCTTAACTCTCTCCTAATAACTGCTTTCTAGTTTGAATGCTAAACCTGTGCAAAGGTATGAAAATGGCTTCCCAAACTCCAGATATGTCAGGTTTGATTATTTTTTTCTCTATTGCAGTAGTCAGTTTTTCCCTTTGAGATGACATTTTGCCTTCTCATAAACAGGCATAAATGTTCAATAAAGAAGTGTTTTGTTTTTAAAGAAACACCAGCATGATTATTACTTGAAGGAAAATTACATGGCTTCTCTGCCACTCAGGTTTTTGAACATAGGCTCTAAGATCCAGAAGTCTCCTCCATACATTGTGTTCATTTTTCAAATATGCTGCTCCTTAATCACCTCATTCTGTTGGGGGAATAAAGCATGCTTTGCCATTTATTCATACCTCACTTGTGTAAGCTTTATTGACGAGAAATATAAGGCTCTTGGTAATTATCTCTCAAGCTTACATCCAAATGCTAATTTGGCCTCTGTGTGACTGGGTGATATAATGTCATACTTAATCTTGTCATTCTTGAGAATACCACAGGACTGAGAAAAACATAGAAGTCATCAAGCTCTATCACATTAAGGCATGTTCTGTCTCAAGAATATAGGTGTATATTATTTAAACCTTACCAAGCTGAATGACTCTTCTCCTCATTCACAGTTAGCACTAGTAAGTAATGATTTCTGTTTGTAATTTGCATGTGTTTCTCTGTGTATATCCCCAAAAAATAAATTATGGAGGAGTTTTTAAGCTGCCAGTTTTATTTTTCTACTTCTGAAACATTTTGGTGGTAGAAACCTGATAGTGTTTTTATTTCATCAAACATGCTATCTATGAATATAATAGCCATGCAAAAATGTAATTACCTTAGTCTTAAGACCTGAGAGAAAAATTTAGCTTATTTGACACAGTCAACCAATAGGAAAATTTAGAATTTTGTTTTATAGTGTCCCAAGGGGCACCTGGGTGGCTCAGTGGGTTAAGCCTCTGCCTTCGGCTCAGGTCATGATCCCAGGGTCCTGGAATTGAGCCCCGAGTCGGGCTCTCTGCTCAGCAGAGAGCTTGCTTCCCTTCCTTTCTCTCTGCCTGCCTCTGTGCCTACTTGTGATCTCTGTCTGTCAAATAAATAAATAAAATTTTTAAAAATAAATAAAAAATTTTTTAAAAAGTGTCCCAAAATATTTTTCTGGTTACCTTAATATAAATTGAACCATTTGGTACCCCCGCCCCAAAAAAGTATATCTGGGAACCAAATAGAGAACTAGAACATTTTAGAAAGTTATATTCCTTGTCTTGTCAAACAGTAACTCTAACCTTGCATAGATTATATTCAGACTTCAAACTCTATCAGCTCAGATTATGTCTTGGACTTCATTAAAATTAGATCTGTGGTCACCCTGCTTCCTATAAATCTATTATACTCTGCAGACACTTGCTGTGTGACTAGTAATGAGTGACTTTTCGCCCCGTGAGTCACATGGCAGAGATTTTTGCCATGCTTGCAGAACCCACCAGATCATTATTTCTCTAGACATGATGCTTCACACTGAAAGGTCAGGAAATGCTTTAAAGGCAGAAATTTATGATTGATCTTTGATGTGTATCACCCACTTAGTTTGAAAGGGTGAGACTTCGATAATTTTTAATTAAGTCTAGTAGCTGCATCATAAGCAGGCCATGCTGGAAAATTATAGATGTTTATATAGTAAATCATAAAGGCATGAATTCAAAACATAATTTTAAACAGAAACCATATAGGAAGCTGTCAGTGGAGAATCTGCTGCTGCTTGTCTCTGTTAATAACAGTTATAAAAACTGGTATAATTATAGGAGATATTTAAAGAGGAATGTGTGTTTCAAAACTATTTAGTACCCATTATTCGCTGGACATGGAAACATTTTCTTGCTCACAAAATAAGTCTTGTAATTTTGAACTCTTCTTAAAATTACACAAAAAGTTCATTTGCAGGAAGTTTTAAAATGTGGCCCCCTGCTAATTAGATGACACGTTATAATTCTGCACCAAAGTAGGTCTTTCTAGTATTCCCCGAGAATTAATGTTTGTATGTATCAAACATGTTCTGAATTTTCTAAATCAGAAAATTACTGTGATAACCTTAAGGGGAAAGTTAACATTATTAAAATTAAGTATTGAGTGTTCAGACGTACAACTTTCTGGTGAAATAAGTAACAAATCCATGTGCAAAGTACTAATCTGGATTTACAAAGTCAATGCTGCGTCACAAAATAAAAGACAACCTTTTGTTTATCTCAGGCATAACTTCACTGTTGAACAGTATACTGAATATTATATGACCTCTTGTATTAATAAGAGCAGATTGAGTTGTTTTGTAGCAACTAACAGCTCAGCAGCTTAAAAACTTTTAAAAAAGAGAAACTATTGCTTCGTTATGGGAACATTGCCATGGCATTGGGTGGCTTTCCAAGGCAGTCTCAGCTTGCACCTCCAAATGAAGACCCACTCCCCAGTGCCAATGGAAGAAGTTAGTTGGAAAGTCTGGTGATTTCTAACCATCAGCATTAAGTTCTTCCATACAGAAGGGACTTAAGTCATTCCTACTGACATTTCATTGACCAAGCAAAATCATACAATCATGGCTTGAAGTTGAACCTAACTTGAGTCATGGCGCAGGGTGGGGGAGATGTAATCCTAGTGTGTGCTAGAGAAGAGGAGTGCTAGCTCCTGGTCTTACCCCTGATATGCTTAGTTTTCTTATGGTTTGTGTGTCTGCGTGTGTGTGTCTACATCTATCTCTATGTCTGTCTCTGTAGATGTATGATAAAAGATGATTCTCTATGCCCCCAATTCAGGAGATAAACCAAGCTTCTCCAGTTGTTGAAATGTTAGGACTTTTATCAATGATTTCTTTGTTCCTACTATGTGAATGATAGAGTACAGAATAATACGTCCTCTTCCCCATACTACTTTTTCTTTCTTTCCCTTTTCTTCTTCACTTTCTTTCTGGGCTCTAACTCTCTGCTCCTGAACAATTTTCTCTAAAAAGTCATTTGGTGGAGTCGAGTGGTTGAGCATCTGTCTCATCAGGTAGGGGTCTGCAGGGTTCAGAGTGGGTTATCAAAGCCCACAATGTAAATGCCAAAATAATATTAATAACAGAATATAACCCATTACATGCAATAGGAAACCATGGATCCATATTTCATATAAATAAATGAATGTATTAACTGAGCATCTAACCAAGAGCGTTTTATTTAGTCTCAAGTATCTCTGTAATGGAGAAGTATTACAGACACCACCTTAACCCAAGGATCAAAATTTAAATTAGTGGTAGTGGAACAAAGAAACTTCATGTGTTCCTGGTATGATGCAATGATAAAATGGCATCAGGTCTGTGACGTCCCTGTCAAAGATGCATATTGTAGAATATAATCATGAGGAAATGTCCCAATTAAAACACCGAAAAACAATAACTGATCTTTAATATCCTGAAGAGCCAAGGAGCACTTAATCATGAAAATTAAGAAAAAACTGGGGGTGCCTGGGTGGCTCAGTGGGTTAAAGCCTCTGCTTTCAGCTCAGGTCATGATCCCAGGGTCCTGGGATCAAGCCCCACATCGGGCTCTCTGCCCATCAGGGAGCCTGCTTCCTCCTCTCTCTCTCTCTCTCTCTCTCTCTCTGCCTCTCTGCTTACTTGTGAACTCTGTGATCTCAAATAAATGGATAAAATCTTAAAAAAAAAATTAAGAAAAAACTGAGGGAACTATTCCAGATTGAAGGAGATTACCAAAACATGGTACTTAAATGCAAAACTTGGTTATAGATTTTTCCACTGTAAAAAGGGTATTTTGAGACAGTTGGAAAATCTGAATAGGTATGAGGAGTAGATAGTAATAATGTGTCAATGATTGTTTCCTAGTTTCATGATCTCAAATATTGAATGTGTTTATGTAGGAAAATGCCCTTGACTATAAGAAATAAACATTTAAGTATTTAGGGTAGTGAGGTATCATTTCAACAACTTTGTCCAAATGATCCAGGGAGGAAAATTATTGATAATATATTTTGAATTTTCCTATAATTTTAAGCTTGGTTCAAATTTTAAACATAAAAAATTAATTAAAAAACAGCTTGAATATAATTGCTTTTCATGCAGTCTTGAAGAATACTTTATAACCTATTGTTAGCAACAAACAAATTATCACAAAAGGATTCTTATTCAAATGTCATTTGGAAAGCAAATACAAATGGTAGCAACTAGAGATAGTAAATATGCTGGAGAAAGCAAAAATATATCTTTTAAACTTAAAAAAACAAAAGGGGGAGTGTGCGTGTAAGTTTAAATAAAATTGGTATTTCACTTTTTGGCATTGTATAACTCAAGGTAAAAATCTTCCTTGTTTTGGGTAAACTATGGGGTGGGTCCCAAAATACTTTAAAAAATATTTGAGGAGGAGGATGCAGAGATCATGCCCAGATTTTTGTAGAGTTTTCTATAGCCTCTGAGACTCACATAACCATCCAGGCCTTCAGTGGTCCCTGGTTTGCTGGCCGCAAATTGGTGGCTCAGGTGTATGACCAGGAGCAATTTTGCAACAGTGACCTTTCTGTGCGACCTTGACCCTATTCCTTGGACTTGCAATTGCCTCTTGTTTCCTCTCAGTTTTATAGAATGATTCGTTAGTGTCTCAGGCCTAGCCACACAGTGCGAGTATAAGTGTGCAGATGTTATTGGCCCTGAACAAAAATTGTGTTGGGAAGATATGAAAGGAAGCAATCTTTTAACACTTCAGCCTCGCATATTTTTAATATATAAATAGTAGTATGTTGAATTTGAATAAGAAATTAAAAATTAATGTTAGACTTATAGCCATCTGAATTTTTTGAAACCATGTTTAAAAAGAAAAATTGATTTTCAAAATATTTTCCACTAAGCATAATGACAACTTCTGTTAGCTCTCATTACATAGTTAATTATCCTTACAGGAGCAAGAAATGAGAGGATTTTTTTTTTTTGGGGGGGAAAGTTCAAAATGACCTGATACTATAACTTCATCAGCCAAATTTTATCATGTCTTTGCACCTGTTTTATAAATACAGAAAATAGATGCAAAGTGAAATAGAATTTTGCCAATTTTTCTCACATAATTAGCAGTCTTCAAAAATCATATTTTAAAATATAAAACATTGAAGAGGTAATATTGGTATTTTAACTTTGGGTTTTCACAGATAAAGGGCCTAAGGATTCCTTTTATTCCTGGACAGATTTGAAGAATCCAGAATCCATTATATGTACAGACTGGTGGATTCTGCCTTCCAAGTAAAAGTACTGTCACTTCCTCACCCTCCATTCTTGACTTTGAAAACGCAGTTCTGTTTCAATCTGTCCCTGCATGACCACAACCGCCACACCAGATTTATGCAGACCCCACAGTGGAATGTCTTCTTCCTCTCTCTGCATGGGATAATAAAGGAGAGGAGTAGGGATGGTGTGCGACAGCGAAATCTTCTGAGGTTCTCCGTGGCTAACGTTCATCCCTTCAGCTCCCCGAAATCATGCCATTCATTGCCAGTGTGTTTTTTTGTCCAGGGGTGGTCTGCTGTCAGGGGGATCCGGGCTGCAATAAGCAGGCAAAATTACAAGCATTTTAAAAACTGTAATTCATAGTACACTGATAGCCACTTCTTAGCATGAGCCCCGTCCACTTTTTTACCTGAATTGCCTGTTGTTTCTCTGTGTGAACTTGGGACTTCAGTGGACTGCATCTGTATTGCTAATTCCCGCATCACGTCTGCCTGCCATGCCTTGGCTTTTAGTAGCTCTTCTGCTTAAGGAAAATGTTCCCTTCTTTCTCTCCCTTCCCAGAACGCTACTTGTCAAAATCCCACTCCTTCAAAACTCACCTCAGCACCTCCTACTGAGAGGCATTCTTCAGCTGCCCCAAAATGAACAGAATCTTAACACTTTTGAATCTCAATGGTGCTACCTCTTTTAACGTGATTACTGTATTCCGCCTAAAATTATACCCATCAGTATGCTTGCCCATCCCTACTACTTTTCCCCACTGCTTTATAAATAAGATCCCTGAGAACAGCAAAAACTATTTCTAACCCTTGTAGGTATCTGTCTCTTGTTGAAGTATTGGCCGTAAACATAGCGTACTATAGAACTCAGTACACATGTTTCCACTTAATGTTTTGAACACGGTTCTTTTATCTTTTCAGTCTTTTCATTTAAATTATAAGGACTTCAGTGCCAGAAACAGAAACACTACAGCTCTGTTCAAATGTATGTTCACACAGACAGCATTTATAGGCTTGAGGTGAAGAGGAAAAGTCACTTTTTCATTTTTATAAGAAAAGTTTCACATTATAATAGTAGGTATTTTAATAGAAGTGTGGACATTAAGTTATACAGTAGAATTTCGTCGAAGGATTATAAAGTCTTTCCACTTCACAGAATGAAACCTATATAGTCACATTAGTATGAAGCATATATTTTTATGGGTCCGAGAATTTTTTTAAAATACCATTTATCATAAATTTTGTCATAGATGACATTTTATAATTTCCCCAGTACTATGGAAATATTCCCACGTCTCTGGAATTAGATCTTCCCATAAATAATAAATAAATTCAATATTATATCTATCAATTTTTCTACCGTAAAATTATTCCCCAAACAACAGGACGATGCTGCAATGACTGATTACCCAAGCCATGTTTTTGAAATTGCCATATCGTTGTTATAATTAAGACCACTTTGGGGCTTATCTGCACGAGTATCCCGACATCAGACCAAAACTGCTGATGTGGCTTTAATGTGGATTGGGGCAAGAAAATAAATAGCCTTTCTGTCTGTAAACTTAACTGCCATCTTGCAGTTCCTTGACACCCTATGCTGATGCCGTAGAAGTTTTTTTTTTCCTATCATATGTTCTAAAGCCAACGAGTCAATTCCAATGTCAAAAACAATTATAAGAGTTTAGAATCACAGTTAAAACAGCATACATACGCCCACAGTGAAAATGAGGTAAATAAATGCTTTTTTCATAGAAGATCAACAATTTTACTATTAAATAAATATAAAGGTAGGGTTAAAATGATTAACTAAAGTGTATACGTTTCACGCCTATAATTAGGTGTTTGTCTTAGAGATAAGATTGGGTAAATCTAGAGCCTCAGGGAATGGGTTATAAGAGCGCTCATTTACTTCTCCCTGATCCAATTAGTATGTTTTAGAATCCATTCCTATTCAAATCCTAAACTTCTTTTCAGAGGCTGCCAGGGTCACTGATCTGCGTGATGGAGGACGGGCTGTGATCTGTGACAGATGTTTTCACCACCATGAAGCAGGGACTTTAATGAAATGCTGCTTAATGCAGGTTATTCTGATGTTGATCCCCTGCTCAACACGGTATAAATGATTCTGAATCGCAGTTAAATTCTCACAGACACTGCCTACCAATGTATTTGCTGAGTTAGAGGGTGTATTAATAGTAAGTGAAACGGTAAATGAAGACCATCTCAGGGGGTAGTTTGTCTATGACTTTTACTCATATCTCAAAGTTGGGGGCCCACTTCTGTCTGAGGATCACTAGCTATCGAATCACCTTTTCTTGTTTAACAACCAGGTATTTTCTTCTTCTTCTTCTTCTTCTTCTTCTTCTTCTTCTTCTTCTTCTTCTTCTTTTTTTTAGATTGTATGTATTTATTTGAGAAAGAGAAAGAGAGTAAGGGGAGGGGCAGAGGGAAAGAGAGAGAGAGAGAGAGAGTCCCTGCTGAACATGGAGGCTGATACGGCGCTCCAAGATCGTGGACCCCGAGATCATGACCGGAGCCAAAATCAAGAGTCTGCTGCCCAGCTCACTGAGGCACCCAGGTGCTCCAACAATCAAGTATTTTCTGTTCCTAAAATCCAGAAGACTACATAAATTCAGATAATTAAGTCCAAGGGCTACATAAGTTAAAATAGATTAAATTATCAATAGAATAAGCAATAAATTCCTCCTATACTCTGCTTGTAACAATATAAAGCTTCTCATTTTTATAACTGGCATTATACATAGCATAGGGGTAAGAAACTGAGCTCCATAAATTCTGACCTGTTACCATTATATCATTTAAGTTATATTGGCTCATCTACTTTATAATTTTTAACTTGTAATGAAGTTTGGGGTATAAAATGAGATCCCCCTACAAAGTATTTATAACAGGGCTAGCCCATAAAAAATGGTTCCATAGTGACAACTTCACACTATATTCGTTTGATTAAAAGATACAGCCCTTTTACCTTTTATCATCTCTGTAATTATGGCATCTTAAAATGGCTGTATTTTAATACCACAGCAGCTAGACAGCAATTAAAACGTAGCTATCTTTGCTAGTACCTGCATTTTATTGTTATTCCTGGTGTCAATAGTGATTCCATGATATTTCTGCCCAAAATAAACAAAAACAGCTAAGAACTGTTACTCAGTTGCTTGCTTAAATCTTTTATTGACATCTTCTGGTACAATTAAAAATGTGCCAACATCAAAACTTAGAAATGAATACCAGTACCTTGGCAGAAAGCCCTGGAGGGAGCTCTTAAAAAGAAAAAAAAAATCCTGCATCATCAACACTTTTGATACCACAGGGATGATTCTGTATAGGAGGGCAAACTTTGATGAGTGTGAGTTAAAATGTGACTCAAAAGATTTGGACTCTGGGGGCACCTCGGTGGCTCAGTGGGTTAAAGCCTCTGCCTTCAGCTCAGGTTATGGTCCCAGGGTCCTGGTAGCAAGCCCCGAATCGGGCTCTCTGCTTGGCAGGGAGCCTGCTTCCTCTTCTCTCTCTGCCTGCCTCTCTGCCGACTTGCGATCTTTGTCTGCCTAATAAATAAAATCTAAAAAAGATTTGGACTTTGAATGTAAAGGATATTTAGGAATGTCTTCCCTTTGTATGTGTGCAATTGAGTGATATATTTTTTAAAAACCATGTAAATGAATCCTACAAATCTATTTCAGTAAGTGTACAGTAAAAATTAGGGTTGATCAAGAAACAGTGTAGCATCATTTAACTTGTAGCCATCGCTCTTTCTTTGACATACAAAATGATAATATATCTTCCAGCCAATGACATCCTAGATTTGAAGAAACATGGTACACTAACATTACTACATGGCTTTTCCAGTAGCACTGGGGAAGATCAGACAGCATCAGTTGATTTTAAGCCCCCGTTTCACATCACCCTAAAGCCCAATACATTAAAATATGCGGTACTTTAAGCCATGTATTTAAGATTTTCAGTTTGGGGTATAACATGTGAAAACACAATGGGTTTTCTCCATCTACAGAATCTCAATCCCCATGTTTCCCTTCATCATTTGTACCTCATTTTCTGCTTCTCTGGAGCATAATGCCTCTTTGAGGTCCTCCATAGTCCCCCAAAACAAAAATCATGCATATTACATTGCTTAAAATTGAAGCCGGAAGATGCCAAGTGGTATTAGATGACTATGTAATTTGCCTTCCCAGCAGCGTGCTGGCCACTTAGTATGCGCTAACAAATGACAGGTATCATTGTTACTCTTAATTTCGAAGAAGAGAGAATGGTGAGCTTCCTGTCAGCACCGTAGCTAATCCTCTTCTGTTGTTCATTTCTGTAGGTGGAGCTCACTGTCCAAATAGCAGTGCTTTGCAGGAGGTGCGCGGCTGTAACGAGCACGCCTGCACCGTGTACCACTGGCAAACCGGTCCCTGGGGCCAGTGCATCGAGGACACTTCAGTGTCATCCTTCAACACGACCACAACTTGGAACGGGGAGGCCTCTTGCTCCGTTGGCATGCAGACAAGGAAAGTCATCTGTGTGCGGGTCAACGTGGGCCAAGTAGGACCCAAAAAGTAAGGGCTTTAGAATGACGAGGGTAAATCCTGTGGCCAGCCATGCAGAGGATTGGCTCAGGCTTCGCTTGCCTTTTGATGCTTGTCACACCTGTCCTCAAGAGCAGGATGTGTTTGATTTGAATGTCAGCGGCTGATCAAGTTCTAACAGCGAAGGAGTCTTGTACCTGGGATCTGTAAACCCCATAGAAATATTTCTGTGTGGCGCCCACTTTCAGTTTTACGGCAGCACTTTTCTCCTTTTATTAGGCTAGTGAGGCTGTGAAAGGAGGGCTTGCTCTGGGCCTGGCTGATCAATAACGACAGTGGATGAAGTCCTAGCAGCGCAGGTCGTCTGTGACCTCCTGTGTACCCATAGGCTATGGACTCTGCCTCTCTGGTTTAATTGGGCTCTAGCCTTCTATGATCTGCCTTTCATTTTCCCTAGAAAATACTGTATCAAAAATACTGAAGCCAAACTTATTACATCTTTTAATGGTTAAATGAATAAGCCATTTACTTCTGAAAGAGAGCCTTGGGATAGGATGAGTGCTATGGTAAGTAGAAAAACCATCAGTTTCTCACTGTGGTTACAAATAGTGTAATAACAAGGCAAACGATTTGCTGGAGGGGAGGACAAAGAACCAGAAGAGTTGGCATATTATATGTGCCCTGTGAGAAATATAAACGAAAACATGTCACAGCATAACTGAGCTAATCAGTTATTTGAGAAAATTAATAAATCAACTCTAAAAACGTATTCTTTTAAGGGTGGGGGCATTTTTATCTTTTGAGATAAAAGACAGCATAAATCTTTGAGAATTCAAATCTCCTTAGCCATGTAAGACAGGGAAAGTCAAACCAGTCAGTTTTGCTCTGGTATGAAAACAGCCTCGAAATTTCCAAACACTTGGCCAGGTGCTTCAGTATAATGTGTGACCTTAAGCATGCTCCTTAACCGATTCTGGCCTTAGTTTTCAAAGTTAATTGAAAGGATTTGATTAAAAAAGTAGTAATATAAGCACTCAATAAATCTGGGAAAATATTATTTTCCCTTAAAAATTTGAGATCCTTTCTAATGTTTTGGGGAAATGATAATAATGTAGCTGATGTGTGGAAAACTTCAGGGGATAAATAATAATCCCATTAAGAGTTGTTATTATGTGGCCAGGGTTCCAGGCATTAAGGATATTTTGCCCCCATACTTCATTTGATTATATAATTTGAAATTCTAAAACATTAGGAAATACATGCCAGGAAGACTGGAATAAATTGAGAAACTATTCCACATCCTTAATAGGTAGCCCCAAACCACTATTTTAATAGATATAATGCTGAAGTTGTAAACAATGTAACACAGGGAGTTAATGGGCAGTGTATTAAAATTCTCTGGCACTAACAGCAGGGGCAGAAGTGCCAAGCCCTGGAAGATTCTGGGTCTTGCTGGGATGAGCATACAGGTAGATATACTTGCTGCGGAGGGCTGTGACCTGACCAACCTGGCACAGGATTACGGGTTATTGTGCTGAGCTGCTACAAGTGAGCTCGCTCCGTTCCTGTTCCACAGTTCATCACCTGCAAATAGCGCTGCTGATGTTTTTCTCACTTACCCACGTTACAGTCTGTTTTTGCTAAGCAGTAGATATACATGTGTATAAACCTATGTGTGAAAGAGCCTGATGGATGAATGTCATTAAATCATTCAATAGGAAGGCTATCCTGAAGCCCCATGTCCAGCCACCACAATAATCCATTAAAAATTTCCTTTGCCCTTGCAGCCTTTATCCAATGACCTGGATGCGTGTATAGATTTGTCAAGTTAAATGGATTTACTTTGCCATTAAAGTTCTGAAAAATTAAGCAAATACTGTGAATCCAGGAGACAATGATACTGCCCTTATCCCTAACAGCTAGGTTAAATTCAGTGAATGCTTTTCAGTGGTAGGCATTTGAAACAAAAATGCAAATAGAAACATTGTTTTAAACTCCTCTTAATAAAACAGATTACTGTGCAATGGTAAAATCAATGTTATTGATCTTATCTATCCTCCGAGTAACAAACTTCAACTCCTATCACATCTGTTTAATTTGACCTTGAATAAGATTTGGGGGGAAATCAATTCCTTGATTTAAACCACAAACACTAAATACAAACAGTACAAAGGAGAAAAGAAGCATGTTGACTGAACCAATTGCTTCACCAAAGGAAGTCTGAATTCATTTTATTGGATGTAATCTAGCCTGTATAATTTATCTTTGTGTGTTCATTTAACGGCTTTGTTGTTAGTAATTTTATTCTCCACAGTCAGCCAAGTATCTTGCTGTGGATATTTCAAAACTAAAACTGAATTTTGGAGGTTGTCAATGATAACACTGTAAATTCCATTGATTTATAAAGGGCTAAAATTTGAAGAGTTTGCTATGAATGCTCTTCCATTATTAAAATTGTAAAATTGCTTCATTGAGAAGGAGTGCCTCCAGTAATAATTACTAATCAATAATTCCATAATTCCAAAATAATTAACAGTATTATATGTGGGGTTTTGCCATACAGTGTTTTCTAGCTAATGGTTACATTATAATTCTAGATATTTATAATTTTATTTCTAACAATTCATTAACTTCTGTGACTCCCATCTAAATTTCTTTGTTGTCCCAGCAATTAAGAAAATCCAAGATTATCCTCAACATAAACCAGGGAGATTATTTCTTTTTGAAATCTTGAGTCCAATATATTTTTCAAATATACTTTCAAATAAACCCTAGTGTTATAGAGTGAAAGAGGAAAGCATGTATCTGTATAATTGAATAGAACATAATATTTATGTATGAGATGGAACATGTAGATAAATAAGTGCAATACAAGTTATATAAAAAGTGCAGTGTCAGCAAAGTGCTATAAAGATATTATGGAAAGGAGATTAATGATGTTGTTGTGTTTTTTTTCCACTCATAGTTCAGTTGTGAAAATCTGATTAATCTATTTGTTAAAAAGCAATTTATCCTGACCTACAGAAAATTTGACTTCTGCCATCAGGAGTGTTTTTAAATCCCATTTTTCACTAATTTGCCAAGTTATTCCAGCAACTAGTAATACTAGTGGTTGTTGGTTTATTTCTTCGCTGCCTCTTAGCTTCTTTGTCAGAGATTTATATGACCTCAAAAGAGAACTCCTTAGGAATCAGAACAATAAGTTACTTTTAGTCATATGAATTATGCTGTTATGTTTTATTGTCCTTAAGATACATCCTCTTCTAGTGTAAATGCTAGTGGTCAATATTTGACCAGTAGAAATGGTAGAATCAGATCTTGAAGATACAGAGAAGAATTGGGAAAGTTAAAAAAAAAATCACTTGAATATACAATCAATAAGACAGTGTACTCAAAGCTCATACATCAGCTTCCTAAAGTTATCTTTAATTTTACTATAATTTGTCAAAATCACAGTGTTTTACTTTTCTTTGAATTATTAGTTGACTATTTTTGTTTTATCTATATTTATTCTTTTTGTCCCCAATATTTATAATTTTAATATATAAATATATTTAATTTATTTAATAATTTAATTTATAAATATATTTAATTTTAATTTATAAATATATTTAAAATCCCATAATTAGGATAAATTGAAACTGGGGACAATGGAAGACAAAATAAGAATAGAGACACTAAATGAAATCAGGAATAAAGCAAAAAACTGCTTATCATAATACTCTATATACATTTATTGTTTTGTTATTATAAAATATATAGCTATAAATATCCTCTTGAAGCATGTACTGTATATTGAATATATTCCATTACAAATTTTATGTTATGCCACGCATATTTTATAGAAATAAACTGTAGAATAACCTGGAAACTTATAATCAGCAATAAGCCTATTATACAGAGATTCAGAATTAGTCCTTAAATTAGTGATATGAATTTCCACAAATTTCTTTTAGAGCATGTTAGAAAATACGTATTTATTAATGGAGAGATTTTTATAAGGAGTTACAGTATAATTAATTTATTTTGTTCTAGTAACACAATTACTGTTATTAAATCCATACATCCTGCCTTGCGAAGCTTTACTGAGGTCCAGTTTGGAAGAATCATGTAGTTGTATAGTTCTTAGAAAAAATGAACAGGCTCCTAGAAGTTAAATAATACAAGTTGATGACTGTTAGCCATTTTAGTAATGAAAAATTTAAGGATACTAAATTACCTGGTTTTCTGGGTTACCAAAGAGGCTAAGTAATTTCGCTTTGCGTTTCCTAGGTGTCCTGAAAGCCTTCGACCTGAAACAGTGAGGCCCTGTCTCCTTCCTTGCAGGAAGGACTGTCTTGTGACGCCATATAGTGACTGGACATCATGTCCCACCTCATGTAAAGAAGGTATGAGCTCCAGAGTTCTGCAGATCACTCACCTAGAAAACACACTCACCGGGCAGGACCTCCAGGTTCTTCTGGCTGAGCAGTGTTTGTGCTTCTCACACGGGGCTGTGTAATCCTGGTTTGTCGTGCATGCCTAGATTCCTTCTAGAAAATAGCCAGCTTTCAAGAGCCAAACAGATGACTTTTATGCCAAAAACTGATTTAAGACTCTATGATGTAGATCGAAATGAGTGGATTTTAGGCTTTATTCTATTAATAAGGTTTCCTTTAACGTTATTCTAAAAGAATGTGTAGTGTCCCGGTGTTTTTCAGAAAGAACGTTCAGCAATTTTATCCGTCCTCGTGGCTTCCAGCCGTCTCACTGGCAAGAAATAGGTAGCCATGGGCCCAGATTCACCATAAAATTCGATTATGCAGCCCCCAAGGCTGCAAATAAAGGAAAGAGAACAATGGCCGGATTAGACCTCTTCTAACACTTACCTGCCATGAGGCATTTGCAAGATGAGGATTTCCTCCCAGTTTGGTTGGTTTTGTTTTTATTTCTCACAAAGACTCTTTAAAATCATGGCAGACACTTTATATAAGAGACATGAGTGTCTTTTCTGAGAATGAGGTCCTTTCTCATTGCTGCTGAGAAGGATATCCATATCCTCCGGGTGACTTGCTGAATACCCGAGCAAATTTTATCTCAGTGTCCTGGGTGACACGCTCCTATTTTTTTTTTTTTTTTAATTTTACTCTCCCAGCAAATACTGATAGTTTTTCTTAAATTTATTTTGTGTTTTTATTTTATTTAAGCTTCTGGACTCTTACTAAAGAGATTCAATTAAGAGTCAACTTCTTGAAGGGCCTGGGTGGCTCAGCTGGTTAAGCTTCTGACTCTTGATTTCGGCTCAGATCATGATCCCATGGTGAGGTTGAGCCCCGTGTCCATGTTCCACATTCAGTGCAGAGTCTGAGATTCTTTCTCCCTCCCCCTCTGTCTTTTCCCACTGTTTATTCTCTCTTTCTCTCTAAGCAAATGAAATAATTAAAAAGAAAAAGATGAATCAACTTCTAGATTAACCACTATTTTAAATTGCCAAAAATTATTTAAATCATTAAGATGTTATATGAGATCATAAATTTCATAATGGATTGTTTTTACAGAGTGATTATCATTTTATACAGTTAAAACATGGGTTCCTTTTTACGCTTTTTAAAAAATTTTAGGTACCTTTGAAACATCAAATAAAATTAAACCATAAAGTGAGCAAGAATATAAAGTTTTTATTTTAAAAGTCTTTTAAGACACCTAAACCGGTTTTGGTGTAAAAAGTTTTAAGCATTAATATTTTCAAAACAATGTTAATGGCATTAATCTTAATCATAAACCAGTGTCACTGACAATTTTTCCATTTTCTTCTTTTATTTGCTTAAAAGCTAAATAACATGATATCATCTGGCTTGGTCATAATCAGCAACAGAATGATACTTTATCAGTCAACATTTCTGTGGTAAATATTAGTTATTCATCACTACAGTAAAAAAGCTTATTGATTACATGGAATTCATATGCTTTCAAAATTTATTCTTAATGTTTTTATACTTAGTGTTCATGTTAGTATAAGGCAATTATTTAATAATTCCAAAAAATGTGCAGTAACACTTATAATCATGTAATTAATAAACTAACACAAACATAATATTTTTAATGAAAATGAAAGGCAGGAAAAAACCTTTGCCTTTTTCCTTATATTAAATACTTCCTTGTACTGGGTAAAGTATTTTTTTTTTATTTTTTTTTAAAGATTTTATTTATTTGACAGAGATCACAAGTAGACAGAGAGGCAGGCAGAGAGAGAGAGAGGGAAGCAGGCTCCCCGCTGAGCAGAGAGCCCACTGTGGGCCTTGATCCCAGGACCCTGAGATCATGACCTGAGCCGAAGGCAGCGGCTTAACCCACTGAGCCACCCAGGCGCCCATGGGTAAAGTATTTTAAAATAAAATTTGAAATGCTCTAAAGTACTTCAGGAAATAAAGTTGAAGAATACAAAATATTCCATTAAACTAATTCTAGGATAGTCACAAAAGTGGGGAATCAGGTAAGTTTTTCTCATTTCTTTAGGTCTTCATTTGAAATTAGTTTAGGATATTGGGATATATCCAGGAATTAGAGACTAGTTTAGTAGCCTATGAATTTTCTAGTGTAGGAAGAAGGAACAAAAGATATATGCCTAGAAAAGAAACAAAAGATGTAATTAATTATAAAAATACTGTAATTTAAAATTGAATAATGTAATTTTTATTTTGGCTTCTGCTGAATTTTATAGTACCAAGAAAGTGATTTGCTCTTCTGTTTTGATCATTTATAATTCATTAAAATTATGTGACAAACTATGATTACTTATATAAGGCCTTTTTTTTTAATAAGGCCTTTTAATTAAATTTAGCAGGCAGATGAAGAAATAAACTGTAAATACTATGTACATGTTAATTAAATTAATACTTATTGGCGTATATATATGCATAAATACTTACTGGATTTCTTACTTAATGATTCCTATATAAAACTGGTACATTATTGGCCCTGTAGAGAAGACACAGTCCCTGACTTCAGTGAAATTTTGATTTCATTTAAAATACAGAATAGCATGAGTTCTAAAATGTAAAACTCTTCAATATAAACCAGATAATGTTAAGACTTTATTCAATAAGAAGATTTAGGGGGCGCCTGGGTGGCTCAGTGGATTAAAGCCTCTGCCTTCGGCTCAGGTCACGATTCCAGGGTTCTGGGATCGAGCCCGGCATCGAGCCCGGCATCGGGCTGTCTGCTCGGCAGGGAGCCTGCTTCCCTTCCTCTCTCTCTCTGCCTGCCTGTCTACTTATAATGTCTGTCTGTCAAATAAATAAATAAAATCTTAAGAAAAAAAAACAATAAAAAGATTTTGTTGTAAAACAGAGCTCTAAGGAAGGGAAGGGGGAAATACTGTGGGAAAAAATAGTAGGGAAAACCTTGTTGAAGGTGAAGCAATTGTTTTGAAAGCAGGAACATAAAAAAGAATCCCAAGGGAGGATCAAAAGCACTAGGAAGACTCTTAGGTGACCATGTGAAGGTATGTTATTTAAGAGGAAAGAGACAACTAGCCTGTTGGAGCCCAGAGAATAGGGAGAAAAATCAAGATGTGATGTTGGAAAGAAGAATAGAGACAAGTTATGGAAGACCAAGTTGGGCTTATGTCTAGCAGGACACAGTTTTTAGTTTTTGAGCATACATATAAGTAGTGGGTTTTATGATATAATGGAATGAATGAACTTAAATCATCAAATCTTGTTTGAATACCTGTCTTGGCCACTTAGCAGTCCTGTAAGCTTATGCAAGAAACTTAAGCTCACCAGGCCTTGCTTATAACATCTATGGTGGTTCTGTAGCACCAATGAGGTAATGTATGTTACGGTGCTCTATGCTTTGTGAACCATGATCCAACTGACATAGAATTTATTGGTTAGCTTATTATTGATTTGATGATTGATTGACTGACCTATCTATCCATCCATCTATCCATCCATCCCGTATTTTCTTTTTATTTAAGTTCCTGTAGGAAATAACCTTCATGCTGCATATGGTTAATTTCTGGTGAATGCAGTCTAAATGTTGTCTTTCTTAGAAGTTTGTGTATCAGTGTGAGAAAAGTATTTAGATCGTGATGAAGAAAAAAATGATCATTATTAAGTATTTGTTGACATGTTTACTGATACTTGTTTTTAAATACTCATTATGTCATTAAACATCATGAATATTATTTTAAGCAATTATCTATTTTTTCCTTTCAGTAGAGATGTCTCAAATAAATTTAATATTTTAAATTTTAAATATAAATGATATAGCAGTAAACAAGGAAATCAATGTTTCTTGCTCTCAAGAAGCTTATAGTCTGGTGGTATGAGGCAGACTGGGCATTTAATGATTATTCTAATCTCTCAATGAGTATGAAGGATCAAGGCATGGGTGAAGGGGGTCTTGAGAGAAGAAAAGTTGTGCCATCATTTTGGAGAACGCAGAAGCAGACAAGCTAATAACATAGAATTTCTAGGCAACATGGAGACCCCACTTAGTTATGTGTTTAAAAAGGGATTCCTCAGAGCAGTTGTCATTGTTTCTCCAGCCATGTTCAGCTGCCTGAGTGCAGAAAAAGTATAACCAAATAATTGGTTTTGACTAGAATTGGGGTTTATCTAGGAGAGTACAAGGGAAAAAGAGAGGAGCAGGGAATCAAGGGTGTTCTCAAGGGAGTCTCCATTGTAATAATGAAGGTGGAATCTCAGTTGGGTTGGGATGAAAGTGAGGTCATGAAAGGAATGATAGATAATGAAGAAGTAATAAGGACAGTGGACTGGCAGTCTCAACTGAGTTTGAAGAATTTTAGTAAAATGAGAACCGAATCTGTTGAACTGGAAGGTTAGGAGGAATGACGGGAAAGTAAGATGTTTTAAGATGAGAGTGTGCAAGTACTTATGATAATAGCATCAAGGGCTGAACAGAAGGTGCTAGTAATGGATTTGAAACAGAGGAAAAGGTCATTGAAGATGAGGAGGTACAGTAATTCAGAGCCCAGCACCTTGACTGGAATAACCATGTGGTTGCCAAAGCCAGCAGAGTGGTGGCTGGGGTAGGAAGAGAAAGGATCGCATTGAGGGACATTCTAAAGTGGTTAATTAATGAAATGCTAGTAGCTGGCTGCTGCGAGGTGAGTATCTGAAAGAATGCTGGTGACAGAGGAGCTGGAGATTTTTAAAGATAAAAGGAGAAGAAAAGTCTAGGAAATGTGTAGAATCAGCTTCACTGGCAAAAAGTGTGAAGGAAACTTTCCAAGAAGAGATAGGAGATGAGAGACCGTGTGTTCTAATGGGGGTCTGGGTGGGAGGATTAGAAGATGGAATAAAATGAGAAATCGAATATCAGGTTACACACGTAGGGAGTGCTGTGGGACCAAATGGTGATGGAAGATGTGGGGGTTTCGGGAGAGGGTCGTGGCAGTGGTGCTAGTTTCTTGTGGTGAGTGACAGACATGTGAGGTATAGATGAGTTTAGTTGGCTGTCTCTTGAAGGATTTAGTAACCGCTGTGAATTAAAATGCACGGTGCCACTAGGATACTGTTCTCGCCCCTGGAGCTCCTGGGTGGTGGTGGCCAAGGAGTCCAAGAATGCCAGCTCAGAAACCTGCTGTCCTGTGACAGGCTCTCTGAGAGCAGGGCTGTGTTTGGTTAAACCAGGTCATCTCAGCAGGAGCAGAAGACCAGCCCTGCTTATTCTATTTGGAAGCTTTGTATTGAGTCTCACATAACAAAAGGCTTTCAGAAACCCTAAACCTAGGCACTCAGACTTAAAAAGAATAACTCTAATTGTGTATTGAGGAAATAAAGCCAAGGGAATGAGAGAAGGGTTTGCTGTTGGACAACAGTGCCAAGATGCATTGTATACCCAGAGAAGCCTTTCCTGTTTTTGCCTGTAGACTGCTTTAACTGATAATAACAATACAGTGGTGTTATAGAAAACTAGCCTATTGTTGTAAGGGGGGGGAAAAAAGCAATGACATGTGGTTAGGTTTTTTTTTTCTTTTCATTATTTGGTATGAAATGGGAATAATCCAGGCTTCATTGAAATAACACTGACTTCCGCACACAATTAAAAATAGTAAATGGAGTTCTATGTTCAAGGACAGATAATAGCAACAGAAAATTAACTCAAGGATGGAGTGCTTATTTAATTCTTCAGGTAAAGTCTAAATCTTATTAGAGCTTTAAACTTAAGAAAAGGTGGCGCCACCCTCCCTTTAAAAATCATTTTCAGAAGTAAGATTACACTGTAGTATTGCAGAAGACGGACTAGAATAACTTAGCATGCCAGGAAAAACAAAAAGAATTATTTGAAATGTCATTCAGCCCTCTCTCAAGATGTGTCTTGAAAAATCAATGCCGTTAAGGATCAGTATTGAGTAGAGGGTAGTTTTAATCCTCAAACCAGTTCACTTGTTATCTTTTTCCAGATTTTTATAAATTTTTATGCGGGACTCTTCTAAAAAATAGGAAACATTTATGCCTATAAGTACTTGTAACTATAATCTTAAAAATATCAGTACTTTTGATTAAATAATACATTTTACTCTTCAAATTCTGTCCATTCCTTTTTTCTAATACATTTATTGACTTGAAAGCTAGAAGGGATATCGCAGAGAAGTCTAGTCTACCTTGATGCCCTGAAGCAATACGGCACTAGAATTACCCCCAAAGATATGAAAACTCCCTTTACATTTTGCTTCTTGCATGAAACATTTCCCTTTCAATTTCCTAGCACTCCAGTGCTCAATCTGCCATCCATCCTATGTCTAGCTTAACAAATCTTGGTTTTGCCTGCCCTTTAAATCCTTCCATCAAGTAAATTATCTGGTGAAATTTATCTTGACTATCATAAGATAATCTGTAAGATGCTATAATGTAACTACATGAGAGACTGCATATCCTCTGAGTCTGTGTGCCTCATTATCACGTAATTGTTTTTGAGTATCTAACTCCTTTTTCTGTTTCTATCCTAGATAGATATTTTCACTATTAGCACAATAGGTATATTTCTTTATTTTCCCCATGTTTATTATTTCCAATGAACAAAACAATCCGTTATTTTTTATTAATTTTCAGTGCACAGACTTTGTACCCATGTGCTTCCTACTATAAGGAAGTGGATAAAAAGAAACAGAAGGTGCTACCTAACAATCCACTTGAGAAGTGAAATAAATGTGTCTGCTCACCCAGCAAATATTTATTAAATCCTTACCATATGTGACTGGTGTTCTGTGTCCTAAGACACAAAGATAAATGGAAAACTAAGGATGTCTATTAACCACATGCAATAACTGAGTGCGAATATAATACAGGAAACTATGAAGGTTGTAAAACTCCAGGTTTGCCCGCTCAAGTTATTAGTGAGAAACCTTCCACTTTTCTTTCTAAATATGTGCCATAGCTCTCTCTTTGTCTGTATTCTGATCTGAGGGCTCTCTAACCTGGCTGAGCTCCACAGTGCTGTTTCTTTGAGTATACAAGTAATTTCGTAACTGAGATCTGAGAGTCAGCGCACCTCCCTGTGGATAGAAACATGGATATCATGACACTTCCTGTGTAACCCCATTAAACTTCCTCTGTAGGTGTTACAGCTTTGGATTGTTCTGCTTTCATCAGCTCACAGTCACTGTTCTGTGGGCCACACGAGGTCAAGGTATTTGAACCTTTTTTAAGAATAAGTGGATTGCCAGTGTGGAATCAATTATGGAAGTGAAAAGAGTTATCGTGATCTTATATATCAAATGCAAGCTCGTGGACGTTGCGATGAAAAGATACTAGAATGTTTCAGAGTTGTACCTGAGGTGAAATTTTTGCTTTGAGGTTGACAAATGAAGTAGGATTGAGACACTGTCTGCTGCTTCTATCACAGGAACTAACTCTCACAGGAGCAGCACTGCCTGTGTCCCTTGTGACAGTTAGTGATGTAGAGCTTTTAGTGTATAAGGTGCCACTGAGGCTGAACTAATTGTCTCCTCCAGGTTCCAGACCCCTGGGTCTCAATTCCATGTCTGTTGTCTACCTGCACGTAGACAACATGGTTGGTGAGTTACTCACTCTGAGAACCTCGACCGTCCTGGAAACAAAGACCCACTCCTCCATGCCCTTATGTTCTTTCTTTCTTTCCCTATTAAACAAACAACCACCTCCTTTCTTCCCCCAATGCTAACCAAATAATAAGAATGAATATGCAGTTTGTATACTCTTTTAAAAAGATGAAAGACCATAATGTTAAAAAACAAAAAAAAAAAAAAGAAAGAAAGAAAAGAAAAATAGTAGAAAGTGTAAAAGAGGGATGGAGTCAGGTAGTGCATGGAGTTGGGGAAACGGGACAGGAAGAAAAAAATCACACTGTGAAGTCAAAGTTAAGGTAAACTCCTGCAATTCAGAAGGAAATTAGCCCTGAGATTCTGGTGAACAAAGCAAAAAATAGAAGCCTTAAGAGTCTTAACAGATGGTCAAGGGAAACAAAATTTTCCTAGCTCTAAATTATTAGAGGAATTTATCACCTGGACCTTAATATAGGGGCCACTGGAACAACATAATGGATGGAGGCAGCATTAACAATTTTATTAGAAGTCCCTTTGGTGTTTCTTAGATCTTTCCTAGATAGATGATATTTAATACGTAAAAGTTGCAACTGATATTCAAACTGCTATTGTTACAATTTTTTTAAAAAAGTCTTTGACAGTATTTTTACATTCTTTTTTTTTTTTAAAGATTTTATTTATTTACTTGACAGAGATCACAAGTAGGCAGAGCAGCAGGCAGAGAGAGAGGGGGGAAGCAGTCTCCTCACTGAGCAGAGAGCCCAATGCGAGGCTTGATTCCAGGACTCTGGGGTCATGACCTGAGCTGAAGGCAGAGGCCTAACCCACTGAGCCACCCAGGCACCCCAGTATTTTCACATTTTTTAATTCTCTGCTACTCACTACCTCCAGCCCCTAACCTCCTACTTTCTTACCTGTCGTATTCTAATTATTCACTGAAATAGTTAATATAATCACTAGTAGTAGAGGTTTTCACCACGATGGGAATAATCCTAAAAACTTACATGTGAACCCTAGAATCTTAAATTGGGATAAAATACGCAAGGTCATCTATTCCAGTAGATCTCAAACCTGGCTCTTCATTCACAGTTCCCTGGCAAGCTTTGTAAAAATCTGATTCCCAAATCCAGCTCTTAGAGATTCTGACTTAGTAGTTCTGGGTAGAGGGTGAGAAATCTCTATTAACTTTTATTTTCAGGTTTTGAAAGAAATTCTCCTATACAGTCAGACATTTAGGAATCCTTAATATGCTTCTTTCTCCCTGCTCTTATGGAAATCTTCAGTCTACATTGCTGGGAGTCACTTGCCCAAACCATTTTAAGGGATACCCCGACTTCATGAGGGACAATGTCCTTTATTAGAAAGTTCTGATTGTCAAATCACGTTTTTCTACTAACACAATAACTTTAAGAGAGTCTCATTTAATTGTTTATTAAACATTCATTGTTAGGGACAGCTAACCTTTCTAAATTTCTCTGTTCTTGTATCTGCATATCAAATATTTAATGATCTTGCAAAAAATGTAAATGCATCATGCAAACTGTATTAAAATAATTCTCTAGGGAATTCTAAGGTAAGTAAAATCATGTCATGTGATTGTGCCTTGGTCCTTAAAGGGTATATATTTCAAATTAGAATATCTTTTAGTAAAGTTGGCAAGTCTTCTACATTGTCTCTTTCAAATACGAAAATATTTGGACATCTTTAGATGAGTAATACTGTTAAGTTGGTATCTTCATTGAAGGTAAATCTTAATTATTTCCATTTTTTTAAACATAATTTGGAGTTATTTACTTACGGTAATTGCTACTCTGAATGTTTCTGTAAAAATTCTGCCTCTAGGAAACCACTTTTGTTTCACTACTTACAGCCTTGATGTTTAGAATGTGACCTGAATTGAAGATCTTAGGCTGTTTAACATGAATAATAAATGACTAGAATAATTTATGAGGTGTGCATTTCAAATTAAGTGAATAACAAAGAAATAAAATTTCACATTAAAGCATTGAATATAGTCTCCTAAGAAAGATTCATTAGAACTGTATGAGTCCCATGTGGTAAACAGGACTATGTGAAATGGCGTAAAAAGAAGCGTAAGGTAGAGGAAAATAAATTAATTAGATCTGTCATATTTCTCAAGGGGAAAGAAATATACAAAAGAGCAATTACTTTGTATCTGTACATTAGCAAGGCTAGTTGAAATGGAACTGTTTTCTCTGTTCTTCACATTTTTTAATATAAATTGGTTGGGTTCTCAATATAAGGGTCTGGAGAATTTAGAAATTTGGAAAATGATGAGTCTAGATGAGGCCTCTCATTCAAGGATGTCAAAGCACATGTAGCTGGAAGCAAGGTAATTTCTTCACAAGGGCTGGCATGTGGACATTGTTTTATCAGTGCAGGGTACAGCAGTTAAAAAGCTGCCTCATTCCAGGGGACTCCGGAGTCAGAAAGCAGTCTCGGCACAGGGTCATCATTCAGCTGCCAGCCAACGGAGGCAGAGACTGCCCGGACCCGCTCTATGAAGAGAAAGTCTGTGAGGCCCCTCCAGTGTGCCAAAGCTACAGGTAATGGGGTAAAAGAAAAAACATTGTAAGCCATGCACTGAGCAAATACTCCAAGACCATTTTCTTTCCCATGATGAGAAAAGAAAGCTAAGGATGGTCCCACAGGCTCGGTGGAAATTTGCACAGGTTGTGGCTGTGTGTGCCATTGCTTGCCTCTTTAGGGGAGCTGCCCCCTACCGGAATTATCTCCAGGGAGGCAAATACTTGTGTAAATTTCCAAACTGTGTCACTAGCTCCAGGGATTGGGGGAAGTGTCTTATGATGATCTAAACTATAAGAAACTCAGAGAGGTGGTTAATAATTATGAAACACCTAAGTGATTCTCTTCCTGGTCGAGGAGTACCCTAAGCATTCCTCCCCTGGCTCCAAAGAGCACCTGTTCCTCATAAATGCTGGCATTCTGATTCACAAAATGACATCTTTACTTCAGTGTTGCTAGTAAGTTGTCTGTGCTATTCATTTGTGGCCACCTCGAGGAAAATTCAGGTTATTCAAGCTATATAACATCATCTTGATGATTATTAGGGAAATTTTTCCTCATAACTATTAAAAGAAAGCACCTACTTAAAACGATGCAGTACATAATTGCAGTCTGCTGACAGATGATGTATTATGGCATTAATTGATAGAATGTGTGATCACAAAATAAGATGAATCTGATGAATATGATGGCATATTTGCCATCTTATTTTCTCTGTATTTAATTCCAACATGACAAACAGTATAAATGCATGTTTCCTCTGAACAGTGACTGACAACTGTCATCCCCAGACTTACTTATTTGAGAAATTTGTTTTTGTAAAATGTATTTTAATTGCAGTTTCTGAGTTACCCCTGTGATGCTACCCAAAAGATACCATACAAAAGGTTCATGACTTGAATACAGTTTTATAACTTGAATATAAAATAAACATACCTTATTTAAATGGAATGCATCACTTGTAGTACTATCTGCATAGTAGATGTGATTTAAAAATGTGACAAGTATTAACTATACTTCAATATTTTTAAAAAAGGCTAAATACATCTATAGAGTTCATTTCTATAGAAGCTGACAATGATGAACTCTTGTCTCCACAGCCATAGAAACTGCCTGTATATTTAATGCTGCTTTTTACAATGTCTTGATAGAGATCTAAATTACATTTAGATAGGACTGAGCGTTGGGAAATAAATTCCCACTTGCCGTGTTCAAAGTCATGTTTCCATCTCTCTGTGGTTTGCCTGGCATTTTTGCTTCCTCTCTGTGGGGCTTCCGTTCTTTCCTTGCAGGTGGAAGACTCACAAATGGCGCAGGTGCCAGCTGGTTCCCTGGAGTGTGCGACAGGACAGCCCCGGAGTGCAGGAAGGCTGCGGGCCTGGACGCCAGGCAAGAGGTGGGAAGCTCCGTTCCACACTTAATTCACTTTTCATTCCTCCATCATATCACTCACTTAACCATTAGCTTGAGGAGTCTGTTGCTTCGAAGACATGCTCGGTGACCAGAGCAGCAGACGTCCGTCCACTTCTGCCCAGTCCACCTGACATGGCTACATGGAAACATCCTTTTAAACTGTGTCCTTCATTCTTTGAGCAGAGCCTGTAACTCCTCTGGTTGAATTTGTCCTCCATTCGTATTTAGAAGGTAATCAGAGCAAACTCTCAAGGAGGCTATGACTGTACTGTACCCTGCAGCTTGTTTGGGATTTTTTGGTTAGTTTTTCTTTCATGGCATTCCAGAGCAGTTAGTTTTGTCACCCTAACACTCAATGAGATCCATACATCCTTGCCTATAGGAACTCTCTATGTGCATGTGTACAGCATACTATGGTTGGTTAACTTTCCAAAAATGCTCAGCAACGACATTCCTAATGTTGCCATGGCTATGCCCATTCCTGTTCATATTCAGTACTGATTTTTAAATGGCAGATTTATTTACTCAAATTTACTGCCATATGTGGACTGCAATCTGTCTGCACTACTAGATAACATGTAATCTTGCAGAAATGAGTGACGGGAAATGTTTCCAACATTTACTGGGTAGTGTGGTTATTTACTAGGTATTGTGGATGATACATTCCATGCTTTGGAACATGTTGTTTATACTTGTAGCAACTTCGGCCTTTAGAGAACATGATTGTTTTTACTTACGTTGAATTTGAGCATGTAGTTCCTGCTATATTCTTAAAATGTAGCTATGTATTTAATTTAATTCATAAAAACCTGTTTTCCCCCTCATTTGTAGTTATGTATGTGGTGATGATGCAAAAGTCTGAACACATAAAATTCCAATTTTTGTTGATTTTGATCCTTGACAGTGAAAAGGTTGCTTTTCTAGCTTGAGAAAAATAGCTTCTTTTTGGTAAACATCTTCTGTTTTTATCATCTTCTTTTTAGAAACCTTTATTTAAAACCTAAAATTTAGTTTATAAAGAATATTAACAATCTAGCGATGTTTAGAATTTTATTTCGTATACTTGATTTTCCTTATTTGTCCTCCACCATCAGCTACGGCGAGAACATAATTATCTCCTGTTACTGTTAGAGAGACTTAGGTATTTAGAACCGAAAGTCATTCTCCCCATTGCAAACCATTCATCAAGAAATTGAGTGTTGGGGCACCTGGGTGGCTCAGTGGGTTAAAGCCTCTGCCTTCGGCTCAGGTCATGATCTCAGGGTCCTGGGATCGAGCCCTGCATCTGGCTCTCTGCTCAGTCAGGAGCCTGCTTCCCTTCCTCTCTCTCTGCCTGCCTCTCTGCCTACATGTGATCTCTGTCAAATGAATAAATAAAAACTTTAAAAAAAAAAGAAAGAAAGAAATTGACTGCTAAAAGAGCTTCTTGTTCACCTTCCTCATTCCTCCTGAGTCAAGCATTCGGTTGCATACAGCTCTAGCCCTACACGGAGTTTAAAACGCAAAAGGCTTGAGTTTGGGAATCAGGAAATATGAGTTTTAGTCTAGTTTTTTCACTAACACAGGGTGAGGCTTGCTCATCCCTCCTCCTTCCTGGGTCTCAGTTAATTTAAATGAAGAAATGAAAAGAGGGTTGGACCAAATGATCTTGCTGTTTTTTTCCAATTTTCGTATTCTACAATCTATGCGCAGATAATGCCCAGGGATCAAAGTGTGAAATGAAGTTTAGGTAAAACAGAGGAAAGCCGTATTTTTATAAAATAGCATGGGAGGAAACCTGAGATATGGTAACAGCAGCACAAGTGTGAAAAGAGCTTCAGTTCCAAATTATTCCTTAACCACTGTGCAACTGTGGTTCATTCATTTCCTCCCTCGGAGGCTGAGAACCTAATGATCCCCACAGTGCTTTGTACATATTAAGTATTTCTTCAGAGTTAATTCCTTCCCCCTTCCTGTTAGATCATGGCCCCAGGGAATGTACACAGAGGTCACAGTAGGCATAAAAGCAACAATATTAACATGGGTGTTTTTGTTTTCGACACATAATCTGCATAAAAACGGTTCTTTCTGTCATTACTGGCAACCATCTCATTTCCAAATCTGAAAACCTCTGTTCATCCCTCCTCCTGGGTGTCTGCTTCAGAGTATCCAATACTGTGACCCACTCCCAGCACGAAAAGGGGAGCTTCCTCTTGCTTCCTCAAGGCTACTTTCCCCTGCCTTTCTCACTGTTCCTTTCGTAGTTTCCTGTTACTGGTGCCTCTTCCTCAGCCTGTACTTAAATAATGTTTTCTCGTCTTGGTATTTAACTCTACCTTGTCAGTCTCCTCTAGTCTCAGAATATCTGGGAAGAGAAAGTTGCATTTTAACAAATAATTTCTACATAAATATAATCAGAAGAACCCCTTCAACTTCCATATGAAGATAGCCTTTTTTCTTTGTTGCCTTGGGAGATTAAAGATGCTTCTTCTTAGAGCCTGTATTCCTACAGAAACATGAAATAAGGAGAATTAAGAGGATAGAAATATCTTTTGCTAGTGGCAAAAAGACAGAATTTTCTTCATTTGAGGGTCCTGGCTGTTTTCAGAACTCTGTGTTATTGACCTCAGATTCTTGCTATTTTCATCTTTGTTCTTATCTGATCAGAGACTAAAATGCCAACTGGTTCTGGTTTTTTTTTTTTTTTTTTTTTTTGGATGATGATTAAAATTGTTATATGGTAAGGATTAGGATCAATCAGCAAAGATTATAGAGAAGCTACCCCCTGTCCTCTCATACCTCAGACTTTCTCGTTCCAGTCACTCATTCAGCTGTGACTGAATTCAGAAGACTCTGTAGAAGCCACGGATGTTAGCAAAGGATGCATATGTTCAAGCCAGGGAGTTTACATTTGATTAGGGAAATGAGATCACTGGTAACATCATCCAACGAGTGGGAGGTAAAGACTAAAACTGATTCTTTGCAAAAGCAACCATTTGAAGCCAAAGCACTGAAGAAAGACCTAAAGGAAGGGCTGGGACTTGACTTGTACCATAACATTAGAGTGAGTAGGAAGGAGAGAAAATAAGATCAGTTATACAAGGTCAGTATTTGGAGAAAGAAAAACAAAAACATTAAAAGTGTTCACGGGAAATTGGGTAGGTTCAAGCTCCAGAGATGTGAGCTAGAGCCAGAGGTGATTTTGTAGAAGGAATATACATGTCAGGATCAGTATTTTCGGACTTGTTCAATAAGTGGTAGGAGCAAGGACCTGAAAAAAGCACTCTTCTATCTGTCAGCATGTACAGAATAAGCTAGGAAGATAAGACACGTGGGTCGGATGCCAGCTAGCACTGGGCTGTTGCAATATGAGGCTGAAGTAATAGGGGCTCAGACTTGAACCACAGTAGGGGGAATGGGCAAAAGAAGTGGTTTTTCAACATGCAGTAGAGGCAAGTAATTTGAAGACTTAGTGGCAAATTGTAGAAGCAGAGATAGAAATAAGTGACTCAAAGATGATTATATGGTCCTTTAAGTCCAGCATTTTCTGCTTGAGAGTAGTTGTAATATTGGTGAAAAGTCTTTGGTCTGAAAGAACTAATTTTAGAAATTATATTTTTTTATATTGTGCAGTAGAGATGATGGCATGGGAGCCAACTGGAAATATCCAGGTATGTGTTGAAATAGAGAAATGTCACTCTAGAGATGCCTTAGGACAGCAGATAGAAATGTGGGCAGCATTTCCATAAAAGGATTTGATGAAGCCAAGGGAGAAGCTAAGATCTCTATGAAATAGTGTACATAGGAGGAGAAATGCTTATTGTACGTTCCCATTAATAGGTTTCTTTTTCCAGTAACCTGTTTGCATGTGTGTAGTCTTTAAGCCTTTTTTTTTTAACCTAAAGAACTTTAATCGTATTAGCTTTAAATTACTATTAACCCTTGCTTGGGTTGGAAATGACACCATATGAACTAAAATATGAGATTGCTAACTTTACCACTCTGTGATTCTAAAGATAAATATGTTGATCACATGGCTTTTATCAAACTCTTGTTCTAGACCAGCTGTCAGCACACAGTGGCCTGTGCACCCAATCTCACCCACAGCTTGGGTATTTTTTGATTTTTGTTTTTGTTTTTGCATCCAAAGGTTATTGGAACACAGGTGCACCCTTTTCTTTACCTATGGCCGATGGCTGCTTCCATGAGAAGGAGGCAAAGTTGAGCAGGTTGTGACAGAAACCATATAACCCACAGAGTCAAAAATATTTACTATCTGGTCCTTTACACAAGAAGTTTGCTGACCCGCAGTCTAAACTCTGAAGCCAGGTAATCAATTATAGAATCACAACTTCTAATAATACTGAGTAGTCATTACTTGGTAGGATCAGAGAACCTCTGAAGTTCATCTGGTCCCTTGGGAAGAAGTTTTTCCATTCAATTCAACATTAAAGTAACTATTTTAGTTTTTTAAGAGCAGTGGATTTTAAACACTGTCACAGCAGTAAAATATACACTGTTAGGATGAAATTGCAGTACTGTTTTTTTTTTTTTTTCAGGGGGTGTAAGAAGTAAAATTTTGACCCTAAAACTTTATTAGTAAAACATTTTTTTTAAAAAAGCACTAAAGGTGAAAGCAGATACTACATGGGATGGAAGACAAGCGAGAAGACCCTCATAATTCTCCTGTCCAGCAGCTGATAAATCATACCCAAGTGGACACTAAGAGTTCATTTACTAAGTATGCAGAGAAAGGACAGAACCTGTGTGTCTCATATAGCATGTGCCACTCAGCGGAACATTGACAAGATCACCTATTATGATTCAGATTTTCTCAAATGACTCGAACCTTACACAGTCGAGGAAAAATAGAACTCTGAATTTCCCTTTTATCAGATTACTAGCCAGCGGCCCTAAGTTTCCTTGTTTCGAGTCACCTACACCTACTTTTAGCAAACTGTTAATAATAAAGTGGCCGTTATGGACAGACTTTCATTTTTACTATTAATAGCATCATTGGTCCAATCATTAAGTATTGTCTGTGTTGATACACTGCAGAGGATATGGGAAGCAATTATGGTCCCAGAGTCTCTTTAACAAGTGATTGCAACTGCTTCCTATCCCAGCATTGACATTCCCTATAAAGCAAATTGGTGAGAAGCAACCTTACTCAGAAATGAGTTAGAATGACATGGATAGAAGAATATAGGAATATTCTGTCCCAATCAAGGAAATGGAGTTTTGACCAAGGATATGTTCTCTATATTTCAGAACTATGTGAAAATGCTCTCAGAACTCTTACATCAGAACATAAAGAGCTTTAAAAGAAAATTGATATGCTGAACATATCAAACTGAAACTTTGAACATGTTTATTTACGACCCAATCCCATTATATTTTGAAGGAAAAGTAAAATAATGGTGAAGGGAAATTTTGTATCAAGCATTTGCAGAACCACATAATTTTTGCCCAGTCTTCTCTAAATTGAATTAGCTGCTGTGGTATAAAACAGGATAGTTTCCTGAAGTTTATCAAGTGTGTCTATACAAACATTAGAAATCCTCTATAAGATAAGTGCTTACGACTTCATGTTGATAGCTTTATCAGTCTTCCTAGGCTGCTGTAACAAAACTCTACTGACTGGCAACAGAGGAATTTATGTCTGACAGTCTGGAGTCTAGGCAGTCCAAATCCAGATGCTGGCTAATTCCAGTTCAGCTAAGATCTCTCTTTCTGACTCACCCATGATTGTTTTCCTGCTTTTCCTCACATGGCAGAGAGAGGGAGAGAGCAAGCTCTCTGGTTTCTCCTTCTAAGAGCACTAACCTCATTGTGAGGACCCTAGCCTCATGATCTCATCTCTGCCGATTACTTCCCGAAAGCTACATCTCAAAATGCTATCACATTGGGGGTTCAGACCTCAACGTATGAATTTCCAGGGACACAGTTCAACCTACAGCAATAACAAAGGGCCAGTGTCTTGAAAATGTTCCTATTCTACTGTACATGCTGTAAGTTTGTGGATACTAGCTCTCTCGGAAAGCTGTGAGAATAGGTTAACACCAGTCCCTAAAAGCCAGATTAAACTTCCTGAATATCATTCAGCACAATTTATTCTTTCATAAAACAGATATTTGTTGAATATATGCCCCATGTTGCCTCTTGCCTTCATGGTGGTAGGTCCAGACTGTCGAGAGAATAACAGTATATAATAAGTAATTTTCACTCATTTCTTATGGTAGGTCATATTCTATGGGTATATGTGATCCAGGTGTTAAGCATCTTAAATAATACATTAGTAATAGTATACATAATAACCACTAAAAATTAAGAAAAGATAAAAAGAGGTAACCACTTGATAGGCCATAGTGACAGAGGAAATGACATTTAAATCTAGGATGACAAAAGCAAAAAGGCACAAAATAAAATCCGGACATGTAGGGAACAGAGCAGGTTGCCTATAATTCCTATGAGTAAGTTGGAGGCAAAGGGCCACGCTCAGGAGGTTTGAAATACTAGAGGGGGGTCCAGGAGAGGAGGAGGAGAGAGAAGGAATATTGTTGCAATAGGAAATGAGACACAAAGAAGAATTTTAGTAAGGCTTTGAATATTGAGGATGATATCGTCCAAGAAACTTCATGCAATGATTTAAAAAATAAAGAAAGGAGAGATACTTTAAAGAAGGATTTGAACAGATTTGCCAACTTTAAGCCTGGAATCATTCTTAAATATCGTAGGGGAATTTTAGAGAGCCTTTGAAAAAGGCATCTTTTCTATAATATTGTCAATAAAAGAAATGGAAATAACATGAAAGTACTTTCACATTCTGTGTAATTTTTAGGTGAATAGACACTCATATTTACTTCATACTGTTTGAGTCACTTGTATATAAATTTTTAATAGAACAGTAATTGCTGCTGTCTTTTCTCTCTGCTCACATGTCTACGGCTTCGTTGGCATTGGAAGGCTAACTTATGGCATATGAGTCAGTGACTGTGTCATTGAAACCTGGCCATAATAGCTACATCCAGACTTTCCATGAGAGCTGTATTCCAAATTAAATATATAGCTCATGATAATGACAGTTTTCGACAATTTACGTATTTTTTCTTTATGTCTGTCCTAAGGGGCAATGTCAGTCACTACTATTTAAAATATATATGTATTATTCCAGTGTTTATTACCTTATGACACATTTATGCCATGAGTATGAGGTAAACATATCACAGGTTAGATGCTGAGTTTCACAAAATAACTTCAGATCGGCTCTTGTTCAGGTTCCTTTTTGGTCTTCATGCTGTCTCCTGCCAAGTGTACTTCCTGTGAATTCGATGGATCTATGGCTAATGATTCCCAGGGTCAACCCTGCCTATCCTAATCCCCCATTCCCTCTATATACTTGCCTGCCAAAAAATGTCTGTTAGAATGTTGACCTGTCACTAAGTTCTGACATCAGTCTCTTTATGTGGAAGCTAGTACGATTCTGATGTATTCTCAAATAGATCGCAAAAAGAGGAAAAAAAAAACCATAACTTTAATGCCATGCTCATATGACTAAGACCCCCCTGGTACCAGAAGTATTCACTCTGTATCATCTGTTTGGTTGAAAAGTTTACAAAAGGAAAGTCTAGGGGGAAAAAGGAAGTTCTAATTCTCCTTCTACCAGAATTAAATCTAAATGATGTGCAAAGTATTTAAGGCTAACTTACGTATGTATGTATGTATTTATTTATTTATTTGTGAGCAAATATGCTTAGATCTTGTGCTTAAATTACGTGGCTTCATCTCTACTGGTGCTCTTGGCATCATCCCTTTCCTTAAACTCTGGCCCATTTTGTTCTTTTTTAAGAGATTGCATTTTGGAAGCATTATCAAGGTTAGGCCCAGAATATCTGGGTTAACTTCGGTCATTCACACGAATGTGCTGATTTTCAGAGATTACTATGCAATGAGAAAGAAAAGAAGGAAAGTGGAAAAAGAACGAGGTAGGAAAGAGCTACACTCAGCATAACTCAAAGAGCAAAGGTACTTGCTTTGAAGAGATTTTTCAGAGACATGATTTTAACACTTTTTGGATGGAATACATATTAGTTACCACCCAGTGTTGTTATACATTTACAATGCTCCTTTTTAGTTACAAAGCTATTTTTTAAAAATTTCCAGAATGATTTCTAAATATAAATGGTTCGCTCTAATTGCCTGTGAATATGAGCATCCTAGGTGATTGGGAGATTTTGGTCTTGTTTTTGTATCTCTGCGAGGGCCCTGTCATGAAATTATTATTAGAATGTGCTATTTTTGAAATAGCTCATAAAATAAGCTTGACACTGTGCTGTGTCCAGGTTGGTTTCTCAGTGATGCAGTCAGGTAGCCGTTCTCTGGTGGCTCATCTGAGCTACTCCCCTGGGAGTTGATTATTACTTCCTAGTATATCCTCATCCAAGAACCTTCACATAGATTCACATATATTATCAGCCTCAATGAGACTGGGGAATCATTGGTAACTTTTAGGATCAATAAAAGAAAAGTACATTTCTTTCCATTCTGCCAGAGCTACACTCACAAGTTGTAATTAGAAAGTCATCTGGCAAACTTGTCAGTGAAAATCTCTTCCACACAGAGCAGGCCGGGGATCATTACGTCTGCCTAGTAAACAACTGGGGCCCTCTTGCATTATTTATGGGTTGGGTCTTATTTCTAAGCACAATTAGGTCTCTTGGTAACTAGCTTTCACTCACATTAAGCTTTTTCTTCTTCATTTCTACGTGATTTGTTCTCACTTTTGCCATTTTTTTCATTAACATCATAGGAAAAAAATCACTCCTCCAAGCATTCAGTCCGCCGAACACATACCCAGACGCTGTTGCTGTGAGGTAAACCGTGTTAATATTACTCAGCTTAATAAATAATGTCTCAGAGCTCCTTGAACTCTTTGTTTACATACAGTCCAGCAGCTTTCACTGCATTGGGGCGTTCATCTTCTCCTGTTTCCTGTAATGAACTTCTATGTGCACATTTTAGATCTAGTCATTTATTTCACTGATTATTCAAACGAAATGACATGGTCTTGCATGCTGAAGGGTAATCTGCAGACTGAGAGAACTCCTTCTTCTTTTGTGCATCCTGAATAATGAGGGAGTTTCATTCCTCTTCAAGAAAATGAAGATGAGCAACTGCATTTGGAATTCTATTAGATTTACTTCAGGGCTGCGTCGGTAACGTTCCATTTACATAGTCATATATGCATAACACAGATACCCGTGTCCTTTTAGCTCAAACCAATGTTATCTATTCCCTTTCATTCCTGGAACCTTGATTATGCTCCTCTTTAAAACATAGCTCAAAATTCAACCATCATGAAAACATTCTAAAATTGACTTTACTTATTCAACTGATTAATTTTTTTATTTAAATTTATGGGAAGCTTCAAAGAGACATGGAAATAGGAAGACTAATGTAATGAGCACTGGTAGCATGGTCTTCCTTTCCACGGCTTCGACAGGCTTTTAGCAGGTTGCCATTCTTGGTCATCTGCCACTTCTCACACTCTTACAAAGATTTTGCTGGGATCTTTTAAAGCAACTCCCAGATAAGATGTCTATCATCCATAAATACTTTATTGTTTCAAATGTACCAGTAGTATTATTATAACACTAAACACAATTAACAATAATTCTTGAATATCATCTATATTCACACCATGTCTAATTTCCCCCCATCATCTCAAAAATGTCCACAGTTAGTTTGTTCAAACCAGGGTTCATAAAGGTCTCTGCACTGCATTTGGTTAGAATACTTGTTGAGTCACTTTTAATCTAACAGTTCTAGCTCCCTTTTCCAGAGCATTTATTTGTTCAGAACACTCGCTCTCTTACTTACCTTACCGTCGTTCCCTCAATGTTGATGGGCCCAGCATGCCTTCCCTAATTCAGACATAACCCACAAGGCAGCCACATGGGTGTCCCTCAGGCTTTGAGTCTGCTGGAAGCAGCCCGTCCATGACACAGAAATAAAAATTGCTGTGCCTCATGTAAGTAAAATAAGATTATAAACAAACAGGATATAATCAACGTGGAGTTAAAGAATTTTGCCTTAAAATAATTCTTCTGAGGGGTGCCTGGGTGGCTCAGTGGTTAAGCCGCTGCCTTCGGCTCAGGTCATGATCTCGGGGTCCTGGGATTGAGCCCCGCGTCGGGCTCTCTGCTCAGCAGAGAGCCTGCTTCCTCCTCTTTCTCTGCCTGCCTCTCTGCCTGCTTGTGATCTCTCTCTGTCAAATAAATAAATAAAATCTTTAAAAAAATAATAATAATTCTTCTGATATTTGCTGACCTCACTAAGATGATTTCATGGTGAATGAAGCAGATGGACAGCATGGGTTTTGGCCCATCTTGTGCGTGAGACCTCTGCCCAAAGGAGAACTTGCATAATCATCACACATCCTCCACCTGAAAATACAGAGACAGCTGTCTGGGTGTATGTAGCTCTCTGGTGTGCTAGGAAATCATGCTTTGTCTGATGCATCTTTTCTACAGTTAAAACTACCCTGTTTTCAGTATCTTAGAGGTGACATTTAGGGTTTATAAAGTTGAGAGACCAGATGGTTTTCTTTTCAAAGATTTTTATTTTCCTCACCCTAATAGCAGGAAGTTCATTTCAGATTGCATTTCTGTGCTTGAATTGTTGTGTTTCCTCTAAGTCAGAATAGAAACAAGTTGAGATGTATGATAAATTTTCAATATATTGTGCAAATATTGCTGTTGTTACGTGTTTAGATAACATTACATGAGTAATTCATTCAAAGTACACTGTCTAAAATCTTAGATAAGAGCAGCAGAATGCTGCGTGGGTTTCTGAGAACAGATATGGAAAATTTCCATTTTTTTTTCTTTTCCACTAATTGAAATACTTAAGGTATACATACAAGGAAGACAGCTTCACATTTATGCAAATAATACAGATCTGCACAAAATAAGCTAGCTCATTTCTGGAACTGTGCTGTTAGTGGTTTCCTTTTATCTTGGTTTTTTGGCGTCACATAATGTGATGAGAGAGCAATTCTGAAACAAAACTTGTGAGAGAACCTTAGAAAGTGAGCCTTAATGGAGAACCCAAGGCAATTTCATTTAGTTTCTCAAAAGATTTCTATTCAGTTCTCTGTTTCAGAGAGTCGGATTGGATGAGTAGATAAAAGTGTCTTATGTCAAAGAACCCAAATTTAGTTTTATAATTTTTGTAATTTTCTTTTATTATAAACAGTGGGACCCTCTTCACAGCCTAGAGTTCTGATATGGTCAAATCTCATATTTTCCAAATTAATCATTCTTCAGATTCCTACATATCCCAACAAACAAATCCTGTAATAGCTCCCTCTTTGTCAGTCCTTCCTCTCGAGCTTCCTTGGGACAGCTCAGCTCACAAACCATCAGAGATTACTAAATTTACAGTGTTTAAGGAACCCGCTCTGCCTCCACGTGGCAGCAGACTGCAGAACCACATCATTAGCACCCACTCCAGCACTGATCCATGGATAACATCCTCCCAAGCTATGTCGGTGCTCCCTTGGTTCACTGCTGAGCAAGTCCCCTTGAGTCCCACTTTTCGAGCTCCCTTAGCTCATCGGCATTGTTTCCCAACCTTGGCTCATGGCCAAGGGTGGTTGAGCACCAAGGCACTTTCCGCTCTTAGTCCCAGATCTCAGCCAGACCCTTCCCGGTGCCTTGACTACTCAAGTGAATGGGTCTCAAACTTTAATGTGAATAAGGAACATCTGAGCAGCGTGGGGGGTAGGAGTGTGGTTGGAGGGGAGACACATAATCTCTGACTCCACCCACAGAAATCTCATTCAGGAGCTCTGGGGTGAATCCAAGAATCTTCCACTTTCACAATATTCTAGGTGTTTCTGTTGCGAGTGAAAAAACATCACTGGCCAGAGCAGTGGTCTGAATCCACTGCTGTGCATTTGAATCATGAAGGGGTTTTAAAAAGATGCTGATGCCCAGGACCCTGTCCTCAACCCATAAATCAGAATGTTTGAGTTGGGCAAGGGGACGGACATCTCTCAGAAGCTCTCCAGGTGATGGTAGTCCGCAGCCTGCTATGAGAACTGCGAGTAGACCAGGAGGATAAACACAGTGCCGCAGACAGCGGCTCTCCTGGGTGGTGAGTGTCTCTTCAGGGCACTTGTTGCTGTCTCCTGTCACGAAACTTTCATAACCACTGTTCACTCTACCGGGTTTTTATATATTTAAAATTCAGGGAGCCCTGTCTCCTCTTCATACAAATTGTCCCTTTCAGTGTTGTGCACCTTAAATGAAAAGTATCTTCAGCTCAAAACTAAATGAATACTGACCTACCTTTGCACAATTAGGTAACTTTTCTTGCATCAGCTGTGACAAGCTGTATTCACCTACACAGAGAAAGTCTTCCCTTGCGAAAACTGTTACATCCTTTTAGACACTCCGTCACACAGCCCTGCTGCTGGGTGTTAAGTTACACTATACAGATCTGGAGAGTGTTGTCTAACCCGGGCTCCCGGGTTCCCTAACTGTAACTTAGGATTACAATGTCAGGCTCCTTCACTTAGTTTCATGATGAATAGAATCTTGAGCAGGAAAGCGATCAAGTTCCAGCCTAAGCCATAAACCTGAACGGGCCACGTAAATCAGTGTACCTGGGGCCGTGTAAGCTAGTTCAAGGAAGACACTTTTAGGACCAAGGTCTAAATGTTTCATCTTCTTCCTCAAGAAATGAATAAGTTATTTTTAAAACCATAGGAGAAAATTGCAGGGAAAGGGGATTTTAAAACATCACTTGCTCTTTTTCTTTGAGACATGATACCTTAAAGCAATTTTATGACTGCATCCAATAAGCAATAAAAATATGACATGATTTTAAAAAATCCAGTAGAACAATATCTTGGGGGAACTCATATATATATATATAAAATATATATATATATATATATATATATATATATATATATATATAAAATTGACCATTTTTTAGGGCTTATATGTAATTGGGGAAATGTCGGTTATGATACAATAAAGATTGGTAAAATTTTTGTTTTTATTTTTAAATTCATGGTTGATATTTGTGCTTGTGAAGAACTTGTAGACAGAGCTGAATGGGGAACTTGGACACAGGCCCTCCTCCCCATTAACCACTCCACAGCCATCCCAACAAGCTTCCAATGTAAAATAACATATTTTCCATACAAATGTAGCTACAAGATGGATTCCATAAGCATCCCCTCCTCACCCAAACCTTCCAGTTTGTTGCTAATAAGACCCCTCTGTATAGAAATCCTAGAGCAGGGGCGCCTGGGTGGCTCAGTGGGTTAAGCCGCTGCCTTCGGCTCAGGTCATGATCTCAGGGTCCTGGGATCGAGTCCCGCATCGGGCTCTCTGCTCAGCAGGGGGTCTGCTTCTCTTCCTTTCTCTCTGCCTGCCTCTCTGCCTACTTGTGATCTCTCTCTGTCAAATAAATACATAAAATCTTTAAAAAAAAAAAAAAAGAAAAAGAAATCCTAGAGCAGCCAATGATATATAAATATTATTAGAGGAATGTGGTGTCTCCCAGAACCTCTATGAATAGTCTTTGTTCAGCATAAACTATTCTCAGAACCCATGTGTTGTCTCTTAAATAATTAATTTCTAAATAAGGACTTGAAATCCTTAATAACATGTAATAAAAATGGCTAAATGCTGTGCCTGTGCCTGTGTGTGTGTGTGTGTGTGTGTGTGTGTGTGTGTGCTTTTCTGTGTCACAAAAATCGCTGAGGGTTATCCATTATTTTAAAAAACCCATGGGATCAGGACACCTGGGTGGCTCAGTTGATTAATCCACTGCCTTCGGCTCAGGTCATGATCCCATGATCCTGGGATCGAGTCCCACATGGGGCTCCTTGCTCGGCTGGGAGCCTGCCTCTCCCTCTGCCTTCTCTGCCTGTTTCTCCCCCTGCATGTGTGCGTTCTCTCGCTCTCTCTGACAAAAAATAAAATCTTAAAAAAAAAAAAAAAAACTACAGGATCGATTTAATGACTACTATGATTATTAGAAACACTCCTCCCAGATTTCCGCTGCAAATAAAGAATTAAAAGAGGATTCCTCTGATTGCGTAAGAAAATGTTGGTGAATTCCGAAATTGTGGAATAATTATAGACATTCAAATTTGTTTTAAACAGCTCTTATATGCTTTTCCTTTAGCTATTACTTGTCGAAAGCAAGATGGAGGACAGGCTGGCATCCACGAGTGCCTTTGGTACGCAGGCCCCGTGCCAGCCCTCACCCAGCCCTGCCAGATCCCCTGCCAAGATGACTGTCAGTTTACCAGCTGGTCCAAGTTTTCTTCTTGCAACGGAGACTGTGGTGCAGTTAGGACCAGAAAGCGCACTATTGTTGGTAAGAATAATTGCGATGTGAAAGCCAATACTGTCAACTTAGAAAACATGTTAAAAGTTAGACCAACAGAGTTCTGACAACGTATTTGGAAAATATATAGATATGCCTTATTGCTGGTGTACTGATACTACGCCAGGGGATTCGCATGTGTATTTTCATGTAAGTTGACAGTGACAGACGTGCTATATACTTTTAGTAGAAAGGAAAAGTAACCCTGAAAATTGAGCTGGCTCCCCATACAATAGGTAGATTATTTTTTTGGTTTAAGCATACACTTCTGGCAGATTGCCGACAGACTGTGAGGTGTTTAGAGAACAAAAGGAAATGTTGCCACTTCATTTTCTTAACCCATTCTCACTGTCACAGCCTCAGATTATTTCTCATAGCCTAGAAGAGGAATATGACACTAATTTTGTATCTGAAAACTGCATTTTAAAAGGCAGTCACAATGACAAAAAGTGGCGATATAATGAGCAAGAACGGGAGCTATCATACTGAGCTAAACCTGGTGCATTCAAAAATATTATCAGTGGCAAAAAGAAAGCTAAAAGAAAAAAAAAATAGCCAGTAGACTATACAGAATTTAAAAGTTATACAATGAACCACCCGTCATAAAGAAGTCTGTTGAAGGCCAAATAAGGCACATTCTGAAAGTTAGAAATAAATATATGCAATTAATTGTGTGTGATATAACTAATAGTATGATATATATTTAACATAACATAATAGAAATGTGATTAAATTAAAATAATGATACATTAATTTTCAAGCACATATTACTGTTCGTTTTTTATTTTAAAAGGGAATTTATTTAGATTTGCATATAGACCATTCCTAGCCCTTTCTTCTGACACTCAATATTTTCACTGTGGATATTATTTACTACACTAATCACCAAGTATGTCAAAATGATGACTCTTCAGAAATAATGAAAGATGCAAACTCATAATCAGAAAAGTAAATATAAAAATCTCATTTTCTGAATTATAATCCTATATAACCATGCCATCTATTTGGAATAAACAGAAAGATGTACAGTCCAGTACAGTGACTGACTCTCTGTCTTTTATATTTTTGCACATGTTATAAAGGAGAGATTTATGCAATTACCTTAAACTCCCCTAATCAGTGAAAGCCCATGATCATTTGAAAGGATTTTAATCATTCAATGAGTATAAAATGCAGCACAACAGTGAACACCTTTTGCAAAATGGTGATTTTAAAATGAGAAAATAAGAAAAATCTCACTGTTGCAAGGCACCTAGTATTAATAAGAGCCTCCAGAGAAAGCACTGTGGAGTGAGAAAATAGCATTTATTTGTAAGCTAATGTTGAATATGGTTAAAAATGGAGAAAGGAAGTTAGGAAAGGAAGAAAATTAGGGATGCTTGAAATGAGTAACAATATTTTCCAACTTAAATTTCTCCACAGGAAAAAGTAAAAAGAAGGAAAAATGTAAAAATTCTCAGTTGTACCCCCTGATTGAGACTCAGTACTGTCCTTGTGACAAGTATAATGCACAGCCTGTGGGGAACTGGTCAGACTGCATTTTACCAGAGGGGAAAGCGGAATTGTTGCTGGGAGTGAAAACACAAGGAGATACCAAGGAATGTGGTCAAGGATATCGTTACCAAGCAATGGCATGCTACGACCAGAATGGCCGGCTCGTGGAAACGTCCAGATGTAACAGCCATGGTAATCCAATTTTTGTTCACTGTTACATGTTTGCTTTCTCTGGGGGTGGAGTTTAAATGAACATGGGTCAGAATGGAGGGAAGTGAAGGTTTACAGATAGTGCCATAATGGAGCATTTGGGGGGCACCAGATAGGACACACAGGGACATTTGTCTTGTCCAGAAGTTGGCAACTAAATCCCAGAATTCGTGCCAAGAAAGCCTTATGGGCAGACAAAAATGCAAGAAACTTCCTTTGGTACAGATGAAGATATAGGCCCAACAAATAGGCCCAACAAGGCCACAAGAGAGGGCAGAGGGGAGGAGATTTGAATTTAATCTGCAAATAACTAGACAGTCTTCTAATAACCAAACTGGAAAGATTTGAAATATGCCTGAAATGTCGCTAAGTGGCAGAGAAGAAAGACTGAAAGTCATAACTGGTGTGAAGTCAAATATCTCTTGTTTATTCCTCATTGTGTTAAGATTAGCAAAAAAAAATGGTGGCGGGGAGAAAAAAAAATGTACATACTCTTAGTTAACTGTGCCCTCTTTAGTTTTCTAAACCAAACACAGTAATAATAATTAAATTGCCAGATGTTTGTGAAGAGTGGCCATCTTTGATCAGAGTATGTTGTAAACTCTTTGGTTCTAAACCTTAATATGGTAGTCCTTAAGCAATATTTTCCATTATTCTTTTATTTTAATACATCTGTCTTTTTTACTGGACTGAGATTAGGTTACAGTGGGTCAGCCTGAATCATATAGATGCCATATATTTGCAAACACTGGGCAGTGATCCTCCTACCTTCCTCGTGGAGGTGACCTCAGAAAGATGAGCTACGTTGCCAGGAGGGAGGGACATAGCAGTTACCTTCGAACCTTGCTGGAGTAGCTTCTGCTATTGGAACAGTGCTCCTCCAGTTTCATTATATGGTTCAGAAAACAACAGGAACTAATAGGACCATCTCTATTTATAAACCATCGAAGTACCATCAGTGACACATTTATTGGAATCTCTTAAACCTCCCCCCACAAAGAAATTCCCAAAATTCATTTCCCTTTTTTCACCTTATCTCATAATTCCTTTTTTATCAAAGTCTAGTAAAAATAGCCCCAGAGACTCCATTATATTGAAGCTCTAGGTATAAGTATTTTCAGATTAATATATTTAGTTTACTACATTCCTAACTTAAAGATAGTCAATGCATTTAGAACAATAACTACAAAAGAAAAAAGAATTTGATATTTATAATAGGTGTGCTTTGAGAAACAGGTGCAAGAATAACTGATATTTTATTTTCTGTATCAATAATATCTGTGCTATAGATTAGAGACCAGGAAAAATGTAAATGCACTTGCCATTCTGAGATATATGATAATGTAGAAGATCATAATTAGTCATTAAAATGTAAAATTGAAGATCACTTTTAAAAATATGTTTCTCCTAGAATATAGCTTGTAAGGGTTTGCTCACATTTTAAATTGTTATGCCTAGTGAATCACCAAGATAATCATTTGTAACATAACCTTTGAGTTTTCAGAATGACTTTTGTATATTCTCACTTTTATCCTGATCTGTTAATTAGATGCAGGAGAGTGTCAGTAAGCCACTTAACAGTCAATTGTATTTTTAGGGGGGAAAAAAAAACCCTTAAAAATATCCCATGAATCTCATAAAGATGTTTAATCACTTAACAAAAGTCAAAGTACAAAAATAATAGAAATTGAACAAAGGCAGTAAACTTAATACTGTAGGATTGTTGACTCAAAGCATGAAGAAGACAGTACTGTACTCTAGAACAAAAGCAGAAAAGATAGATTCCCGACAGCACTGAGCTTTGTGGGGCTTGTGGAAGGATCTAAGACCCTTAACTAAGTAAGTGACTCTACTTCGTTCCTTGTGTCTGTCCAGCATAAATTCTTTCTCATTAAATCTAATCTATGGTAGATGTCCAGTGGGATATTTTGGTATTTACCAATACATTTACTCAAAGTGACATCCAAGGAAATTGAATCTCTGTGGCCTGATTTCTTTGGAAATTGCTTGTTTGCTTATATATGTTCTATCACTTCTGATGGTGTTGGTGGGAGACTCTAAATTCGGTGTTCTATGCGAGGCACACTCTACATTACAATCTCAGTGACCACTGCCTTCTTTCAGCCAAACTGGCTTTCCACATGGATGGTGGAAAAAGAGGCTTTCACGAACAAGTCTCTTTCTGCTTTCAGATTAAACATAGAATCGATCCCCACGTGTATGCAGTGCAAAGACGCAACTCTTCCCTGTTCGATAGTGGCCTTAGGGCGTTTCTATTTTATCTGTGCTGTCCATCTTTGGATCATATTATCAGTTATTCTACTGATAAAATAGTTGGACTTTCACCAGTTTAATTATATTATTTTAGGCCATTTCTCATGTTGTCACCATTATTTTAATATCCTCTCCTTAAGGCACAGTTATGTCTGGAATTCTTTGTAGTGGTAAAGTTAAAGATGATATACCTGTTACTGGGCTCAGGTTCTCAGACCCAGAGACAGGAGAAACAAGGCTGGACCCCAAATTTGAAGGCACAGGCAAGGCTTTATTGGGGCAGCACCTGCAGGCAAAGGGAGACACCATCTTAACGAAAGTGTCAGACTGGCTCTCAGAACGACAGCCAGGGAATGTTTTAAAGGCGCTGAGGTGCGAAAGGGGTCGTACTTAAGCACAGAGGGGCTGGGGCTCCCAGGCAAGTGGGCACATGGTGCAGTTGACAGAACATGGTTCTTCATACATCAGAGGTTTCATTTGTATAGTAAGTCTCCACCTCTGGGCATGTTTTCTGGCATTAAAATGAGAGGAAAAGCTGATAAAAGGTCAAATTTGGTGGCCATCTTATCACCAGATGTTTTCCTAAATCTCTAGCTAGCAAATACTTTAGGCTCTGTGGACCAAAAGTTCCCTGTACAAGTAAAGACACAAGTGGTCTACAGATCAGCAGCATCAACCTCACAGAGAAACCTTGGAAATGTGAAAATTCAACCCACATTACAGACCCCCTCTGAGTCAGAATCTGCATTTTGACAAGATCCCCAGGAAGCTTTATTGCACGTTTTAAAAATTTGCATTCATTCATTCATTCATTCATTCATTTACAAGTAAGCTGCATGCCCATCATGGGTCTTGAGCTCACAACACTGAGATTAAGACTTACATGCTCTAAGAACTGAACCAGCCAGGTACCCCACACATTTAAAGTTTAAGGATTACTTTTCTGGATTACACATATCCTCACAGGTTTTGGTAGGAATGTGAACTTAAATCTTTGTAGGAAAGGCGTGTGGAGATCACCCCCTACAGAAGCACAATATGCTAACTTAGGCAAAATAATCAATACTCCCATGTCATAGTTTACTTGTTCACTTGATTACCACTTATTAGGAAAAGAATATTAGGAATTTTTTTTTAATTTACAAGGGTGGGTCTTCATAAGGTGAATGTCTATTTAGGTATGATTCTCAAACTGAACGAGTCTACAGGGCTCTGTATAAAGGATACTGGCAATTTAATGATTATCAGTACTCAACTTATAAATAGATTTTAGTTCAAGAGCATGTACTTTTAAGATATTGTGTGGAATTCAGGGTACATCTGATAAAAATTAGTATGAATATGGGGACAGTAGATTCTGAGGATTACCTATATAACCACTCAACCATAGTATAACTAGAATGTATTACTTTTGTAATAGGATTCTATAGAAGGTTATATAAGTTTAATATTAGAGGTTAATTAGAAACAAAATTGAATGAGAAACTTTTCCTTATCATCATGGTTGGTGGTATTTGAGGAAGAGCATGTTTAATTAAACCAGGGAGAAAAGGCAATAAATAGAGTCTTGTAAACAAGCTGAAAGGGAGTGCTAAGTTCTGTGAAAACCTTTTTTAGTTGGTCGTATTTGTTTAATGTCTAATTCATTTCAGAATTTAAATCTTGCATTTGACAGCACAGGTACAGCTAGTATGACTTTTGCAGTTGTCATTCACAACTGAGATCTTTTTCTTTTTAAGTGTAAAAGAGAGGCAGGGTTTGAGGGACACACTTTTCCTGAGGTAATCGTTGCAAGTTTAAAGAGCCAGGGAAAGAAGGAAGGGGCCACTGTGGATACTGAGTACAAAAGGAAAGCAGTAGCCTAGGGTCAAATTTAAATAAGGTATGGAGACCAGCATTATTCTCCAACAGGCTCCCTGAAGGAGGACTATAGAGGTGATGAGGGAGAAACTTTCATTGGAAAATTTCCTGCAGCTACCATTCCTGTTGTGTGTGACAGAAAAACATCTGGCGTTATTATTTAATTCTATGTGCTCCATGTCCTGGAGACCTCAACTCATCTATTACTTAATAACATGGTTTTCAGACTGGGCTCCACGGAGCCCCTCAAGCCAGGCTGTCAAACATAGCTTCCAATAAATCCCATAAATGTATTGGACTTTCTTTTCAGCTTTTTAGAAAGAAAGTGCTCTGTGGCTTAAAGTAAATTTAACTGCTAAAAATAGTTCATTATCTGTAACAGTTAAAAAAAAGAATTTTGATCTTCGCCTTAATCAACAACATCTGCCATTGTATTTTATTTCACATCCTTTCTTTAGGCCTGTGGCCCCTCATCCCCCCTAATTCTTTAGAGAAGTTATAACACTAATTTTCAGCGAAATGATTACAGAGTGGTAATCTTGCCGATATCTGTGGCAATTTCGTTGATTTAACCATAGAATTGTTCATTCTTTACATTGTCACAAGGTTCATAATTCATAAAGATACTAAATGACCTGTGTGAATCTACATATAGATTCTTATTATAATAGTAAAACCCTGCAAATCTAAAATAGTATTTAAGTTCCATAACCCAATAGTCTGGTCTCATTCCTTCAATGTAGGTCTTTTTCTTCTTCAAAACATCATCAAGAGTTATGTAGTGAACAAGGCTTATGCATAAGGAATTTTTTATGCGTACATGAAGAAGGTATTATATGTTAGACATAAACCCTATCTGTGGGCTCAAAAAGCAACCCAAGAGCACACGAACAAATTTATGGGCATTTTAAATTTAAATGTTGAAGAAAAATCTTTACTTCTATTTACTTTCCATGTTTATTCCATTTCTTCATAGCTGCATTAAAATTCACTATATCTCTTATAGGAAATTTTAGTTAACTTGCATAAAAACAAACTTGATTCCTCTTTGGGTCTTTTTAAATGGCCATTTAAAAAAAAAAAAAAAAGCCTCAAGGTATTTATTCACATAACAGTTTCCCCTTCCCTTGGCCATTAGCTTGACCTTTAGAGCCTTAGAACTTTAAAGTAAATATAATTTAAGAAAAAGAAAATTTCTTAATTTGGAGAGAGTTCGAAGTTTTTTATTTGTTTATCCACTTTTGCATTTTTTTCCATATCTGGAAATGGACACGAAAAATCCTACTTTTTACATATTAAAACTCTATACACCTTAAAACATGAATCCAAGGCTTTTTATTTATTTATTTATTTATTTATTTATTTAAGTGTTTCAAGATTCACTGTTTACATATAACACTCAGTGTTCCGTACAATATGTGCCCTCCTTAATACCCTCTACCAGGCTCATATGAATCCAAGTCTAATGCATTGTAATTACAACCTATCTGAATGATCTGTTTCTTACTGGTCCAGGAGATGCTATAGAATAAAGTCAATATAGGAATGCACCAAACAAATCATTCTAGAGATTCACAGTTCATATTAGCAAAAAAAGGAAAGCCCCGGGTAAAGAGACCTACTTAATTTAAATGCAGTGATTTTTTAACTTGACCACAGAATTTTTTTTTTTTTTTTTTTGGTTAAAATTATACTTAATGCCTATTAAAATCCAGCAAACTAATGTTTAAAGATCATCCTTTGGAAATACTTCTAAGACAATATATGGTTTTCACTGATTGAAAGAAAAATGTCCTACATTGGATCAAGTTAAAAATAAGTCACTGTAATAAGTTTTAGAATAAATTTTATTCTAAATTTATTTAGAATTTATTTCCCATTACTTTATGGTCTCAACATTCCACCAAATACGTTTACATTGCTGACAAAGCCTTATTCCCAAAGTGAGCTTTTTAGTACTGATGTCTTGTTTTTAATACAGTATTAGTTAAAATTATAAATGTTAAATATGGAGAGAAGGTCCATAAATGCTTTAATGTATGTAATTATTGCCAAGGCTTTATTTTTGTTGAATAAGTGAACTGTAGATGCAGGGTCTTATATAAATAAGTTTATTTACTTTTTAGATTAAAAGGTATGTCTGAAAGTGAAGTGTAACTCTGCCGTTAACTACCTGGAGTTAGGCCAAGTGCCACCAGTTAAGGGCTTAGTCTTCAACCAGACTGCTTGGCCCTTCAGACACCAGCGGCAGGTTCAGGGCTCCCCAGGCCACCCTTACTACAGTTTTAGAGGTTCCAGCCACCCCTCAGTTTTACTGGAACACCTCAGAGAACTTAGGAAACCACTATACAGTTGACCCTTGAGCAACACGACTTTAACTGTGTGGGTTCACTTGAACACAGATTTGTTTCTGTAAGTATAGTACAGGACTGTAAGTGTATTTTCTCTTCCTTAAGATTTTCTTAATGTTTTCTTTTGATCCAGCTTACTTTGTTTTAAGAAAACAGCATATAGTATATACAATATACAAAATGCATGTTATTCAGCTCCTTATGTATTCCATAAGACTTGTGGTCAACAGTAGATGATTAGTAGTTAGGTTTTGGGGGAGTCAAAGTTGTATAAGGATTTTCAGCTGCACAGGGAGTCATTTCCCATAACCCCCAAGGACTTATAATTAGAGTCTTATTATAGCAAAAGAATACAAATCAGAAGTACCCAGGGGGGCCTGGGTGACTCAGTTAAGTACCTGACTCTTGATTTTGGCTCAGGTCACAATCTCAGGGATGTGAGATCAAGCCCCACTTGATCGGGCTCTGCACTGGGCATGGAACCTGCTTAAGATCATCTCTCTCCCTCTCTTAAAAAAAAAAAAAAGAAAAAGAAAGAAAGAAAGGGAAGAAAAGAACAGAACAAGAACAAGAACAAGAAGAAACAGCTACCAAAATAAGAGACAAATGGGCAAGGTCTGCGAAGGCATGGCCCTCTCAACATATCAGTGTGTATTATCTGCCAGAAAGCTCACCTGAGCTTTGCTATGCAGAGTTTTCACTGGGGCCTTATTGCGCAGACATGATTAATTGATTCATTGGGCACATAGTTGAACTCACTCTTTCCCCAAACCTGCACACAGAGATTGGGTGGATATCATATGGCTTAAAACCCAAACCCTCTAAACTTGTTGTTGTCTTTGTGGTATGACCCGCCCCACCTCTTCAGGCATCTCTTTTAACATAAACTCACCTGTAGTCCAAGAAGCCACCATGAATAAGAAAGAGTCAGGAAATTTTAGGACTTCAATGCTACCTCCCAGGAATCAAGACAAAGAACAGCCAAATCCCTTATTATACAACGGGAGGTTTTAGAGTTGGCAATAAGAAATGGCCTTGGTAATAAACTTGTACATAGCTGTACCTAAGTGAATCTGAATGTGTGCCTCATCGGGTAACTTCCAGTATTGGAATAATAACAGCAACAGAATCCCATAGCCATGAATACTGATGCTGAAAATTCCTGAGAAAATCTTTAAGGACCCAGCAAATATGAAGAGATAGGCTTTCATATGTATATAAAAACAATAAATATAAAATTAAAATAGCATTTCATTGTAACTACATTTTCCTGAACACTTCACTATGAAAAACATGATTGCCCAAGGTTGATCATAACTTTTCATACATTGAATATATGAATTTGGATAGAACATTTGATGATAAGAATTTGGCTATAAATAGGAATTTGGCTTTCCTGAATTGAGTTATCAGTCCTCAATATGCAATTATAAAAGAATATTCTATTTGAGAATTTTTTAACAATATTTTTAACATTTTTAAACCCATGAGGACAGTAATAAAGTTCTAGCTAATTTTTCTCATTCCTGATTGCAGTCATGTACATAGAATATATATTAAAGTAGGAGAGATTTTTTGAGTTTTCTTTTGAGATTAATCCAAAAGTTTCACACAAGAGTGCCACAGAGTTGCTTATTCAAACAGCTGTAAATCAGAACCAACCAATATTTTCCATGTGCTTTGAAAATGAATTCTTTATCAGCAGTGCACCTTTCAACAACACAATACAGTAACTGTGAAGATTGTAGAAAGCTGCTTTATCTGTGCATTCATAATTCAAATGAATGGGGTGATTGGATGTCTCTCAAAAGCAGTATGTCCTCCAGTTGCCACTTTAAGCCTGCTAGTGTTTTGTTTTTACTTCAACCTGGAAGAGTGGTGAGAATAGATACGGGATACATAAAACATGATCAGAAGTCAGGAGGTTGATTTTTCCATGTGTCAAATTCAGTGTTGAACTGCTAAAAGTTTTAACACGCTAATTGTGAAGTCATTTGTTTTATTCCCGCATTCTTCAGAAGGCATAAATTGCTACAAGATGCCAGCAGTTTATTTGGCCTTAAAACGCATGAAATGTTTCTGTCTTTCCATCCCCTGTGATTGTTTGGTGTTAATTGCCCTCAAAAATGATCTTAGCAGAGAAGGCAAGGGAATGCTTATCTAGCAATTTACTAGTAGCATTAAGGATTTTAATTGCGCTAGATAAACATGACAGACAATTATTGAGTGTTGTTACACATTGGAAAATAAAAATGGAATGCTGAGCATTACACTCTTTTGCAGTTTGTCTTTATGGCAGTGCCTAATTTATATCTTTTAACAATTTAATAGGTTGAATTTTATTTGAGAGATGTTTTCTGGAATATGCTGTTGGAAGATCAGACATAAAAGTTTTATATCTGCTTACTTAAGTAATATAATGTGAATCAGTCTGAAGTCATACATGTCAACTCTCCCTAATGCTATAATCTTCCAACAGATAAAATGGAAAGAAAGAATATCCATTTATCTGTTACTTTGTGAAGTAGTGACGTGAATGATCCTGTGATTCTACTTTCAACCAGGAGTACAAAATAACAAAAGGTTAAAAGTTTACTTTTGTGGTCATTTTGAAGGTGGGAAAATGCAATTCTTCTAGAAATATTTCAATAATTTATTACCTTTGTAACAAAAGATAAAGAAGGCACTATATCATAATAAATGGGACAATCCGAAAAGAAAATCTAACAATTATAGATATTTATGCACCCAACATGGGGGCACCCAAGCACAAAAGAACTTACTGATAATAAAACAATAACCATAGGGGACTTTAAGACCCACTTACATCAATGGACAGATCATCGAAACAGAAAATAAACAAGAAAACATCGACTTTGAATGACACACTGGACCAGATGGACTTAACAGATTTAGTCAGAACATTCCATCCTAAAACAGCACAATACACATTCTTTTCAAGTGCACATGAAGCATTCTCCAGAATAGCTCACATATTCATTCACAAAGCAGGCCACAACAAATACAAAAAGGTTGAAATCATACCATGCACTGTTTCTGACTATAGTGCTATGAAACTAGAGATCAACCTCAAGAGAAAATCTGGAAAGAACACAAATACATGGAGGTTAAACAACATGCTACTAAACAATGAATGGGTCAACCAGGAAACCAAAGAAGAAATTTAAAAACAAAAAACAATAAACATAGAAACAAGTGAAAATGAAAACACAGTGGTTCAAAACCTTTGGGGTGCAGCAAAAGTGGTCCTGATAAGGAGGTATATAGCAATACAGGTCTACCTTAAGAAACAAGAAAAATCTCAACAACCTGACCTTATACTCAAAGGAGCGAGAAAAAGAACAAAGCCTAAAGCCAGCAGAAAGAAGGAAATAATAAGGATTAGAGCAGAAATAAATGATATAGAAATTTTAAAAAAATAGATAAATGAAACCAGGAGCTGGTTCTTTGAAAAAATTACAAAAACAGATACACTTGTAGTCAGACACATCAAAAAGAAAAGAGAAAGGACTCAAATAAATAAAATCACAAATGAGAGAGAACTAACACTAACAACTAACAACCAATACCACAGAAGTACAGTTATAAGAGAATATTATGAAAAACTATCAGTCAACAAATTGGACAACCTGGAAGAAATGGATAAATTCCTAGAAACACATAAACTACCAAAAGTGAAACGGGAAGAAATAGAAAACAGATCAATAACCAGGAAAAAAAAAAAAAATCAATAATTAAAAACTCCCAAAAAACAAAACCCAGGCCCAGCTGGCTTCACAAATTCTACCAAAATTTAAAGAAGAGATAGTCCCCATTCTTCTCAAACTATTCCAAAAAATAGAGAAGGAAGGAAAACTTCCAAACTCATTCTATGAGTCCAGCATTGCCCTGATACCCAAACCAGATAAAGACTCCTCTGAAAAAGAAAACCATAGGCCAGGATTGCTGATGAATATAGATTCAAAAATTCTCAGTAAAATACTAACAAACAAAATTCAACAATACAGACAAAAACAAAAAAAATCATTCACTATGCTCAAGTGGGATTTATTCCTGAGATGCAAGGGTGGTTCAGTATTTGCAAATGAACATGATACAATGCATTAATAAAGGATGAGAGTAATATGATCTTCTCAATAGATACATCAAAAGCATTGACAAAGTACAACACCAATTGATGATCCAAAAAAAAACCCAACTCAACAAAGTAGGGATAGAGGGAACATAGCACAACATAATAAAGGTCATATGTGAAAATCCCACAGTTTAATATCATCCTCAATGGAGAAAAACTGAGAATTTTCCTCTATGGTCAGAAATGACAGGGATGTCTGCTCTCACCACTTGTTATTTAACACAGTACTGGAAGATCTAGCCTCAGCAATCAGACAACACAAAGAACTAAAAGGCATCCACATTGGCAAGGAATAAGTCAAACTTTCACTGTTTGCAGATGTCACAATACTCTACATAGAAAACCCAAAACTTCATCAAAAATTGCTTGAACTGATACACCAATTGAGTAATGTTGTGGAATACAAAATGAATGCACAGAAATCTATTGCATTTCTATACATCAATAATGAAGCAGTAGGAAGAGAAATTAAGGAACTGATCCAATTTACAGTTGCACCAAAAACCGTAAGATACTTAGGAATAAATCTGACCAAAGAGTCAAACAACAGGTACTCTGAAAACTATAAAACACTGGGGGGGAGAAACTGAAGATGATACAAACAAATGGGAAGACATTCCCTGCTCAGGGATTGGAAGAACAAATATTATTAAAATGTCTATACCAACCAAAGCAGTCTACACACTTAATGCAATGCCTATCAAAATACCGATAGTATTCTGTGAAAAGTAGAACAGATAATACTATAATTTAGATGGCACCACAAAGACCCTGAGGGTCAAAGCAATTGAAAAAGAAAAGTGAAACTGGAAGCATTATAATTCTGAACTTCAAATTATATTGCAAAGCTATCGTGATCAAAACAATATGGTACTGGCACAAAAGCAGACACATAGATCAATGAAACAGAATAGAAAACTCAGAAATTAACTAAGTATATGGTCAATTAATCTTCAACAAAGCAAGAAAGAATATCCAATGGGAAAATGACAGCCTCTTCAAACAGTATTGGAAAAACTGGACAGCGACATGCAAAAGAATGAAACTGGACTTTCTTATACCATACACGAAAATAAGTTCAAAATGGTTTGAAGACCTAAGGTGAGACCTGAAACCATACAAATCTTAGAGGAGAACACAGACAGGAACTTAATTTGTTATGGGATCCAGCTCCACATCGGGGTCCATACTGGGCATGGAGCCTGATTGGGATTCTCTCTTCCTCTCCCTCTGCCCTTTCTCCCCGCAAAAAGTGGGCAGAAGCTATGAATAGACACTTTTCAAAAGAAGACATACATATAGGTGGCCAACAGACACATGAAAAGATGCTCAATATCACTGATTAGGGAAATACACATCAAAACTACAGTGAGATTTCATCTCACACCTGTCAGAATGGCTACAGTCAACAACACAAGCAACAAGTGTTGGCAAGGATATAGAGAAAAAGGACCCCTGTGCCCTGTTTGTGGGGATGCAAATTGGTGCAGCCACTCTGAAAAACAGTGTAGAGGTTCCTCAAAAACTTAAAACTACCTTACAATCCAACAATTGTACCACTAGGTATTTACCCAAAGAATACAAAAATACTAATTCAAAGAGATATATGCACTCCATTGTTTATAGCAGAATTATTTACAATAGCCAAGTTTTGAAAACATCCAAGTATCTGTATTCATCAACTGGTGAATAGATAAAGAAAATGTGTTACACACACACACACACACACTGGAATATTAGTCAATTAAAAAAAAAATTTTTTTAGAAATTAGATCTTGTAAAAGCCTGGATGAAGCCTAAAGAGTAAAATGCCAAATGAAATTAGTCAGTGAAGACAAACAACATATGATTTAATTATATGTAAAACTTAAGAAATGAAATTAATGAACAAAGGAAAAGAAGAGAGAGAAGCAAACCAAGGAAGAGACCCTCAACTATAAAGAACAAACTGATAAATTTACCAGAGGGGAGGGGCATGGGGGAGACTAGTTAAATGGGCCATGGGGATCCAGGAGTACACTTGATGATGTACTGGGTGTTGTATAAAGGTGTTGAATCACTACATTGTATACTTGAATTAATATCACACTGTATGTTAATGAACTGGAATTTAAATAAAAACTTAAATTATTACCTTTGAAATTCTAGTGTCCTTTTACCAAAGCTATTGATAACATTTGAAAATAATTGGGATTTTTTTTTAAAAATCATACTTTTGCAAACATTAAACAATTTGGTCACAGAATGCCATCGATTTGGAAATTTTAGACATTTCTAGTTTGTTTCTATTTCATAAACTATTACTTTGAAATACAAAACAATTTTTTTGAAGATTTTTATTTAGTTGACACAGAGAGAGAGAGAGCGTGAGCACAAGTAGGCAGAGCAGCAGACAGAGAGAGAGGGGGAAGCAGGCTCTCCGCCGAGCAGGGAGCCTGATGTGGGGCTCCATCCCAGGACCCTGGGATCATGACCAGAGCCCAAGGCAGAGGCTCAGCCAAATGAGCCACCCAGGTGCCCCAAAAAGCAAATAACTCTTAATCTTAGCTGCCTTTTGGGGCAGAAATTGACAAGCTGATTCCAAGATGCATATGGAAATGTAAGGGACCCAAAAAAGCCAAAACTATCTTGAAAAATAAGAACATAGTAGGAGAACTCACAAATCCTGACTTTGAAACTTACTACAGTTACAGTAATCAAGATGGTGTGGTATAGGCACAGAGATCAATGGAATGATATTTAGAATCCAGACATAAACCCTTAACATTTATGGTCAACTGATTTCAACAAAATAATTCAATGTAGAAAAAAAAATAGTCTTTTCAACAAATAGGTCTGGAATAACTTGATAAACACATACAAAGAATGAAGTTGTACCCCACCACCACCTTTTAACATACGAAAATTAAGTGAATCATATACCTAAATATGAGAGCTAGAACTATAAAACTCTTAGAAGAAAAACATAAGTGAATATCTTAATTACCTCAGATTAGGTAATAGTTTTCTAGATGTGACGTCAAAGCTCAAGCAGCCAAAGAAAAAATAGATAAACTAGACTCAATTGACAGTTAAAGTTTTTGTTCTTCAAAGGACACTAAAATAAGAAAGACAAGTTTTGACAAATGTAAAAATTGGAACAGTATACCTTACTAGTGGTGTTGTAAAATGGTGTGCTTTGGAAAACAGTTTAGCATTCCTCAAAATTTAAATGTAGAGTTACCATATGACCCAGCAATTCCACTCCTAGATATACATACATGAGAATTAAAAACATGTTCACACAGAAGCTGATACGTAAATGTTCACAACAGCATTATTCATAAAAATAGGGAAACAGCTAAAATATCCATCAGCTGATTCATGGATTAACAAAATATGATCTATCTATAAATGGAACACTATTCAGTCATAAAAAGGAATGAGATACTAACACATGTTATAACATAGGTGGACCCTGAAAACATTATATTAAGCCAATCAAAAAAGACCACATAATGTTTAATTTCATTTTATGAAATGTCCAGAATAGGTGCATTCTTAAGGACGGAAAGTAGATGAGTGTTTGCCAGATGATGGGGGAGGGGGAAATGGGAGGTGACTGCTAATGGACATAGGGTTTCTTTTTGTGGTGATGAAAATATTCTAAAATTAGATAGTGGTGATGATTGTATGACTCAATGAATATATTAAAAAACAAAACATGAGCTGACTTTTACTGTGTAGGAATTGTATCTTAATTTTTAAAAAAGTTATAAACCACCCTAGAATTTCCTAGTTGCTTATATATTATCACTTTCAAAACAGAATCCTTGATGCTGATGTAAAATGCTACAAGAGCAAACCCTCTGCACAACAGAGTATTACACAGAACAACCATGCATTTGACTCTCAACCAAAGGAAATTTTGCCTTTTCCACATAGTTGCCTGGAGAATACTGGTGATGAATTGATGTTGTAATATGCCAACTTGGTAATAAGGGAATGTTCCAGGAAAATGCACCCATTTCTCAAATCACATCTGTAGACTAATAAGTTAATTAGCTGTGTGATTCGATGGAACGAGCCCTGGACCAGACCCCATCTCTTGCTGTGTGATCCTGCACTTGCCAGTTATCTTTCTGCGTTTGTTTTCCTATCTGTCCAGCAGACGGTCAGTACCTGCCCACAACATGTGGAAGATTTTCGAGAGAATCGACTGAATGCAAGATCAGAAACTGTTTTGAAACTGATAGCACTAAAAATGCTGACATTTTTTACATAACATCCTTCATTTTTCTTCTCCAGATTTGATTTGCTAAGAAGGGGAAACATAAGGTGCTAAGTTAAACCGTTCCTGCTGGATGTTGACTGAGAGTGTCTGGCTTTCTCCTTGAAGAAGAACATTGCACGGACTCAAACACTTGAGACTTGTGTGACATTAACAGGGAATTTGAGAGAAAGCTGTTATCCTTTTCTTAATGTATCACTCTGACAGCATGAGAACGATACAGCAGCAGACAGGTTATTGTCAATTAAACACGAGCTGTCAGAGAGGCAGAGATGTTGAAATATGGAGAGCGTGAATCCTAAGCAGATCATACGGTGGCTGCTCAGCTGTTATTTTACCAGAGTCGCCGTATGTATGTGTCATTTTCCTGCAGAATTTAATTTGGGTCCTTAACAACGCAGACGTCTTTGCATTTGCCTGGGGCTGTCAAGTTGAACTTGGACCTTTGAATGAGCTGAATGATGGGTGGAAGTGGGCAAGTGGCATGAGGAGAAGGTGGCTCTCATCTGGTTTGTCTCTGTTCAGGTTACATCGAAGAGGCCTGCATCATCCCGTGTCCCTCCGACTGCAAGCTCAGCGAGTGGTCCAACTGGTCCCGCTGCAGTAAGTCCTGTGGGAGCGGCGTGAAGGTTCGGTCCAAGTGGTTGCGTGAAAAACCATATAATGGCGGGAGGCCTTGCCCCAAACTGGACCATGTCAACCAGGTACTTTCTACCATTGATTCTAATACTGAGAATATGAAGATATTCTTTAGATTCCCAATGATCTATTTTTTCCCTCCAAAATGGAGAAGAATAAATAATAGCTCTGAATAAGAAATCTGATCCATTTTATCCTTAGAATGCCTGAGTAAATATATATATATATGTTCTTAAAATCCCAAATGAGATATATTATCTTTGCAATAGGTGATTTAGTAAGCTGCATGTATATGCATATGAAAAATGGAAATTAAAATGACACCTACATTTAAAATAATATCATAAAATTGTATCTAGCTGTGTGCTGAGAGCAGGATTGTCCCATTATCATAATTCCCCTAGACTCTCAGAAAGATACCTCAGGTACCAACTACTTGAAACTAGGAAATCTCTCTCTCTCTCTCTCTCTCTTTCTCTCTCTTTCTCCCTCTCCATCTCTAAAAAAAGGTTGTGGAGGGTCTCCTGGGTGACTCAGTTGTTTGAGTGTCTTGATACCAGCTCAAGTCATGATCTCAGGGTTGTGAGTTCTAGCCCCTTGACAGGTTTGTGTGGGTTTCGAGACTGATTAAGATTCTCTCTCTCCCTCTCTCCCTTCATATTCTTTCTCTCTCTCTCTCTCTCTCTCTCCCTCCCTCTCTAAAAGAAATAAAAAAATAAAACTAAGAAATATGTATTGACTATTCATTTAAGTGTGTTTGATGTAAAATTTTAAAAGAAAAAAATATAAAGATTACTTCAGAATCAGTTTAACCATGTTATAGTCTTTGACCTTTTAAATTTTATTTGGAACCTTCTTTGATTTTTGTACGCTCACTTCATTAATAGTTGTTCCTTGTGTTCTATTAGAGATATAAAGTAAAAAGACTAATAGAGGGAATCCTGACTAATCCAAATGTAATAGAAGATGTAGGCAATTATTATCATGTTTGACCTACATGTGAATTAACAAAGAATAAATTTAATATAGTATGTGTAGATGTTAAGAAGTGTATTTATATTGTTACAAATGAACCAAAACATACATATGAACCAACCTTAAATATGCAGGTAGGTTTCATGCGTACGTAGACTAATTTTAATGTCCAAACACTTACTCTCCAAACTGCTTACCAGTACACATACTTTACTTCATAAATTAACTTAAATTGTTAATGATAATAAAGATACACTCTAGGTTGCTCCTAATCTCCCTGCTAAATGGGATGCCACCCAATTCATGAATCACATGAGAAAGCCAATTAAAGCTTCAAAAATAGTAAAGAAAAATAAAGGTACAGTCTAGAAAAAATAAAAATAAATTTTGAATAAAGACAGTAAGGACAAAGAAGGTGGAGAATTAAGCATCATAGGAAGTACTACTCTAAAAAAATCTTGATGTTTTCCCTGAGAGACGTTGCTGAAGGTGCCCTTAAATGCAATCATCGGTGACTAATGTGCTGCACTGCTGCCATCTACTGGCGAATGGGTTTTCCTGCCAGAGTGAATATTTGCAGAGAAAATTCAGTTAACATAACACTAATGAATGAAACACAAAAACTGAAATGCAAGGTTTATAATACAAAGAAATATTTTTCTACAAGTTGTGAAGTCTTAAATTTTCACCAGTAGATTTAAATCACAATAACTTCTGATCCACGGTCCTAATAAAGAGAAATTCTCCATGAATGTATGGGTGGGTGGGTGGGTGGGTGGGGGTGTGTGTGTGTGTGTGTGTGTGTGTGTGTGTGTGGCCAGTCAGTCTTTTAATTAAAATAAGCTGTGTTTGCCTCAGCATTATTTTTTTACTAGTGAATTTTCAAAGGTTTAGGACCTTCTGACAAGTTGCCTTTGCTATGAAAAGTCTTTTACCTAAGCCATTTCTCTGTCACTCTCAACTCTGATAAAATTTAATGCAGAGTTTGATGTGGACATTTAGGAACTTGTTAATCATCTTACTGGTGGGATATTAAGGCATTAAAAACTAAAAATTAAAGCTAAAACAAGAAATAATAGATTCCTGACTATCTGAATACAAATATTCTACATCTAAAAATAGAAATTTCTAGGACCTTATTAGTAAAACATTAAGAAAGAATATGCAAAGGTTTCTGTTAACTTTGAAAATTGTAAATCACAAGGATTTCTTTTACCACAATTATACATTCCTCAATAAAATAATTACTGGCCCATTGACTTGGAAATGGTCTTTTAAGTACCATTTTCTAATTGAGGAAGCAAATTCTCATTTCCCAAGAAATCTAGATGGATAGATGGATGGATTAAAATCTAATAGATTGGGGCGCCTGGGTGGCTCAGTGGGTTGAAGCCTCTGCCTTCGGCTCAGGTCATGATCTCAGGGTCCTGGGATCAAGCCCCGCATTGGGCTCTCTGCTTAGCAGGGAGCCTGCTTCTTCCCCTCTCTCTCTGCCTGCCTCTCTGCCTACTTATGATCTCTGCCTGTCAAATAAATAAACAAAGTTAAAAAAAAAAGATTTAAAATCAAATAGATTAAATTAAAATCAGTAGATTAATCAATCAATCTATGGATAGATTTCACTCACAGTTTGGATCACAAAATAGTTGCAGTCATTTATCAATCCCCCATGACATGTATTTTGAGGTCTACTCAGTTTTTTAAGATTTCTTCATCCTGCCCATCTAATCTTTTCCTTGACTGTGTTGTTTACAATACTCATTTGTATTTGTATCTTAACTTTAAAGAATAATGACTTGCTTTTTCTCTCCAAAGGCTTAATAAAGATACTCTAATAATTTAACAAAAAAGAGAAAAGTAGGCTCTTATGTGTGGATAAAATAATATTTTAACTTAGAACATGAATTTTTTCATTCAGTATACTGACATTTTTCCTTATCTTTTTTCTCTCCCTTTTCTTCACTCCTGTTGAACACTACTCCAGGCACAGGTAAGAACTTTGAAACCTCCCAGTTCGTGGCAGAATACTGTACTGCTTGTTTTCTTTTTACTCCTGATGTCAGAGAATGTATTTCTTTTCCTGCTATGGTCTTTTATCTTTTACAGGGAGAAAAATACCACATTTTCCATAAAATTTTTGCTCCGCAGCTGTTTCCTCTCCCCTCCACCCCCCGCCCCTGCCCCAGCATGCTACCTGTGTTTTCACACTTTAATATCAGGGCTGAGGAGCAGGGATAGGGAGAACAAGCTTCACTTCACCAGCCTTGAAAAGGCAGTGACATCTCTTGTTAATGCTGTCATGCTTCTCGGAGGGAGAGGTAAAGGTGCAGGTGGGCTGAAGGTGGGTGGCAGGAAGTTGCTCTGAACTGATTTGTATTCAGTCCAGTGTAGGAGATTAAAATGAAAGCCATTGAAAGATTAGGGGAAATGGCATTTCTCCTTCAATTTTTCCCTTCCCCACAAGTGGTAGGTTAATGGTTTACTTGGTAGTACTTTGTACTATTTTAATGCAGTACCCAATGTGGAGGTGATCATTGATAACAATAATGATAGATTCTTATTCCAACGGTGCATATTCTTTATTCTTACTCAGAATAGGTCAACTTTATTCACTAAAATTTGTACAGAAGAATAGCTCCAAAGGACTATTTATATATTTTCTGGAATTAGATAGTTCACACAAAATATACGTGCATGTGTGTGTGTGTGTGTGTGTAGAAAATAGAGTCAAATTACCATAGATTTTGAAATTATTTTAGAATACATTTCTTTAATGGTTGAGTCAGCTGTGTGCATTGGATTATGGTTTATTTATTTCCTTGGCTTAGTCATTCTTCTCATTGAGAAAAAGGCATAATTGGTTCATTGTTCTAAAAATCCTGAAACCAAACACCCCTGCCTAACTGTGGGGCTGTCTGCCTTTGTGGGCACCAGAGCAAGACAGTTGGCATTGTGTCATGTGATCCTCCCTGCTTTGGGCTATGACTGTGTAATATAAAGCCAATTTCAGACCTTGCTTCCAAGCCCTAAATGCTTAAGGGTTAGTTTTAAAATGGATTTATTTCTTCTTATTTATTGTTTACTTCAGTTTCACATATGGAATGCAAAAAATATATAAATTCTTATGCGATATACATTCATTTGGAAAACAAGCCAAATTGTATTTCTTTGAAAACAGCTACTTTATATGCTTACTTAATTATCTAATTCACTTATTCATTCATTCACCTATTCAGCAAATCTCTATAGAATGCCTTACATTGGAGCACTGTGGCCTAAGTATTGAAGACCCACAACATTGTGAACAAGACAGATGGCCCATGAAATTACAGTGCTGTGCGGTGAGGGGCAGTGTGGGACAGTGTGTGATGTGTCCAGGGCACTTCTTCAGGTCACATGCACAACTGTAATGTCACATAGGATCAAGAATCGAGAGAATACAGCACAGCTGGTCCTGCCCATTACAGCTAGAACTCTGAAGAGGTTTTCTGTATTCCTCTCCTAGAATAGTGAGCCATAAAGGAGAGGAGTGAAGATAACCGAACAAGAATACGGTGTGTGTTGTGGTGTGAAGGGCTCCCACTCGCTGTGTGTGTTTCAGGTGTATGAGGTGGTCCCTTGCCACAGTGACTGCAGCCAGTACATATGGGTCTCAGAGCCATGGAGCATCTGCAAAGTGACCTTTGTCAACATGCGAGATAACTGCGGAGAAGGCGTGCAAACCCGGAAAGTGAGGTAAGGCCCTCACTCCTCCTGAGTCTCCTGCCTAAAACTGTCTTAAGTTTTATTTCTAGGGAATATGCCCTCATGGAATATTCCAAGGGGACCTGCTTCAAGCAGCAGGTGGTCACGGGGCCGGGGAGAGGGGGGGCTTCTGACAGGAAGCCTCATTTCAAGGTGCCCCTGAGTAGAAAGATCTGCATATTGAATGCAAGCTAAGCTAATGCAGGTTTTTCAACCCCAGGGACTTTGTTCTTAAAGGCCAAAAATATTTCCAGCTGCTTTTTAGTGGTAAACTGTTCTAAACTCTTGCTGCTTGGTTTCCTCAAACTGGCTAACTTTTGACTACTCTATTCTCCTACAGGAAGCCCTTCCTAATACCTAGTGCTGCTCATTTGTTCTTTGGGTGCACTGACCCATAGGGTAACCACTAGCCACGTGAGGCTATTTCATTTTAAATTTAAACTAAAGTTAAATTAAATTAAAAATACATTTCCTCAGCCACACGAGACATATTTCAAGTGCTTATGCCGTAGCCACAAGTAGATAATTCTGTCAGACAGCAGAGGTATAGACCCTCTCCACATCACAGAAAGTTCTGTTGAGGAGTGTTTCTCTTAGTACCCCATATACCTCTCACTGTTTTTGGAAAGATCCATTTACTCTCTGTCATTCTTATTAAATTCTAGAACTTTCTCCAAACCAAAATCCTGTCATAGTCATAGAAATTCCCTAACACCTAATACAGTTTGGATACTCATTAAATTTTCCCTATAGTACCTACATATGACTCTTAAGGGTTCTGGAACTCTATGGAACAAGTGTATGAGGTTTTATTTTCTCCACTTTATAGAGTGGATTCAGAAATATTAAGTAATTTACCAGGATCACCCATCTAGTAAAGTGAAAGATTTGTCACTCTTTATACCACTTTCTTCTAACCCTGCTGAGTGACACACAGTAAAGACAGGTGTCAAAACATCCAGAACTCAACGATTCATGTTGTGGGCAAGCTCTGACCTAACTTTTCATGAATTTAAGGTTTATATTTCTCAATAGAAAAGTAGGGTGAATTAACATTTGTATTATAAAACTTTGGCACACTCTGTATAACTTTGTTTCCAATACAGATAGTCTCTATTTCTTTTTTCACAAGCCCTCTGAACTCTCAAGCTATTTTTCTGAGGAACTTAATAAAGGTGGATAAGGAGTCAGGAGGTAATAAGTTGGATAAGGAAACATAAACAAAAGACAGAGATTCCATTTTCCACCATTCCCTTCCAAATTTAAAATTTCTCCTTCAAATTTAAAAATACTTTCCCTATTAAAAGGTTTGATCAAGTTGGCTTTTTGTAAGAAAAATTATAATAAAGAACTATTCTTTCAGCTTTCCCTTCAATGATCTTTGTAGATGTTGCTGTTTCTTGCTTCATAAGTACTCTCAACATTTCCAAGTACATCTAAAGCAAAGTAACTTTGGAGATCAATTTATTTTTTCAGTAAACATCTTTAATGTCAATAGAGAAAAGAGAAGGTCAGTATGGATTGTGATCTCTGATCATGTAATAATGTTCCTATTTGTTACTGATTGAGTAGTAAGCCTCTCTAACCTTATCCTCTGCTAATTAAGGTCAGAACGTCCTGCTTATATGCAAGCATTGGGTGGCATTCCAGGATTGATGGGTCTGTGAGAGGGCAGTACCAATTTATCCAAAGTTGTTCTTTCTCTTTTAGGATGGTATGTACCTCAGAGGCTGGTGGCAGAAATGATTTTTCCCTGAGGGGAAGGGATATTTTTCACAGATTTTTTTTTTTTTTTTAAGTTTCTAGTGCCTGATAGTAATAACAAGGAGACAATAAAAAGCAACATATTTGGTTACTTTTATTGTTGCTTTTGAATTCTCTGCAGAGAGTGTACCCCCTTATTGTCATACCTATGGCTGGCCTCTGGCCCCACCCTTTGCCTCCAGCTTGGTTCTGCACTATGTATTTCTAACACAGTGCAGTTTCCTCACAGCATAATTCCTTGTCCTATGGAAAGGAAAAAGGCCAAGAATTTGAAGAAAGCAAATGAACTTAAAGTGCCTTCCTTTGTGCTTAAAACTTGATCCAAATATTTATTCTGTATTCTGGAGTGATTTTAAAAACTGATTAATGCCAAATAAAATAAATATAAATAATCTGAGTATCAACAATAAGGGCATTTTTAGCAGTTGTGGCACATTGAAATGATGTCATTCAAATACAGTCATTAAAAATGATATCTTCGGGATGCCTGGGTGGCTCAGTGGGTTAAGCCGCTGCCTTCAGCTCAGGTCATGATCTCAGGGTCCTGGGATCAAGTCCCACATCGGGCTCTCTGCTCAGCAGGGAGCCTGCTTCCCTCTCTCTCTCTCTCTCTCTCTACCTGCCTCTCCATCTACTTGTGATTTCTCTCTGTCAAATAAATAAATAAAACCTTTAAAAAAAAAATGATATCTTCACTGGGACGCCCTGGGTGATGCAGTTGGTTAAGCATCTGAATCTTGGTTTCAGGCCTCGGGCTCCCGAGATCAAGCCCCATGTGGGCTCTGTGCTGAGTGAAGAGTTGGCTTGGGTTCTCTCGCCCTCAGCCCCTCCCCCCTCAAATAAATAAATCTTAAAAAAAATTATATCTTAGAAAAATAGTTAATGATATGAAGAGATATTCGTAATGTATCATTGATTTCTTAATGGTACAAATAGTCGATAAAATTTGCTCTATTTAATGAAATGAAATATATGCTTATATAGAATCATTTGTAAAGAGTGTTTTTCTCTCAGTGATAGAATCATATTTTTTTTTGTTTCTTCTGATTTTCCTAAAGTGAATAAATTAGCTCTATAGTAAAAAAATGAAAGGAGAAAAGCCTGTGAAAATGTAGCTTTATGTACATAATTCTTAATAGAGTATTGAACATCTGTCTTTAACTCCGGATCAATAGGTAATTTTGCAAGTTAATCCTTGTACACTGTGTCAGTGCCTACCATGAATATAATCTTATCTTACCAGCAAACCTAACTTTTTAGTTGGGTTTAAACTCTGCTGCATGTTGTTTCAAAGCTGCTCCATGTCCTCTCAAAGCTGCTGTCAGCACAATATTTTTATTTTATTTTATTTTATTTTATTTTATTTTATTTTATTTTATTTTTTCAATGCTCCAGTAGTCATTGTTTATGTACCACACCCAGTGCTCCATGCAATACGTGCCCTCCTTAGCCTGGTGGTGTGTATTAAACACAATATTTTTAAAATGCCATTGAAGACAGAACTCTTTTCTGAGAGACTAAAATTCTCCCAAAGAAATTTACAATTTTTTCTTCGGTGATGAAATCAAGCAAATACTCCCTGTGCATATTCGTGTGTTTGCTCTTTTCTGTTTTTATCCAGTTCACACCACACACAACAAAATGCAGAGGCGAGTATTCATAGACGTATTTTTTCAAACTCCAAACCCAATTAAGACATGACCAGCAGCACAGTTTTCCAGTCATTAGATGCATCCCACAGGAAAATGACATTCCTCTTAAATTGGGGAGCACCATATAGAAAGGAATTTCTGCAGAGTAGATTTGTGAAAATGCAGTGTCCCCACTGATTGTAAATCCCTGGGAAAGGTGAGATTCCAGGTATAATGGATAATGTAATGTAACTGACAGTTTAAAACAGTGCCATGAGTTTGAGAGGCTCAGGAACACAAGGCTGCCTTTTTAGCGCCAACATACGTTCTTCCCCAACCCATTACTTTGGTTGACCTTCTCTGAGTTATAGACGAGGGATAAAGTTTTTCTCCTCCACTAGGAAAGTGCCTGGAGAGATTATTAACTACTCTAAGAGTGAAGTCTGGTACTAGCTACATTAATTAGACCCCCAAGAGATGAGTAAACGGGCCGTCCATGACTGCTTACAAAAGAATGAAACATAATAAAATGTTTGATTTTATTCTATTAGAAAGAAAACTAACAATAAAAAAGGTCAAGATAGAGGATGATTCAAACAACTACATTTAGAGAATTTGTGCTATTATTACTAATGTAAGTGTGTTTTCACTTCTGGCTTTCTTTTAAAGTTATCAGCATATAGGAGGCTAAAATTACTTTTAAAATGACAAGATAACTTGGTAAATGCCATCAGTTACTTTTGAAAATTCTTAATGAAACCTCTCACCAGAAAAGTTCAGTGTGTCTCATCCTCCCTCATGTATGAATCTACTTTTTCTGGAATCCGCCATTTCCTTCTAAAGAAAAAAAAGTGCATTAGATTCCCAAATTCCCAGAAGCAGCCCCTCCATGAATCTCTCTGGACCATTCCTCATTAGTTGCTGCATCATCCATGAGGGTAAAAGACCCTCTTCTTTCAGAGGAAGACATACAGAGTTTATAACCCACACAGGGGCTATAATTTTAAAAGATTATGATGATACAAGCAAGGGTACATTTTATGTCATGCTGAACCTCTGCAAGTATTTGTGGGAGGTAGAGATCCTTTTATGTCTTCATGTTTGGAGAATTTTTGTTATTAAATGCAAACCTTCCCACCTCCCAACCCCATAATGATGCCTTAGGAAGAACCATCTATCGATGGGTCAGCCCTTGTTCTAAGTGTCCTGGTTCCTTCACTGAAGAGTGTGTTTTCTTCTAGATGCATGCAGAACACAGCAGATGGCCCTTCTGACCATGTAGAAGATTACCTCTGTGACCCAGAAGAAATGCCCCTGGGCTCTAGAGAGTGCAAATTACCGTGTCCCGAGGATTGTGTGATATCTGAATGGGGCCCGTGGACCCGATGCACTTTGGTGAGATGATTAACTGTTTATAAGTAGTGTTTACTTAATTCCTTACCACTAAAGCTTTAAAGCTATTATTAAGAAAATAGTAATTACTAAAAAAAAAAAGAAAAATAAAAAAATAGTAATTACTAAATTAGTTACCAAATTAGTTATCATGGCAAGGGTGTTTTCTTGGTACCTCATTCTGTGTCCAGGCCATTTAAAGTCAGCAGTGTTTTGACCCACATGAGAACAGCTCAACCTCTTGCAAGTTCTGTGTTCTTCCATCCTCCTCCTGGGCCTGCACAAAATGCCTTCAGATTGGCCTATAAATACACAGCATGTTAAAAACTCACTGGTGATAATGAGTCCCTCCAGGTAAAGGGAAAAAAGGAGGAAGCTCTCGTAAAGGTACTTTAATGGTGTCATCCCTTGCTTTTTTGCCCAGTCCATTTTATTTAAATTGAAGGAATCATCTTCCACACAGTGGGCATACTGCAGCCAGAGTATTGACACTAAAACCCAAAGGAGGCTGGCAAAAAAGGGAATCGAAAGAAGAAAGCTGTGTGTCAGTGAATCTCTTTGCACTCACGGACTCTGTGTCTCTGTGGGGCTGCAAAGCCAGCTGAGAGTTTCAAATCACACAGAGCTTCTAGATTTCAACAGCCCGTAGGCGCTCTTCCGCGGGACCCTGGGAAGGCTTGTTTGAAACAGAACTGGCTGTTTAGGATTTATGAAATTTGCCTTGGCCCGGGCATCTTTGTAAAGCTGCACATTTCAAAATGGCATCAAAAAGCATGGGAAGAATACATCTAATGTGGAATTAATATGCTGAAATATGATATAAGACAGTTTCAAAGAATTTATGATGCATGTTCTCAAGGCGAAGTTAATTTTCTGTCTCCATGTTAACATGATTAAAGGTGTGACTGGCAGCCAGCTGACTGAGCGGAGCAAGTCAGAGATGCCAGTTGACTTGGATACAAGTTAAAGAGCAACAAAGAGTCAACTGTTGGACAAGGCTGTGCAAATGAGTTTCTGTTCTAACTCTATAGCATCCGATTTGAAGTTCCTGTTCTTAGAAACCAGATGTTTTCAGAACAAGACAGTGCCAGTAGCAAGTGGCAGCCTCGTCTTCCTTACCTGCTGAGTTGTGTTCCTGTGCATGTGTGTGTGCCCGTTAGGAAAATCAAGGAGGTCACTAAAATCTAGTTTTTTAAAGTCACCCTTAAAATGGTTTTTCAGGTCCAAGAAACTGTACTGGATAGATTGATGGATTATGGATTCTATAGTAGTGATCTGCAATAATTAATAGGATCACGTGTGTGTGTTTATAGCTGAGTGTCTGACACACAGACCCTTGAGCATCTTACAGCTGGATGGGACATCGGAAACTCATCTAGCACCTTGATTTCATAGATGATGAAACCTAGTTGTAATGGGATTGTTCATGTTAGCCAGCGGCCCCAAAAGTCTCCCTCCTGCTCCAGTGCTCTCCCTAATATATCAGCCCTTGTGTGGCTGCGTATTCATTCACCTTTCTGAGGAAGAGTAATTATCTTTCTTCTTTGTCAGCCTTGCAGTCAAAGCAGTTTCCGGCAAAGGTCAGCTGATCCCATCAGACAACCCGCTGATGAAGGAAGAGCCTGCCCTAATGCTGTTGAGAAGGAACCTTGTAACCTGAACAAAAACTGCTTCCACTATGATTATAATGTTACAGGTATGTGCATAGTCTCCTTATCCCCGAGATGTAAGCCAGATCGCACGTCTTCCAGCCCAGCAGCAACCACGTAAATACTGTTCATCCCCATCTGTGGCCCTCTTGGACATGATGCTTACTTTCCAAGAAATAATTCTTTATTTAAAGACAAATAGTTTTTAATAAACATCAAGATGTAGAGGATGTCTGCAAATATTGTGAAGAGAAATATTGTGAAGAGATGCAGGGATTAAGGCAGATTGTGAAGAGTCTAAGTGATCCTGTTCAAGACATCCTCCCACTTTGGGAAGGTGCAAGTAAAAGATATATCTTTCCCATAAGTATCAGGTTTACTGAAAGGTAAACATTCTCTTCAGGAGATGTTTAATCGCTATATCATCCTGGGACAATTCTTTGTGTGGAGACAGTTTATGAGCACAATTAGTCTGATGTAAAAATGTCGGTAATCTTGAGCTACCAAAAAGTATATGACAAAGATACTAATATTTCTGTATTATCAAAGGTACAGATGAAAAAGGATATGTGGGTTGTTCATTCAGAAAAAGATTTATTAGGAATTCCCTTTTTTCCTATAACCCTTCCATACCATCAAGGCAGAGAGTCTAGGAAAGAAGAGAATGTGTTGGTTTACATGATGCATGGCAATACTGAAGCTTATCTGGGAATTCTTCCCGAGTAATTCTCACACCAAAATAAACTCCAAACCTCGTATCATAACACAAAGCAGTCAGATTGGCTTTTTGCTTCCTTGGGTTTTTCTCTTCAGTTTCCTTTGATGATATAAAGAAGTCACAGTTCTCCAGGATATGCTATGCTACTCTGGAAAGATGAAAAAATCATTTTGCAAAAGGCATGAAATAAAAGTACTAAATAGATCTGGCCAAAAGTGATTTTGAAATAAATAAGTATATATTTTAAAATATTCTAAGAATGAACAGTAAGCCAAATGGTATTTTATTTGACTAAAGTGACACAGTTAAAGTGGCACCCATTAAAATTATGATGATTTTGCTAAAATAAAACTAATGTTGAGTTTTAAATTTCTCCTTTTATTAGGGAAAAAAATTTTTAAGTGACATTTGATCTGCAGGCCAAAGCCAGTTTCACAATGTCACCAAACGGCTAGCTGTCGAAGATTGTCAAGTAGACATCTGCCTTCAAGAATAATCCCTGTAGCTTTGTGCAACCCCAGCAATTCCATTTGACTCTTGATATGTTCAAAGCCAGGACCCATATGCTCTGCATGTGGGATGATTGATTGTGGGGCTTAGGAAGCAGTTGTGAATTAAATATGGGATTCAGGTCATCAGAGTTTCATTTGAAATCTGTTTCCTACGTAGCCTTCTGTTCTGATGGGCTCCCTTCCTTTCAGACTGGAGTACATGTCAGCTGAGTGAGAAGGCAGTTTGTGGAAATGGCATTAAAACCAGGATGTTGGATTGTGTTCGAAGTGATGGCAAGTCGGTTGACCTGAAATATTGTGAAGAGGTGAGGGGACACTGTGTTATATCTGTGAGTAAATTCTTCCCTAATAATTTCGATTCATGCTGAGCCAAGTGACCTGTGCTCAGTGCAGCTCATTGCCAGCAGATGTTTCTCTGCACTTTTCAGAGGCTGCTAAGCACCCTCTTGTAAAGAAACAGTGTCCAAGTACTGATTTCTACACATAATTTCCTGTATTTTGTTCTGCTTGGAGCCCAAAGGTATGCTAATTAGCCTATTTTGAAAGAAATGCTTGGGGAACAATAAGTAATCAAGGTGAATAAAGGCAATAAATCTTAATCAGACTACTCATCATCTTTTGTAATTTCATGTGAATTTTGTGTTGCCTGGGACACCTGCCAAGAGCCATCATTTATTCTCTCTGTTGCTAAACATTGATCGCATGTGGTTTGGTAGCAGATTTTGATATTAGGATCTAATATCCAGCTGTGAGAGTCTAAGTACTCAGGTCTGGATGAGAGCTTGAAATTCAGACAAAGGAGTGAAGTCTGCCACTGTAACTCGGAGGTACAGAGACTGTAGCTATTAACTTCCCAGTTTATAAAGTGATGTCGTCATTTCTAAGTATGACCTTATGAAATGTGGGAAACATAGTTGTTGGTCTTTCTTAGCTTTCATGAAGCTACACTTCATGTTGTAATGATTTTGTCTGACTCCCATACCAAATGTGTACTCACGTTCCTGACAGGTTTTAACCTCTCCTGCATGTAAGCCCCACTAGGTTAAACATGAAACAAGATAAGCAGGAGCTTCAATAGATCTTGGACATAGAGAGAGGAGCTTATGACTCCATTAGGGTTCAATAAACATGGTGACCATAACCTCTATCTAAACATCCCAGGGGTTATATAAGCCCATAGTAAATTGTTCCAGCTCCTGAAAAAACTCGAGATGGAAATATCTTAATCCATTTGATATCTTTGTCATGTTGGCCCTAACAACTTCGTTATATCTGTCCACGGGAACGGAGTTCCCGAGTGTGCTGAAACCAAGTTGTTTACTTAATAAATTCCACTCACCACCATCTTATAACATAATTTAGTGTATTCACACTTTAATTGTAAATTTTATACCTGAATTAATTTGGTTTTGAAACTAGTAACATCAAAGTAATGTAATCATTATAAAAATAACATTAGTATTAATGAACATTATTATAGTCATATATTGGCTGGAGAGCTTTGATCTACTTCTAGTTAATTAATGTTATCTCCTTTTTTGCAAATGTACATATAAATGTCATCCTGGATCAGAATGAAATCTACCATGAATAGCTGAGAGCTTTGTGAAAGCTAAACCCAAATCATACAAAACCAATTTAAAAACATGACTATAGGAAAGAGGGATACCCAGACTCCTTTATGTCTTTAGTGAAATATGAGTAAACCCTGAGAAATAACTAATTTCAATTATCCAGGAGTCTAGATAAACTTACTCTTATGCACTAATATTATAATGTTCAAATGCTGTGGTGACAATTAGGGATTCAAATTATAGCGTTCTAGTAAACACTGTCTTTAGGGAGAATAGTGCTCTCTCTGCAAGAATTGGAATAAACAACTCCTATCCCATTTTATCCATCCCCATGGATGCAGTAGTATTAAATAATAGCCCTGAGAAAAGCTGGCTATCTTTTTTAATAATGGATTGATTGCCTACCTACTAATACATGTGCAAACCCTGCATTCAGCATAACAGCAGTAGCTAACTCTTGCTGTGTCCCTAACAGCCAAAAAGAAAAAAAAAAAAAAATGCCATTCCTACCCAACAAAAAGGACAATTAGGGTTAAACCCATCTAGCATGTATATAGCATTTTTTCCTTTGATGTTTTCTTTATTCACCCAATATCTAGTAATTGGTTTCTCCTTTCCTATTCTTTGATCCCTGAACAGATTCCATTTACTTAGACACATAGGTTTAGACAGATGAGAGAGTAAGAGAGAGGGGGGAAAAAAGGACACAATAAATATAAGGAAAAAAGGAGCAGAGGGTTAAAATGTCTTACTACTGGATGCCTAGGGAATATATACACAGACATTCTTTTCAATTCTGTAGTGAAATGAGTCAGTAACAGTTGAATTCTGTGATTCAGATCTTCTCTCCTGACAACAATGGTCTACCTTAAATGTTACACATCATTTTTTGCATATAATCACTGTAAGTCTTTCTTCGACCTCCCATGGCTTTAAGTGACTTTATGAGACTTCAATGGATATGGTAAAAATAGTAAAAAAAACTTTTTTACTGAATGCTCAGCTTTGTCAAGTATTACTGGTGGAGAATATAATGGCAGTGCCTGCAGAGGTATGTAGCCTGCAGTCATGACCTGATCCTCTCTCAGCGGATAACCTAGAGCCACAAGCTATACTTGGGCCACAACACAAGATTTCAGAAAAATTTTCTTTTGCCAGCTTTTGTTATGTACATTAGACACTTGAACTTCCTTTCCATACAGAAATGAAACAAGATCTTGCAAATTCCCAAGGATTACTCCCGCCCCCAAAATTGTACTCTTCTAACAAGCTCTTAAATATTTCTATGTTCATGCTACTTTGAACCTTGGACTTTTTAACTGTTTGTGTATACAGACAATGAGTTTGAAATCTCTGATTTTAAAAGTAGAATGCTTAAGTAAGGAACTCAATGCCAACAGAATGTCACAATATTAGTATCTGATGAGAGGCTAACCAGAATAAGGGAGTTATCCTACAGTTGCTGCTGAGATCAGTTTTAGAAAATAAAATCTTTGTAAAAAAAAAATAATAAATGCATATGAAATAGTCATAATAAAAAGTTCTATTGAACAATATTTCCTTTTGAAAGAGATAGTGTACTTAACAACTAATATTTTGTATTATTTCAGTGTGTTATAATAATAGTTTCGAATGGTGATTTGTCTTTCAAACCTTTTGCTTTTCAGTTTAACATGCACGTGAAAAAATAAGTTATATCCCAGAGATACCACTATAGATCTACGTATTGGTGATATTCTTGGTTTTTAACTAATGGAAAGGAATTGTGCTTACACCTCTTCATTCCTTGTTTAGGGAAGTTAAGCCAATTTGGAGACTAAAGCTACTTTTTTTCATGACTTATTTAAACAGTTCAACAGCATTGAGTAAATGGGCTCCAGCACTCATCCTGTGCCCTTTGCTCCCACTCTTCTGGATTGATTGAGCCACTTTCTATTTTTAAGTGTGGGTGTTTGACCTCCAGGTACCTTTTTATTCTGTTATACATCTTGCTTTTTCTTCCTCTCCTCTCCACTACTCTACTTCTCTTCCTCCCTTCTTCTAAGCACTGAGCCATGCTTCCAGCTCAGGACAAACAGATCTGCCTCTCTCCTTGCAGCTTGGCCTGGAGAAGAACTGGCCAATGAACACATCCTGCATGGTGGAATGCCCGGTCAACTGTCAGCTTTCCGACTGGTCTCCTTGGTCAGAATGTTCTCAAACATGTGGCCTCACAGGTTTGTACCTTCATTAACATTAGACCCAAGGTCAAGGAAAAGGAAATAGGGTGCCTGGGTAGCTCAGTGGGTTAAGCCGCTGCCTTCGGCTCGGGTCATGATCTCAGGGTCCTGGGATTGAGTCCTGCGTCAGGCTATCTGCTCAGCAGGGAGCCTGCTTTCCTCTCTCTCTCTCTCTCTCTCTGCCTGTCTCTCTGCCTACTTATGATCTCTGTCAAATAAATAAAATCTTTAAAAAAAAAAAAAAAAGGAAATAAAATATCCTTCTTGCTTTAAGTCTTACCAGATAATCTTCAGAAAGGTTGAGTCAGTGTCTTTCTCTCCAAAACGTCTGAGCCTTACTCACCCCTCAGGTCTCCTCAGCAGAAATGTCTGTGATGCCCTCTCTCAAGATACACACTTGCACAAATATGTCACTAGAGTTGCATCCCTTTGTATCTCTTTAAGGAAAAATGGTCCGAAGACGCACAGTGACCCAGCCCTTTCAGGGTGATGGGCGACCATGCCCTGCCCTGATGGAACAGTCCAAGCCTTGCCCAGTGAAACCCTGTTACCAGTGGCAGTATGGCCAGTGGTCTCTATGCCAAGTGCAGGTAATCAGATCTCAAGAAGTTATATGAAATGTGTGTCCTTTTTCCGCAGAGACTTGTTTTCAGAAGTATTTTTCAGAGCTGACAGCATGTTTCCTCCTGAAGATTTTAGATGCTTTGCCATTTTGTAACTGTTTAATTAGTTTTGATAATAAGCAGTCCCTGTCCTGTGTTTTTTAAATCATTTGGAGACTGGTTCATTTTAATGAAAATTTATTTGCCTGTCTTTGGCTAGAAAACAAATAGATTGTTCATTGTCTACTTTATAGCTAGTGTCCTATAGGACTTCTTCCCTAGGGTTACAAATGGTTCTTTAACTGCTCATAAATCAAAATCAGTGGTGTAGAGATGACTGTAAGTGATGAGCTCGCTAATGAATTATTTTTCTTTTCCTAATTAGTTATTTCTTCCTGCATTTCAGGATGCCCAGTGTGGCGAAGGGACCAGAACAAGGAACATTTCTTGTGTAGTGAGTGATGGATCAGCTGATGATTTCAGCAAAGTGGTGGATGAAGAATTCTGTACTGACATTGAACCCATCATAGATGGTAATAAAAAAATGGTTCTCGAGGAGACCTGCACCCAGCCTTGCCCAGGTAACAATACCAAAACAGAATTCATAGTTTAGTCATTTCCTGTTAGCACCAGGGTTGAGAAAGGGGTATAGTCTAAGTTGTATAGATACTCAAGTCCTGTCAGCAAGTTCTTCTCATTCAGTAGTATCTGTGCCAATAACTGGATACTGTAGTGTGGGTGAAGGGGGTACTGCCTTACTACCCAGTGAAGGGTGAAGTCTGGGTCTCCCATGTGGCCTCTGCTGACATCCACCCACCTGGAGTTTTAACACCTGCAGGGAATGGCAGTTAAGACCTTAGGCTCATGCTTGACAGGACAAGTATGACAGAATTTCCATTTAGGAAATTTAGGACTTCCAGGAGAAAGAGAAGCAGGATCTAAACTCATAATGGCTAAAGAAAGATGAAGTCCTTATAACGAAAGCTTACTCTAGGTCCTGAATAGAGTCAATAATAAATTTGCACATTGGTATATTGTAAATAAAACATAAAATGTAGAGAAATAACTAGAAAGCATCAAGAAAAAAACCAGATTACTTGCAACTGAAGGCAATCATTTAAAATTATAAAAGAATTCTTCTTAGTTACAATGAAAGCCAAAAGACAATGGAATGTATGCAAAGTGTGATGGCAAATGGTCATGAACCTCAAGTGCTATCCCCAGCTACATCATCAAGAGAAAAAAATGTATGGAAGAAAATATTGAAAGAAATTATTCCAATTCAAAGTTAGACACAAGGGGTTCATGCAGTAAAATGTGGAAAGCAAATATTATATATCAGATAGTTTAGAGATAATTGGCAAACAGTGAGAAGCTAATATTTAGGAATTTGGGCTTGAGGCAGAGAACTTGAGGATAGATAGAAGTCAAAGGAAGTTCAGTGTCAAACATGAGCCGAAGGCTTTGAGAAAGATGGGGGAAACACTTTATTATTAGTAGGCCAGGAAAGAAGAAGATTGGAAATAAACTGCCTATAGTTCACCCTCAGTGGAAAGTGCTTATTCTCTCAATTTGCATATAAGAAAAATATTAATATCTTTAAGAAATGTGTTATTTCACAACAAGATCCCCCCAAGATAAAAAGTATTTGGCAAACAAATATTGGAGACAAAAATAAATCCTACCTTTTTTACTTAGGTAGTCAAAGAAAATTTTAAAGATGGAGAACATATTTTCAAAAGTTTATTCTAATGGAATTAAGTGTCTAAACACTGTAAAAAGCTGACAATAGAGGTGGTTCACTCATTCTCATTAATTTGCTTATTCTTCAGCAGGTAAATTATTTGAGGTGCTTATATTGGCAGTTTCTATAGTTTATCAAGATGAACTGAATAAAATTAAACAGAGCAGTAGATAAAACCCAATCCTTTGAAATAAATGCTAGAGTTTGAGAGCATCCTCTCACTGTGCATATTCAACTGTAATGGTTTTGTGTGTACAGATGGGTTCCTCTACTTTAGGAGAAGAAAGAGCTTTTCAAAAATCTTACTTTCTAGACGTAGGCTAAGTATTGTTTCTTGGGCATTCCAACACTTGCTAATAACAGCCTGATCCAGCAATTCCCCTGTTCCATTTCCTGTCCCCCCCAATACTGGCCCGATCTCAGTCCAGATCTCACACACAATTAAATTTAATAAAATCATTTTGCTTCACAACAAACTGAGGTTCAGGCAGTGGCAGCAGGTAAGGGCTCTGAGAAGAGCCAAGGACTGAACGTTTGGGCTTCGATGTGCTGAATGGTCACATAGTCCCTGAAAGGTGACCGAAGCTAAAAGTTGGTAAGGCCCATCTCTTCCAAAGCAAATTCTCCAGGGCCATTAATACGATTATTGTGATACCCACAACACTGACCTCCTCGCCAGGCATTGGTGTCTACTTCCTTGTGGAGTTTCTCCTACTTGTTTTCATTATACTTCCTGCAGCCCAATCACCCATTCATTTGATTATTATCAAGTGTTATTGGGGGCCCTGCCGAGGGCTCAAGATTGGAGATACAGCAAGAGACAAATATACCCTGTCCACATTGAGTTTACCTTCTAATGGAAGAGAGAGTTGCAAATCTAATACTAATATAAGTAAATAGAAGATTGAACTTTGTCCTAAGTGACCCAGAGGAAAGGAAGATCCCATAATATCCAACAGGGAAAACACACCATTCTAATTAAATTAATTATATATCCAGGAGGAGGCTGTTCTTTTTTGGTAAATTACAATCTATGCATCTCAGTACCTCTCTTGGCTGGTTTTCTCCAATAATGGGTTTTGAAAATTGGCAATACAGGAGCTACCAAACTTTAAAGAGCAAAATACTAAAGTAGGGATGTGCATTTCATACACTTGTCCTGTCTTTTACAGGCATAGTGTAGTTTATTATTATGCTTTGTATGGTCACAGTCACAATATGAAAGTATGTTTAGTACAAGCTAATGTCTCATTCTCATTTGTTGTTATTAAATCTCTGAAGCCTGAACTGGATTCTTTGGGGGTGAGGAATATATAAATCACAGTCAATTACTAAAAGATGTTTTGAATTCTATTGTAAAATACACTATTTCAAGTGCTATAAGCAGAGAGATAAAGCCTACCTTTTTTACTATTAGGCTTTATTTCCATGTAGTCTGCAATAACTGAGGTAGAGTTATATTACCTTTATCTTGAGAGGAGTGTTTAAAATTTTAATAGTTTCCCCTGCATAATTAAAAACTGGGGGACCAAAAAGTATTTAAACATGCTTGTAACACTTGTAAAATTTACTAGAATTTTCTGCACTTCAGGAGGACATTGAATATTAATGATATACTATTATAAAGATCTACAAAAATCACTCCACTTTACTATTATACATCTATTAGTCAATAATTCATGCCTGACCAAGATTTCTTAATTATAACACAAGACATGTTTTCATTAATCAGATCTCCAGGCAACTTTGTGCTAATATTAGACATCTGCAGCATAATGTAAGGCAATATGAATTATGCATGTGGTATGGCTAGAATAATTAACATGATAAGAATCCCTATGGATTTGTGTCTATCATAATACTGTATCCTCTGAACAGTATCATCAGTCAGTCCTGAAGAATGGATGGGTATATGGGAAAGATATTTCATTAACTCTTCCCTGTTCTTAAAATGGTTGAAGAGGTTGAACACATGATACACCAGGGTCCAGCAATTCCACTGCTAGGTATGAACCCAATAGAAATGCACATAAAAGTTCAAAGACTCATACTAAAATGTTCAAAACAGCAGTATTCCTAATAGAAAAAGTTTACAACTCTCCACCTACCCACCACTAGAATGGATATCTTGATACCTTCATATGGTGGAACAAAGTACAGCAGTAAGAATGATCAAACTAGAATTACATAAATACATGTGGATCTTGCAAACATAAAGGAGTGAAATATTTGTTGAAGATATGTACAGTGTAATTCCAGATATAACCCAAGAAGAGCTTCTGAAATTCTGAGAATGCCCCATTGCTTGATATGAGTATTGGTTGCATGGTTTTGTAATCACGTTGAGAAAATTCCAACATTTTTTCATGTGTATTATTCTTCAGTAAATGATTGAAAAAAAGGAGAAGTGGATTGAGCTGTAGATCAGGTAAAATTACAAGCATTATTGTCACTACTCCAGTTATTCAATTGGCTTTCTCACCTCCACACCTCTGGTAAGCAATAGGAGAGAAAAAAAGTATACATGCCAGTTTTCTCAGCCTCGGAGTTCAAATTCTTTTGAAATTATAAGTACCTACAAGATGATATACCCTTTTATAATAATGACAAGAGTAGTGGTGGTGGTAGGTTTTAAATCAACTATTTTTGTCTCTTCAGAGGAGGTGAATCACAAGGAACAAGCTCCTTCAATCCATAGTCCATACCCAATAACATCCACTCCAAAAGTAACATCGATACACACTTACAAATTCACAAATATTAAATAGTTTTCTAAATCTTACAAATATCATGGTTTTTTTGGTATGCTAGTCCTACATTTTCCAGTGAGGTTAAGAAGTAAAATTACTATGGGCCACTGTTTATTGGTATGGGTATAAACCAAAAACCTGTGTTTTGCAGGTGACTGTTATCTGAAGGACTGGTCTTCGTGGAGCCTGTGTCAGCTAACCTGTGTGAATGGTGAAGACCTAGGCTTTGGTGGAATACAGGTCCGTTCTAGAGCTGTGATTATACAGGAACTAGAAAATCAGCACCTGTGCCCAGAGCAAATGTTAGAAACAAAATCATGTAATGGTGAGTGCTGCAAATCATGAAATCTTTTTAGTTCATTTTTACATTGATAGACAAAAGCATAAGATATGGACTTTTCTGTTCAATAAGTAATTTGCTAAGATCTTGCTTAAGACTGAGAATTAGGAGTATGATCCTGAATTTTAAAGCTTATAGGAAGAAAAATCTTTCTACCTTTCATAAATTAGATAAGAGATGTAAGAAAATATCTATTTATGAGCTACAATAACTGAGAGCACATTATTTGTACACCCAGGACAACCCTTGTCACAACAGTATCCTTTATTTAAATCAGTGGAAACAAAAATCCACAGCAAAGTGAGAGGTTTCACTGTATTCTTAGAAATTGATAAAGTGTTGATAAGAATTTGACATAACACATGAACATACATGTTTATAGGTTTATATGTGTATGTATATGTACATATAGAGCCACGCAATTCATGACATTTCCAAGAACCACTGCACATTAAAATGTCATAGTTTGGGAACACGGAGGCAATCTAGATGAAAACCTAAGAATTTATAGGGTCAACGAACAACCCATTCCTTCCTGCTTGTGTTTTGAAACAATTAGGGAGTTTGACATTTAATAGCAAATAGAAGTCAAAATATTACTGTTATTACTGAAAAGTTGGAGGAGAGAGCTTAGAATGTGAAGGAACAATGCTTAGAATAAAAACCAAATGTGCTAGATGACTTAAGAAGTAGGTAGAATCATCCCCCTTGTCAGTTGAATCTTCCCAAATTCACCAACCAGATAAATCATTCCTTACGTCCTAGGACAATGTAGTAATGAAAATGAAATAAATCCCAGGGAAAGATTTGCTCAAACCAAAAGGACAAACAAAATTAGAAGTCACTAATGAAAATTACAAAAGAAATCTCCCCATGCACACACATGGGTAAAAACTAAAAACCACACTTCCAGGGCATTACATACCAAATGGCCTGTGGGAGGCAGCACAAAAGTTCTTAGGAGAGAACTTCAAGCCTTAAATGCCTAAATGGGAAGGAGAAAAGTTTAAAATGAGCTAAGCATTAAACTCAAGAGAATTTTTTTTTTAAAGAAAAAGTAGAATGTAACTAATACAGATAAATATAAATTTCATGAGATAGAAAACAAGATAATCAACAACCAATAGTTGACCAAAACTAAATAGACCACCTCAAGGTAAAAATCAAGGGGGAAAAAAAAAAGCAAAATCAATACTGCAAAATGGGGGAAAAAATAAAAATCAATATTACAACAAATAGAATGGAGTTTGAAAATATATTTTTGAATAAATTTTGCTAATATAAATACTTCAAGGTAATCTAGAATGTTGTTGTAATTTATACCAAGAATAATTGAGAATCTACACCATGGAGTCTGTAAGTATTTAAAACTCAGATTTATTGGGACGCCTGGATGGCTCACTGGGTTAAGCCACTGCCTTCGACTTAGGTCATGATCCCGGGGTCCGGGGACCGAGTCCTGCATGCAGCTTCTTGCTCATCAGGAAGTCTGCCTCTGCCTGCCTCTCTGCCTGCTTGTGTGCTTTCTCTCTCTCTCTTTCTGGAAAATAAATAAATAAAATCTTTAAAAATTTAAAAAAACTCAGATATATCAAATATTTGAGTTTTACCAAAATTTAAAGAAACAAACCACTCCCTTTTATGTGAAATCTTAAAAAATAAAGTTGTGTGGGGAAAAAAGATGAGGAAAATCTCTCCAGCTCCATGAGAGCACAACCCTGTCAGTAAAATCAGTTAATAAATTCACCAATGAAAATAGATGTCAAATCATGAAAGAGTATTATCTAACCAAACCATTAATATCTTATGATTTTGAAAGTACAAAGATGCCTAAATATTAGGAAAAACTAACGTAAGTGCTCACAGCAACAGAAAAAATGGCATATAATTTTTAAATATGCGTTGAAAAGGTGTTCATATAATGCAAAATTAATTTACAATAAAAATTTCCCAATACAACTTGAACTAGAAGGAAATCATTTTACCTGATAAATGTTATGTACCAAAACTAACAGCATACATCACAATATTAGGGGAAACATAAGAGACATTCCCTTGCAATCAGTAACAAAGCAAGGATGCTCACTGTGGCTACTTCTTTTCAACCTAGTAAAGAAGATTCTAGCCAAAACACAACCAGAAGCTTAATACTTGAAAACAAAGAAATAACCATTCAGATTACTATATGATTTTCACCTTAAAAATTGTAATAGAAAACAAAAAAATAATAGAACATCGCTCATGATAAAAACTCAACAGGTGGTTCTCAGCATAGCAAAGGCCATCTTTGACAAACCCACAGCTAACATTATTACACTTCATAGACCAGCTCATAATTGTTCATCATTAAGAACAGAAGTACAACAAGGATATTATCCTCCCTCACCACTTGTAGTCAGTGTACTACTGGAAATCCGAGCTACAGCAATCAGATAATAAAAAGAAATGAGAAGCATCCAAGTTGGTAAGGAAGAAGTAAAACTGTCACTGCTTACAGATGATGTAATATTATACACAGAAGACCCTCCCCCCAAAAACTATTAGAATAAAATGAATCACGTTAAGTTGCAGGATACAAAATTGATATATAGAACCCCATTGCATTTCTATAGACTAATAACAAAACAGAAGAAAAAGAAACTTCATTTACAATTGTACCAAAAAGAATACAATATCTAGAAATAAACTTAACTGAGGAAGTAAAAGACTGTACACTGAAAATCATAAGGCATTAATGAGGGAAATTAGAGACCACATATATAAATGGAAAGAGAGATCATGCTCATGGATTCGAAGAATTAGTATAACCCCTACCAAAGTACCAGTAGGCTTGGTTTGTTTTTTGTTGTTGTTGTTGTTGTTGTTGTTTTAATAGAACTAGCACAAATAATCATAAGATTTATATGGAATCAAAAACCTGAACAGCCAAAGCAATCTTGAGAAAGAGCAACAAAGCTGAAAAGTAGCACAGTTGCAGATGTCAAACTTACTACAAAGCTAGAGTAATCAAAACAGTATGGAATTGGCATAAAAATAGGCCCCTATTGTTGTCGCAAATGGCAAGATTTCATTTCTTTTGATGGCTGCATAGTATTCCATTGTGTATATATACCACATCTTCTGGATCCATTCATCTGTTGATGGACATCTAGGTTCTTTCCATAGTTTGGCTATTGTGGACATTGCTGCTATAAACATTCGGGTGCACGTGCCCCTTTGGATAACTACGTTTGTATCTTTAGGGTAAATACCCAATAGTGCAATTGCTGGGTCATAGGGCAGTTCTATTTTCAACATTTTGAGGAACCTCCATGCTGTTTTCCAGAGTGACTGCACCAGCTTGCATTCCCACCAACAGTGTAGGAGGGTTCCCCTTTCTCTGCATCCTCGCCAGCATATGTCATTTCCTGACTTGTTGATTTTAGCCATTCTGACTGGTGTGAGGTGATATCGCATTGTGGTTTTGATTTGTATTTCCCTGATGCCGAGTGATATAGAGCACTTTTTCATGTGTCTGTTGGCCATCTGGATGTCTTCTTTGCAGAAATGTCTGTTCATGTCCTCTGCCCATTTCTTGATTGGATTATTTGTTCTTTGGGTGTTGAGTTTGCTAAGTTCTTTATAGATTCTGGACACTAGTCCTTTATCTGATATGTCGTTTGCAAATATCTTCTCCCATTTTGTCAGCTGTCTTTTGATTTTGATAACTGTTTCCTTTGCTGTGCAAAAGCTTTTGATCTTGATGAAATCCCAATAGTTCATTTTTGCCCTTGCTTCCCTTGCCTTTGGCATTGTTCCTAGGAAGATGTTGCTGCAGCTGAGGTCGAAGAGGTTGCTGCCTGTGTTCTCCTCAAGGATTTTGATGGATTCCTTTCGCACATTGAGGTCCTTCATCCATTTTGAGTCTATGTTTGTGTGTGGTGTAAGGAAATGGTCCAATTTCATTTTTCTGCATGTGGCTGTCCAATTTTCCCAGCACCATTTATTGAAGAGGCTGTCTGTCTTTTTTCCATTGGACATTCTTTCCTGCTTTGTTGAAGATTAGTTGACCATAGAGTTGAGGGTCTATTTCTGGGCTCTCTATTCTGTTCCATTGATCTATGTATCTGTTTTTGTGCCAGTACCATGCTGTCTTGATGATGACAGCTTTGTAATAGAGCTTGAAGTCCGGAATTGTGATGCCACCAACGTTGGCTTTCTTTTTCAATATCCCTTTGGCTATTCGAGGTCTTTTCTGGTTCCATATAAATTTTAGCATTATTTGTTCCATTTCTTTGAAAAAGATGGATGGTACTTTGATAGGAATTGCATTAAATGTGTAGATTGCTTTAGGTAGCATAGACATTTTCACAATATTTATTCTTCCAATCCAGGAGCATGGAACATTTTTCCATTTCTTTGTGTCTTCCTCAATTTCTTTCATGAGTACTTTATAGTTTTCTGAGTATAGATTCTGTGCCTCTTTGGTTAGGTTTATTCCTAGGTATCTTATGGTTTTGGGCGACAACATGGGTGGAACTAGAGCATATCATGCTTAGCGAAATAAGTCAAACAGAGAAAGACAACTATCATATGATCTTCCTGATATGAGGAAGTGGTGATGCAACATGGGGGCTTAAGTGGGTAGGAGAAGAATAAATGAAACAAGATGGGATTGGGAGGGAGACAAACCATAAGTGACTCTTAATCTCACAAAACAAACTGAGGGTTGCTGGGGGGAGGGGGTTTGGGAGAAGGGGGTGGGATTATGGACATTGGGGAGGGTACGTGCTTTGGTGAGTTCTGTTAAGTGGGTAAACCTGGTGATTCACAGACCTGTACCCCTGGGGATAAAAATATATGTTTATAAAAAATAAAAAATTATTAAAAAAAAATAGGCCCCTAGATCAGTAGAACATAAAGCCCAGAAACAAACCCACACTTACATGGTCAATTAATTCACCCCACAAAGGCAAGAAGATACAGCAGGGAAAAGACAGTCTCTTCAATAAATGGTACTGGGAAAACTGGATAGCTACATGTGAAAGAATAAAACTGGTTCACTTTCTTATGCCACACATAAAAATAAGCCCCAAATCAATTAAGGACCTAAATATAATACCTGATACCATAAAACTCTGAGAAGAAAACATAGGCAGTAATTTCTTTGACATTGGCCTTAGCAACATTTGTTTAGATAGGTCTCCTCAGGCCAGAGAAACAAAAGCAGAAGTAAAACTATCGGGACTACACCAAAATTAAAAGCTTGTACAGAGAAGGAAACCAACAACAAGGCAACCTACTGAATGGGAGAAAATATTTGCAAATGATTTTTCCAATAATGGGTTAATCTCCAGACTATATAAAGAACTTACACAACTCAGTACAAACAAAATCTAATGGAAAAAATGGGCAGAGGACCTGTATAGATATTTTTTCGAGAAAGGTAACGGATGGCCAAAACACAAATGAAAAGATGCTCAACATCACTAATCATCAGGGGAATGCAAGTCAAGACCACAGTGAGAATTTCCTCATACCAGTCAGATGGCTGGTTTCAAAAAGACAAGTGTTGGCAAGGATGTGGACTATGGGAACCCTCGTGCATTCTTGGCAGGAACCTCAAAGGGTCCAGCCACTATAGTGACCAGTATGGAGGTTCCTCAAAAAATTAAAACTACTTTATGACCCAGTAATTCTACTTCTGGGTATTTACCCAAATAAAAGAAAAAAAAAACACTAATTTAAAAAAATATATGCACCCCATGTTTATTACAGTATTATTAGCCAAGATACAAAAGCAAGCTAAATGTCCAATAAATGGCTCAAAATGTTGTATATGAATATACAATATTCCATTACTCAGCCATACGAAAGCATGTGATCTTGCCATTTGAGACAACATGGAGGAACCTAGGGGCATTATGCTAGGTGAAACAGGTCAGACAAAGACAAATACCACATGATTTCCCTTAGATATGAAGCCTAAAAAACAAAATGAACGAACAAAACAAACACAGAAACAGAAGCATAAGTACAGCGAACTAACTAGGCTGCCAGACTGGGGGTAGGTGAAATAGATGAAGGGGACCAAAGAGGTGCAAATTTCCAGTTACAGTGTAATTAAGTCACAGGGATAAAAAGTATAATAACATCACAGGGCATGTGGTCAGTAAAATTGTAATAACTTTGTGTGGTGGCAGATGGTAACTAAACTTATTATGGTGAGTGTTTTATAATGTATGTAATTGTTGAAACACTGGTTATATATCTGAAATGAATACTTTGTCAACTATACTTGAATAAAAAAATAAAATCTTTTACCAGTAAGACTCAGTTACAAAATTTAATTAGAAAAAATTTGAATCAAAATAAAACTACAAGTAGAAATATATTTAATAGAAATGATATAAGAATAGTAGTGATGAAATCTTATTGAAGCATGTAAACAATGAAAACATTAGTAAAATAGGCATGTTCATGGGTAGGCCTCAATATCATTACATTTCAATTTTATACTAACTTATCTATAAATTCCCTGTAATTTAAAAAGATTTTCAAGTAATCTGAGAAATTGATCTGAGAAGTTGAAGACCAAGAAGATTCAGAATTATTAAAGTCCAGAATTTCAAGAAGAGAAAGTGGAAGAGGTCAAAGAGCTTTAATGGCTTTATTCAAGATTTATTCTATAGCACTAATAATTGAAAAAAAAATGACCAGTCAACAATAAAGCAATTAGACTAATAAAACAGAGGATCCCAGGAACAAATTTTAATATATAGGTACATAACAGAACTGAAACTCAGTAGGATAATGGTAGGTAAATGTTGAAATACTTTTTTATCTACAGAATGTTTTTAAAATTATCTGTAAGCTCACACATATACAAAACTGATAAATTAATAAACTAAATAAATTATAAACCAAAAGGTGAAGAGCATAACTGTCAAACACTTGAAGGAAATATAGGAGAATATCATTATGAACTCAAGGTAGAGAAGAATTTCCTAAATGACAGGACAAACACAAAAATGGGAAAGATGAAAAATTAAATCTTCTACATAGTAATAGATCCTAAACAAGGTTGGCAGAGAAGCCAAAGACTTAGAAAAGGTATTTGTGAAGTCAGTTAATTTCCAAGGATTAGTATCTAGAACAACAGTTTTATAACTTTTTGGTCTAATTTTATATTCTTAAAATTGTATGAGGAACCCAAATTTTCTTTTGTGAGTTATATATACACAAAAGTTTATATTAAAAATGAGATTTAAATAACCAAAACCAATTTTATGTAACAATAATACTTCCTGAAAAATAGCTACTTTGCAAAATAAAAACAATAACTTTGATAAACATGGTCTTGTTTTACATATTTGCAAATATATAATGTCTGCCTTAGAGGAAGACAGCTGGATTCTCATCTCTGTTTCTAGACTCAATCTCTTGTAATCTTAGTTTAGTTTATGTATACGAAGAAAATCCAGCTCTACTCACACAGATGTGTAGTTGAAAAAAAGGGAAATACACACACACACACACAGTCTGAAAGAATGTCTAAGTCTCCCAGGTTCTCTGGACCCTACTTTGAGAACTGCTATTCTAGAGTAATTCCCACAATTCAATAAGAAAAGGCATAGATTTCAGGAGGATAAAAAAATGGCCACAAGATATAAAGAAGCAACACTCATAAGAAGTCGTCTAAATACCCCCAAACATTTGTTACTCTTTAATAGCATTAATAAAGAACTACAATTTAAAATGATGATAGAGCTTCCACACCCACTAGACTAACCAAAAATTTTAAATCTGGCTATTATAAATGTTCGTGAAGGCTCAAACAATGATAACCTTTATTTGCTGCTGGTGGATATGCGGACTGTCACTTTTTAGAGGAAAAAATAAAGATTTAGTAAAGTTTCAGCCATCCCTATAGTGATACTCAGAAATTTGTCTTCTAGACATTTACCTTAAAGGAGAATGAAGAGAGGAAGAGAGTTGCACAAGATTGACCACAGAGGCATTGCTCTAACAGCAAAAGTTGAAAACAACCTAAAAGGCCATTCAGAGGAAATACCTTAAAAGGAAAAAAAAAAAAAAAAGTGGCATTTAGTACAGTGGAATTCTATATAGCAGTTAAAATAAATGTACTATAGCTACATTAAAAAAAACAAATATTTCATCTGTATAATTCAGAATGATACATAGAGTAATGATACTTCTTAAAACTTTTAATAATACAGTTGACCCTTGAACTGAAGATTTGAATTGCCCAGATCCACTTACATGAGAGGTTTTTTTTTAAATATAAATAGAATACAGGGACTCCTGGGTGCCTCAGTAGGTTAAACATCTGCCTTCAGCTCAGGTCATGATCCCAGGGTCCTGGGATCAAGTCCTGCATCAGGCTCCTTGCTCAGCAGGGAGCTTCTCCCTCTGCAATGCCCTCCCTTCCTGGTGCACTCTCTCTGTCTCTGACAAATAAAATCTTTTAAAAAATAATAAATACAGTATAAAATATTTTCCATTCCTTATGGTTTTCTTAGTAACATTTTTTTCTAGCTTACATTATTATAAGCATATAGTATATAACATATAACACAATTAACTCAGATTTTGTGTTATCAATAGGGCTTCTAGTCAACAGTAGGATATTAGTAGTTAAGTTTTGGGAGAGTCAAAAGTTATGCACAGATTTTAGACTGCATAGGGGTACATGCCCCAAATCCCCATGTTGTTCAAGGATCAACTGTACTGTATTATCATTAAAAGAATAAAAACCATGGCAAAAAAAAAGATTTAGGAATAGATCAGGAATTTTTATAACAATTTTATAACATCTATATGGCAATTCCAAGAAAATAACAATTGAATAATTTTTGAGATGAACTTACCACTTTTACAATTGTTTATAAATATTTCTTAATATTCTTTCCCCATGATTGTCCTTCTAGACAGCAGAATGCTTCTGTTCATGTTTATTGTGTCCCTGCAGATGGACAGTGCTATGAGTATAAATGGATGGCCAGTGCCTGGAAGGGTTCTTCCCGAACAGTCTGGTGTCAAAGGTCAGATGGTATAAATGTAACAGGTAAACTTCCAATTTCTCGGTTTTTTAAAAGTCTTCCTGTAACACACATACAGTTGGTTCAACAAAATAATGTAACAGGTAAACTTCCAATTTCTCTGTTTTTTTTAAAAGTCTTCCTGTAACACACATTCAGTTAGTTCAACAAAATAGTGAAAGATATTCTTTCACTATTTAGCACATGGTTGGGATTCAGTTTCTAGGCTGTACTAATGTAACCAGTTATTGTTTTATTTTTTATTATTTCAATTAAATTCTCCCTCATCCAGCCATTTTAGACAATGTAGCTAGAACTTAGTTAACATACTCTGTAATTCCAATAAATTATCCTCAAATTGCCTTCCCTAAAAATTTTATGTGAATAACTCACCATGTTTTAAAAAAAAAAAAAAATCAGTATTTTGTTGACTATATCTCTTTCTGTACCTCAAAAACAATACAGATGAAGACCAAAAATATTATCAAGGGAATGTAATTATACGAAGCTAAATGTCTTGAATTATCTTGCTTAAATTCAGAAATCTATAATTCAGGTTTTTTTTTAATTAATTAATAGATAAGAGTATTAGCAGATCTCAAGCCAAGAGTATCTGGGTAGTTAACCTACTCTATCCCCACTCAAAAATTATATAGGCAAGAAACCCAAATGAGAAATTTTTCTGAAATTGACCCAAATATACCAAAGAGCTTCTCTAATCTGTGATTACTGAAGGTTTCCTTACCTAAACTCAGTAAATGCCAGAGTTCTTAAGGACCCTGTGAAGTGGAGAGAAACTTGGTTCCAGATATGTACCTTGTAAATTTCCTAGGAAGAAATCAAGGTCAGAACAAGAAGCTCAACCTTAAGCACATGACCCAAAGATCTAATGTCTCCCCTTTAACATTTTTGTAGATCTAATCTATAGGAATCTTCATAGTGTACCAGTAGCAAAAATTTTGAGAGCGACTCTTCAGGGGGACCTGCTGACTTCCTGCCATTGTTTTGGCCCTCTGGCAGAGATAAAAAGTAATGTGCATCTGGGTGCCTGTTAGTAATGTCCATTTATAAATTTAGCTGTAATATATACAGTAAGATAACAGGAACAGAGATCAATATGCTTTTTGGAAAGCATTAATTTTTATATTAGATTTTAAATTACCTGGATTTATTTAAACCTAATTTACTTATTTCCTATGAAAGCTGGAACAGGATATCAAATTATATTCTTGGGAAGGTAAGATTGTATACATGAGAAATCTATATCAAGAAACCATTGATAACAGCAATTCCCAGTGGACACATATATAAGAAAGAAGAGACACCTACCAGGAAACTTTTCTCTCTCACAATATTATTTACGGCAGTGGGGGGAGCAGATCTCTTCCAGCCACACCACTGTAAGAGGCCTAAGGGGGGAAAGCACCCTAGGAAGGGAAGCATAGTTTTTCTGAATTTGAAGGCACTTATAGAGATGGTCCATTCAACTCAAGTGTTGAAAATGAAGGTCTACATTCTTCTTGAAGCTATTCAGAGGGAACACTGGAGTTTTCCCAGAGGGTCCCATTACTTTTCATGGTTTTTTTTTTTTTCTTCCCCAAATATGGGTGCAAGTAATATTCATCTGCTGTTTATTCTACATGTTAAAATTTCTTTTTCCACTAAATTTGGGGATACTCCTCAATGCAATACAAAGGTAAGTCCAGTTTTAAAAGGCTTACCTGTAGACATCATGTGTTCACCTTCTTTTTAATCCATTGAAGTACCCAGTGTATTTCTTTCTGATACTCTGAAACCAAAAAGGCCAGTGTGTAAATGATATGTAATAAACTCTATATGCATTCTTCTTCCATCTTTTAGGAGAAATGGGATTCTTTATGAGCAATACACAAGCATGTAAAGTATATTACCTATCTTGATCGATTGCTTTAGTTTTATGAAGTCGTCCTTATTAGAAATCAAGATGTTGTCTTCCTTTTTCTTCATATGTTTCATGATAATAACCTTAATAATGGCCTTTTAACTGCAATTGCGCTTCAGTGACTAACTGCTTTCCCATCACAATTTTTTGATGAATAAGTTATATTATTGATAGAGAAAGCAAAGAATTAACAGTAGGTATCTGTGATTTAAATTCCAAAGGATCATCAATTCAATAAGTGAAGGAAAAACTTCACTTTCTTAAAATTCTATTCAACTGAGCAAATATGGTTTGAAACTCAAGTTCCCTCCACATCACCAATATTGTTTCTCTAGGACACCAGTTCTTATCTTGAAACCTCACTTGTAACAACTTAGGCACACTTGGTACTACACTTAAAAAGAAGAAAAAGAAGGAAGGAAAACCAGAGAGCTGCAATATCAAGTTAAACAAGAAGGGACTACATCACTTAGTAGCTACAAATGTTTTCTTTCTTATACCCACAAAAATCCTGAACTGGTAGGAATTGTGATTGTTCTCTAAGAACTATGCATTATCAAAAAAAAAAAAACACATATATATGATAGTCACATAAATTATGTGACTCAAGGGACATGAAAATTGTTTCTCTGACTAGCCAAGAAAGAAATTTAACTTTAAAGAAAAATTCAATCTGCTTTTTAATGTTGGACTGGACCAATAGGGGGAACTGGGGACAAGGACAGAAATAGCTGGTGTGCAATTAGCGTGTTCGAAGGAGCAACTAAACAAGTAAGTGCTTGTGGAGCTCCTGCTGCGTGCCGGGCACTGTGCTATCTCCTCTGAATAAGAAGGGCCTCAATTTCCTGTACGAAGTAGTCCAGGCTAACCAAATAGTTCACAGTTAGTCACCCCCAGAAGAATCCACGGGGGTTCCCAAAGTGGCTCAGGATTCAAAGACAAGTCTATACAACAGTGTGTTTCTCTCACTGCAAGAGATGCTACTTGTCAATGTATGATTTTCTGTTCTGCAGGGGGCTGCTTGGTGGTGCGCCAGCCTGATGCTGACAGGTCTTGTAACCCACCGTGTAGTCAACCCCACTCATACTGTAGTGAGGTAGGTGTGACTATTAGGAAGGACAAGCCAACTTCATTATTTGTCATTTCACCACCTCTTAAAAGTCCATTCGCCCACCCCCAGAAAAAGCATGTCTTGGGGCCTTAAAGCCTTATTTCTAGATCTCTCCTTTTATCACTATGAATATTCTAAATGTTTTTACTGTTTCTACTGTTAAAATAATTTGTATACAGTACAAAAAGTGTGTTTTTATGCAGTTGAGACAGAAATTACACATAGTAAATTCCCCAAATTTAACTTAAAGCCTTCTCTTCAAGTTAGATCTATTATGCTCTCAAAGATTCCCTTCTATGTACAGTAGAAATCCTCTTGTTCTTCTGCAGATGAGGACATGCAGTTGTGAAGAAGGGTACACTGAAGTCATGTCTTCTAATGGTACACTTGAGCAGTGCACACTTATCCCTGTGGTGGTGATACCCACTGTGGAGGACAAAAGAGGAGATGTGAAAACCAGCCGGGCAGTACATCCCACCCAATCCTCCAGTAACCCAACAGGACGGGGAAGGACCTGGTTTCTACAACCATTTGGGCCAGGTGAAGTGACTAGACAGTGTTAATGTAGAATCCTTTAGTTATACATTTAACCAATGTCAAAGGGTTAAAAAAAATAAGCAAGCATTTTCTGAGGAGTTATCATTTCATCTGTACTCATTTATTCTGATATTGCCATACAGCATAATGTTTTTGTTATTAGAGAAAAGGCACTCATGCTCAAAGTTCAGAGAAATGAAATTACTTTCTTCTGGAAAAAAATTAGGATATTAGTTATTTTGATCTCAGATCTAAATTTACAAGTACAATTATATTCACATTGAACAAAGAAATCTAACAATGAAATATTAATTAGGAATAAAGTATATTGTCACTCAGAACTGAAGCAAGTAAAACTCTAAAGGCATTCAAGAATTTTTCATTTGACCACAGACCGGTAATAATTTGAACTTAAAAGTAGGAATATCAGTAATGCAGTGCTATGCCAGGACAGGACTGGGGGAGGGGCAGTCCTTGGTAGCCAGCCCTTTTTCTATCAGCCCCTAGATTTGGTAAGTTCAGATAATCAGAATCTGTACTAGCGCCAGATACAGCAGGGCAAGGATGGAGCCTTCCTGTCTAAATGGGATGATTTAAGTTTGGAGACTTACCAGATCCTTGTCATATTAAACAGACACCCTTAATGTGTCTAGTAATGGACTTGAAGCCAACACAGGCAATAGCTTGAAGGCCTAATCCAGTGCTAGCCCTACCTTCTTCACACAGTCTCCCCAGGTGGAATGAACTGTATGCTTAGTCCTGGAACTAAAGCTGGTGCTTAAAATCGTGCTGCAAGAGCTGTAAGGTAGTGCAGATCATGGTGTTTTTTCCCCACACCAAGAGGGATTACTAGTTAATGGCCAAAGGAAATATCCAGGCAAAGCCAGGCATAGTCTACTTTACTATTGTTAGAAATATGAGAAAGGAGGGAATCTGCACAGGACATCTCTATTTCTAATGCATTAAGTCAAAACACTTTCCCTTATTAGAGAATCACTAAAAGGATTTTAAGTATCTTCAGTATTTGGATGATTTAACCAAAACACTGTGATTTAACCACATTGTTCCTGCCTTCATATGGCTGTTAGCTGAAAATATAATTTATTTTGCAAAGTTGACTTGTTTGTGCAAACCTGGCAAACTCCTCTCAGTGTTCAAGATAGTGGAGATGCAAATGACTATTAGCAATCTTGACTTCAGCTAAGAATCCAAGAAGACCTTCTCACATCAAAACTAAAAAAAAAAAAAAAAAAAAAAAAAAAGTTTAAAAAGAGAATATTGTCACTTTAAGTATATACCCTCCCTAAAATGAATATTTTAATATATTAAAAAGATTTAGGTTCTTAAAAAGTACATTTAGACTTTGTTCTTGGTTTTTTAAAAACTCCAAGAATATTTGTTGAAAAACAACTCTCAAGGCAGATGAACCCAAGAATGGTTGATTTTAAACCCAGTCTCTAATTTTTAAAATCCATAGAATTGAAAAGAATTATATTTAGAATATTAAATGGACCCCTAAGTTGATTGAGCTCTAAGCAGAAAAACTTTCACAGTACCGATTTGTTTTCGATGCCTTCCAAATATTGAATAAATCAGTGTCTATGGAGTCAATTTGCCCAGTCTATAATTTTAGCAGTAATCTAAAAATTTTGCAGTAATTTTAGCAGTAATATAATGTATCTATGCAAAAGAAAATACAAGTTGATGTAATGATCAAGTTAGGCAAAGTCATTAATACTATCATCTAATTGAAGTTTATTCTGAACACAAAACTAAGAACCTCAAAGAAAATGAGACTAGAAAATCAAATTAGAAAAGTTCTTACCCTGCCTAATTCCATATAATAAAAAGTTAGAAAAATGTTATTTGGAGCTAAAAAGTTATTATCAAACTTGACTATTTTTACAAAGGATATTGTTGACTGAACTCTAAAGGACAGGGTTAAGTGTAAATCAGATAAAAGATTAATTCCCCCCCAAAGTTAAATATATTCACTTTAATTCATCTCGGAAAAAAAGGTTAAAATAACAAAATTTATGTTCACAAACCTGTCTGCATTAACGCTAAGATGTAGGACTTTATTGAAATTGCATTACTTTTCTTCTTACAATTGCCGTTCTCAGAATAAAAATAAGAAAATGCTTAGTTAGCATTACACATACACTGAATTTGAAGTAAAATTTAGATAAGAAGCTACAAAAATTTAGGAATATGAACTTGAAATCTGAATGCAAATTGAAAATATTATTTCTTTCCCATTAATTCTCATTGATAATTTACCTTTAATGAAGCAGCATCTAACTCATAATAGCAGCTTTGCATTAATCATTAACTGTGCCTAAGCAATAACTCTTTGTTTTGAAAGGATTTGGCCGTAGGTGACTGGTCATTGGTCAGTTAAAGACTGTCATATATATATATATATATACACACACACACACCAGACTAATGTAAATTAATAACTAATATCCATTCTTCTTAGATGGGAGACTAAAGACCTGGGTTTACGGTGTAGCAGCTGGGGCATTTGTGTTACTCATCTTTATTGTCTCCATGATTTATCTAGCTTGGTGAGTGATTAAATATTTCAAAATCTAAGGGGATACATATCTATTTCAGCAAAAACACTGTCAGTTGACTATAATACAGAAACAGTAATTTGTCTCAAATAAGTATTCCACACTTATTTAATATGCTTATCTAAAATTAGAAATAAAAATAGCTTTAGTCATAAATATTCTAAAAACTACCAAATCTGAGCCATTTACTATATGAAGATGAGCCAGAGCTGCTCCAGGTCATCTCAAGTATGTTGTCCTTGGTTATACAAGATAAACTGCTTTGTATGCTTATCGTGAACTATGAAGTTTGATACTGAATTACTACTGGAGAAAGATTATGGTGATACCTAATTTTACTCCTCTATCTTTTTAAACATGTATTATAAATTGTGTATTATTTACAAAGATTTCTGGTCAAATATTAATGATTTTACTATAGTATTATTTCCATTGTTAGTGAGAAATTTCCTTTGATAATTCTTTTGCAGGATAATAAAATATTTGATGGGTTCTATTTCAGGTTTATTCAGAGCATTAAGTAAGAAATTCAAAGATACCAGAAAATCAAATTTTAAGGTTGAATTTAGGTCATTAGGCAGTTAGGCAACTTTATCAATATAGCTTGCATTTTTCATTTAAGACAGTAAAATTTACAATGAGAGACTGATTTTCCTTCTCCAATTACTTTTATTATTATCTACAGCAAAAAGCCAAAGAAACCCCAAAGAAGGCAAAACAACAGACTGAAACCTTTAACCTTAGCCTACGATGGAGATGCAGATATGTAGAATAGAACTTACCCGGGCAACAACCAGTTTCAGCTTTCTGACTTTGCAGTAGACATCCAGCAGCCACAAAGCTCTTCATACTGTGTGAATTCAAATGCATTGTAACTTTTTAAAAGAGCATCAAAGAATGAAAATCAGTGCCAATGGAGATATCAAGATAGTACCACTTATGTAAAAATTAAAAATCAGCGATGAGAATTCTAGGAGATTCAGTTGACTACAGGCTGCATTCTGAGAGTTTTTTTGTGATCTTTTCAGAAATCTACCAACTGACCATTCACTTTCATCTCTAAAATACAGTTGTGGAATTGGTCAGTTAGAATACCTGATGCAAACCTCTGTCGGCAGTGTTAACCCATAGTAACATTTTAGCATGAAGAGTTTATACCAAGATCTCTACAATATTATAGTCAACATAACAACACGTATACTCAATTGAATGATACACATTACTATGTCAGACTATGTACTTGTTAATAAGCAGTTTTAATGGTGAATAAGAGATAAGCTCTAAACTGAGCAGAGAATCCATTGAGTAAGTTCAGCATCTTGGTGGTTGATGGTAGCTTTCATTAACCTGCATTTCAGAGGCAAAGACTCTTTTATAAGACTTAACTCTTGTCTTTCTCCAAAGTACGAATGCTGGACATGTACTAGTATCTTAGAGAAAAAAAAAAAAAGTCCTCAAGTTCAGTATTTTATAGTGGTTATTGTCTGGAAAACTAATTTGCTTGTGTTAATACATTTCTACTTTCCCTAATTTTCAAACTGGTTGACTGCATCTCTTTTGCTCTATGGAAGGCACATTTTTGCACTATATTAGTGCAGCATGATAGGCACTTAACCAGGATTGCCATAGAAACTGCCTCTTTTCATATGGGATGAAGACACCTGTGCTAAGAGTGTCATGGAGCCATTTTCAAGTTCTTACATCCGGAAGAGATTAAAGTTCAGTTTGAATGGCTACAGGATGGAAATAGCTATTACACCTGCTGTCTATGCTCTTCCTCATTGCTGCAGCCATTGTGAAATCGACAACGTGGCGGTGATTTCAATGTTCTAATCCCGAACTCATTAACCCTTCAAAAGATGGATCCCTCTAGTTGGTTTTTAATTGTACTTTGAAGGTGGTTTACGACTAGATTTTTATATTTGTTACCTTTGTTAAAAAAAGAAAAGAAAAGAAAAAAAGGAGCCAGTTGTCTTTTTAATTTTGAGCAGATGGAGAAAATAACATCCTGATCATTTTTTTAACTAAAACAACTCAAAATCCTGTGATTTTTCTTTTTCCCAGATTTGTTTTTCCTAGTTTCGCATCAAATGTATCCATCATTTGGTCTTTCTCACTGGTAAAATTTGAAGCAGACTTTGTAGTATTTTAAAACTTTAAATGTTCAAAAAAGAGTAAATAGTGTGCGTGGGGCTTCATTAACTATCTAGACCAAGTGTGGCAAACTTTTTCCGTGAAGGGCCAGATAGTAGGTATTTTCCGCCAGGTCTGTGTTGCACCTGCTCAGTTCCATCATCGTAAGGAGGCAAGTGTAGACAATACACGATACAAAGAAGAATGAGCATGGCTGTTTTCCAGTGAACCTCGGTGACAACAGTCAGCATGCTACATTTGCAGGTTGTGCTTTGCAAACCACTGGTCTAGTAGTTTTCTCAGTGCTTACCTCTCTATTGTATCTTTTGCTTTCATTCATTCACCCTTAGAATGCCATCAGTGTTTAATTTCAAAGGTGAAAAATTGTCATTAAACTTTATCACTGTTTTTTAAGTAGTTATATTTTTCACACATGTAGCCCTGGGAATGGCACAGTGAAATACTATCTAATTTGGCAAACTTCATGGAAAAAAAAAAAAAATCAAATGGTGCCATTAAAAAGCAATTCCATTTTTCAGGCAACATTTACTGCAACAAGCTTTGGTAGAGGGGAGGACATTAAGTTTTCAGGTCCTTTAAAAAATAATGTAATAAGCTACTCTATCTTAAACAGCTGTATTGCTATAAAACTGGTTTAGACTAGAGGGTGTTTTACCTTCAAGTAGAGTTTGGACTCCCCCTGCTGTTCATTAAAGTATTTGCAAAGATTACAAAAAGGCATCTGATTAGGATAGGTCTTTGTCCCCAAAACGAACAGATTTCTCCCTGAGTTAATTAATATGAATTAAATGTGGAAAGCATGCATGCCTTACTCACTGTATTAGGCAAAGCAATCATATCAAAGCAAACAGGTGGTCACAAAGAGGAGAATTTTACTTTAAACCAAGGATTTAAACAAGGCGAAGCATAAAAGCAAACTCCATTGCATCAGTCTTATTGAAGAGGAAGACAAAAATAATACCGTTGCTCTAAAACTGTGATTGCTAGTCTATGTACTCAGGGGTCTTTCAGATATCCTCAAGTTGGTCTCTGTGAATAAAATGAACTCCATTTGTCCAAAATAGTTGAGAAAGAATCTTTTGTAATTACTTGAAGAATTTAGCTAACAGTATGTAAAACCTAATAACTTTGAAATTACTGAATAATATATTGTTGCTACAAAAGCTATACTTAGGATACTGTAAAATGTCATTAATTCAGAAGGCAGATCAGTGTCATCCAACCCGTCCCGTAAGAATGAATTGATCAAAATAAAATTTTATGAAAATACATGTTTTGTTCATAAGTGAATTAAATTTTATAATACTACATACCCAGAGGAAACTAGGTTCAATGGGACCTAAAACTAGGGAACATACTGGAAGTTCACCACTAGGATAAATACCAGGTACCCTCTTATTAGAAAAATAAAAGGAAGGGCATGTAGCCAGCTAGCTATTTTGGACAAATGAAGGTTACTTTATTCATGTTTAGAACATGATAATAGCCTTATTTTTGTTCCTGGCATCAGTCAATAATAAGTATGTTACTGGAATTTCATCAAAACCTTATTCCTCCTGTTCATTCTGACAATTCAGGAGGGGAATATAGTAGTAACTGGTCTGTTGACACTTTTGCCTTATCAAAATGGCCTGCGAGCCCAAAAAGATTTAGAACTACTGCTCTATAAATATGAAGGTTGACTTGGTTAAAAAAAGAAGAAAAGGAAAATAATGACACAGTTTTATATGCTATTTTGTTGGACTATTTCAGTATAAACCACATAGAATTGGCACAACTGATCTCTCTTGAAAGGAGTTGATTTATCAGTACCTAATCTAAGATATGGACCATAATTCTTATTTGAAAGCCTTTTTGAGGACACTACCATGTACCTTAAAGCAGATTTGAAAAGCAGTGCATAAACGCATGTTCTTAATTACTTATAACAAAGCACAAGTTACTCATAACATGACATATTTCTTGGAATTATCATATGTAAGACCCTCTGCTGGGCACTGTAATACAGTTACTCATGGCTTTTGTATACCTACATATCTCAGATACTCAGAAGAAGGGAAAATGTTTCATCAGTAAAGAAAGCACTTAAATCACTCTTCACTCTGGATTTGCTTCCAGTGTGGTATTTTTCCTGATGGAACGTCCGTGTCTCAGGCTATGCTCTTAGGCTTTGCTGTAATCCTCCTCCACCCAAGGGAGGTAGCAACGTTCACTGTGGCTGAACCAGAACCCTGCTACGTTCCCGGACTTTTCAAGATAAAGTCACTTACCCAGAACTTCTTACAGGGATTAACACCTCTCAGTTTCGTTTATTTATTTTACCTCCTCCAAATCATACTTTTGCTTCTTTATAATGATATCCTCTGGTCTCTAGTCTGCTTACAACTTAATCTTACGGACTTCTCTCAGAACTAGCTTCTACTAAACACGCTCAAATTTTTAAATAAGGTGGTGGGGGGCGGGGAAGATGAAGGTCTATATTACTTACCTTTAGTAAAGTGTCACTAGGAGTGTGAACATCTTGATTTAAACTAAATGTACTGCTTACAGACATGAGTAAAAAGGTAAGGAAAGATGTAGAAGACATGCCCCCCTCAAAAAAAGACCTTCTGTAAATATGCCCATTTTTATACTCTATTTAGTAGGACTCCGTATGCTCCTACCTCCACCTTGCTTCTGTATTCATGACCCACCCTAAAGGACAGTAAGACAGGCCTGTACCTTGTAGGAAGGACAGCCTGTTCCCAGACTTATTTGGAGTTTGAATAGATTCCCAAGAATCATGCCTCCAAAATGATCTGAGATCTATTTGTAAAATATTACCAAATTCAAATGTTTCGTGTGATATTTTCCCCACTGAGACTGAGGGTGTTGAAAGGAGAGCAGGATAGGAACAAATCTGTGAAGCATCTTGTCAAAAAGTGAGTTTTCCTGGGGCTAATGTGAGAACAAAAACACCTGCCTGTCCCACCCCCTCCTTCCCTTCAGGTGGCCATGACTGAAGAGGATTTCAGGGTCTGAAGCTGGAGTGTGGGCCTAGCAAACCTGACTCTTTAGAAAAAGGATGTTTTGCAGTGTGATTAACGGTAATTCTGTATCAGCAGAACACTGGAAATGGTTAGGTCTACATTATTAAATGAGTAAAACAAATCCTAAGTGGCTAGAGTTAACTTTGTAGTTTTAGGTTTTCATGCTTCTACCAAGCCAGGTCTTAAAACGGGCAGTATATGAAGACTTTTAGTTTGTGGCAGTCATGTTTTCAGCGGTCAGAATCTCTAGTCTATTTAGAATATAACTGTCAGTCTTATTGTGTTTTGTAGACTTTTTTTTTTTTAATTCAGTAGTTTCTAGAGCATCTACTTTGAACCCTCAATGAAATTTTCACAACTATTTTTCAGCAGTCTATCTAGGTTTATTTTTAAAAATTAAACATTATGATTCCCTTTCTGGTACTTTTTCCTGACTCTTTGTAGCACAGAGATTTGAAGAGATCAGTATCGGTCATTGTAAAATATAACTTTATTAAATTTGCAATATGTCTTTATATAAATTATAATCCCCTAAATGTGGTTTTTTAATTTAATTACCTGAATATTTATTTTGTTTAAGTTAGGAGGCAGCTGTCTAAGAAGTTTTTGTTAATATTACTTTGTAAATTGTGTAATGTAATTTATTTTAAATTATGTACATTTCTTTTTTAACGCACAAAATGTCTATGTACAATTAACTACAGATTTGAAAATGTCACTAAGCTTTATTCAGTTAATACAGATGGCATGTGAAGATGTAATATGCTTTTTTTACATTCTCATATGGGTTATTTGTAAATAACTATGTTGCTGACAAACATAAACATGGAAGTCATTTTCATCTATTCATGTGTACTTTTTAAATTTGCATTATTTGCTGTTCATACATGGGTTTAAAAAAAAAAAAAAAAACTTCAGTGAATATCCAAACCTTTTTCTACTGTATTGCCTGTTCCTTAGTCTTTTTCTTTTCTTTTTTTTCTTTTTTTTTTTTTTTAAGAACTTCAACTGAGAAAGTTTGAGAAATGCAAACCTTAACTTTACAAGTCTGCTGAGGCCACCACATTAATCATTATGGACAAATGACCTCTTGGTTCCCAGTCAAAAGAGCACCAGCAGAGGATAGTAAGACACCCTGGAACAGAGCCCAGCTCTTCTTGCACCCTCAGTCAGAAGGCAGGCCTCTTCCTGTCCCTTCTCCCTACTTTCTGCTGACCAATGAAAGAGCAAACCTAAAAACGAGGTAGGAGCTCACACATTAAGAAATTAAGATTCCCTCAATTCCCCATAATTAAGATGCACAAATTCAGAAAGGGATGCACAAATTAGATAAATTACTGCCCGTGTAGCTTGGGCTTAGCGCATTTTCTGAAATAGCTGTTTGCTGAAATATAACTAAGCAGAGAACCCTTAGTATATGAACCTCCTCAAAATATGCAGCTAGCCATAAATGCTGGATGAAAAATGCATTCCATATTGTTCATTACAAGTGAATCTAGATGAACAAATGTTTAAAATATATCACCCAAATTATTCCTTATATATCTGTAGATACTCAAATTACCTACTTTAATTACTAATTAAAAACTTCAGTTTTTATTTTGCAACTGCCAATTTATGTCCTGCAAACCCAAATAGGAACATGACCAATCTATATTCTATATTTGCTTCTTCTGAGTTTCTAGGGATCTCTGTCCTGAAACTCTGAACATATTGAAAGAAAAGCCGACATACACTTCAATGTACAGTTCTCATCAGTATCAATTAGTCTCAAAAGAAAGGAAATACATACAAAACATGTAAATGCAGTCAGGCTTTCCAATATTGCAGGGGTTTTTGTTTTTGTTTTTGTTTTTGTTTTCAGATGACTTCCCTTTCCCCTCTCTACCTTACCCCACAGCTTCTCTCTGTCAAGGCAGCTCAGTTTAACAGTCTCCGTTGAGATCTCAGTTTAAAATCTCAGTTTAACAAGGATGTTAACAAGGATATTTTTCTCCATGATCATATGATCTTATAAACATACTGGGGATGGGGAGGAGGGAGAGGAAAAGAGAAAAATCGGCTGAATTATTAGATACACCAGAAAATTGTTGTTGTTGTTGTTGTTGTTTGTGTGTGTATTGCTGTTTTCAAACAAGTAAAATGGCCTTTGCCCCTATCCCAAACCTCAGTAATACCTAAGGCAAATCCCAAAGCATTTTGGTCACAAATGGAGTTTTGAAAAGTCCCAATCCCATAGAAAACACTAAAGATGCCAAAACTATTAGAAATTATAAATGAATTCAGTAAAGTTGCAGGATACAAAATATACAGAAATCCGTTGTGTTTCTATACACAAAATAACTGAGAAATTAAGCAAATAATTCCATTTATAATTTCACCACAAAGAATAAAATACCTAAAAATAAACCAAAGAAGTGAAAAGACCTACATTCTGAAGACCAAAAACATTGATAAAAGAAATTGAAGGTGATACAAATGGATATTCAATACTCACAGGTCAGAAAAATTAATGTTGATAAAATGTCCATACTACTTAAAGCAATCTACAGATTGCATGCAATTTCTATCAAAATATCAACAGCATTTTCCACAGAACTAGAACAAACAATCCTAAAATGTGTATGGAACCACAAAAGACCTCAAATAGCCCAAGCAATCCTGAGAAAGAACAAAGTTGGAGGTATCAAAATCCCAGATTTAAGATGTACTACAAACTGTAATCAAAATAATATGGTACTGGCACAAGAACAGATCTGTAGATCAATGAAACAGAATAGAGAACCCAGAAATAAGCCCACACTTAAATGACCAATTAATCATGACAAAGGAGGCAAGAAGATACAATGGGCAAAAGACAGTCCCTTCAATATATGTATGGGGGAAAACTGGACAGGAAGGAAAGAAGGAAAAGAAGGAAACTGGACTACTCCTTACACTAGACACACACACAAAAAAGATTCAAGACCTACATGTGACTGAAGTGAGCTAAATATCCATCAGAATACTATGAACACCCATGAAATCAGCCCGAGATATAAAATTATACACTTCTAGATCTCTACAGGGGCAGGAGATCATCAGTGGAGTAGTAGAGTGGATTGGGAGTGCTCAGACTGATATTGCAGAATAAATAGAAGAGGGAGGGAGCCACCAGAAGCGACCCATTGGGAAGTAATACCCCAATACGAAAGTGCCCTGTGCTTGGGGACCACCATTAACTTGGAGTCTGGTCAAAAGCACTCAAAAAGAACAAAGGGTCTTAAGGGGCAAGTGGTGGAATCAGGTGGCCACAGGCACAGACCTAAGCCCAAGGTCCCAGGGTGGTCACAACTGGTGACCACCTGAGCCTGAGAGAGCCCAGCAGGGGGCCCCAGTCAGTGGTCCCTGAGTGGAAAGGTCCCTTTCCACTGCTTTCACCACCGCTGGGGCTGGGCGCATCCCCCTCCCTGCCTCAGAGAGCCCGGAGCTGGCTCCTACCCAAGGTCCCTGGGTCCACAGCCTTCTATGACCTGCACCACCACTGCTGCCGGGGGTGAGTGCACCTAGTGTGGGCCTGGACTCCAGACTTCAGTCCCGGCAATGACAGCCACCAGTATCAGGCTCCCAGGACCAATATCGCTCATGGTTTTAGTAGCAGGGGAGTGTAGAAACAAGTGGGAGCCTCAGATGCCAACTGAGATGGTGGCTGGGGGTGTGCACCACCGATGGGAGGCTGTGATGTTCAGTGGAGTTTGCAGAGAGGGAATCTGTGTGTTCTGGACCACCCAGAGGGGAACAGACTGAGGCTTCTCTCTGAGGCAGAGGTCTGGGTGCAGAAAGTTTACTTTGCTCTGACCTTCTGAAAAGAAAAGCCGCAAAAAGTCACCAAAGAACAAAAACCTCCAGAGAACAAAAGCCTAAAAAACTTGTTTCCACAGAGTATAACAAGGCCACTCAGCCCAGGCAAGACTGGGTGAAAATCAACTCAGCAGGCCCCTCCCCCAAAAGATAAGCCAAAAAGAATGCCAGGACAACCACAGCAGAGTCCCCATAAAACTGTAAAACACCAACATCACGGGAAAACAATTACCGGTATTCTCCCAAACCTGTATATTTCATAGATACAACTTTAAAAAAAAAATTCATTCTCACAATTCTTCTTTTACTTTTTAACCTACTTACCACTACCACTAGATGTTTAATAAAACATATTACATAATAACTTTTTAGCTTGAACTTTTTGCATAAATATACCTGTTTCTTTTTTTCTTTTTAATATATATAGATATAAGCTTCAAGGTAATCCTTTTTCCCTATCCAATACTACCCCTATACGTAAACCAGTTATAATTTCCCTGTATCTCTGGAAAGTTGAATCTTTTAACAAAGATAATAAGATACACCCAGGAAGAACTGAAATAACCTTCCCCCCCACATTGAGGGTTTAAACCACCTTCCCATCTTATTTTTCTTCAGTGTTTCTGTGTATTAGTTTTTGTACTATATAAATCTTTTTCTTGAGGTTCATTTTAGCTGGGATTTTTTTCTTTCTTATCTTTTAATTTTGTTAGTGTTCTTGATTGTTTTTGTTTATGACCTTATAAATCTTACTTTTGGGGCTCATTTTGGCTGGGTTTTTGTTTTTGTTTATGACCTTATAAATCTTACTTTTGGGGCTCATTTTGGCTGGGTTTTTTTCCCCCTCTTTTTCTCTTTCTTTTTTATCTCTTTTTGGTGGTGACTTCCAATTGCTCTGAAACTTTCCAAGGGACACCTTGACTGGATCGTGGTTGATATTTTCAGCTATACATCCCTTCAAACACCCCTCACCAAAATGACTAGGAGGAGGAACACCTAACAGAGGAAAAATTCAGAGACTGTGACCTCTGCAACAGAAGTATTGGATATGGACATAAACAACATGTCAGAAATTGAATTCAGGGCAAGAATTATCCAGGCAGTGGCTAGGTTGGAGAAGACCATTAGTGGCAACAGAGAATCTCTAAGGGAGGAAGGGAGAGCTGATCTGGCAGAAGTTAAAAATGCTATCAATTAGATCCAATCTAATCTAAATACTCTAACAGCTAGTGTAACAAGGCAGAACACAAACTGAATAAAAAAGAAGGATCAGGAGGAGGCCTGGGACAAACAGCTTAGAAGCCATGAAAACAGAATTAGGGAAATAAATGATGCCATGAAATGTTCCAGTGTCAGAATTATTGGATCCCTGAGGAGGTGGAGATAGAGAGAAGACTAGAAGATATAGTTAAGAAAATACTGAATGAAAATTTCCCTAATCTGGGGAATGGAACAAATGTTTGTGTCCTAGAGGCAGAGAGGACATCCCCCAAGATCAACAAGTCTAGAAAGACATCCAGACACTGAACTATGAAATTCACGAATCAAATTCAGACAGGAGGTCATAAGGGCAGCTAGGGGGAAGAGATTCCTTACATACAGAGGAAGGACCATCAGAATTTGTCAGACCTGTTCACAGAAACATGGAAAGTCAGAAAAGGCTGGCAAGACATATTCAGGGCACTAAGTGAGAAGAACATGCAGCCACGAATATTTTATCCAGCAAGGCTGACATTCAGAATGGACAGAGAGATAAAGCACTTCCAAGACCAGCAAGGTTTAAAAGATTATTTGACCACCAAGCTAGCACTACAAGAAATATTAAGAGGGGTTCTATAAAAGAAGAAATAACCCAAGACTGACATAGACCAGAAATTTACAGAGACAATATACAAAATTTACAGAGACACAAGGACCTCACAGGCAACATGATGTCAATAAAAACTTATCTTTCAATAATCACACTCAATGTGAATGACCTAAATGCTCTCATAAAACCGCACAGGATTGCAGACTGGATAAAATGACAGAATCTGTCCATATGCTGTCTACAAGAGATACATTTTGAACCTAAAGATGCATCCAGACTGAAAATGAAGGGATGGTGAACATCTTTCATGCCAATGGGCCTCAAAAGAAAGCTGGGGTAGCGAGTCTCATATCAGATAAATTAAATTTTAAGCTAAAGACTGTAGTCAGAGATACAGAAGGACACTATATCATTCTTTTTTTATTTTAATTTTTTATAAACATATATTTTTATCCCCAGGGTACAGGTCTGTGAATCACCAGGTTTACACACTTCACAGCACTCACCAAAGCACATACCCTGCCCAATGTCCATAATCCCACCCCTTTCTCCCAACCCCCCTCCCCCCAGCAACGCTCAGTTTGTTTTGTGAGATTAAGAGTCACTTATGGTTTGTCTCCCTCCCAATTCCATCTTGTTTCATTGATTCTTCTTCTACCCACTTAAGCCCCCATGTTGCATCACCACTTCCTCATATCAGGGAGATCATATGATAGTTGTCTTTCTCTGCTTGACTTGTTTCGCTAAGCATGATACGCTCTAGTTCCATCCATGTTGTCACAAATGGCAAGATTTCATTTCTTTTGATGGCTGCATAGTATTCCATTGTGTATATATACCACATCTTCTGGATCCATTCATCTGTTGATGGACATCTAGGTTCTTTCCATAGTTTGGCTATTGTGGACATTGCTGCTATAAACATTCGGGTGCACGTGCCCCTTTGGATCACTACGTTTGTATCTTTAGGGTAAATACCCAGTAGTGCAATTGCTGGGTCATAGGGCAGTTCTATTTTCAACATTTTGAGGAACCTCCATGCTGTTTTCCAGAGTGGCTGCACCAGCTTGCATTCCCACCAACAGTGGAGGAGGGCACTATATCATTCTTAAACGATCTATCTACCAAGAAGATCTAACAATTGTAAATATTTATGTCCCCAACATGGGAGCACCCGACTACATAAGCCAACCGTTACACAAAATAAAGAGTCATATTGATATGAATACATTAATTGTAGGAGATCTTAACACGCCACTCTCAGCAATAGATCATCTAAGCAGAAAATCAACAAAGAAACAAGAGCTTTGAATGACACATTCAACCAGATGGACCTCGTAGATGTATACAGAACATTCCACCCTAAAACAACAGAATACTCATTCTTCTCAAGCATACCTGTAACTTTCTCCAGAATAGACCAAATACTGGGTCACAAATCAGAGCTCAGCTGATACCAAAAGACTGGGATTATTCCCTGCATATTCTCAGACCACAATGCTTTGAAACTAGAACTCAACCATAAGAAAAAGTTTGGAAGGAATTAAAATACTTGGAAGCTAAAGACCATCCTGCTCAAGAATGTTTGGATCAACCAAAAAATCAAAGAACTTAAACAATTCATGGAAACCAATGAGAATGAAGACACATTGTCTGAAACCTATGGGATATGGCAAAGGATTCCTAAGGAGGAAATACATAACCATCCAAGCCTCACTCAAAAAAACTGAAAAATCCCAAATACTCTAAACCTCTTTACACCATAAAGAACTGGAAAAATCAACAACAAATTAAGCCAACCCATGCACAAGAAGGGAAATAATTAAGATTAGAGCTGAGATCAATGAGTTAGAAACTAGAGATATAGTAGAACACATCAATGAAACTAGAAGCTGGTTCCTTGAAAGAATCAATAAGATCAATAAACCACTGGCCAAACTAATCGAAAAGAAAAGAGAGAGGACCTAAATTAATAAGATTATGCATGTAAAGGGAGAATCACGACTAACACCAAGGAAATAGAAACAATCATCAGAAATTATTACCAACAACTATATGCCAATAAGTTAAGCAACCTAGAAGAAATGAATGCATTCCTCAAAACCTATAAACTTCCAAGACTGAAACAGGAAGAAACTGACAAGTGAAGAGACCAGTACCTAGTAATGAGATTAAAGCAATGATCAAAAACCTCCCAAAAAACAAGAGGCAAGGATCTGAAGGATTCCCTGGGGAATTCTACCAAACATTGAAAGAAGCAGTAATACCTATTCTGCTGAAGCTGTTTCAAAAAATAGAAACAAAAGGAAACTTCTGGACTCCTTATATGAAGCCAGCATTACCCTGATCCTGAAACCAGGCAAAGACCCCATCGAAAAGGAGAATTTCAGACCAAGATCCCTGACGAATATGGATACCAAGTTCTCAACAAGATTCTAGCTAATAGGATAGGACAGTACATTAAAAAGATTATCCATCATGACCAGGTGGGATTGATCCCCGGGATGCAAGTGTGATTCAACATTTGCAAATCAATCAATGTGATAGAACAAATCAATAAGAGAAGAGAAAAGAACCACATGCAGAAAAAGCATTTGACAAAATACAGCATCTGTTCCTGATTAAAACTCTTCACAGTATAGGGATAGAGGGAACATTCCTCAACTTCATAAAATCTATCTATGAAAAACCCACAGTGAAGATCATTCTCAAGGGGGAAAAGCTGACAGCCTTCCCATTGAGATCAGGAACACGACAAGGATGTCCACTCTCACCACTGTTGTTCAACATAGTACTAGAAGTCCTGGCAACAGCAATCAGACAACAAAAAGAAATAAAAGGCATTCAAACTGGCAAAAAAAGAAGTCAAACTCTCTCTCTTCGCAGATGACAAGATACTTTGTATGGAAAACTCAAAGACTCCACCCCCAAACTACTAGAACTCATACAGCAATTCAGTAATGTGGCCGGATACAAAATCAATGTACAGAAATCAGTTGCTTTCTTATACACTAACAATGAAAATATAGAAAGGGTAATTAGAGAATTGATTCCATTTACTATAGCACCAAGAACCATGGAATAAATCTAACCAAAGAGGTAAAAAATCTGTACTTGAGGAACTACAGCACACTCATGAAAGAAACTGAAGACACAAAAAGATGGAAAAGCATTCCATGCCTATGGAACTAAAGAATAAACATTGTTAAAATGTATATATTTCCCAGAACAATCTAGATTTTCAAAGCCATCCTGATCGAAATTCCACGGGCATTTTTCAAAGTACTGGAACAAACAATCCTAAAATTGGTTTGGAACCAGCAAATACCCCAAATCGCTAAGGAAATGTTGAAAAAGAAAAAGCTGGGGGCATCACACTGCCTGATTTCAAGCTTTACTACAAAGCTGTGATCACCAAGACAGCATGGTACTGGCACAAAAACAGACACATAGACCAGTGGAACGGAGTAGAGAGCCCAGATATGGACCCTCCATTCTATGGGCAAATCTTCAACAAAGCAGGAAAAAAATATACAGTGAAGAAAAGACAGTCTCTTCAGTAAATGGTGCTGGGAAAATTGGACAGCTATGTATAGAAGAATGAAACTCGACCATTCTCTCACACCATATACAAAGATAAACTCAAGATGGATGAAAGACCTCAATGTGAGGCAGGAATCTATCAAAATCCTATCGGAGAACATAGGCAGTAACCTCTTTGACATTGGCCACAGCAAATTCTTTCAAGAAACATCTCGAAAGGCAAAGGAAACAAAAGCAAAAACGAACTTTAAGCTCTTCATCAAGATCAAAAGTTTCTGGGGCACCTGGGTTGAGTGGGTTGAGGCCTCTGCCTTCAGCTCAGGTCATGATCTCAGGGTCCTGGGATTGAGTCCCACATCAGGCTCCCTGCTAAGTTGGAAGCCTGCTTCCCCCTCACTCCCTCTCTGCCTGTCTCCCTGCCTACTTGTGATCTCTGCCAAATAAATAAACAAAATCTTAAAAAAAAAAAAATCAAAAGCTTCTGCACAGCAAAGCAAATAGTCAACAAAGAGGCAACCAATGGAATGTGAGAAGATACTCGTAAATGACAATACAGACAAAGGGCTGATATCCAAGATTATAAAGAACTCCTCACACTTAACAACCAAAAAACATATAATCATGTCAGAAAATAAGCAGAAGACATGAACAGACACTTCTCCAAAGACAACACACAAATGGCTAACAGATATATGAAAAAATGTTCATCATAATTAGCCACCATGGAAATTCCAATCAAAACTGCACTGAGATACTACCTTACACCAGTTAAAATGGCCAAAATTAACAGGACAGGAAACAAGTGTTGGAGAGGATGTGGAGAAAGGGGAACCCTCTTTCTCCACAATGCAAGTTGGTGCAGCCAACTTTGGAAAACCATGTGGAGAGTCCTCAAAAAATGAAAAATAGAGCTACCCTACAGCCCTGAAATTGCACTACTGGGTATTTACACAGTAAATACAAAGATACAGATGTAGTGAAAAGATAGGCCATGTGTACCCCAATGTTCATAGCAGCAATGACCACAATCACCAAACTGTGGAAAGAGCCAAGATGTCCTTCAACAGATGAGTGGAGAATGAAAATATGGTACATATATACAATGGAATATTACACAGCCATCAGAAAGGATGAATCCCCAACTTTTGTATCAACATGGATAGGACTGGAGGAGATTATGCTGAATGACATAAGTCAAGCAGAGACAGTCAATTATCACATGGTTTCACTTAATTGTGGAGCATAAGGAATAACATGAAGGACATTAGGAGAAGGAAAGAAAAAGTGAACTGGGGGAAATCAGAGTGGGGAGATGAAGCATGAGAGACTGAACTCTGAGAAACAAACTGAGGGTTTTGGAGGGGGGAGGGTGGGGGATGGGTGAGCCTGGTGGTAGGTATTAAGGAGGGATGTGTTGCATGGAGTACTGGGTGTGGTGCATAAACAATGAATCTTGGAATATTGAAAAAAAAAAAAAACAAAAAACAAAGATGTTAAGAAAAAAGACCTAGATGTGAAACCTGAAACCATGAAACTCTAAAACATATGCAGTAATTTCCTCACATTGGCCTTAGTAATATTTTTCTATATATGTCTCCTGAGGCAAGGGAAACAAAGGCAAAATTAAACTATTGAGACTACACCAAAATAAAAAACTTTTGCACAGAGAAGGAAATTATCAATAAAACAACAAGTTGACCTACTGAATGGGTGAAGATATTTGTAAAAGTTATATTCAATAAGGGATTAATATTGAAACTATATAATTAACTTATACAACTCAAAACAAAATATAATCTGATTTAAATAGACAGAGGACCTGAATAAACATTTTTCCAAAGAAGATATACAAATGGCACAAACATGAAAAGATGCTCAATACAACTAATCATCAAGAAAATGCAAATCAAAACCACAATGAGATATCACCTTGTACCTGTCAGAATGGATAGACTCAAAAAATAACAAGTATTGGTGAGGAAGGGAGAAAAAGAAACCCTCACACACTATTGCTGGGAATGTAAATTGGTGTCGCTAATGTGGTAAACAGTACAAAGATTCTTCAAAAATCAAAAATAGAAATACCATACAACCCAGTAATTCCACTATTGGCTATGTACCCAGAGAAAAGGGAAACACTAATTCAAAAAGATGTGTGAACCCTTATGTTTATTAAAATATTATTTATGATAACCAAGATATGGAAGCAACTCCTATCCATCAACAGATGAAGAAAGAAGGTGTGGTATATATACATATATGATGGAATACTATTTGTCTATAAAAAATAAGGAGATCTTGTCATTTGCAAGAATAGGGATGGACTTAGAGGGTATTAAGCTAAGTGAACCAAATCAGAAAAAGACAAATATAGGGTATCACTTATATGTGAAATCTAAAAAACAAACAGAAATTAGAAACAGACCAATAAATACATAGAACAAATTCGTGGTTGCCAGAACAGGGGAGCTAGGAGGGATGGGCAAAATGGGTGAAGGGGAGGGGAAAGTATGGGCTTCCAGTTATGGAATAAGTAACAGGGATAAAAGATACAGCATAGGGAATATAGTCAAAGATATTGTAATAGTTTGAATGGGGGCAAATGGTAGCTGTATTTGTGAACATAGCATAACATACAGAGTTGTCAAATCACTATTTCATACACCTGAAACTAATGTAACCTGGTGTGTCAACAATGCCTTTTTTTCCCCCCAATGTCCAAATCAGACTAAAATGAAATATCACTCTCCTCTCTCTCATTGCTTCCACTTTCTTGATTACTAGAAAATTTGATCAACTTTTTATCTTTTCACATTGGATTCAGTCCTCTACTACATGTTATTTTTAAATGACAATTCTAGTTTATTTTAGGCCATCAACAATTTTACCTTTTCAGTAAAGAAAAGAGAGCTTTCTGGATTTTAATCCTCCATAGTTTATTTATCTCAGGCAGAGATGCTCTGCCACCTCACCACCCCCAGCTCTCTGCTAGATACTGAGCATGTTCACCCCCATCTCATGCTAACCCTCAAGGACACAGTCACATGGTGGTGAAGCTGGATCCCAATCTTCAACTAAAATCACATACTTTTCTCAAACCTGTGCCCTTACTACTACTACTTGTACCTGGGATGCTTTTTTCTTTCAATATAGGCTAGGCTGCTCCCTTACATTGTACAGGTGGCTGCTCAGATTCCACCTCCTCTAGGAAGCCTTCCTTGACTACCCTGTCATTCTCTGTACTCCTATCCTTTAGTTTAAAGATTTTATATTTATTTAAGAGAGAGAGAGAAAGAGCACAAGAGCCTACAGGCAGAGGGAGAGAGAGAAGCAGACTCCCTGCTGAGCAGGAGCCCCAGGCTGGGCTCTATCCCAGGACTCTGGGTTCATGACCTGAGCAGAAGGCAGACACATAACTGACTGGTCCACCAAGGTTTCCCTAGTGTTTTGTTTTGTTCACTTGTTTAATGGCACCTGATATAACACTATCTTTTTAGTGTGGGGTGATTTTTTTTTTTTTTTAATGTTTTCTCACACATGAGAGAGGTCAGGTCTCTGCTTTGTTCCTTGCCTGGAATTAGCCCAACACATAGTAAGAATAATGAGTTCTTATTGGATGAATAAATTAACAAAAGAATTAGTGAACTGCAAGGTTTATGGGCAAACAGTAATTAAGATTAGATAGCAGATCAACGACAAAGAGGCCAGTAAAGAAACCAACGAATTAACAACCACCAAAAAAAAAAAAAAAAGAAAGAAAGAAAGAAGAAAGAAACCAACAAATTTATCCAAAGCTTAAACTAGTCAGTCTCCCATCATGAAGACATTTCATATTCATTTCACTCACCAGAAGTATGTTCATGTAAACTCTTCAGAAGTCATGATGTTGTGACACAGGACAGAACCAGAACAGAGCAGTTGAAGAAATAAAAACAGTCATGACTGAGCCTCACATCACAAATGAGTGACAGCTGAGAATATACCAATTACAAGAGGGAGCTGGAAATACTGGAAAACAAGGCAGGAAAGCTGAGTAAGAAAAGAGCAATTGCATGGTATTTTATGGTATCAAAAATAGCCTAATGAAATGCCATTTGCTTTAAAGCAGAAATAAACCAGGTCAGAGGAGCAAGATGGTGGGGGAGTAGGAGACCTAAATATCACCATGTCCTAGGAGTTCAGCTAGGTAGTTATCAAACCACTCTGAACAGCTACAAATTCAACAGGAGATAGTAGAGACGAAGAGCATCAATTCTAGGAACAGAAAACTGGTCACTTTCCAGAAGGTAGGATGTGTGGAGAAGTGAATCTGAGGCAACATACGGGAAGATAGATTGGTGGGGGGGGGGGGGGGAGTTGAGGCTTCCGGCCAGTGAAAGAGCAGCAGAGCACAAAATTGGAACTTTCTGAACTTTTAGAAGTCTGCTCCACTGGAGACTCACCCACTCACTCACTCATTCCAGAGGCTGCATATGGGATAGAGCCCTCATGGGGAAAGTGTGGTCTTAGGACCTGCAGGGTCACCAAAAGACCAGGGGTGTCTGAGTGTGGCAGAGCTCCCAGGTATTGGAGCGGGTAAGCCGGCTGCTGGGGTGGGGTGGGGGGCGGTGCTCTCAGCTCAGGATTATCTTAACCATGATCCAAGGCACAGTCAGGCCACTTCTTCTAGCAAGGACCCCATAAGTGGCAGATCCAGAGAGACACCCCTCCTTCTGCCTCTGGGAGGAGCAGTGTGGGAGTGTGCTGCAGGAATCTGCTGGGTTTGGAGACTCCAAACAGGGTCATGCACCAGAGATAGAAATGCTCAGTCACAGGCCGAGTGAGCACGGAGTGCAGCCAGAGACCAAGAAGATGAGAAGGACTGACTGCTTTTCTATGAGGGTACATTGAGGAATGGGGCCCTGAGCTCTCAGCTCCTGGGGTGGGTGGGAAGGAGAGGTTGGGAGGCCACCATTTTCATTCCCATCCTCCAAAGCAGTACGGAAAGCATTCAGGGAACAAAAGCTCCAGACAGCAAACCTGAGAAGATTGCTTAGCCTGGCGCCCGGCAAGGGTGGTGCAATTCTGCCTCAGGCAAAGACATCTGAGAATCACTGCAATACCCTCCTCCCACAGAAGATCAGCAGGAACATCCAGACAAGACCAAGTTTAGTTATCAATGAGAACTGCAGAACTCCAGAGCTAGGGGAACACAACATATAAAATCACTGTCTTTTTTTTCCCCAATGACCTTTTAGTCTTTCAAAGTTAAAGTTTTTAAATATTTGATTTTTAAATATTTTTCTTATGCTATTTTTAAAAAAATATTCCTCTTACCTATTTTAACATTTTTAAACTATTTTAATCAATACCTTTTTAAAAATCTTTTTAAATTTTCATTGTTATAGTCTTATTTATCCTTTCATTGTCTTTTCTATACATATACTTTTTTTTCCTTTAAAATTTTGGGATACAATTTCTTCTAATAGATCAAAATACCCTAAATCTAGCGCATGGCTTTGTTCTAGTTTCCAGCCTGATCACATTCTTTCCTCTTTTTTTTTCTTTTTCAACCAACTTCTTATCAATTCCTTTTTTAGGATCTTTTCAAATTTTCATCTCTACAGTCATAGTCCATCCCTTCATCATGTTTACCCTTATTTGTGTGTGTGCGTGTGTGTGTGTGTGTGCGTGTGTGTGTGTGTGTGCGTGTGTGTGTGTGTGTGTGTGTGTATGTTTTTCTTTCTTTAAAATTTTGGGAAATATTTTCTTCTAACAGACCAAAATACACCCAGAATCAAGTGTGTGGCTCTGTTCTATTCACCAGTCATATATATTCCCCTCCTCCCTTTTTTCTCCCCCTGGTTTCAGGTCTTCCTATTTGGTTAGTGTTTATTTTTCTGGGGTCATTGCTACTCTTTTACTATTTTGTTCTCATTCATCTATTTTTATCTGGATTAAATGACAAGGTTAAAAAACTCACCACAAAAAAAAAAAAAAAGAGAGAGAGAGAGAGAGAGAGAGAGGCAGTACCGACAGCTAGGGACCTAATCATTTGGATATTAGTAAGATGTCAGAACGAGAGTTCAGAATGATGATTATCAAGGTGCTAGCTTGGCTCGGAAAAAGCATGGAATATATTAAAGAATCCTTTTCTGGAGAAATAAAATCCTTTTCTGGAAAAATGAAAGAACTAAAATCTAACCAAGTTGAAATCAAAAAGGTAGTAATGAGGTGCAATTAAAAAAAATGGAAGCTCTTACAGCTAGTATAAATGACGCAGAATAGAGAATTAGTGATATAGAAGACCAAATAACAAAGAATAAAGATGTTTAGTAAAAGAGAGACAAAAAAACTACTGGACCACGAGGGGAGAATTTGAGAGATAAGTGATACCATAAGACAAAACACTAAACCAGCCCTACAGGAAATACTGAAAGGGGTCCTCTAAACAAAGAGAGACCCTAAAAGTAATAGACCAGAAAAGATCAGAGACAATATACAGTAACAGTCACCTTGCAGGCAATATAATGACACTAAATTCATATCTTTCATTAGCTACCCTGAATGTAAATGGGCTTAATGCCCTAATCAAAAGACACAGGGTTTCAGAAAGGATAAAAAAATAAAACCCATCAATACCCAACAAGAAACTCATTTTAAACTCAAAGATACCTCCAGATTTAAAGTGAAGGGTGTAAAACCATTTACCATGCTAATGGGCACCAAAAGAAGGATCCTCATATTAGATAAATTAGATTTTACCAAAGAGTAGAATAAAAGATGAGGAGGGACACTATCATACTTAAAGGGTCTGTCCAACAAGAAGTTGGAATTTTAAGTATCTATACCCCTAACATGGGAGCAGCCAACTATATAAACCAATTAATAACAAAATCAAAAAAACACATTGACAATAATATAATAATAGTAGGGAACATTAACACCCCCCTCACTGAAGTGGACAGATCATCCAAGCAAAAGATCAACAAGGAAACAAAGGCCTTAAATGACACACTTGACCAGATGGACATCACAGATATATTCAAAATATTCCATCCCAAAGCAACAGAATACATATTCTTCTCTAGTGCACGTGGAACACTCTCCAGAATAGATCACATCCTGTGTCACAAATCAGGTCTCAGCTGGTACCAAAAGATGGGGATCATTCCTGCATATTTTCCGACAACAATGCTCTGAAGCTAGAACTCAATCACAAGAAGAAAGTTGGAAAGAATTCAAATGTGTGGAGGCTAAAGAGCATCCTATTAAAGAATGAGTGGGTCAACCAGGATATTAAAGAAGGATTGAAAAAATTCATGGAAATAAATGAAAATGAAAACACAATGATTCAAAATCTGTGTGACACAGCAAAGGCAGTCCTGAGAGGAAAGTATATAGCCATACAAGCCTTTCTCAAGAAACAAGAAAGGTCTCAAATACACAACCTAACCCTACACCTAAAGAGCTGGAGAAAGAAGAGCAAAGGAAGCCTAAACCCAGCAGGAGTAGAGAAATAATAAAGATCATAGCAGAAATCAATGAAATAGAAGCCAAAAGCACAGTAGAATAAATCAATGGAAAGTAGGAGCTGGTTCTGAATAAAAAGACTGATAAACCCCTGGCCAGACTTATCAAAAAAAGAAAGGATCCAAATTAATAAAATCATGAATGAAACACCAAAGAAATACAGTTATAAACACATTATGGGCAACTATACACCAGCTAATTGACAATCTGGAAGAAATGGATGAATTTCTAGGGATGCATTTCTAGAGACATATGAACTACCAAAATTGAACCAGGAAGAAATAGAAAACCTGAACAGACCCATAATCAGTTAGGAGATTGAAGCAGTCATCAAAAATCTCCCAACAAATAAGAGCCCAGGGCCAGATGGCTTCCCAGGGGAATTCTACCAAGTATTTAAAGAAGAATTAATACTATTCTCCTCAAACTGTTCCAAAAAAATAGAAATGTAAGGAAACTTCCAAACTCACTTCATGAGGACAGTATTACCTTGATCCCAAAACCAAAGACCCCATCAAAAAGGAGAATTACAGACCAATATCTTTGATGAACACGGAAGCAAAATTCTCACCAAAATACTAGCCAATAGGATCCAACAGTACATTAAAAAGATTATTCACCACGACCAAGTGAGATTTATTCCAGGGCTACAAGGTTGGTTCAACATCCACAAATCATTGTGATACAACACATTAACAAAAGAAAGAACAAGAACTACATGATACTCTCAATAGATGCTGAAAAAGCATTTGACAAAGTACAGCATCCTTTTTTGATCAAAACTCTTCAAAGTGTGGGGATAGAGCATACATACCTCAGTTTCATCAAAGTCATCTATGAAAAACCCACACTGAACATCATTCTCAATGGGGAAAAACAGAGCTTTTTCCCTAAGGTCAGGAACATGGCAGGGCTGTCCACCATCACTACTGGTATTCAACATATTACTAGAAGTCCTAGCCTCACTAATCAGACAACAAAAAGAAATAAAAGGCATCCAAATTGGCAATAAAAGCAATGCACAGAAATCAGTTGCATTTCTATACACCAATAGCAAGACCGAAGAATGAAAAATTAAAGAAATTTTAAAATGTAAAAATTATTTACAATGGCACCAAAAACCATAAGATATCTCGGAATAAACCTAACCAAAGAGGCAAAGAATCTGTACTTAGAAAACTATAAAGTACTCATGAAAGAAATTGAGGAAGACACAAAGAAATGGAAAAATGTTCCATGCTCATGGATTGGAACAACAAATACTGTGAAAAGGTAAATGCTACCTAAAGCAATCTACACATTTAATGCTATCTCTATCAAAATAATGTCAATTTTTTCATGAAATGGAATAAATAATCCAAAAATTACTATGGAACCAGAAAAGACCCCAAATAGCCAGAGGAATGTTGAAAAAGAAAACCCAAGTTGGCGACATCACAATTCCAGACTTCAAGCTCTATTACAAAGCTGTCATCAACAAGACAGTATGGTATTAGCACAAAAACAGACACAGATCAATGGGACAGAACACAGAGCCCAGAAATAGACCCTTAACTCTATGGTCAACTAATCTTCGACAAAGCAGGACAGAATGTCCAATGGAAAAAAGACAGTGTCTTCAACAATTGGTGTTGGGAAAATTGGACAGCCACATGCAGAAGACTGAAAGTGGACCATTTCTTTACACCACGCACAAAAATAGACTGAAAATAGATGAAAGACCTCAATGGGACAGAGGAATCCATCAAAATCCTTAAGGAGAACATAGACAGCAGCCTCCTCAACCTCAGCTGCAGCAACTTCTTCCTAGAAACATCGCCAAAGAAAAGGGAAGCAAGGGCAAAGATGAACTATTGGGATTTCAACAAGATCAAAAGCTTTTGCACAGCAAAGGAAACACTTAACAAAACCAAAAGACAACTGACAGAGTGGGAGAAAATATTCACAAAGACATATCAGATAAAGGGCTAGTATCCAAAATCTATAAAGAACTTACAAAACTCAATACCCAAAGAACAAATAATCCAATCAAGAAATGAGTGTTAGACATGAACAGACATTTCAGCAAAGAAGACATCCAAATGGCCAACAGACACATGAAAAAGTGTTCAACATCACTTGGCATTGGGGAAATACAAATCAAAACCACAATGAGATACCATCTCACACCAGTCAGAATGGCTAAAATTAACAAGGCAGAAAATGACAGATGAGTATGTGGTGAGTATGTGGAGAAAGGGGAACCCTCCTACACTGTTGGTGGGAATGCAAGCTGGTGCAGCCACTATGGAAAACAGTATGGAGGTTTCTCAAAAAGTTGAAAATAGAGCTACCCTATGACCCAGCAATCACACTACTGGGCATTTACCCTAAAGATAGAAATGTAGGGATCCGAAGGGGCACATGCATCTGAATGTTTATAGCAGCAATGTCCACAACAGCCAGACTATGGAAAGAACCTAGAAGTCCATCAACAGATTAATGAATAAAGAAGAAGTGGTATGTGTGTATGCATGTATGTATATATATATGTGTGTATATATATATACACACATATATATACATACACATATATACATACATGCATGCACACACAATGGAACACTATGGAATGCCATGAAGCCATCAAAAAACAAAAATCTTGCCATTTGCGAGGACATGGATGGAACTAGAGGGTATTAAGCTAAGCAAAATAAGTCAATCAGAGAAAGACAATTATGATATGATCTCCTTGATATTAGGAATTTGAGAGACAGGGTGGGGCAAGGGGTTGTGGGGGATAGGGAGGGAAAGGATGAAACAAGATGGGATCAAGGAGGGAGACAAACCCCAAGAGACTCTTAATCTCATGAAACAATCTGAGAGTTGCTGGGGGTTGCGGGGGTAGGGATATGGTGGTTGGTTTATGGACATTGGAGAATGTATGTTCTATGGGGAGTGTTACGAAATGTGTTAGCCTGATGATTCATAGACCTGTATGCCTGGGGCAAATAATATATAATATGTTAATAAAAAATTAAAAAAAAAAAGAAATAAACCAGAAAGGACTATATGAAGTTACAATTCAGAGTGCTTCCTGATCCCTGTAACTCACTTTTCAACAATAGAGGGGGACCTTTAGCAACCAGGTAAATACATTAATAGATCATTTTAAATTCCTTATAGCATTTACCATTTTGATATCTCAGAAAAGGAAAAGGAATTTCAAAGTTGGAGTCAACCATTAAGTCTAGAAAGTAACATGGAAGAGAGACTCAACACCTTATGGGGAGGGATAGGCCGGTGTCCCAGTCTTTCATAAACAGTGATTTTAGTGAAAACCCTGTCACAGGGTGCCTGGGTGGCTCAGTGGGCTAAAGCCTCTGCCTTTGGTTCAGGTCATGATCTCAGGGTCCTGGGATTGAGCCCCACATCGGGCTCTCTGCTCAGCAGGGAGCCTGGTTCTCCCTCTCTCTCTCTGCCTGCCTCTCTACTTGTGATATCTTTCTCTGTCAAATAAACAAATAAAATGTTAAAAAATAAAAAGAAAACCCCGTCAAACCATGTCCCCAGTGACCCTCCAGCTGCTAGTCTGACAGCTGATAGATAACCATACCCACCCCAAATTTATCTTTATAAAAGGTTCACTCATTTATAATATTTGTCTGCTGGGGGGGATTTTTTTTTTTAATGTTTATTACTTTGTACTATCTTTGCCAAAGGGCTGCTAGTCCTTTCTTCTGCTGATACTACCTTGTTACCTATGGGAAAACTGATTTATAGAAGTAAATCAAGAAAAATATCCTGGCTGTAGAAGGCATCCTGTATACAGAATTTTGATCTGATATTTGTATAAAAGATACTTAGATCTTTCAAGAATTGATTTTGTAGGCTCATGCTTATTCTAATGTTTCTATGTAAGAATCCACAGGAAAAATCTAATTAATATATCTTCTATGATGAAGTAAAAAAATGATAAACTGAGGCTATGCCTGGTAGTAATCATGATATAACGCAAGTTGCAGAAGGATTACGTCAATGTTTATTCAGGGATAAAAACTCAAGAGGACTTTGATAAGATTCCCTTCAGAATTACCACTATATTGACTTTCAAAAATCAGCAATTTCTGGCCAGAAACATTTAAATGTAATTATGGATCCATTCCAAAGCAGATGTAGCAATAAATTGGTACATTATCTTAGATTACAAATCACTTGTAGGCACAGTCCTTTGGGCATGTAAGTATTAACAGCAATTCCTATCACTGCTAAAGATCAGATCCTGCATATTTTACAGGTTGTTTGAAAAGGAAACTAAGGAAGGACCAAAAGTCTCAGTTCAAAGTTCCATATCGCTTTCTGGTAAGATAAAACAGCACCAGCACAGAGAAGGAAATACAAATAATCTGAACTTACGGAAAAGATTATCACAAACATTCATAGTTGAAGAAATGGCACTTAGAACAGTGACCCAAAACATGGAGAAAATAAAATTCGGCAATACACAATCTTGTCAAAGGTAAAAAAAAATATTTTTTTTTAATCCTAGTGAGGAAAATATTGATTCAAGTCAATGAAGGGCAATGTGAACACCAGCTTTTTAATTAAAAATAAACATATCCTTTGACCTACTCCACTTGCAGGAGCTGATCCTAAAGTCTAGAGAGAGAGAGGACAGAGAAGAGGACATGTGGTGCCTGTGGGGAAAGACAGATAACTGATACGTAGCCTGGGTACCATGATAGAAGGATATTTATTACATTTGTAGTTACAAACATATGGAAGCAACAACATGAATGGATGTAAATAATGGAAAGTTTAAAAAAAAGAAAAAATGGAAAGTTTACGTAATAGTGCATTTGTAACACAGGATACTGTGCAAGATTGTGTATGATTCTCTAACTGCTGTCTTTAATTTTTCAGAACTTAGAACTGGCAAAAATAAGTGAGAAATCACAATACCACATACTCACAAAATGTTTCTTAATTATGCTTTGAAAATGATCTTCAAGCCATTTATTTTAAATATTATAAATGATTGAAAACAGAGTCAAGATTTTTGGGTGCAGTATGAGCCTCATTTCCTCCTAATCATACATTTGAAAAACCAAGTTAAAAAGCAATTACAGACCAACCAAAAACCAGACTCTTCACTACAGAGAACAAACAGATGGTTACTGGACGGGGGAGGGGGGCGTACAGCGGGGGGGCGGGGGCGGGCAGGGAGGTGGCGGGTGTGGATGGGTGAAGTGAAGGGGATTAAGAGTACATTTGTCATGATGAGCAGAATCACATAAAGAATTGCTGAATCACTGTTGCATTGAATCGCTGAAACGAGAAACATTGTATGTTTACTGAATTTTAAGAAAAAATAACTATTTTAAAAAGTAATTATAATTAAGGGCCCTTTGATAGAAGTGAAAGGAAAAATAATGCTAAATAGTGGTCACTTGGAATGGATCTTTTTCCCTGCCTAAAAATCCCGACATTCCAAATAACTTCAAAACAAACAAACAAAACTTTGAAACCTTTTGGCTCATTGTTGCTAATGTGAGACTGAACTTTAGAAATGCCAAAGAAGTAACAAAAAAGAATTATCTTGTGTTTTAGCTATTGCCTGAAGTTAAATTTAATGAACTGAAAAGGAAGGTTTCTGCAACATTAGGGAGAGCAGCTGGAAAAAGAAGCCCCATTTCTTTCTGTAGTGGTCGACGCTTAACAGATAATGAGCAAAACATTTGCAGCTCATCTGGACTTAGAAAAACATCAAACACCAGCTAGGAAGCACAGAGAACTGATAATTGTCTTTCTGATTAGATATTCAGCCTCAATTTTTGATGCTAATAAAGTAAATAGGGAAAAGGAAAAAAATGTGTATCAGAGGCCTCTGGGTAAAAATATTGGAACAAATGTTTATCTAATTGGATTATCACTATATATTTTCTGAAGCACTGTTGGAAGAACAGTCTGTGAAGAACAAAAACAACAAACACAAAAGAAGCTTTTATCTTCCACCCCCAAGCTAGTTAGAGGAATTTGAAAACACTGGGAAGGGAGTATCAATGGTCAATCTAAAGGCAGGTGTAATGAGAATGTTATTTTGCCAAATGAAAAGACAGTTCTAACATTCTCCAATTGCTTCGCTAATATCCTAACTGCTGGCAAACTATATTACATCACAGAGGAAACTGCAGACAAAACTGATAATTTGAGAAGGCCACTTGGTTAGTGAGCAGTCTAAAACCATCTCTCCAACAGAATGAGAGGTGATGGAAGTATTCACCAAATACAAGCAGTGGGAATTACTGAGAATACTGTGTGCGGGGCACCGTTCTAGACTCTGAAATGGTAGGAAGTGGCAAAGAGAAGAGACAAATTGCTCTCACTGACCATACATTCACATGAGTGGAAAGAGACAATTAAAAAAACAAAAACAAAAGCAGGAGCGCCTGAGTGGCTCAGTGGGTTAAGCCTCTGCCTTCACCTCGGGTCATGATCTCGGGGTTCTGGGATTGAACCCCACATCGGGCTCTCAGTTCAGCTGGGAACTTGCTTCCCCCTCTTTCTCTGCCTGTCTCTCTTCCTACTTATGATATCTCTCTGTCAAATAAATAAATAAAATCTTTAAAAAAAAAAAAAAGGCAAGAAAATAGAATACACCCCTTGGTGAAAATTGCCAGGGAGAAAATAAAGTAGGTGACAGGGAATGCTGGGGCACTGAAGGAGAGGCCCACATGGCAGGCGCACCACTTTAGATTCCTGAACCCAGTCCTGAAGGTGCATCTGGGAAAGATTCGCATCAGCAACAAGCAATACTCTTGCAATACTCTCTCTCCAACCAGGTGAGTATCCTACAATGCAACTCAATTCTGACACTAACTACTGGAGGTAACATCAGGTTCCACAGCTTAAGGGTTCAGTTCTACAGTCCTAACCATCCTTTCAGAAGCCAGTCACAACCCATGTTATGGTCTGAGCTTCTGACCAACTGGCTACAAATTGGAGGTTCCAAAGTCTCCTTCCTTGGACTTCAGATGCCATTTCCCAGTCCAGGCTGTGACCTATACTTCTGCCAGACTGGCTATAAGTCAGAGAGCCCGCATTGCCCTCCTAGGGTTCCATGAAATTGTTAGAACAGCTCAAAGAACTCAGAGAAACATTTTACTTACTAAATTACCGACTTATTATAACAGGAGAAAACTCAGGAACAGCCAGGTGTTGGAGTTGATAAAGCAAGAAAAGAGCACAAAGGCACGGAGCTTCCATGTCTTCTCCAGGGCTTCATGCTCCTAACACATCCACGAGTTCACCAATCTGGAAGCTTTCCTAAGCCCCTCCTTTTGGATTTTTATGGAGGGTTCATTACATAGGCATAGTTGATTAAACCACTGACCACTGAGGGCTTAGAGTCAATCTCCAGCCCCACCCCTCTCCCCAGAGTCAGCGGGTGGGACCAATCACATGGTTGGTTCTTCTGACAAATAACCCCATCCTGAGCTAGGGTTGAAAACTCACCTCATTAAGGTAATGATAGACACCTTTCGCACTCTCCATCACAGGAAATTCCAAGGGCTTTAGGAGCTGTGAGCCAGGAAACTTGGACTAAGACCAAATATGTATTCCTTTGAAAAATCGCAATATCAAAATCTACTCTGAAGAGTTGACTCTTGACAGAAATAGTCAGAAAGGAGTCCCTTTCTTACAACCTACCCTCCAGGAGATATTGACACAACAATTCTTGGGAAAAAGTCCTTTTAATTGTTTTCTAGCAAATTACGCAATATCAAGTAAGTTCACTTTTATTCTTTCAAGAGCCTAGTGATCTTTGGCTTTTCTTTTCCCTTTGTATTTGGTTTGACAAGGTTTATTCAACCTCTGTTTCTAAAAATGTCATTACCAAGACTAAATCTTTAAATTAGCCCAATAATTAAATTAGCCTCTTAACAGCAGAATTATAAACGTTTGGTTGTATATGTGCTATCAGCAAGATTATAATCAAACACATTCCTATAAATAAATTTCTAATATTAGGAAAAGAACTTTTAACATTTGTGTGGGTCAATTTACCCTCACATTTGATGCTTGAGGCTACTTATGTTCTGTGGACTCCATTCTGTTCTTTCCCATGAGGGAGATGAAGTCAGCTGTGGTGAACCCCGTTTTATCACAGTGGATCCCAGGATAATATTTGCAAAATGTCTGGCATGGTGACTTCCTCCCTTCCTGTTTCATTCCCTCTGCTCAGAACAGCCATAACTGTCAAATAGTTTTAGCACAAGAAGATTCACCTTCAAACACCAGGCCCTTATCCTCACTGTCTGTCCATGACTTTTCACAATTTCCACTTGAAGTATTGCCTTTATGTTTTAAACAGAAATCTATTCTTTCAATATACCCCATTAATCACAGAATAATTTATTGTATCTGTGTGGCTGATCCTGAAGGTTGCCTTTATTGAAATTGAGTGTGCTTGTTCCTATCCTGTGGGTGGGGATGAAACAGGTGTGGGGGTTTTGTTCCAATCCCTTCAACTCAAAGAACAACTTCATAGCTGAGGTCAAGCTGAGAATAGATCCCTCCCCACTGGGTAGAGCCCTGGCTGCCAGGCCACTTTCTGTCTGGTATGATGAAAGTCTACCCCTGAGAGCAGAAGCCCAGGGTTGTCCTTGGTCCACTTCCTGCCCCCCCCCCCCCAGTGTGTGCAGGCTAAATATCACACTTAGGCACGGCAGGGAAACTGAATCCATGGGGACAAGTAGCTAAATTTCGTAGGGGGAAAAGCAGATTCTCAAAGAGATGAGCTCACTTTTCCCAAGGTCATATGGCTAGTGAGTGGGGGAGGGAGCTCCCCAGGCTGGCTGCTGGCCGACTCCCTGTGTTCCCAGTGCACATTCAGTCCAGTACCTGCACTGCCTCCCAGGTTGCCTGGGACCTTGCTACACAAGCAGGAGCTGCAGACCAGCAGCCCTGGCATCTCTGCCAGCTCCTCAGCAATGCGGACGCTCAGGCACCACCACCCGAGAGGAATCAGAATCTTCACAGACACTAAGACCCCCAGGTGATTTGTACGCACATGGAAGTCTGGGCGACACACCAACAGGGCATGATCTGCAGCGATGAAATAAAGTCATAAAGAGTATGAAAGAACTTTGTAAAAGATGTAGGATAGGTGAGGAAGTTCTGGTACCGGTCAAGGAGGAGACAGAAGACACCAGAGAGAACAGATGGAAGGCAACCTGCCAAGGAGAGCAGAGCAGAATTTCTCTGCACTTAATGTCAGAGTGAATGGCCTCCCTGAGTGCTAAGTAGGGCAAAGGAAAAACATCAAGTGACACTAGGTAAATGGAAGGCACATTTCAGAACACTTAGGATAAGGAAAAGACTGGTAAAACTTCCAGAGAGAAGAAACAGATTTACCGGGGAATGAGAAGCAGGGATATAAGTCACAAGAAGAAAATGGAATCCTAAAAAAAGTTTGAAGGAAAAAATACTTGAAGCTAGCGTTTCATACCCAGTGAATCAATTACTCAAAGACAAGAAGGGAAGAAATATATTTTCAAACTTAAAAGTTGATTTAGTTAGGATTCTTAGTGGCAGATCACAGAATTGTCCCTCACAGAATTGCAAAATTCTGCAGAATCACAGAATTGCAGAAAGGGACTCATTAAAGGCTTGTAGGTAGCTCCCAGAACCTCTGCGAGGCCAGAGAACCAGGCCAGAGGACCACATGACCAGGCAGGAGGCAGCCAGAGGCAGGAACACCGACTCGGACCTTGGAGCAGAGCTGTGGGGAGGACCCTGGAGGCACCAGTCCAAGTAATCCCCCTCCTCCCTCCACATTGTCCTTTGGATGCTGGCTCCCACTCTGCTTTTAGGTTGGTCTCTCAGCCCTGGGGCCTGGGAGGCCAAGGAAGCCCCCCATTCAGTGCGACCAGCCTGCAGCTAGGATTGAGCGGCTGCCAGTGGGTGAATCAGAGGTCAGTTGGCCTTACAGGGTAGGAGACAATGTGTTCTAGCAGTACCTAGACACCAGGAAGCGCTGAGGTACAGAGCACCAGTCTCTCACGGAGCCAGGGAAAGCCTGCTGAGTGCCGGTTTACTACAGGGTCAGTCAGGCCTGTGCCCTTTACCTCTTAGAAGGCACAAGAGTGGTCATTTTCTTCACATTAAGGATAAGATTTTCTCAAGTATACTGCCTAGGTGAGAAAGTGATATACATAGAAACCTCTGGTAGAACTTGAGCTGAAATTCATATCCTCTGGGTTTTGGTACTAACCTAGGGGGATATTGAAAAATAATTTTAAAATGAGCAGTTGATTTCTTAGCCTATTTATTTTGGATTATGTTTCAAGACTTAAAGATTCTCATTTCTTTCTATATTACAATTTCAATTGTAATAATTTTTTTAAGTAAAAATAACTTTATACTTTGGGACTATATTAACAAAATATGTACATTTGCATTTCCCTAATGGTTAGTGATGTTGCCCATCTAATACACAAATTTTTAAAGCTTTTGATTTATATTGACAATCTCTCTCCAGAAATATCTTACCAATTGAATCTCTAAGCCTAGTGCCTCATTCACCCTCTCCAACACCTACTGGTAATATTTATCATATAACTTTTGAACAATACTGATCATATACAGGGAAAATGTTGCTGTAAGCTCCTTTGACTATAGTTATAAGATGCTACATCTCTTCACTATTATACATGGATTTAGCAGGCCAGGAACTAAAAATATACTTAGGGAATTGAAAGCTACATTTTCAAACATATAATTGATTTTTAGAAAGATTATATGAGATTAAATACTTTTACATCAGCATTTGCTTTGCTTCTCTAAACCCTGCCACTTCTAATTCCCAAGTATTTCATATGGCCTCCCATCTCTCTACAGACTCCTTGATGATATCTGTTCACTTATTGAATCCCTACTTCATTTCACGTCCCTTCTGTTGACATAGTCAATAAATAGCAGTTATTCTTTTACAAGGAAGAAAGGAAAGGAAACCAAGAAAATATATTATTCTTAAGTAAGGAAGCTCACATTTCTTGATTGATGGCCCAAGAATCCTTTGGCATGTCATACTGTGCCCTTTCATTACAGTGAACACTTCCCTTTCTATAGCCTATTAACTTTGAGGTGCTGAATCTGCTAGTAAATCTTCTATTAATAACATGTCCCTCAGTTAGGAGGAGGAGGCATCTGAGTAGCCTTCTGTCATGTCCTGCCCCTTGAATCTTAGATTTAGTGACGTGCTTTATCTGTGACTTCTTCACAATATAATTGATAGAAAGAAGAAAAGAACTTCGAGTTTAGACCTTATCTGACAAAATACTTGCGTGGAAATTGATTGGAGATTTCCTTCTCGTTGAATCTTGGACCCCACTCTGACTTTTTGCACTTTCTAATCAAAACAAGAAAGATTAATTCAATTTCTTTCTCAGAAATATAAAATAGATGAATAAAAATACACATGTTCTAAGAGACTCTTAATCTCACAAAACAAACTGAGGGTTGCTGGGGGGAAGGGGATAGGGAGAGGGTGGCTCAGTTATAGACATTGGGGAAGGTATGTGCTATGGTGAGTGCTGTGAAGTGTGCAAACCTGGTGATTCACAGACCTGTACCCCTGGGGATAAAAATACATTATATTTTAATAAAAAAATAAAAAATTTAAAAAAATACACATGTTCTACTGGAACAAATAAGAAGCCATAAAGTGGTAAACCTTCATGCATGCATAAAAATATTAAAAAAAGAAAGAATCACCAAATAAACATAATCTTTAGGTAGGGCATTTAAAGACTAATCACCATCCACTTTCTCAGAATGAAGAAAAGAATATATAACTCATATAATTGGAATCATGCAGTATTTGTCTTTCTAGGAGTGGCTCATTTCACTTAGCACATCTTCAAGGCTCATTAGTGTTGTCATATATTACAGAATTTCCTTTTATTAAAAGGCTGAATTTCACTGTATGTATATATCACCTTTTCAGTATCCAGTCATCTGTTTATGGACATTTGGTTGTTTCCACACTTGGCTGTTATGAGTGGTGTTACAAATGGCCAAGAAGTATATGAAAAAATCCTCAATGTCACTAGTTTTTGGGGAAATTCAAATCAAAACTACAGCAAGATACCACCTCATATCTGTCTGAATAATTTATATAGAAAAGCAGGGCAGCAAGTATTGGTGAGGATGTGGATAAGCTGAAACATTTGTATGCCACCTGTAGGAATGAAAAATGGTGCAACTACTAAGGAAAAGAATATGGAAGTTCTGCAAAAAGTTAAAAATAGAACTACCTACAATCCATCAAACCCACATCTACACATTTATCCAAAAGAACTGAAACCAGGATCTCAAAGACATAACAGAATTCCCGTGTTCAGAGGTAAGTCTTAAGATGTGAAGTTGTAAAGAGATGAAGTGAGATCAGGTAGAGGCCCAGGAAGAGTAAATTCACAGGCACAAGTAGGCCAACAGTTTGATATTGTCCACTGGTTAGGCAAAGAATGAAGTAAACAGAGGCTAGATCACTGATGCAGGTGCAGGGGCTTCTGTATGGAGCTTGGCTTTTGTAACTCAAGGCTGAATATTCACCAAAGCCATTTAAAGATTATTTATTTCGGAAGCCTGGGTGGCTCAGTCTGTTAAGCGACTGCCTTCAGCTCAGGTCATGATACCAGGGTCCTGGGATCAAGTCTTACATCAGGATCCTTGTTCAGTGTGGGGCCTGCTTCTTCTTCTGCCTGCTCTTACCCCTGCTTGTGCTCGCTCTCTCTCTCTCTCTCTCTCTCAGATAGATAAGTAAATAAAAGCTTAAAAAACCAAATTATTTATTTGAAAGAGAAAGAGAATGTAAGTGCATGCAAGCGAGTGGGGAAGGGGCAGAGGGTGAAGAGAGAGAGAACCTCAAGCAGACACCTACTGGCACAGTACCTGACTCAGGGTTCAATCCCAAAACACTGAGATCATGACTGAGCCAAAATCAAGAGTCAGATGCTTAACCAACTCAGGCACCCAGGTGCCTCTTCACCAAAGCAATTTGAAGAGTAAAGTGACATGACCAATTCTAGGATCACACCCTTGATCCAATGGACTTTGAGAGGAAAGATTTGGGGGAGTGGATGTAGTAAGAGCTAGAGGAAGGTATCCAACAAGGAGTCTGTACCAATGGTCCAAGAGGGAGAATGTGAGGGCATGAAGTAAGCCCATGCAAGGAAGGTGGAGAGAACTGAGGCATTTTTAGGTAGATTTGGTAAAAGGGAGAAGATAGAGAAGGGGAGAAAATCACTATCGGTATCTGGCTTTTTTGTTTAGGAGACTGTGTAGTTAAGAGGTCCTCTAAACTAGGCAATAACTCAAGAGGATGGACCCATTCAGGTCTCTAAATGACAAGCTTCATGTTGATGCCCAATTTGTTGTTTTTTTTTTTACTTTGTTTTTTTAAGTTTTAAATACCAGTTAGTTGACATATGTATAATATTAACTTCAGGCATACAATATCATAATAGAACAGTTCCATACATCACCTGGTGCTCATCACCTGCACTACTTAATTCCCGTCATCTATCTCACCCATCCCCCACCCACCTCCCCTCTGGTAACCATCAGTTTGCTCTCTATAGATAAGCCAAAACTTGTGACACTGGCTTTGCTACCATATAGCAGTAGAAGCTGGAAGGGTCTCCAAAGGATTGCTTGTAAAAGCCGGATGGGCCGTTCCTAACTTAGGGCAGCTGTAGATTTGGTAAATCATATTAGAGTAATTATTCACTCCCAAGTTTTTGAAGCTTATGCTCAAAGTTTTAACTTATAAAATAATTTAAGAAAGAAAAATAGATCAATTAGACCAGAATGTAATGAGCTGCTTTGGATCCAATTTAAGTGGCTGTAAAATTAGATCTATCAAGAAAGCCTTAAAGTTCTAGAGATTAATTAATACTGGAATAGAAGTGGCTGGGAAGATTTGCCAAACGACACTAGGTATATTACCTAGAGTTTTTCTCCACTGACAGGACAATAAAACATGTGCTTAAACAACAGCAGGAAGGAAACAGTCTAAATTAAAAACACACTTGGCAAAAGAGTTAAGCTTGTAAGTCCTGAAAAGGTATAAATCAGTCACTTTTCCTCCAGGGAAAACCCTGACAAGAAGACGGGAGATGAACTAGCTGGCCTTGGTATTCATTTGCATGCTTTCAGCTATAAGTAACCCTGACTCCAGCTGCTTAAGCAGTGAATCCATGTATTATTTCACGGAGAAGGAAACCAGGACCCCTGCAAGACTGAATGGGTTACTAGCTCAGTTACCATCAAGGGTCCAGATTCTTGGTACCCAAGTCTCTGGTGAGGTTCATGTCTTATCAGTGAGAACTTATTCATGTAACTACACCCTGACACAAGTCTCAAGTTAGCCAGCCATGTCTCAGAAAGAAGGGAAAAGTAGTTAAAGGGAATAACCACAGTCTGGCTCAAGGAGTTAGGGGCAAACAGTACCAAATTCAGCTTGTATTTACTTTGCAGGATCTATGGAAATCATGCTCACTTATGTTAATCAGAGTTCAAACTAAGAGACAATGGAGCCACTGTAGTTAATTATACAGCATTGCATATTTCAAAGTTGCTAAGAGAATAGATATTAAAAGTCGTCATCATCTAAGGAAAACATTCTGTAACTATGCATGATAACAGATGCTAACTAGACATTGTGCTGATCAATGTGTAATTTATAAAAATATTGTATCATTATGTTGTACACCTGAAATGAACATAATACTGTATATCAATTATACCTCAAAAGAAAAAACAATAAGCAGTGGAGACTTGAAGATAAATCCTATGCCCAAAAAGGGAAGAGATAGAACCACTGGAATTATCTGTTAGATAGAGTCAGTAAGACTAAGAACATAGGACTAGTGCCCAGCCAGGAATCCCTTAAAGGGTACTAGGTAGATGCATAACTGCCAAATGACACATCTTCAGTCTCCTGGTATAAAAGCAGTACGCTCCTGCACTGAGCTGCTCTGCCTTGGAAAATTTCCCATTCCACATGAGTCACATGGAACAAACTTTAGGTAGATGTTGTTGAAGAATGAGGGAGGCAAGAGGAAGCTGGGTCCACTTCCTTTTTTTAACTGTTATTTGCAGTGTTTTGGGGTAGAACCTAAAGTGGAAACAGCCAAAGATGATAATGAATGGCCATTTAAAAAATATTTATTTATTTGAGAGAGAGTGAGAGCACATGAGTGGGGGGAGGGGCAGAGAGAGAGAGAGGGGGCGAGAAAGAGAGAGAGAATCTCCAGCAGACTCCCCACTGAGCTCGAGGCTCCATGTCAGCTTGACTGAACAATCCTGAGATTATGACCTGAGCCTATGTCAAGAGTTGGATGTTTAACCAACTGAGCCACCCAGGCACTCCAAAAATGGACATTCTTAAAGCAAAAGCTAGGCTTTGGTGATGTGGTCTTTCTCACCAGCACAATGTTCTCCATTCATTCAAGAGTTAGTGTTGTCCATTGTCAACTAGGTACAAAATGGCATGAGGCATTTGGTGAAAAGAAGGATGAAGAAACCAGATAATGTCTGACTCCTGCAAGAAGTCTTCACAGCATAGCTTCTGAATGAGCTTGCTTTCTTAGAGCAAGTACACAAAGCTGCTACTTTGTATCCTATCATCCAAAAAAGCCAGTTTTGAGTTATTTTACCTTTGGGATTATTTGTACTGTTGTCTCTTTCTAAATCAATGATTGAGTGCAAGATGTAAAATACAAGGTATAATCTACATCCAGAAATTTTAATAGCCATGAAAATCCAATGTCTATTTTCCAAAAGAAGTATTTAAATGTCATGCTTTAATTTTTTAACAGGAAAATGGGGCCATAAAACCATTTATTGCAACCATTCCCAAAAGAGCCATATCTAGCACCTTCTGATTATTGACTTCTGTGCTTGGTCCTTGCTGAAGGCAATAGGATTGAGAGAATCCTGAAGATTATACATGTATTTATTTTCATATCTTTCTTTGAATCTCAGGAAACCAAACTCCCCTAAAACAGAGCTGATCATGCTGTGTGTGACACACACACACACACACTTCTGTAGTTGACTTGTCTTTAAACAAATTGACATCTTAAAATGTCTTTTAAGACTAGGGCAAACTGGGGCGCCTGGGTGGCTCAGTGGGTTAAGCCGCTGCCTTCAGCTCAGGTCATGATCTCAGGGTCCTGGGATCGAGTCCTGTATCGGGCTCTCTGCTCAGCAGGGAGCCTGCTTCCTTCTCTCTCTCTCTCTCTGCCTGCCTCTCAGTGTACTTGTAATTTCTCTCTGTCAAATAAATAAATAAAATCTTAAAAAAAAAAAAAAAAGACTAGGGCAAACTATGGCAAACACCTGAGGGTATTAATACTGAAGTGTGTGACAGATAATGCCAAACAACCCCAAGCAAATTAATTATCATATAACACTGAATTTTAAATACCTGAATACACAGAAGTCAGGTGAGAGGGGAGCTGCACTGTAGAATTCCAGGGAAATCATGTACATGGAAGATGGTATGGTGTGCCGAGCAAATCCGAGACAGTCATCCCAGCTGCCTTCTTGCTGCCTGTAAACTTGGAGCTCTACATGACACAAGGATTTCCCATGGCTGCTCTTGACAACTTGCTACTGTAAAAAGCAAGCCCCTCCCGGCTTCCAAATTATATCACTACATTCCCTGACCAAATGATTGTGCTTGAGCTACTACCAACCTATCAGAAGTTCATCTCCACTTGCCATGATGCTGCCTCATATGGTCTAGAAATGAGTCCCTTGTGTTCTTCAGTTCCAGCTTCATCATGTCACTTTGCTGCTGCCTCCCCACTTAATGACCGCCACAAGTGGGTTAGACAGTGTGAACCTGGGAGCTGACAAGTACCTCTCAACTGTATACTGCACATGCATTGCTCCACAGATGAGATGGAAGACAAGGTAAACATCAGACTCCCTTCTGCCCCTGTCTCCTGGGTGAAGAGACTGGAGAAAGGGGTAGTCTTGTGTGATCTCCAAACAGGAAATTCAAGAAAGGTATAATTTAGGTCTCTAATTTGGATGTTGGGGTCTAGGTAGCATCCAGTCATTCTCCCATTGCATTTGCTTCTATGATACTACATGGCGCAAACATGGGGGCCTTTCTAATGTTGGATGGTCCCTGAGGTTCTATCAGAGGACTCTGGGGACTGTTCCCTGGCAGGTAAGTGACAGTGTAAGGAGACACTTTAGAGCTACTGTAGCAGTGCTTGATTCAGAGGGGAACTTGGTGCTTCTGCAGCAGCTAGGCAGAATGTCACCGTTTTAGGAGAAGCCACTAAACACTAAGCCACTCTTCCTTGGACTGCTAGTAATACCCAGACTTCTGAGGAGAACCAAGTGTGCTCACCTCTATGACTCTATCCCAATGGCAGAATTTCAGCTGATTCTCCAAAACAAAACAGAGACCAGCCTATAAGTTTCACCTAAACTTATGGAATGATGTGGGGCAAAGGGAGGGAAGGGCAATATTCATGAGCAGCATTATTTGTGGCTACGCAGAGAGGGCATAAGCCTGGCTGGATCCCCAGGGTTCCTTACCAGAGTCCTCTGTCCAAACCCATGGCCCACCAGGGCAATTTGAGGCAAACACCACACAGACCCTTGACCTTCGTTAGTGTTACTTCTCTCATTTCCCAAGCTCACCTTCTAGTCCAAAGCACACGTCTTTTTTTTTTTTTTTTAAAGATTTTATTTATTTATTTGAGAGAGAGACAGTGAGGGAGAGCATGAGGGAGGAGAAGGTCAGAGAGCGAAGCAGACTTCCCATGGAGCTGGGAGCCTGCTGTGGGACTTGATCCTGTGACTCCGGGATCATGACCTGAACCAAAGGCAGTCATCCAACCAACTGAGCCACCCAGGCATCCCCAAAGCACACTTCTTGAGCCCTCATTCTCTGATGATCAGCTGAAGAAACACATACTCCTTTCAGGGAAAATTCACGAGATAATCATACTATATGCCACATCAGAGCATCTCACAACTATGGCAGGATTACAGACAACTCAAACTTTCTTATTTATATCTTTTTATTTTCTGAAGTGTCCACAGAAAATTAATATTTTTTCATAAGTAGAAAACATAATCATTTTCACTAAAAATACACTTCTGAGTAATATTTGCTCAGGGAGCCTACTTTTCTCCAACATAAATCAAATGTTGCTTCAAAAAGATTCATTACAGTTAAATAAAAGTTGAAAATGAGGGACACCTGGGTGGCTCAGTAGATTAAGTGTCTGCCTTTGCTCAGGTCATGATCCCGGGGTCCTGGGATTGAACCCCACATCAAGACCTATGCTCAGAAGGAAGTACACTTCTCTCTCTCCCTCTGTGATCTCTCTTGCTCTCATTCTCTCTCTCTCTCTCTCAAATAAATAAATAAAATCTTTAAAAATACTGAAAATGAGCCAGTAATTAAAATGTCACAAATCTATATGAAACAAGGTAATGGAAGAACATGCTGTTTAAAGAGCATGTCTTTAATTTAATAAAATAGATATTCTTTTGCTTGGCTAACATGCTCTAAATTGAAGGGAAAAAACTAAAATAAATTCCTATGTTTTACTTTCCTGTTGCTGCTATAACAAACTACCCCATAGTGGCTTATAACAACACAAATTAATTATCTTACAGTCCTGGAGATCAGAAGTCTAAAACTGAGGTGTCAGCAGGGTTACATTCCTTCAAGAGATTTCAAGAAAGAATCTGTTTCCTTGCCTTTTCAAGTTCCAAAGGCCGCCTACATTCCTTTCCTGGCTCACTGCATAGCCCTTCCTCACATGACTCTAGCCTCTCACTCCATCATCACATCACATTAGCTCTGATCCAGCTGCCTCCCTTCTGTAAGGACCCTTGTGATTATATCAGGCCAACTCAGATAGTCCAGGACAAACTCCCTATCTCAAGATCCTTAAGTAAATCACATGTGAAATATCCCTTTTTCCATGTAAGAGTAATATCCTCACAGGTTCCATGGATTAGGACGAAGATATCTCTGGTGAAGGGGAGGGCATTATTGTTCCTACCATACCCAACTATATGAAAGTACGTTCTTAGTAAGTAGCTATTATGATATTATCAACATGACTACAAATTCCAAAATGGAAACTTAACAGTAATCATTTGTTTTTAAACTGTCAAATTTTTTGACTCTTACGTCTCACATTTTAAAATTTCTTCTCTTTCCAGTTTTATTGAGATATAATTGACATACAGCACTGTAAAAGTTTTAGGTGTAGCGTGTAATGGCTTGACTTACATATATTGTGAAATGATCAACATGAGTTTAGATAAAATCCATCATCTTGTATAGATGATGATGAAGAAGAAGGAGGAGGAGGAGGAAGAGAAGGAGAAGGAAAAGAAGGAGAAGAAGAAGAAAAGGAAGAGTAAGGGGGAGGAGGAGAAGAAGGGGAGGGGGAAAGAGAGGGGGAGGAGGAGTGGGAAAAAGAAAAAGAAGAGGAAGAAGAAATGTTTTTTTTTTTTTTTCTTGTGATGAGAACTCTTAAAATCTACCCTCTTGGCAGCTTTCGAATATACCACACAGCTGTGTTAACTACAGTCCTTTTATACATTACATTCCCAGTACCTACTTAACTTATAACTGGAATTTTGTACCTTTGACCACCTTCCTCCAGTTCACCCTCTCTGACATCTCACCTCAGGTAACAACACTTTTTCTGATCTTTTTCTATTTGATGATTAATTTTTTAGATCTCACATGTAAATAAGATCATACAGTATTTGTTTTTCTCTGGCCGACTTCACTTAGCATAGTGCCCTCAAATTTTCATATCTCAGATTTTTAATAAGTTAGCTGGATAATCTCAGATTTGAAACCAGTTAAATTAGAAGTTCTTTCATATGCAGACCCAACCAGTAAGAATAGTTGTAAATATTTTTATGACCACTTTTTGGAAATATAACAATTCCCAATGATTCTCATATTATATCCATATGAATAGGAATACTTATGAATACATATGAATACTTCATCCAAATGCTTTATAACATCTTCAGTGAATATTTGAACCTGTTTCCTAGAAGGAAAAAGGAAAGGTCTGGAGGGAAAAAAAAAAAAAAGAAATAACTGCAGTTGGGAGAGATAAACACCAAAGTCAAGTTGAGAGCGCTGGTTTTTCACTCACTGACACTGACTTTAAGCAAGTCGCCTCACCATGTCCTCTAAAGAAAACTGAGGATACTAATTTCTGCCATGTCTACCTCACAAGTTGGGGAAAATTAGATAATTGCAAATATAAGGTATTATTTATGATTCACTCATCTGCAGAGTGAAGCATTTAAACACCTCTATTTCATCCTCTGTTTGTAATTAGGATCACAAGAAGAAACACTTCCGTTTGGAGTTCATTAAACTATAGCTCTGGAAGGCAGACCATGGTGCACTGGATCTGAAATTTCTACTATCCTCTCATAAAGCTTCTCAGAAGAAAAAAAGGATCATTTAAAAAATAAAAGTATTCTTTATGAACCAAAGGTGTCGGTGCCTGTATTCATTAGTAGAGTGTATGACTCCTGATCTTGAGGATGTAAGTTGGAGTCCCATGTTGGGTATAGAGATTACTCAAAAATAAAATCTTTAAGAAAGAAAAAAATGAAAGATATCTGGCATTTTCAGACTAGGTGATTTCTTTTACTCAGTGAGAAGTCAGTACAATTTCAGCAAAGCTGGCCTACCCTAGCTTTTTTTTTTCCCATCTCCAAAAATTCTTGTCAAGTTTTCACAGAATAATAGAAAGTCATTCAAAAACGAAGTAGAAAGAAGAGAAGGTGAAGGAGAAGAACAAGAAACTGTATTCCATGTCAGGGTGGCTTGGAATGTGTATTTTGAGCTCCCTCCTATTCTCTGGGAGAACCAAGCATGGCAGAATATGTTCTTTCATATAATAGTATCAAATGTCTTAAACAATCTCAAACCTCTTTTAGTTACCTAAGAGTCCCCAAATTATGTTTTGCATGCAAAACTTCTTTCATAAGCCACAACCATAATTGGCTTTATCTACCCCCACCCCCTGCAAGTATTGCATGTGAACATGCTCCAAACTCCATCCTTTTAAGAGCTACAAGATTCAGCAAATCAAGAAAGATTTGAGGGTAAGGCTGGTAGTCAAATCAAAGTAGAAATCAAAGATAGCTTTGTGTACCTTAAAGAAAACCTGCTTCAACTTCTATTTAATATTACTGAGAACCATCACATTTCTCTTTGACAAGATTGTTTGCATAAAGGTTTCTCTAGAGAGAAGGCCATGGGATTAATTTACTTCTGCCATCGTGATTGACTGCAGAGCAGCTGTCAGGCAACTGAAGTGCCTCCAATCTCCATCACCAATTACTTTAAATGGTTTTTAAGATAAACTTGCCAAGCCTGTTATGCCTAGTAGTTTTGACAGGAAAATGTGCAATTGACTTAAATGAAAAACAAGAGGATCTTTTTAGGGTCCTCATAATAAAACTGCCATAGCGCCTTTGTCTGATGATGCTCAGCAAGTCACAGATGTATCTAGTGTCTCTAGAAAATAAGGAACTTGTTATATACACATTTTTATGGAGTTCATGATTTGGCACGATAAAGCTGAGCTTGTCTAAAGTGACAGACTACAAACTAAGGCTACAGGAGATTTCAGAATATGTTAATAAAAATATAGTCACATAATGTTGAGAATTCATTGTTTCTCTCAATTGCCCTTAATGCAGACAAATCCCAAAGGGGAGTAATGTGCTTCTTGCTCCACTTTTTCAGATAGGTCAGTTGTGTCCCATAGTATGAAAAATAAGTGTTAACTATGGTGAACAAGACAAGTGTCTACATCTTCAGGAGGTGGTTTAATGAGGACTCTGAAGTAAAGGCAAAAGGCATAGGTTTTGAAGGAAAAAACATCCCTGAGCTAAATCTGCTTAAACCTGTTTTTGCCTTTCATTTTTCATTTACATAGCTATGGGCATTTTCTTAGACTGTTTTGTTATTGAGGATTCGAAAGGGATGCTAGGTATCTTATGTGCTCTGATTGACAGTGCAAAGGTAGAATAAGAATGTCCTGAAAAACTGAGGGGACATGAGCTAGAAGGAATACAGGCTCTTAGAGCACACAGATAATGTTATATGTCAGAAGTATCCTGTGAGCAGAGAATAAGATAAGAAAATGGCAAAGAAAGAGAATTTTATTGTAAGAGTAATTGTGTATTACTCACCATCGTGCATTGTGTAAGTGCTGAGAATATACTAAATAGGATAGGGTCACTCTACCCAAAGAGCTTAGACCACACCAGAGGAAGAAATAAAGTTTTCTCATTGTGTCAAAACTCTTGGAACTTAACTAAAGCAGAACTATAGAGAAAATTTTATGGTTTAAATGATAATATCAGGAAATAAGGAAGATAACAAATAATGATCTAAACTAGAACCGTATAAAGCTAAAAATAATAATAAAGAATAAACTAAATCACAAGTAAGTAGAAAAAATAAAGAATAGAGCAGAAATAATTAATAGGACAGAGAAAATCAATACAATAATCAAAAGCAAATTATTTTAAAAGATCAATAAAATTAATTAAAGCCTAACCCAAATGATCAAAAAAATTTTTTAGACACAAAGCATATACAAATTATCCATGACAGGAATGAAGGAAGGAAACTACCACAGAGCCTCTAGACACTGAAAGGATAATCAGGAGATATAATAAGCATGACATCAATACATTTGACAACTTAAACAAAATTAATAAATTCCTTGAAGGACAAATGTTATCAAAACTGACATGAGAAGAAATAGAAAATCTAAATATCTCCCTATAGATTAAAGAAATTGACCTTATAGTTTAAAACATACCCAGAAAGAAAATTTTAGGTTCAAATGGCATCACTGGTGAATGTTCATAAATATTGCAGGAAGAAATAGTACCTACCAACCTAACACTAACTAAAAAAGATACATGATGATGGGACATATCCAAATGATTTTCTGCCAAACCAACCAGCTTAAACCTATACAACTGAGAAAAACATGAAAGTAAAGAAAGCAGAAGATCAATATCAAGAACCTTCCTGGTATAGAGATAAAAATCCTTTTGAAAAATTTGCAAATCAGTTGCACCTGAGTGGCTCAGTCAGTTAAGTGCTTGCCCCTCAGCTCTGGTCTTGATCTCAGTGTCTTGAGACTGAGCCCCATGTCAGGCTCTCTGCTTAGCTGGGAATCTGCTTCCCCTGCTCCCTCTCTCTCTGTGTGCTCTCTTACTCTCTCTCACTCGCTCACTCTCTCTCAAATAAATAAATAAAATCTTCAAAAAACTTTGCAAATCAAACCAGAAATATATAAAAAGGACAGTATATGATGGCAAAATCAAGATTATCCCATGAATATAAGTTGTTAAATAAGCAATATCAGTTAAGATTGTTAATTAAATGTAATTCACCAAATTAACAGACTAAAGAAGAAAATGTACATGATTATCTCAAAATATGCAGAAAAAAGTATTAAACAAAATTCAAAACCTGTTTATGGTAGAAAGTCTCATTAAAGTAAGTACAGAAGGAAACTTCCTTAAGGTGATAAAGGGCATCTACAAGAAACCTACATTTAGCAGCATACTTAATGGTGAATAGTTTCTTTCTAATATAAGATACAGGGCAAGGATGTCTGGGTTCATCCCTCTATTCAACGTTACATTGGACCCAAATGCTGAATAAGCCAAGAGAAAGAAAACATGGAAAGGCCAGAAAGAAATAATTAAAACAGTTTCTATTTCCAGATGATATAATTGTTCACCTAGAAATTCCCAGGGAGTTTAAGACAACATCTATAAGAATTAATAAATGAATCCAACAAGATCACAAGATACAAGGTCAATTATAATATCTGATTGCATTTCTATATACAAGCAGCAAACAAAGAGAAAATAATATTTTGAAACTATGTCATTGATAATAGCATCAAAAAGTAAAAATAGTTGGGGATAAATTTAATGAAATATGTATGAGATCTTTATACTGAAAACTGCAAAATATTATTGAGAGAAATTTTAAAGATTAACTATATGGAGAGCCATTATATTTATGAATTGGAAAAATCAATATGGTTTATTAAGATAGTCTTTTTAATTTTTTAAAAGATTATTTATTTATTTATTTATTTGACAGCCAGAGATCACAAGTAGGCAGAGAGGCAGGCAGGGGGGTGGCAGTCTCTCTCCCTGCTGAGCAGAGAGCCCGATGTGGGGTTTGATCCCAGGATCCCGAGATCATGACCTGAGCTGAAGGCAGAAGCTTTAACCCACTGAGCCACCCAGGTACCCCAGATATCAATTCTTTTTAAATTAATTTATAAAACAATGTAATACTAATTAAAATTGATTTAATACTAATACGAATTAAATACTAATTCAAATTAATCAACACTAATTTATAATTAATTATACTGATTAATACTAATTCAAATTAATTTAATACTAATTAAAATCCCAGCAGGCTTTTTTGAAGTAACTGACAAAATGATTGTAAAACTTACATGGAAATGCAAAGAACTTAGAGTCATCAAAACAAACCTGAAAAATACAAATTTCAAAAATTAAAACAGCCTAATTTCAAGAGTTGCTATAAGAATTTCTGCATAAATAATTTCATCATCTGAAAATAGAGACAGTTTTTTTTTTTTTTTCCCTTCCTGATTTTTATGTCACAAAATTCTGGCTTCCAGAATGTAAAAATAAATGCATAACAACTATAATTCAACATGAAAAAGAGAATAATCCAATTAAAAGTAAAAAAAAAAAGTAAATGGGCTTATGGACTGGAAGAATCAAAATTGTTAAAATGTTTTGTCTCCTTCCCAATCCCATCTTGTTTCATTTATTCTTCTCCAACCCACTTAAGCCCCCATGTTGCATCACTCACAAAACAAACTGAGGGTTGCTGGGGGAGGGGGGTTGGGCGAAGGGGGGTGGGGTTATGGACATTGGGGAGGGTATGTGCTTTGGTGAGTGCTGTGAAGTGTGTAAACCTGGTGATTCACAGACCTGTACCCCTGGGGATAAAAATATATGTTTATAAAAAATTAAAAATTAAAAAAAAATAAATAAAATTGTTAAAATGTAATTCTACCCAGGTACCTGTGTGGCTCAGTTAGTTAAGAGTCCAACTCTTGGTTTTGGCTCATGATCTTGGGGTCACGAGATCAAGAATCTCTCTCTCTCTCTCTCAAATAAAGAAATAATAAAATCTTTAAAAAAAAAATGTGATACTGGGGCACCTGGGTGGCTCAGTGGGTTAAAGCCTCTGTCTTCAGCTCAGGTAATAATCCTAGGGTCCTGGGATCAAGCCCCCATCAGGCTCTCTGCTCATCGGGGAGTCTGCTTCCTTCTCTCTCTCTCTGCCTGCCTCTCTGCCTACTTGTGATTTCTGTCTTTCAAATAAATAAATAAAATCTAAAAAGAAAAATGTGATACTACCCAAAGCAATCTACAGATTTAATTCAATCCATATCAAAATATGAACATTTTTTATAGAACTAGAAAAAATAATACTAAAATTTATATGGAACACAAAAAGACCTTGAATAGTCAAAGCAGTCTTGAGAAAGAGCAAAGCTGGAGATATCACAATTCCACATTCAAGGTATACTACAAAGTTGTGGTAATCAAAATGTTATAGTACTGGTACAAAACTAGACACATAGATTAGCAGAACAGAATAAAGAGCCTAGAAACAAATCCACAATTATATGGTTAGTTAATTTATGAAAAAGGAGGCAAGAACATACAATTTAGAAAAGACAGTCTCTTCAATAAATGGTGTTGAGAAAACTGAACAGCTACACACAACAGAATGAAACCGAACCACTTTCTTACACCATACACAAAAATAAACTCAAAATGGATTCAAGATCTAATGGCAAATCTGAAATCCTAAAACACTTAAAGGAAACATAGGCAGTAATTTCTTTGACATCAGCCATAGAAACATTTTTCTAGGTAAATCTCCTCAGGCAAAGGAAACAAAAGAAAAAAAAATAAACTTTATTGGGACTACACTAAACTAAAAAGCTTCTTCACAGCAAAGGAAACCATCAGCAAAATGAAAAGGCAACCTACTGAATGGGAGAAGGTATTTGCAAATGACTTCTATGATAAGGGGTTAATATGCAAAATATGAAGAACTCATACAACTCAACACCAAAAGACAAAAACAAAAACAAAACAAAAAGCCCAAATAATCTAATTGAAAAAATGTGCAGAAGACCCAAGGAGACATAGGGTAGCCAACAGACACATGAAAAGATGCTCAATATCACTTATCATCAGGGAAATGCAAATCAAAGACACATTGAGATCTCACCTCACATCGGTCAGAATGACTAGAATCAAAAAGACAAGAATTAACAAGTGTCTGCAAGGATGTGGAAAAAAAGGAATGCTTGTGCACTCTTGGTGGGAATGCAGATTGGTACAGCCACTGAAGAAAACAATATGGACGTTCCTCAGAAAATTAAACATGGAGTTACCATATGATCCAATAATTACACTTGCAGGCATTTACCCAAAGAAAACAAAACACTAATTCAGAAGGATATATGCACCCTGCTGTTCATTGCAGCATTATGTACAATAGCCAACATATGCAAGCAACAACCCAAGTATCCATCAATTGATGAATGGGTAAAGAAAGTATGGTGTGTATATACATATATATATACACACACACATACACACCATACTTTCATATATATATATATTGTGTAATATTGCTCAGTCACAAAAACAATGAAATCTTACCATTTGTGACAACATGGATGAACCTAGAGGGTAAACTGCCAAGTGAAATAAGTCAGACAGAGAAAGGCAAATACCATATGCTTTTGCTCACATGTGGAAGAAACAAAACTGACAAACAAAAAAGAGATAAACAAAACAACAACAACAGCAGAACAAAAAAAGACTCATAAATACAGAGAACTAACTGGTTGTTTGGGGGGGGCGGGGGGATGGGTAAAATAGGTAAAGGGAATTAAGAGCAGGTTATCCTGATGAGCACTGAGTGATGTATAGAACTACTGAATCATTATATTGTACACCTGAAACTAATGTAACACTGTACGTTAATTATACATCAACAATAAATAAATAAATACAAACAAATAATAATAATTCCCCAAATGGACAAAAGACAGGATGGGCCTTCACAAAGGAAGGTGTAAAAATGCCAATGGGCCCATGAAAAGTCACTCAAAATAACAGATTTGGGAAGCGCAAATTAAAACCACAGTGAGATTCTATTTTACAAACACTGAAAGCCTAAAATTATAAATGTTTAAAAACTGACAGCCCCCCCCAAAAATTGATAGCCCCCAACAGTGGTGGAGATGCAGAGCTCTCACATATCGCTGGTTAGATAATAAAGCAGTTCAGTGGAAATGGCAGTTTCTTATAATGTTACAAATACATCTACTCTCCAGTCCAGCCATTCATCTTCTATGCATTCTACCCAGAGAGATGAAAGAACATGCCCACAAAAAGAAATATACAAGAATGTTCATGGTAGCTTTATTCATAATTGCCAAAAACTGAAATAACGCAAATGTTCATCAATAGGAGAATGGACAAACAAACCCTGGGATATTTCTATAATCGAATACTACTCAGAATTTTTTTTTTTTTAGAGATTTACTTATTTATTTATTTGACAGATAGAGAGAGAGTACACGTAGTCAGAGAGGCAGGCGGCGGGGGTGGTGGGGGAGAAGCTGGCTCCCTGCTGAGCAGAGAGCCCGATGCAGGGCTCAGTCCCAGGACCCTGAGATCATGACCTAAGCAGAAGGCAGAGTCATAATCCACTGAGCCACCCAGGCCCCTAGTCAGAAAATTTTTTAAAGGAATAATCTATTGATGCATGACCAATGAGAATGAATTGCAAAAATATTATTCTAAGTCATAGAATCCTTATAATAAGATCCCATCTATACCGAATTTTAGAACAACTAATAATTCTGATAGAAATCAGAATTACCTCTGGGGTTTTAGGACAGTGATTAATTGGGAAGGGGGCATAAAGGAGCTTTCTACAGTAATGGAAAAATACTCTGTCTTGATTGCAGTGTGGGTTTCACGGAAATAAGTATTTGCCAAACATTTAACTTTGGGCTTCAGGTGAGAGCATTACTCTATATGTAAATTTTATAGCAGTTCACAGAAAATTCCCAAGCAAAGTAATAAAATGTTAATGTTTGTTAAATCTAAGTGGTAAAAATAAGTGGCTTTTATTAATCTCTATTTTTCTGTAATTTGAAATAATACCTGACTTTTGAGAATGAAAGAAACGAAGATATTTTCAACAGCAATTCTGAAAACTAGTTTTCTAGGAAATCCTGATAGCCCCAAGGAGGCACGAGAGAATACTGGGTACCTGTGAATTGGTGGCGGCAGAAACAGGAAGTGAGACAGGGAGCTTGGATGACACACACGCGTGCATGCGAGCACACACACACACACACACACACACACTTTGTTATTTAATCTGTTGCCAGGAACAGAGTACTTCATATTTAATTTTCGATCTTACATGAGGAGAACAGACATTCATCTTTGAGTGTAGTAGACACACATCTTATTTACAGTTTTCTAAATCCCCCAGTCTAGTTGTGGGATAAATTAAATCTATAAAAAAAATCTTCTGCTGAACATCAGCTACAAGGAATATAGTCTCTTAAAAGAGTCAGTTCTAAATGCTTTATTAATAACTCACAAGTAGATACTGATTTTAAGAATAGTCAAATGTGGGGTGCCTGGGTGGCTCAGTGATTAAGCCGCTGCCTTCGGCTCAGGTCATGATCTCAGGGTCCTGGGATCGAGCCCCACGTTGGGCTCTCTGCTCAGCAGGGAGCCTGCTTCCTCCTCTCTCTCTGCCTGCCTCTCTGCCTGCTTGTGATCTCTCTCTGTCAAATAAATAAATAAAATCTTAAAAAAAAAAAAAAAAAGAATAGTCAAGTGTGAATGTGATTTGGCACAAACCACAGCTATGCCATTTTGCTTTGCTAATGGATGTGCCCCCCCCCAAAAAAATCACTTTGTAAAATAAAATTTTATACATCAAGCATTTTTCTATTCCCAGCAGTCGTTTGGACAGAATTAAGGTGTAAAGTCATAACTCCTCAATTAGTGAATCGTTGTTGTGCTGTTATTGCAGTTATCATCATTTCCTCTGAACTGTCTTTATTACTTGTAGTCTCTTGCACTTCTAGTTTATCTGCCCCAACAGACATTTATAAACCAACGTTTAGTGGACACTCTCTGGGTTAACTCTTGGCCCCTCCTTTCTGGGTCTCCCCCCTTCCCTCCATGCACACTGTGTAGAGCATTCACAGTGGGTATGTTTACTAAAGAGTCACAGTTGATGGGACAGGGTGGGACTCCCCAAAAAGGGTCACATAGGGTAATTCCATCTATCAGTCTGGGGGATGGGTAGCACTGGAACTGGAATCAGAATTGATTCATTCTGCAGCTCTGATGGCTGAAACAGTAACCAGAAAACATGGAATTACTGGGAATAGTATTTTTGACCATATGTGGCCTGGGAAGCAGAGAGCCAGTCAACAGTGAGGGAGGGGAAGAGTAAATCAGAGACAAGTGAAAAAGAAATCCTGCGGGTATGCAAGGCTCTAACTCTCTTGGTTTTTAGAGTTCAACGGCCCCCCAGTAACCCTTCTCCCACTTTTAATTATGCTAGTTCAAAGAGGCTACTGTAATAGCAGTCCCCAAATCCTTAGATTTGTATCATTAGGAAGACAATGTGTGTATCTCTGATCTCCAGTTCCCTGTAATTTCTAACACCTGACTTCCTGTTCCCACCAAATTAACACTTGAATACAGTTATAGAGCCCTACAGTGGCAGAGTATAAAATTACCATCCCATGGATTATCTTTGATGTAATGAAGCCCCACTTATACATGCTGAGTATTTGATTTAAAGAAGATCAGATCTATAACCCACTCAATAACATTCTAAAGCCCTAACTATGTGTCAGGTTTTCCTCTAAATGTTAGATGCATTATCTTAGTTAATCCTCACAACCATTCAGTAAAGTAGGTAGAGTTCTAACCAGGCATGAGAAAAGGGAGGCACAGTGGGAGCTGAGAGACTTGCCCACAGGCAGTAGTGGTGGGTCAGGCTCTCAAACCTGGTGGTCTAACCAAGGCCTTTTTGTTTTGACTAATAAATTCCTCCCTTTTATATATTCATTTTTTAGAATATTTTATCTATGTATTTATTTGAGAGACAGTAAAAGCAAGAGAGATCACAGAGGGAGAGAGAGAAGCAGACTCATCGCTAAGCAGGGAGCCCAACACAAGGCTTGATTCCAGGACCCTGGGATCATGACCTGAGCAAAAGGAAGACACTAACCCACTGAGCCACCCAGGCACCCCTCTATTCATTTTTAATTGAAGCATGGTTGACATATACTGTTATATTGATTTCTGATGTGTAACATAGTAATTGAACAATTACATGCATTATAAAATGCTCACCATAATAACTGCAGTTACCATCTATCACCATACAAAGTTATTACAATCTTACCGACTATATTCCCTATGCTGTACTTTTCATCCTGGTGGCTTTTTATTTCATAACTGGAAGTTTGTATCTCTTAATCTCTCTCACCTATTTTACTTATCTCCACCACCCACCCACCCACCCACCCCAGTCTGGCAACCACTAGTTTGTTCTCTGTATTTATGTGTCTGTTTCTGCTTTGTTTTACTTGTTCATTTGTTTTGTTTTTAAGATTCTACACATAAGTGAAATCATTTGGTATTTGTCTTTCTCTGACTTATTTCACTTAGCATAAAACCCTCTATGCCCATCCATGTTGTCATGGATGCAAGATATCATTGCAAGATATCATTGTTTTTTATGCAATGCAAGATATCATTGTTTTTTATGACTCATATTTCATTGTATATGTGTGTCACACTGCCTTTATCCATTCATCCAGTGAGGACACTTGGTTGCTTCTATATCTTGGCTGTTGTAAATAATGCTGCAATAAACATTGGGGTGCGTATATGTTTTTGAATTAATGTTTCTGGGTTTTTTTGAGGGGTAAATGGAATTTACCCTTGGAATTGCTAGTTTTTTTTTTTTTTTAAAGATTTCATTTATTTATTTGACAGAGATCACAAGTAGGCAGAGAGAGAGGAGGAGGAGGAGGAAGCAGGCTCCCTGCTGAGCACGGAGCCCGATGTGGGACTTGATCCCAGGATCCTGGGATCATGACCTGAGCCGAAGGCAGAGGCTCTAGCCCACTGAGCCACCCAGGCGCCCGGAATTGCTAGTTTTTATGGTATTTCTAATTTTCTGAGGAAACTCCATTCTGTTTTCCATAGTGGCTGTACCAATTTACATTCTCACAAACACTAAGACACTTGTTATTTTTTGTTATACCATTCTGACTGGTATGAGGTGACATCTCACTGTGGCTCTGAATTGCATTTCCCTGATGATGAGTGATGATGAGCATCTTTTCATATGTGTGTTGGCCATCTGTATGTCTTCCTCAGAAGAATGTCTCTTTAGGTCTTCTGCCAATTTCTTAATCAGATTATTTGTTTATTGATGTTGAGTTGTATTAGTTCTTTATATATTTTGGATATTAACCCCTTATCTGATATATCATTTGCAAGTATCTTCTTCCATTCAGTAAATTGCTTTTTCATTTTGTCAATGATTTCCTTTGCTGTGCAGAAGCTTTTTAGTTTGGTTTAGTCCCAAATGTTTCCTTTTCCTTGGGTTTTCTAAAACCCAAGGAAAATCCAGAAAAATATTGTTAAGGCTGATGTCTAAGTGTTTATTGCTTTTTTTCTTTTAGGAATTTCATGGTTGCACATCTCTAGTTGGTTCTTGAATCCATGTTGAGCTTATTTTTGTGTGTAATGTAAAAAAATGGTCCAGTTTCATCCCTTGCATGTAGCTGTCCAGTTTTCCCAACACCATTTATTTAATGCTTTTAAACTTTAGATTGTGCTGTTATTATAGAAGAAACTGGAGGAGGGAAGAAGAGAAAATAGAGGAAGCAAAAATAACCGATGGGCATTACCTTCATTTTGAATTAGGATATAAAACCACAGACTATGCAGTGCCGTAGAGCTATTCAAGGTGACTTCCTACCACAAAAAGGCACAAAAAAAAAAAAAAAAAAATCAGGTTATCAGATGGACAACAGGGAAAGGGCACACTGTGGCTTAAATGTCACATTGCTCAATTCCATTTACCTGTCACTTTAGTAAGTGGGGGTTGGAGAGAAATGAGATGCCACAGTTCAGTAATTGCTGAGGAGGGTATAGGTGGGAGAAATGTTTTAGGATGAAAATACCAGTTGTTCTGACTGCCTAAATTTCCTCGGAACTCCATATATATATATATATATATTTTTTTTTTTTTTTAATTAAAGGGATAAATCTGACCCACAATCCCAGCAAGAAGGAACCATATCTGTGTCATCTGTATCAGATACGAATTAGTATCATTTAGGATTATCTTAATTTCCACAACTCCCAGCTTTCACTCATTTCTCCTTCTCTCCTGATCCTTACTCAATAAAAGATATAAAACAGATGTATGGTTTAGGATGGCAAGAATTTCACACCCAGTGTCTCCCAGTGTCCTATTAAAATTTTAATTTAGAAAAAGAAAGAAAAAAAAAAAACTTGTTAACAGTGCTAAAACTTAACTCTAATAAAAACTTGTCTACAATTAGAGAAAAATTTTCACTAATTATGACTTATGGAAGGTGCTGTTTTATTATTCCCAAAGACTAAGTGGGAAAAAAATTATATTGGAAAATGGTTAATAAAAAAAAACCAAAAGAAAATGATTTTCATTTCTAAAAGATATCTTCAAAAAGATATAAAAAGACATGGCCTCTATGAAATGGAAATGGAAAAGCAGAAGCAAAAGATAGAGATGAAGGTGGAAAATGAAAGGAACATTTCTGAACATAAAAGCTGAAAATGGAGTGTGAAGGAAAAGATCAGTGAATTTTACTATACACAAAAAAGTTAAAACTTCACAAACCAAAAAAACCACACACAACAAGCCGGGGAGATGACTGGCAGCATATATGATGAAAAATGGTTAATAGCCTAACTTTATAAATAATTCTAACAAATCAACAAGAAAGATGCCACAGAAGAAAGAGTACAAATAATTACATAAGAAATGTGATTTCTGGTAAATGTAAAAGAATTCAGTGTGTTTAATAATCAAAGAAAGGCAAATTATTATTCAACAAGATATTCTTTATATCTTTATTTAGTCAAATAAATTTGACTAAAACAAATTTATTAAGTTGCCATGGATGAGCTGAAAGGATCCTCTGATACAATTTTAGACTATACAAGATTATTATAACTATGAAAGGTAACTTTGTTACTTAAATCAAAAACCTTAAAATGTTTTATAATCTCTTAAACTTCAAGTGAATTTGTCCTCAGGAAATAAATTCTCACCAACATGTACATGTTAGATCAATGTGGCAGTATATCTAAGAGCAAAATATTTCAAAAAACAAACAAACTCCTATGCTTTAAATAATCAGAATTGGTTAAATAATTCATATATAATTATGAAAAATATTTTGTAGATATTAAAATTGTATTCTTGAATTGCAGGACTGAAACTGTTCATCTTGTAATGTTAAGAAAAGTGGAACAATACTGATGAAAATTTTGTCAAAGAAAAATTATAAATATATTACATGTATGAAATAACAAAGGCTGAAAGGAAATACATCAAAATGATTAAAAAGTGGTTCTGCCTGGTGAGCAAAATTAGAGGAATCCTTTTTTATTATTTGTTTTATTAATACCTCTGAATCTTAAAAGTTATCTATAATGAAACTGTCCTATTTTAATACAGAATATATTTCAAAAATCACAGATTGATGATAACATAAATATATTCTTCATTCAGCTATGAGAAAAAAATAAGTAAATGATATAAGTAAAATCATTTGATACTATCTTGTTTCATAGAACAGCTATATGTATCCTTTGTCTTTTGAAGAGCATCTGTTACAGCCTAAAATCTTCCATGGCATATAGTTACTATAAGGAGGTTAATGACATATTTTTACAATTTTCTTTCCCTACGACAAAACAGCTGTGATCTTTGATGGTCCTCAGAAAAGACACCTGCTCTCAATTTTAGCCTTTATTCTAAAATCATTTTTGTCATTAGTATCACCATCCCACTTTTCACAGCAAATATAACAGAGCTACCTCTGGTTACTCAACTCTTCAGAGGCTCTGCAAAATTTAATAAAACAGCAAATGTAGTTATATATCAAGCATCCATTTTAAACAATTAAATGCAACTTTCAGTTTCACTGCAGAAATTTTATAAATTGGAGTCCACGCATTGCTTTGAACTCTGATGAAAGGAGCAATTTCTATTCCAAGCAAAACTGCCCCTGATTGAGACTTTTCAACCATCACTATTAAAAGCTGTCTTGACCAATTAATTCCACTAGATGGCAGACGTGGGATGCTACAAGTAACATTGAGTACAATTTCTGAACAAAACCCGAAAGACTTAAGAAGGTAAAAGACCAGGGTGCCTGGGTGGCTCCCTGGGTTAAAACCTCTGCCTTTGGCTTAGGTCATGATCTCAGGGTCCTGGGATAGAGCCCGCATTGGACTCTCTGCTCAGCGGAGAGCCTGCTTCCCCCTGTCCCTCTGCCTGCCTCTGCCTAGTTGTGATTTCTCTGTCAAATAAGTAAAAAAAAAAATTAAAAAAGAAGATAAAAGACCATGAAAAGGTAAAATAAGTTGAAAATGCTAAATTAGGTAATATAAACAAGCAAGGGGGAAGTACTGAATAATCATAGATCAGGCTAATCGTAGGAAATAAAAACAATAAATCTCTATTTTTATTAAATGTGCAATCTCATGAGAGACTATGGACTATGAAAAACAATCTGAGGGGTTTGAAGTGGCGGGGGGGAGTGGGAGGTTGGGGTACCAGGTGGTGGGTATTATGGAGGGCACGGATTGCATAGAGCACTGGATGTGGTGCAAAAATAATGAATACTGTTATGCTGAAAATAAATTTTAAAAAATTTAAAATAAATAAATAAATAAATAAATAAAATGAATAGGGTATATTAAAAAAATGTGCAATCTCAGTATATAGTTCAATCCCCTTCATACTTTGCTTTCTTTGATTAAGAAATATAAAAATTATATATATTCCACAAAGAAAGAGAGGTAACTAAGCAACCTTGAAAAATAATGCTGACATGTCTTCAACTATGAATCACAGACATGCCAGTTAAAAGTAATTATTTGCTATCAATGGTTATATTAATAACATCACCTTTGTTCCCACTAATAGTGATCCATTCATTTTTCTGTCATTCAGCAAACACTGGTGGCTGCCTCTGTGCGGGCACTCTGCAATCCAGATTTTTTGTGATACTAAAATGTATGCATTCCAGAATCCTGTTCTACCAATGATTCATGGTGCCCCCATCCTGCCCCAAAGATGGCATTACTTATTAGGCCCCCCAGTGAGTCAGTAAGTGAATGAGAACTCCATGTGTGAGCTCCTCGTGGTTTCTCTCTCTGTGTGATGGAGCAGGGAACATGCTGCTCCCAGGCTCACGTTTTCTAATACCTGCCATCATTACACTTTAGCTTGCCATGCAGCTATTTAGAGGGTGAACATACTTGAAAGTTCAGGTCTCACAATTCCTCTTTCATTGCTTTTACTAGTATTTCTTGAATTTCTACTACACCCTAGCCACTCAGTTGGGTCAAAAGGAAAGAGTGATGGCCACTGGCCTCCAGAGCCATTACCTGGTTCAAAGGGGAGAAGTGGTACCGGAAGGTGAAGGGCCGACACGCAGTAAGTGGAGAGTTTGGACACCACGTATCATGATTTCAAAATTGGAACCCAGGACCCACAATAAAGGGGTGGCTATGACGATGACGAAGAGCCATCTGAACCTGGCGTCATCTGACTGCAAAGCCCATGGCTATAAGCTCTGGTCTACTTTACACATACTATGTGAAAAGCAGTGCATTAAGTTTCTAGTATCATGCATTCTTTTTTTTTTTTTTTTAAGATTTTATTTACCTATTTATTTGAGAGAGAGCATATGTACAAGTGGGGGGAGGACAGAGGGAGAAGCAGACTCCCCGCTGAGCAAGGACCTTCATGAGGGACTTGATCCCAGGACCCCAGGATCGTGACCTGAGCCAAAGGCAATGACTCACTGAGCCACCCGGGTACCCTAGTATCCTACATTCTAATAAGAAATACGTCTTCCCTTTAAACTACTTACAGTCTAGGGATAGGGATAAATAAGTATCCATATCACTTAGAAACTGTTACTTTTGTACAAGTTTTAGGGAGGCCAGAGAGGTGGCATTATTTATAACTGGGAAGAATCAACAGACATTCTATGAGTAAGGTGACACTGAGCAAACTTTGAAGGGTGGATAGGCTTTGGACTTGTGCTTCTGGACACAAGCAATGGCTCATACATTGTGGACTGGGCAAGGGGAGCAAGCACCCTAATTGTTTAGGGTGATTAGTGTGTTTACTTCCTAATTTAAAATAAATATTTATTGAGTTATCTACCGTCTTCCCAGCACTCTTGCAGACTTTAGCAATTTACCAGTGAACAAAATAGTTTAAAAATTGCTGTTTCTGGGAGTGCCTTGGTGGCTCAGTCAGTCAAGCATCTGACTCTTGATTTTGGCTCAGGCATAATCTCAGGGTTAGGGGATCACATTGGATTCAGCACTCAGCAGGCAGTCTGCTTGAGATTCCCACCCTCCCCCTCTGCCCCTCCGCCTCAGCTCTCTGTCTAATAAATACATAAAATGTTTTTTAAAAATCTCTCCTTCTATGGCACATTATAAGTGAGTAAAATATACATATATCAGATGATGGTAAATGAACAAAAAAATGTCTAGCAGAGAAGGAGCTGTGCTGGAGGAGACCACAAACATCAAGGAAGAGAAAATGAAGGCCAAACATTCCAGGAGGGGGAATAGCATGTGCCAAAGTCCTGAGACAGGAGCACACACCCAAAATAAAAACAAAATTAGATAAATTGGAGAATAAAGAAAGGTTATCATATTGGCATAGACTGTGATATTCTGATGACAGCTAAGACAGTTCCCAGACTTAACTATGGCTTGAATCCAGGGACTTCTCCTAAAGGCATTGGACTCCAAAGCTGAAAAGTAGACTATATTGTACACATTCCACTTGGTGACCAAAAAAGGGCAATTCCCCTCATAAGGGTTATCTGTTCTGTATCCTACAACCTATAGAGAAGCAGTTTAATTCTTGAGCACATTCTCTGGAAGGAGAGAGATAGCTAATCCAATGTGAATGTAGGTGGTTTACAGTGTAGCAGAGATGACCCTGGTCTTCCAACCAGACTGTGTGGAGAACTTCTGGAAGGCTCCCATTGCTGTGTTTCCCAACACTGAGGGTATGTGGTCAGAGTCAACAGTGATTACTTCTTCATCAGCTTCCACACCTCAGCAGTCGGCACTTGCTGCTGTGAAGGGGCTGGTTTTCAGCCATGCTCAGGTCACGGGTCTGAGTTGTGCTAGCCATGTCTCTCCACAGCATTTCTCAGGCCATAACCGCATCCTCACTGAACCAGTCCTTGTCAGTGGGTGAATCAGACTCAGTGTAGCCTCGCAGGGGCCATCTTTCTCTGGCTCTGGAATCATCTTCACTTGGTGATGGCTCACCCATGTGGCAAGGAAAATTAGGGACACACAAAGATATAAACAAAACACACAGAAACAAAGACACAAATCTGCAATTCAAGATGACAGGCAGATCGTGTACCTTCATCTCTCCTCTTTTCCCAGATACTATGTTAATTTATGCTAATTGAATGACTCACCTCTATTCTAAAGAAAATTACTTTGAATTTAAATTCAGCCATTTCTGAGCCCCCAACAGCTGAAATCATTTCACTGATTCCTTTTGGCTGCAGTAAAAGCTGGAAGCAAAGTTCAGCCCTGCAAGGCCTTCCGATTGAGAAACTCTTTCATCCCAGAAAGACGAAGTTGTGCAACAGTACCCCACACCTGTCCTCAGGTCCTCGGGTGCAGGTCACTGTGTAATGTGGCTTTCTACACTTTTCCTCTTTGGATCTTTACCCTTTCCAGTGCTGGTTTGAGAGCAGAATGAGGTCTCCAGTTATTTCGAGAATGCCACAGATGAACTTAACAGCAGCACTAAAGCACCTGGACAAAGAAATATCTCTGAGTCTCTAATACTTGGTCTTTATCCTTCCATTAAAAGCATCACTAATTGAGGGGCACCGGGTGACTCAGTTGGTTAAGCGGCTGCCTGCAGCTCAGGTCATGATCCTGGAGTCCTGGGATCGAGTCTGGTGTTGGGCTCCTTGCTCAGCAGCAAGTCTTCTTCTCCCTCTGCCTGCTGCTCCCCCTGCTTATGCTCTTTCTCTGACAAATAAATAAAGTTTTTTTTTTTTTTTTAAATCATCACCAATTGAGATTGAATTGCTGGTGCAAAGAATCAGTAGAAATCACTTCATGGCATTCACTTGCTGGATGAAGAAGTATTAGTGACTCTATTTCACTCCCTACACAACCCTGTAATGCTTTAGTCTGCCCCTTCCAGAATTCAGCAACACTAGTGGTCTGTAATCCTTAACAGCAAAACAGGGAGATTGCATGAATATAAAACAATGAATAGTGTCAGACAATGGCTAGTTACATCCTCAAGAATGCTGCACTGAATTTCAGGACATGAATTTGCAATTCTAACAGTCAATTAGAACAATCAAAACTTAGGTAAATTTCAACAGCTAAAATGAAAAAAAAATGCTATCGAGAAATGCAACATTATCAATAATCTGGAATACAACGATATAAGCATAAACACCTGGCCTATTTTTTTTTAAAGATTTTATTTATTTAGGGGTGCCTGGGTGGCTCAGTGGGTTAAAGCCTCTGCCTTCGGCTCGGGTCATGATCCCAGAGTCTGGGATCGAGCCCCCGAATCAGGCTCTCTGCTCAGCAGGGAGTCTGCTTCCTCCTCTCTCTCTGCCTTCCTCTCTGCCTACTTGTGATCTCTGTCTGTCAAATAAATAAAGAAAATCTTAAAAAAAAAAAAAGATTTTCTTTATTTATTTGACTCAGAGAGAGAGAGCGTGAACACAAGCAGGTGAGTGGCAGGCGGAAGGAGAGGTCAACGCAGGCTCCATGCAGGTCAAGAGTCTCTCGCTCTACTGACTGAGTCAGCCAGGTACCCCTCAAGATTTCCTATGCATCATATATTAAAAATCACTATAAAATAAATGTATAAAATAAACACTTATGAACTTGAACAAAGGTGCCAAGACAAGTTGATACTGAGATAATATCAATGGATTGAATCAATGCTGAATTAAGAAATTGGATACAGAAAATGTAAGATAATACACATTTTTTTTTCCTTGGGGACAGTGAAGTCTTCTTAAAAGATATAAAGGGAAATAGTAATTATTTTGACAATGTCAAAATTTAAAACTTTGCAAGGGTCATTTTTTTTTAAAGTTGCAAAAGGCATCATAAAATTCAAAATGTAAGTAACAATTTGGGTGAAAAAAATGTCTCCATTACACCTAAAGACAAAAGACCAGAATGCAGAATATATATATAAAGAATAAAATTACCGCCCCCCCCCAAATCAAACAATATATACAGCAACTTTCAGATAAGGGAAAGTATATAAAGGTGCCTCCACTTCATTGAAGACCAGATAATTAGATACTAAAGTTCAATATTTCCTTTTTTACCCATCAAATTTAAAAATTTGATAACACCAAGATCTGACGATGGTATGAAAACAGATACATTTGTGTATACTATTGACATTATAAGTCGGTGCAGCTACATGTAAGGACAACTTGTCTGAATATACCTAAGACTCAGTACATTCCTCTCCGAGTCTCACCTGGAAAAAAACCTACACACATCCACAAGGAGGATATTCAAGGATAAGTCAAGGCTTGTTTGTATGGTAAAAAATGGAGGCAATGAAACACATTTCTCCAGATGCTTGATGGGTATTAAGCAAAAAAAAAAAAAAAAAAAAAAAAAGGATTTTTCGGTCAGGTAGTTTGATGAAACTCTAAGTTATATTAAACTGATCTCACTTGGTTGCTAAGGGATTTCTCAGAGCTTCAGGCCTGTTACTCTTTACTCTGAGTCCATGGGGGCCCTTCCCAAACTTACTTACTAAATCCTCAAATCTTCTTCTGTGCATAAAAGGAACTAGTGGTTTAGGGAATGAACTTGGGGAGATGATGAACTGCCTGGTGGTGAGAAAATGCCTGAGACCTCTTTCCATATAGGGGCCAACAGCAGGGTATTCTCTGGGAATGCAGTTTGAACAATGGGATTGAACAATGAAATTCAATGAGATTGAACAATGAGTAGACAGTAAAGATATAACACAGTGTAGACACTTCTTTTAGCAAAGTCCAAACAAGCAGGATCAGAGACAGAGGACAGTACTGGATGGGGGGGGCAGGTGTGGTTTGTACTGCTTTGTTAGTGGGTTTCCTTGTTTCTGCTTATGCTTGGAATAGGGAAGACGCATGTATATGTTTGTAGGTAGTCACTGGGAATGAGTCTGTACGGGGGCAGAATTTCAAAACACAAACACTCCTTTAGGAGAAGGTGTGTGTTCCTGAGAGGGGGAAAGATTAGGTATGCCTGGGGGCAAGGTGGTTCTGGCAGTTAGTGGAAGGATTTGGAACATGGACCCAGATATACTGGTCACTGAAGGAGGGGAGTAGTAACTTGTAAGAAAAATGTATGTACTGTCTTCTACTTTTTCAACAAAGTAGGAGGTAAGACTGTCTTCTGTGAGTGAAGGGAAAATCAGTGTGCCAAGGCCCGAGGTGAGAATAGACAGTTGAACAAAGCAATCGGGGACAGGTGGAGATAAGCTCTTCATAAACTCTTCCACTTCTTTTATTTTCTTCCATCTCTTCTGCTTGGTGCCAGGCTTTTCCTTAGCTTTCCCTTGCTTACCATTCATCCAGGTTTGTGCATGAATTACCTTTTATTTAAAAAAAGAAAGAAAGAAAGAAAGAAAAGGCTTGAAATGTCCAGATGTCTCTAGTTTATTTTAGAGAAAAAGCTGTAAAGTCTTTTCATGGTATGATTAGTGAAGACAGCAAAGAGGCCAAGAGAAGGTACCTGAAGGAAAGGAGTAGATATTCTCTTTGTGAGGAAGGCACATCAACTATTTTTTAAAAGAACAATTAAGTCTAGCCTTGGATCTAGTTGTGACCTTCTGTACCGAGAGGGTAGGCAAAAAGATAAATATAGTATACGGATGCCACTAGAAATTTCCGAATGTTGTTCTGAGAGCCTAATTAAGTAGACCACTTTATTTCTGAGGGAAAATACAAGGCACTCAATTCTGGCCACACATGCTAGCACTACAAGTTTCCACTAGAGGACAGCATGTCCTCATTTTTGAATAGAGCACGGCTTGGGGTTTGCTTCCATTCTCTTCTCTAGTCAAGATTCCTTTTTTCCCTAGCAGATCACTGTTACACATAAACGTGTTTTGGTTTCATCTGGGAACGCTGATGTGAACATAATACATTCCTTTCCTATACAGGCACAGGTGAGATTTTATTGGACACATGCTTGCCATTTGCAGGAACACAGAGCTAACACCGCATAAAAAGCATGTTAAATCTCAACAGTGACAGAGGAGAAGCTGTTTGAGATCATGTCAATGCACACTACACAACTTGGCAGAATTTTTCTCTTTAATAAGCACTGTTGACTTTTAGAAAAATCTATCTTCCTCTCTTGGGTGAGTATATATTCACCAAAATCTTAGAGCCACATGTACTGTCTAATGTGAAAACATGATGGATAGGGGTACTGTTTCCCAAGCTTGAAAGATATTTACACAATTTCTTTGGGACCTTGCTTCCCATATAAATATCACATTACAATGTTTTAATCGTTCAGTACTAAAAAGGAGCTAGGTACTATAGTTCATAAAGAAAACAAAGCAAAATGGAGGCTGTTAATAATGTAAGAATCTTGTTTTTATTAATCTTATGTGAATTCATAGGAAGACAGTGCTGCAGTGGATATATTTTCCAAGCTGGAAGAAATTGTTTTAATCCCACACGATTAATGTAATTAAAAATAGGAAAGCCACATTGACTGCATAGATGACTTGGACATTTTGCAATTTAAGTAACTGTAATGTAAATCAAAGAATTTAAAATAAAGCTCTGGTCTATTTTACCCTCATTAACTATGAAACAGATTTGTTTTATTGGGTTTTGTTTTTGTTTTAAATTCTCTGAAGCTTGGGTTGCTTTCCCAGGGTGAATTCTTTACTAATACATATCACCCTCAAAACAGAAGATTTCCCATCAAACTATTGGCATCCACTAAGCACTAATAACTTAAGAATTCAGCCATGCAGAAAAGCAATCTGGGGTGTCCAGGAGTGAATTACCTGTTCCACAGATAACCCTGCCTTTGCACAAAAGAAACAGGGGAAAGAGGACTGCACTGTTCTCTTGATAACAAATAACAAAGACTCTCCCTGATTTTCACCTTTTCCTACTCCAGGAATGAAGATGGAAATTTACGCAAAGCATCCTGGTCCTTGCTCATTATGATTCTGCAAAGTCCTGCCATTTAGGAAATGTGTCTGAATTTCTGTGGAGATGAAACAGGAAGGTCAGACTGAGCTTTAATCAAAGGTATCTCCCTGCTGGGGTAAGAGGCTTCCCTCCCTCATATATGTGGCTTTAATTTGATTGCTTTTTTTTTTTTTTTTTTTTTGAGGTGCCTAAAACCATGTCAAGGCCTGACCGGACTGTTGTTCAGTTCATCCCTGAAGCCGAGTGAGGACACCGATGTTGTCATTGACAATTTACTCCTGCAGCATTTCTCTGCTAGACCGAGAGGGATTTTGTCACTGGTGCACCATCGAAAATACATGAAGGACTTGCCCCTTATTAAGAGATGTCATGTCAGCAGAGCTAACATTTATAATACAACCCTAGCAAAAGTGGGCACGCTGCTTCAAGGGAGATAATCTCCTCCAGGAGAGAGGGTATTGTGCTGTCATTCCATTTCCTTCAGAGGCTTTTCACTTCTTTCTGAACTCTGTGATAGTGTCTTCCCCCCCGCTGGGCCCCAGCAGCATTCAGCAACCCCACTGACACATGTAAGTACCCCTCCTCCCTGCCCCTCTCTCTCCCTCTTACTCTCCTCTCTTCTCCCCTCCCCGTCTTTACTGCTGGAAGCACCTTGGTAATCTCCAACCCTTTTGTTCCCTAGGAAAGAGAATCCCTTTTACTTTGCCGTGTCCGAATGCCATCCATCATTCATTCTACATTAAGTGGAAATTGTTGGTTTCCTCCTGAGATACCTGCTTGTTAGAATGATTGACAGATCAGGTTGTTTTGCAGTGTATAAGGATGTCCCCACACAACTATAGGGTAGGACATCTCTCCTCCCAGACTTTACATTGAGTGTCCCATGTAAGTTTTCCTCTTCAATTTAGAAGTCTCCCAAGCCCACTAAAATGAAAGTCTCTGCGTGTTATAAAGAAAGCGTGATTTCTATTCATCAGGTTGAAAAACATGGGTTTCCACCAGATGGGTGTCAGTAGTACGGCTGGCCCAAACAAAACTGCCCCCACCTTTACCTGCGCCCTTTCCCCAGGCAGCTCTTCTCCACTTTTCCTGCTGGCTGGCTGGCTGGCTGCTGCCGGCTAACAGATCATTAATGGTGGCTTAACTGGGGGCCATTTCCAAGGAGGTTTGCAACTGAAAAGTGAGAAGCAAGGAAAATCTGCTATATGACCTTGGAAAGCTGTTGTTCCATGTTCTAAATAAAATCTTTGAAGCAACTCCAAGGATGTTATCCAGGACTAGGGACTTTCAAGAAGGCTAGGACCTTCACTATGCCTGCCCCTTCCTTCGTCTCTACAGCCTTTCCTTAATAAAATGCCTGTACTCCTGCTTGAACACCTTGAACTATAGAAACTTCAAGACATTAAGTAAGAGTGCTTTAGAAAATCAAAAAACAACTACTTTTTCAAGGTCACAAATATCTGCCTTCCTACTTTTTGGTTGCACAGGTTACCGGCTGTCACAGCACAGCACAGCACAGCACCTAGACTTTTGAAATCTAGTTACCACAGTCAGAATATTACCCTAACAGAGCATCATGGCAGCTCTGTCTCCAGTCCCAATCATCACCCTCCTACTGCCCCGTATTAAGGGACTCAAAGTCAGATTCTTATCCTCAGGTCTTGCATTCTCTACCCTGGGAGCAGCCACATTCTCTCTCTGTCTCTGTCATCCTGCCTTTTTTATGACTCTTGGTTGAAAGTGGCATAAGCAGACTTATGGGAAAGAAAAGGAATCTCTTGTCCAGAGTTGAAGGTATCTCACAGAAATCAAGAAAGGGCTGACCAGCAGACTATGGGAAGGGCTTGGGGTTCATGAACAGAAGCAGGACCACAGTGGTGCCCCTCACCCTATCTCTGCTGAGTGTTCTTCAGTCTTTCTCAGTCTCGCTCTTGCTTTAGCTCTATCCTCAACTGGTATCATTTTCTCTGTCCCTATGACAGTAAAGCACAATAACAGAATTATCTTTCAGGGACAAATTTTAAAATGCAGGCTAATACTTTGAATGGCGTATGTAGGCACCTTAATCTTTGACCATAACCTGTGTTCAGGTGTAAGCACACCCACGCTCACTGCAACCTGATGGCCAGATAAAGGTCAAAAAGGGAGAGGATGATTGTGGTAAGCTGAATCATCACCCTCAAAGATACCCAGGCTCTAATCTCTGGAACCTCTGAACATTACCTATATGGCCAAAGTGACTTTGCAGACGTGATTAAGTTAAGGATCTTGAGATCGGAAGGTTATTCAGGATTATTAAGTAAACCCTAATGGAAACAAAAGTGTCCTTTAAAAAGACAGGCGGAAGGAAATTCCATTTAGAGGAGATGGAAACTGAGATTAGAGTGATGTGCTCTGAAAATGAAGGAAGGGGCCAAGACCAAGGAAGGCAAGCAGGCACTAGAGATGAGAAAAGGAAGAAAAGACAAGGAACTAGATTCTCTTTTACAGCCTCAGAAGAGCACACAGCTCTGCTTGCACCTTGATGACAGTCCAGTGAAAACCATTTCAGATTTCTGGCATCCAGAACTGTTGGAGAATATGTTTGTGTGGTTTGAAGCCAACAAGTTAATGGCATTTTATTGCAGCACCCATAGGGAGCCAGTTAGAAGTTCTTAACCTACAAGGAGTGATGGCAATGCCCAGGAAGGGAATTCTTGGTAAAGCTCTGAACTGTCAATACAAAAGGAGCCTCCACAATCCTGCGTCAGGAGGGGGTGGGTATCACAGTGTCAGCCCCTTTCTGACTTCATAGACGCTCAAAGAAAGTACCTCATGATTGAGCAACCAGATGCAAATCCTTTCTGCTTTAAGGGGCAAAGGTCCAAAAAAAAAAAAAAAAAAAAAAAAAGTAGCATTGGCGAGGAATGGTCACATGGGAGGAAGTTCAAAGAGAAACCAAGTACGAGGACAAAGACCTAAAGGGAGAAGGAAAGAGAAGTATAAGGCTTTAGAAAGAACTCTAAGTCAGAAATTTAGGGTTCTGTTCTCCCTGATTCTACTTGTAAGAGGACGGTGCATAGCCCTTGTCTATGCATCTTTGACAGCAGGATTTAAATGACATGATCCTGAGGATCTCCTCCAGCTCTAGGATGGGTGATTGTCAAACTTCTGTCCAGATTTTGGCCTCAATGTTCTAGAGTTCAATCTTGGGGTTCTTGAACTTAACTTTCTTATGCTTTGACATGGTTGGTACAGTGACATAAAATCCTGCATAACTAAAATGGAAAACCTACAAATGGTCACGTATTAAACTCCAAAGATTATTTAGTAAGAAAGAGAACAAGAGAAGCTAAGAGCCTTGAGTCAGCCCTGGAGAAAATCTTCACAGTGAACTAGCAGCTGCTTATAGAAGCAAATGTGAATATTCCTCAAGGAAATCTAGAGAGAGTTCTTCAGAGTTGAAGGTAAAACACAAACCCATCAGCACCCCTAGAGGGAAGGACTCATTCCCTGGTAATGGTAGAATTTAATGATAACAGGAAAAAAATGGCAGTTTTAAAAAAAAACAAGGTAATTTCTGTATTTAGGAAATAAATTGAAGATAAACAAATGTGCCTGAAATTGGCACATCACAAGTTATTTTGTCCTAAATTCTTCATCTCTGATCCTTTTGTCAGCTAAAATCATAGCAATCTTAACAAAAGTTATTAGTTATTTCAACCTCTAGAAAAAAAATGTAGACATAAATTGTACTTTCAATAGCCTGAAATCATCTGCATAGCTCTGTCATCTATATGGAAATACGGAAGTTTTTCTTCTGTCCCATACTATAATACAAAGAAGGGAAGCTGTGTGGGCCAGTTCAATACTGTCATCATTTAAATGTAACAGACCCCAAAACGCAGTGGTTTAATCAAAAAGGGTTCGACTCTTTGCCCATTAGAGTGAGTTCAGAGGTTGACCATCCACAATTAGTCCAAGGATTTCACAATGACATCAGTGTCTCAACAACTTCTACCTTCTGCTCTGTCCCCCTCAGCAGATGGCTCTGCTTTACACTGTTAACCTATGTACACAAGGCAGCAGCTCCAACTTCAACTCACTCTCCATTCCAGGCAAGAACAAGAAGGGAGTGCAAAGGGCAAGAAGTAAAAGGCATACTGTTCCTTTTCAAAGCCTCGCCTGAAAGCAGCATCTCCTTCCATCCTATTACCAGAGCTGTGTCTCCCTTTTTCATCCCCAGCTGCAGAAGAGGCTGGGCAATGCCGTTTCTTAAAACTGGGTACCTTGCTCTCTTAAAGAACATCAGAATTTCCTTTAGGAATAAAGTCAAGGAGAATAGATACTGGATATACAACTAAGATCTCCACCATATTCTTAAAAACAACAACAACAACAAAACCTACGAACTATTTTATTTGCCTCAATGAAAATGAATATTGGGAATTCTCTTGTAACTACTTAAAAGAAGACTATTTAAGCTATTTAAAAGAACACTCTAGTAATCGGGTGTAGTCAGTAAGAATCCTTGGTTGCAAGCAACTGAAACCAACTGACAAACTGGGGCAGGAGAGGAGAAGCTGGGTTGTTGGGCAGGTACTAGGCTGTTTCACAAAAGTGAAGAAAAGTTTAAAAAACCTACGCTCAGAAGGAAAGAAGACAAAATAAGGATATTCCAAGGATGTCTTGGACTTTTTCTCTACAAATCTGCCAAAAACAGACACAGACCATATCGTGCATCTTACTAAAATCGCAAGGGGATAACGGCCAGCTCATGTCACAGCTGTGTTTTTATTAGGTCACTGAATCAACCTATAAGGCCAGTATTTTCTGAGTGACAGGACATACGATAGTGTCCAGTAATCCCTTGGGTATCATCCCCTTGCTTACCACTTTTGTTGTGAAGTGAACTTAGAGGTAATATGTTTACTCTGACAGCGTATATGACCTTCAATAAACTCAAAGAAGATGAGTGTAGGTACAAAGGGAGGAAAAAGAAATCCAGAGCATGCAGATCTATTCTGATAGTAAAAAGAAAAAGAAAAAAAACCTCTAATTTATTCATTGATGTCAGGGGGCCCAATTTAGTTGATCTAATTACCAGGTATTGAGAAGGCACCCTTGAGGGGCGCCTGGGTGGCTCAGTGGGTTAAGCCGTTGCCTTCGGCTCAAGTCATGATCTCAGGGTCCTGGGATCGAGTCCCGCATCGGGCTCTCTGCTCAGCAGGGAGCCTGCTTCCTCCTCTCTCTCTCTCTGCCTGCCTCTCTGCCTACTTTGTAATCTCTCTCTGTCAAATAAATAAATCAAAAAAAATCTTAAAAAAAAAAAAAAAGAGAAGGCACCCTTGAGGTTTGGCACCAGATTGTGGTTCAGGATTGGATGTCATGGCTTGATAAACTGGTCGCTTGGCAATGATCCTAGCTAGGCAAGTCAGATCGAGTGAGGGCAAACTCACAAAATTGAACCTATAGCAAGAACAGCATCTATCTCTGCCCCATGCTGGCCTTATTCAGAAGCCCTCTGATTAAAAAGCACACTGACTAATAACAGAAAATAACGACATCTCCAGCCATCCTGTCTACCTGATTACTAAGAATCTCTTCTACAGTGAAAGTCTTCTGAAAGGTGTACATGAGGTGCAACTGGTTTCATGCTCCAGGCTGATTCTGAAAGAGCCATGCAAACCAGACCATTCCTAACTATCTTGCTAACAATATCCTAATTTTGCTGTCTCCCAACAAGGGTCAGACAAAAACAACTGCCTAAAAATTAATATAGATCCTGATTTTTAAGCCAAGTTTCCTTTTAGGCGAACTAAATAGCAAATTGTTACACTTGATTTTTCTGGCCAAGAGGAGGTTTAATTTTCTCCACTGTCTTTCAGGGTCACTCCTATCTGGAGCTGTAATGCCACAGACTACTTCCAATCCATATTAGTATTTTAGAGAGAACCCAGTACAGGTGTTTTATCTTTAGCCACATGGTTATAGGAAACTCCCCATAAAGCTATCCATAGGTACAGACTGAGAAATTCATGAACAATGGGAGTGGGGGCAACTTGACTATACAAATAATTGTGTACACTCAGTATCTGGTTTGATGATGGAATATTACTAGCTATGCCCAGAGTTGAAGCTAGGTATAACAAATAGATCAGTAGCTTATGAATAGCTCAAGACCTATAGCTGTCTAAGACCAGGGAATCTGTCTTCACCAGAGTCCATTTAAAATCTGGAAGTTTATTCTGAAAAGGAGGAGTTACCTAACAAAGAGCATGATTTGTCCTCAAACTCTAGAGATCATGACTGGATTGTCCCATTAGGGCTTATCACAGATTCCATTGTGCATCCTGGTCTCCAAACAGTACCTTTGGAGCTGTTGGGTCGTTAGAGTTGAGTAAAGAACAACACAAATTTGCTATGAAAGAGCCAAAGATGCTCCTCTTGCTCTGGGAGATTTTCAGAAATCCAGAGGTGATAAATCCACAATTCTTGCTCTTTCTTTCTTGTCATGTTTTACTCCAGGTATGTTTTCTTGTCTCACAGACTCTGGGTTTCATCACCATATGACTTGCTTTGATCAGTAGAATATGGGTGGATATGCCAGCATTCCAGCTCCTAAAAGAGACTTTAAGATGTGATGTGCATTAATTGTTCTCCTATACCCTTGTCCTACACCAGGAGAAGAACATCCCTAGTCGGTTAGCAATCTAGAATGAAAAGACCCAGAGAGCAGACCTGAACCCCCCCTGCTGTGTGCAGTAGACGTGCCATAACAATATGTCATTCAAGTGAAAGAAAAGTAAATGCTTCCTTTTGCAAGCCACTCTGATTCTCAAGGCTTCTGTTACACAGTAAAATCTACGAAAGCTGACTAGATGCCAAATAACTAGGTCAGAGACAATGCACAACATGCTTCTTTCAAATACGATACAAACTGTCTTCAGAACATGAAGAGGATTGCCATGCCATGTGTGGTGCCTCCTTCTTCATGTAGGAGACACTAGGTATAAACACTTGTCCTTTATTTTAGAAATCATAACCTAACATACTCAAAACCATGTATGCCATAGAAATGTCAAAGTAGCAAACCCCAGAATTCTTGTAAGCCTTACCTCCTACCCCTTGAACCAAAACATCAGGGGGCATCTCCCATTTCCTGTTTCCTGTTTTCCCAGGCCTACCACTTTACCATCATCAGTGTAATGAACCTGTATAGAAGCTACTCTTTTTTTTTTTTAAGATTTTTTTTTTTTTTGACAGACAAGTAGGCAGAGAGGCAGGCAGAGAAGCAGGCTCCCCGCCGAGCAGAAAGCCCAATGCGGGGCTCGATTCCAGGACCCTGGGATCATGACCTGAGCTGAAAACAGAGGTTTTAACCCACTGGGCCACCCAGGCACCCCCAGAAGCTACTCTTGATGGCTTACGCAGACTTTGTCCAGGCCAGTGCACCAATCCCGCAGCTGCTGTGAATATTATAGGCCAATGGCTCCAGGCAGGAAGAAACTTACTGAGAAGTATTCCTCATGGCCCACTGTTTGTCTGTATATCACAGGCTGCTAGTTTTCTATTCCAGAATATACTGGGGTGCCCCCACACATACCACACAATCCAATGACCAATGTGAAATACCTGGCCTTACACATTTCCTAAGAATCTACTGCAAGCTCTCCCCTATATGGTGGCTATTTGGGTTGAGGTAACTGGGGCTGTAGCAACAGAAATGGGTTCTGGCTGGCTTAATTGCAAACATTAGTGGAAGAGTATAGGAGTGGCCCCCAAATTAAAATAGCGGTTGAGCAATGAAGATTTGAGATGTGAAGAAACCATGGAAGCTCCAGGGACATTTGCAGTAGAGATCAAAAACTGTCTTTGGTGGTGGTTCTCAAGGTTGCCTGCACATTACAATCACATGAGGATTATAAAATCCTGTGCTGATATTCAGTCCATACCCTAAATGAGTTAAAATCAAAGTCCTTTGGAATGGGACCCAAGCATCAATATCTTTCAAAATCCCAGAGGTGATTCCAATTGGCAGCCATTGTTGAAACTAGCTATATCAAAATCACCTAGAAGGCTTATCAAAACAGATCACTGGGCTGCAATCCCAGAGTTTCTGATATACATAACAATTGGTTAGAAATGATGTGTGTTTATAACAAGTTCCCGGGTGATGGTGAACTTGGGTCTGGGGTGGGCCCAAGGTTCTGTGTTCCTAACAAGTTCTCCTGTGATCTGAGGCTGCGGATACTCAAATCACACTTAGGACAGCAAAGTTCTACAGCAGTGGCTCTCAAAATTTAGCAAGGATAAAAGTCACTGTAAACCTTGTGAAAACACCAGATCGTGATTCATTGGTTCTGAGGTGAGAGCCAACATTTTCTATTATTAAGTAGCTCCCAGCTGATGCTGATGCTGCCAGTCCTTAGACCGTACTTTTTCTAGCACTGCATAGAATGATGGGTCTGAGCCATGGGTGCTTTTCCTCCCAGAGGGACACTGGGCAAGATCTGGATACATTTTTGATTGTCACACCATGGCAGATTGGGAGAGAGAAGTACGGAGAGATAGCACCCAGCATCTAGTGGGTAGAAGTCAGGGAAGCAGCTAAACATCCTACAGTGCATAGACAGGACATTCCCCATGACTAATTGCTCAGCCTAAAATGTCAAAGTGCCAACATGGAGAAACCCTGCTGTAGAGGGTGGCTGTTAACAAAAGTCCACTGCTCCTCCCTAGCTATCCAGCCTGAATTTGTAATTCCTGCAAGAAAGAATAATATTGTCCCTGCTTAGGTGTCTACTCTTGGATCAACCCACTATGCCAGGGAGACAAGACCCTGTAGTACCTGCAAGACAGAGAAAAGCAACAGAAGGCAGACAGTGAGCTATTCTGAAAGTCAACAGAAGGAGGGAAAGGTATAACTTTAGCCAAGACAATTGTGCTCACTAGAGCAGGGTGGCCGTGGGTAATAGGCATGTTTCTGAGAAATGATGAATGATTGAGTGTTCATACACACAGCAGTCACTGGAACTGCTGCTGTAGCCCAAACAGCTGCAAACCTCACTGCAGTTTCTTGAAGTGCTGGGCAGCTGCAAAGAACTCCCTGTATTTACTGTCCATGTGTCCTTGAAATAAATCTCTACCCCTCAGGTAACGGAATTATTTATTTGCCTTACACCCTGAAGCATGTACACACACAGACAGGCACATGCAGGTACACACACACACACACACACACACACACACACTCACACAATGTTCACTGTTAATTCAATTTAAATTTTCAATCTATTCCTCATAAAAATGGGTGAAACACATAACCGAGACGGGGGGGTGGTAAAGGAAATGATCCTGCCCTAGTCCTTATTTTCTCTCTGGTTGTTCCATTCTGTCTCAGACACTAATTTCTCCATTCTGCCAGAGATCGTTCTGCAAATACTACTTTCTTGAATGGGAGGAATAAGAGCTACCCAGTACCGAGGACTCCTTCAGACTCTACATGCACACACCTGCATATATAATACATGTATACATTTATGTGTTTTCAATCCTCGTAACATTCTTATGAGGTAGTGGTATTATTATCAATGAAGACAATCAGCTTTAGAGAGATTAGATAACTTGTTCAACATCATGTATTTCCTTAAGCAGTAGAACTGGAATGCAAGCCCAGGTCTATAGAACACCAAAATCTTTCACTTAAATCTCTCACCACTCTCTTCTCCTTTTCTCACCCACTCTGGCCTTTTCCCTACTTCCCAGTTCCAAGCATGAGACACAATATAACCTGACATCCTCAGGAGCTAAAACAGGTTAATAAAACCCCACAGGATTATCAAATTAAAACCAAAAAAGATAGTCGAAGTTGGATACACTTATAGTACTTGGTGCTTATTAAAGACATCTGAATACCTGATGAAGACATCTGAATACCAGATATACCTGAGATATACATCAACACTTAATAACAAGAGAATTTTCATGTCAGTAGAGATAAGAACACACCACATGAGTGATTGCAGACCAGATGGTAAAGTAAACTTAGAATGAGAGAATCCTCATTGCAACAGTTTTCTCAACAAAGATACCACATATGAGCCTGTTATGACAACTAGCTCCCTATAGATCACCCAGAAACATGCTGTCAGATCAGCCCAGCTGGAATGAACCCTGGGTGTTAAAGAATGTATTAGGAATTTCCCAGTGCTTTGTGGGTTTTGGACCCAGGGCTTCACTAGCTGTGGCCACAGAGGGTAAATGAGCAGAGCATGCACGAGCTATGCCAGCTCCTCAGAAGGTTGTCTTTCTTAGATCACCAAAGCCATTGGCCAGATGTCTGGTCACCCCTTGTGCTTTGCATAATACCAAGTATTCTGCAGATGGTTCCCCAAGTGCTAAATAATAACGTGCCTAGCTTTCAAGGGCTATTTGCAGTATAGTCATTCTCTACACTCATTCTATCAACGGCTGTTGTCTTCACTCTTGGTGGGAAACAGCATTACGAGTGACAAGATGGACAACTGGTTCAAAGGCATCTTCAGAAACAGAGCTCATGGCTCCCAATCATTTCAAACCCTTACAGCATTTGACTGGAGCAAAGCATAAACAATTTTAGTGGCTTGTCCTTTATGCTAGTTGCAAAATTTACAGCCACCCCTCCACCTGCATCTTCTCTGAGATCCTATCTGCCTTTGAGGGCTAACATGACATAATTCTACTCTACTATATAATGTAATGGTGAAGAGGAATTTTCTGCTTGGAAGAGACCGTCTCATTTCAATATGCTGTGACATCTTTTGGAAACCAATATCCTCTATAATGGGGAATGGCTGCAGATCAAGGGCAATCATTTCTGTGATTTATGAGCAGTGCAAGCAGATGGTTTTTTGAATATTTGGCTTTTTCCCAAAAACCTCATGCAAGCTAAGCTGTTGTATCTTATTGCATGAAAAGCCTCTGATTCCAGGTAAGGGGATGGGCTGACTCAGAATCTGACTTTGTACTTGAAAACCGGGACATGCTGCTAAACTACAGAAAGCCAAGAAACTTTTTTTTTTTTTTTTAAATTTCTCCTACCACTAGCAGCAATCATAACCACAGATCACGCTGTAAGCCAAGAAAGAGAAAGCCAGATACCTGGTCTGGAAGGTGAAGATGTCTCACTTTGCTATGGTTATTAGATTATCAATTTTCTCCCCTCAAGACCTGTGTGATTCGCAGGGAACACTATTAGCCTGGCAAGAATTAATTACAGCCCTGATAAAGGTGACCTTCCAAACAAAAGCAAAGAGACAAACCAGTCTTCTGTGTGAAGCACCTGAGAAGTTAGGAGGTTTAACTAGGAGTCTAAGCAGGATCTTAAAAAATACTATCTAAAAGGGGTATGTTGGGCTCTTGTAAGTGGAAGGCCAGGTGAGTGGGACCTTAGCCTTGGCCATGATAGCAAATTTTAATTATCTACAGTATTCAATATTTTGAATGTGAAGACCTTCAATTCAATTTGGTTAATTTTTTTTTTCACAGATAAAAAGAATGGGAATTATTTGAAGATTCAGGATTGATAGTGGATAAAAATATATCCTTTCATCTCAACTTCAGAATCTTGGGGATGTTGCCCATATAAGTGAAGGCAGCCAGTCAGAGTGATTTGAAACAGGGAACCATGAGAAGTGACTTTCCCTACAGTCAATATATCCCACGATGTGTCATTAGTTTGGGATACTATCTGTTGCTCTTATTTTTCCGGAAGAAAGTGTGTAATCAAAATGAGTCTTTAATGATCCTACGCTCTTTCCCAGAACAGTAAAAAACCCTCCCCCGCTCCTTCAGTTTCTCAGGCCCAGCAGTGCCACGACTTTGCCTATTTAAAACTGTGTGTTCAGAAAAGGTTTTGCTACTGCTAACAATCCTCCAAGGAAACCTAAGTCACATTGTTACTGCAGGGCTTTGTTTTGGGCCTGAAATGGAAGCCTTCAGTACCTGTTTGAAGGATTTTAAAGGTAAACAGCCAGAAAGGGAAAGCTTTCTTCTGCAGTGCCACTAAATTGCCACAAGGCAAAATTCCTCTGTGACAGATTCTCCCCTGAAATGTGCCAAACATTCCAGAAATGAACCATGAGGCCTCTAGCACTCCCCACCTGTACCCCTCAGGCCTCCTGTTGGTCCTGTAAACAAGCCCTTGCACTTGTTCTGTCCATTTTTACAGCTTGAGCCCTCCTCAAGAGTGCAGACTGAGTCTCCTTAGGAAGTCATAGATTTTCAGTTCTATTAATATTCTTTTTATTCCACAAGTTCTTTTTTTATTCAGTCACTTATTTATTATGTATCGATTTAACAGCCATTTACTGATTGCTTGTCCCCACTTCAGGACACAGGCCTGGGCCCCCAGCTCTGAACAGAACACACAGGTTCTGCTTAACTTCGTGTTAGTTGTTTTACTTTTAATAACCTACTGAATTAATTGCTCTATATTTTTCTTGTTTAATAATGGAAAGATTTGAAACTATGAATTTGCTTCTGATTACAGCTTTGATGACATACCATTAATGTTTTTACTTAATGTCTTTCTTGTCATTGTTTTTTCTAATAACCAATTTGAGTATCTCTTTGACTTAAGAGTTTGCAAATGGCTAGTTTGTATTAATGATTGCATAATCTCAACAAACAAGAAGTTGGAGATATTTTGCTTCCTTATTATTAATTTCTGGTTTATTTTCCATTGCAGCCAGAAATGTACCTATTGTATTCTGCTTTCTAGAATTTTTCTGGTTTCTTTGTGGACTAATAGGTTATCAATTTTTTGTAAATTTTTTTATTGTGGGCTGACAGAAAATTATATTCTGTTAGTAATGGACTTTGAAATTATTTTGTTCAAATGCTATTATTATTTTATATACCTTATTATTATACTGTAATATTACATAGCATAATCATATACATTATATGTATGTTACAAATCATACTATTAAAATTTCTTATTAATTGGTTTATTTAGATGTTCTTTTCTTTGTGTTTGATTAGTTAAAAGCTGAGATGTTCAAAATCTCAAATTTTTAGTGTTTGCTTATATATATTGAAGTTATTTTATTCAGTACATTAAAATCAATAACTATTACATCTTCTTGATCTCCTTTAATGGTTTTGCCATGAATTTTATTTTCTTTGATGTTAATGTTGCTGTCTACTTTAATCTGCTTGTGTTCATCTTTATGTATGTTATTCCTAGTTTTTATTCTGAAATTTTCCTTCTTCATGTATCTCTCATATAGCATTTACCTTGACTATTTAGAATTTGCTTTGCACTTCTATTTGATATATGCTTATTAACAACACCTAAAAATCTTCATTTTCTTATTAGAAAGGTTAACCCACTTAAATATATTATCATAATATGAATGTAATACATAATAATATAATAGTAATATATAATAGTATGTAATATGTATATATGTATGTAATATATATATAATAAATATGGAATATATAATAGGTCTTACTCTATTCCTTTTTTTAATAAAATATGTTTTATGCCCTCTACTAGATTTATTTTTTTATTTTTATTTTTTATTTATTTTATTATTATTTATTATTTATTATTTATTTATATTTTTATTTTTATTATTTATTTACCTCTGCTAGATTTTTCTTTTATACCTGTTTTTTTCCCCATTTTTTGCTATATTGATCATACTTTTTGTTTTATTTCTATTTTCAGTTAGTAGATTACTTATGTTTTTACAAAGGTATATATCTTTGGCTTTCTACTGATGTCCACTTTGCTCTAGAACCATTTATTAAAAGGCTAGTTTCCCTCCATTAGATTGCTTTTTACCTTTGTCAAAAATCAAGCAGGCATATTTGTGTGGGTCTACTTTCAATTCTCTATTCTGCTCATCGATCCATGTGTCTAAGCTTCTGCCAATAATATACAGTTTTGATACTATAGAAGCTGGGTAGACTGATTCCTCCTAATTTATTATTTTTCAAGTTGTCTAGCTATTCTAATTCCTTTGACTTAACCATTTAAAAAATAGAATAACCTTGTGCATATCAACAAGAAGTTATATACGGGATTATGAAAGGAATTGATTAAACCTCTATTATCAATCTGTGGAGAATTCACATTTTTATTATGTTGATTCTTCCAATCCATGAACATGGTATGTCTCTTCAGTTATTTAAATAATCTGTGTGTGTGTGTGTGTGTGTTTAATCAGCATTCTGTGGTTTTTCAGTATTCAAGTCTTGTTCACATTTTGGTAGATTTGATAATTTTGCACCTAAGTATTTCTCTCTGGGTTTTTTAAATAAATATAAAAATTTTTAAAGATTTATTTATTTATTTTAGAAGGGGGAAACACAGAGGGAGAAGGAAAGAGTCTCAAGCAGACTCCATGCTGTGTGCAGAGCCTGACTTGGCGCTCCATTTCATGACCCTAAGATCACGACTTGAGCCAAAACCAAGAGTCAGATGTTAACCAACTATACCACCCAGGTACCCCATAAATGGTATTTTGTTTTTAAGTTTGATTTCCATATGACCATTGCTAGCATATAGAAATACAATTGATTTTTCTATGCCTATCTTGCATCTTATGACTCTGAACTCACTTATTAGTTCTAGGAGTTTTTATGTAGATTCTGTGGGATTTCTTTGTAGACAATTATGTCATCTGAAAACAGGAATAGTTTGGGGATTTTGTTTTGTTTTTATTTAATTTTATTTTTTCAGTGTTCCAAGATTCATTGTTTATGCACCAGACCCAGTGCTCCATGCAATATGTGCCCTCCTTAAAGGAATAATTTTGTTTTTACATTCTAATTCATATGCTTTTTAGTTCCTTTTCTTTCTTATTGATTTAGCTATAATTTCTAGCACTATGTTGAATAAAATTGGTGAGAGTAGATATTGCTTTATCTTCTTCCCAATCTTAGGGAAATGCATTCAGTCTTTCACAATTAAGTAAAATATTTGTTGTAGGATTTTTGTAGATGATCTTTATCAAATTTAGGAAGTTGCATTTTTTTTTTTGCTTTGATCACGTCTTTATTCAAAATTAGCTATCCAAAATTATTTGACCTTTATGAATAAATGTCAAGTTTTTAGGCAGCAGGCTTCTCAGCAGTGGGTTTCTTTTCTGCAGGCTTCTTGTCAGCTGCTGGTTTCCTAATAGCTGCAGCCTTTTTCCCCACTATAGGTTTCTTCTGCTTCTTCACACCAGCAGCCTTCTTTCCTTTCTTCCCTGGAAGGAAAGGCTTCTTGCCTGGAACCCCCTTCTCACCTGATTTGGCTTCCAAAGCTGCTACCACTTTATCCATCCAAAGTTTGTGATTCTTGGCCTGATGAAGAATGGTATTCTGGCACATGGTCTTCACATATGGGTTTATCTTCAACATGATTCTCAGGTTCTTCTGTGGATTCTTCTTCAGGACCCAACAATGAATCTTCTTGTGTGGTGCTCAGAGGGATTTTTGGATCTCTGGATTTTTCAAGATTCTGCTAAGGTCTGTATTAAGCATCTTATGCATGGGAAGGTTGTGGTTACTCTCGAGGGAGGCAGCCTCATGCCAAGTGCCATACAGATTGTCTAACTTGTAAAAAGCACTTTCAGTCCAAATGCAGAAACATCCCACATGCCCACCAGGAGCAAGTTTCAAAATGTTCAGTTTGCTTACATAAAGTAAAGTAATTCCAAGTTGTTTCTGAAGGCCTTGATGATACCATTGTCTTCATTGTAGATGACGCAGGGTCCCCTGCACTGGATATGATGACAGTTTCTCATTTTGCCCTTGCCAGCTCTCATTTGCTGAAAGGCATAGACCTTTTTGGTATCATCCCAGGCTTTAAGTTTCTTAAGTAGCAAAACAGCCTCCTTGGTCTTCTTGTAGCCTTCAACTTTATCTTCAATCACCAAAGGAAGTTCAGGAACTTCCTCAATACAATGACCTTTAGACATAACTAGCACTGGGAAGACCGAGGCAGCCAGGGCAGAGCAGATGGCATATCACTTCTGTATTATGTTCACTCTGCGATGCCAATGGTGCCAGGTTTTGGTGGGGGCAAACATGTGCCCCCACGATGCATATTTCCAAAAGCACCCTGGCCAGAACGGTGAGTCCCACCACCTCGAACTCTGGGAATAGACCTACAGCTCTGCCAGTATCCCAAGACTTAGCACTGGTTTGATGAGTTGCTAATTCACTGACAGCATATGCCTGTCTGTTGTTTTTGTGCAAGTTGGTGTGAACAAAGTTCACTATATCAGGTCGAATGGGAGCCTTGAACACAGCAGGCAAAGTAACATTTTTGCTAGATGATTCTCCCTTTTTGGAGTACATAGATATCAATGGGCCAGCATACACCATTGTGGGGAGAGGAGAGGGCCAGGAAATCGTATTCTGTTCCTATTTATACTAAAAGTCTTTGTGGTAAGTATGTATTGAATTATGTGAAATGCTTTTTGACATAATGGATACTGAATTATGACAAATTATTTTTCAGCATTGCTTGTTATAAGCATATAATATTTTTCTCTACCCTGTAAATATGGTGCATTGCATTGGTTGATTATCAAATAGTCTTGCATTGTTGGAATAAACCCCACTTACTCATGATGCATAATTCTTTTTATATTTAACTGAATACTATTTGCTAATATTTTGTTATGGATTTGCATCTAAATTCATGAAGGATATTAGTCTGTAGTTTTTTTTTTTTTGTAATGTCTTTGACTAATTTTTTTTTGTATCAGAGTAACACTAGTGTCATAAAACAAATTGGGATATACTTCCTCCTAGTCTCATTTCTAGAAGAGATTGTATACAACTGATATGAATTCCTCCTTAAATGTTTGGTATAATCCTCCAGGAAAACTAGCTAAGCCTGGAGATTTCTGTTTGGGGAGTTTTAAAATAATGAATTCAATTTCTTTAATAGTTACGGAGCTATTCATATTATCTGTTCTATATTGGATGAATTATGGTAATATATTTTTTTGAGGAAAAATATATTTGGTCCATTCATCTAAATTATCAAATTTATGTTTATAAAGCTGTTCACTGTGATCTCTGCTGACATCATGGAAAATGTGAGTTGTTTTCTTACCACTGGACAGTGGTGAAAGTCTTGACCCCCTTCTAGATGTCCTCTGACCCCAATCCAGGAGGAGGGACAAAAGCACCTCATTACTGCTGGGTTGGGTTGGAAGTCCAAGATTTCTACATGGTATCCACTGACACTGCAGAGTGCATGAAGCCTCCTTATTGCCCCACAGGTATGGAAGGTTTGGCTCCTTACTCAGCCTTCTCTGACACCACCCTGACCAAATTGTCACATTCTGTCAGGGGTAGAAGTCTAGGTTCCCCACTTTAACTTTTGTTGGCATGGGTGACAGTAAGGTCATAAAATTTCTGAGGTGTTTGACTATAGCAGAGTGGTTATTGTCTAAAAGTTTTCAGTCTTTCTAGGCTGCCCCTTTTCCAGTCCTTTGGCTAGAAGGCAGAGGCTTTGGTGAGATTTTCAAACCTGTACTCAGTGGTTTTTCTAGGCTGCTGGCTTCTTTAGTTCTAAATCTGGGATGTATGAGCCAAAGATGAAAATCCAGGGAATTTAGCATCGTGTCATTCCTTGGGTCCCAAGAACCCCAGTTAATCTAATTTCTTCTCTCCACCTTTCAAACTCTTTTCATGTTTGTTTTATATGTAATGTGTAGTGATTTTGTTTGTAGTTAGAGGCAAGAATAAAGAAAAGCATGTTTACTTCATCCTCTCAAGAGAAGTCCAGAGTTTCTTTAAAAACAAATTTTAAAAATCTGGGCTAGGGGCAACTGGGTGGCTCAGTGGGTTAAGCCTCTGCCTTTGGCTCAGGTCATGATCTCAGGGTCCTAGGATTGAGCCCTGCATTGGGCTAACCGCTCAGCAGGGAGACTGCTTCCCCCCTCTCTCTCTGCCTGCCTCTCTGCCTGCTTCTCTGCCTACTTGCGATCCTGCTCTCTGTCAAATAAATAAATAAAATATGTTTTAAAAAATCTTGACTAGTTTAAGTGTATCTGAGTAATATTTTTTTTCCTCAGGAGTAATATGTGGAGCATATTTTCTAAATCTCATAATTGGTACATTAATATATATTAAATAAAAAGTCTCTCTTTATATATGATACCATGACTAAAAAGGAAATTTCTGGTTAGATCTCAAATTATTTTTACTTACTTCAAAATTCTACAGACACTGCTCCACTGACATCTAATGGTCATGAATATGCTAGATGAATAGCAGCCAGTTCTCACCACTTTTTCTTCTTGTGCAGAAAATTCTTTATTTACTATGAAAATTCAAAAATTTCACCAGAATATATTTAGGTATTGTTTTTATTTTGCCCAGTTTTTATGTGCTGCCACAGGATATTCTTCATCTCAAGAAAGTTTTACACCATTATTTCCTGATGCTTGCTCTGCTCACTTATTTTTCTCTTCTCCTGGAAGACCAATTTTCTGTAGGATGAACTTCTGTTTGTTACCATTTGCACCTGTCCTCTTCTTTCTTGTTAATTTCTTCTTTTTCTTATCTTCTGAATTCTGGGAAATTGTTGAAAGAAGTCTTTCAAGTTACTGTTACTTCTCTTAAGAAATGATTCTTATCTGTCCTAGTTAACTGTACTCTAACATATACTTTAATTTCCTCATTACATTTTAAATTTCTTTCCAATTTAAACTTTCTTGTCAGTTCCCTTTATACTTACAACAGTGTAGAAACCCATTTTCCATTTTTTTTAATGTCCTGTTTTTTCTCTCATTTTAGAGATTCTGTGTCTTCTGGAAGTTAATTGGGTGCATAATTAGGATGTGATTTTGTTCCCTCATGTAAATCTCCTCTAGTTGAATAAGTAATATGTGAGCAGAAAAACAACCAAACATGACAAAAATATAGGTAATTAAAAGCAAACCTCTCATCCTGAATATTCACCCCTTTCCTAAAATAAAAAATTGTCAATTATTTCTCATTTCCTTCCATAAATGTTTTATGTATACACGAACATGGAAATGTATAGTTATGTTTTCTGGTGTTAATACAAATGGGATCATTTTATGTAATCCTTGCTTTATTCACTTAATATATCTTGAAGATCATTTCATGTTAGCATATAATGTTCTACTTCATTCCACTAACATAGAATAACACTGTTCTCAAAGTAGTACACAAATAGCATTTGTAGAAACATTTTTTAACGTGTTTATAAACACTCCATATGCATCATAGAATGGCTATGTGATAGCCACTGTTACTTTGAGAACAGTGTTACTGTTCTCAAAGTAGTGAACCAGTATCACTGAATGAATCCACCATAATTCATTTATCCTCTACTCCATGATAGACATTTAAGTTGTCACAAGTATTCAACCATAACAAATGTTCTTTAAAAAGCATAGTCTTCCTTTGATTCTTGAGTTTTGGGGGGGAATTATAAATATTTATTGTTTTTGTTTTCTTTTTTTCCTTCTATTTCTTTTTTTACTGTTTGCATATCCTTGAATAATAAGAGATATTTAAACTTGGTGTTTATCCAGCAACAAGGTGACTTAATTCTCCTTTCCTCTTGCCCTATCCAGTTTTTTTTTTTTTTTTTACTATATCCTCCTTCCAAACATAAAATTGAGATGCTGATTTATTTTATAGTTCCATTCAAAAATATTTGAGGTACAATGAAGTCATGTGAATGGGTCCTAATCCAATCTGACTGGTGTTCTTAGAAGAAGAGATGAGATTTGGACACAGACATACAGAGGAAGGACCATGTGAGGACACAGGGAGAAGGCAGCCACCTACAAGTCAAGAAGAGAGGCCTCAGAAGAAACCAGCTCTGGGGACAACTTGATCTTGGACTTCTAGCCTCCTGAACTGTGAGAAATAAATTTCTGTTGTTTAAGTGGGGGCGGGGTGGGGGAAAGAATGTTTGAAGGTAAACAGCAAAATGCTAACATTAATCAGTGGGAGGTTGAATTAAAGGATATTTTCACTTTTATCTTTATGTCTTTTTGCATTGTTTTAATCCTTTACATTGAAAAGACATTAACGTTATAAGAAGAAAAAAATAATTCAATGAAAATGTAAAATACAGCATCCTCCCGAGTTCAACAATCCAAAATATGGAAGTAGGGGCCACTGACAGTGAAAACCATTCCTGATTAAGAATTTTATCTCTATGCCATTTTTCAAAGTGTGTGGAAACCATTATGCTGGTGGCAAGCTTTCTGTTGCTCTTGGTCTTTATAACAAGAATAATGGATGCTCTTAAATGCCCACCCCAAAATGTCTCCCCTTCTTTACTGCTAATAAACCCTTAATTTCATTTAGGTGGATAACAAAGCATAAAGGATTAAACAGATGAAAATTTAATGAAAGGACTGTTTAAAGTGGTTTGGGAAGCATTCAAGGATCAGTAGCAGCAGAAAGCTAAAACCCACTTTAGTCCTATAGAAAAAGAGGGACAAGAGGTTATTAAATCCCAGAAAGAGCGATAGCTTCAGGAGAAAGCTTCCCAGGTTGTATCTGTGGCTTTGGGTATCAAGAGAATGGTGATACCAAAACCCAAAGACAGCTGGAGCCACAGAAGCAGCCCTACCCAATAGGAATTGTACCCAGTGGCAGTGCAGGAAAGAATGAAGCATGGGGAAATAAATACCCCACCAAAATAAATACCCCCCCCCCAAAAAAAAACATTCTAGTCTCCTGCCTTAAGATTTCCTGCCATGTCTCCTGGTACCAAAACTCAATGAGAAACCAAACTGTCAAGTGAGCTCAGGAGATCTAACCACAGAAATAAGCCCCCTGAGGTATGGAACAGGTTAAGAAGGGCAGTGAGACATAGGTCTTTTTTTTTTTTTTTTAAGATTTTATTTATTTATTTGACAGACAGAGATCACAAGTAGGCAGAGAGGCAGGCAGAGAGAGAGAGAGGAGGAAGCAGGCCTCCCGCTGAGCAGAGAGCCCGATGCGGGACTCGATCCCAGGACCCTGAGATCATGACCTGAGCCGAAGGCAGAGGCTTAACCCACTGAGCCACCCAGGCGCCCCGAGACATAGGTCTTTTATGTCCTGCCTCACATGCCCTTGGCCCACCATTTTGTTCTGGCCATTCCTATATCAACCTCCTGCAGCAATGGCTCCTGGACTCAGCAGTCTCTTGTTCCTCAGGAATCTCTGGCCTTCCTTGGGTGAGACACCTACGTGAGACTAGCCTGTGTATCCATGTGGCAGCGTGCTCAAACTGTACATGCAAGGAAGTGAGTGGCTGCTGGGGCAATCCTTGGCCAATCAGGTTTGGAAGCCAGGATGAAGATATATATCCCTTCCATGGCTTGACAAACCATTCTGAGAATGAAACAACACAGTTCTGCAGAGTTCTTAGCTAGACAGAGCCCCAGTTGTCCATAACACTAACTAACACTCAACTTTAGTAATGCCACTCTTGGATTAACTTTACTTCCTTCTCTGTGTTATTACTCCCAGTCCCCTGACTTCTGTTCCCTAACATCATTTCCCAAAATAGCTACCTTGATGTAGCACTTGTTATCAAGTGCTACTTCTGGGAGAGCTCAAGATAAAACAGATAGAGAATGGAAAATTCTGAAGGAGCCAAAGGAGAATAAGCATTCATGGTGTCCATCCTTCTTCCAAGTGGTGTGGGGGTAAGGGATCCTATTCCAGAATACAGGTATAGATTCTGATTAGTCTATAGTAATGTTTTAGGAAAGAGTGTGACCAGTTTGGATCAACAATAAAAGAGAAGTATGTTTTTCTACCTTACAGTAGAAAGTAGCATAAAGGCAGTTCTAAACAGGCAGCCTAAAATGCAAAGCTGCTACAAGACATGTAATGTTTCCACTGGGTTCAAAACATAACTCCAGTGGTTTAGGTAAAAATACACACCTTCAGTCCAACACGGATCAACTCCAAATTACTGGTGCCACAGTTACAAATACAAGCTAGGGCCCAGTAACTTGAGAAAGAAGAAAGACAAAGGGAAGCTTGAAGTTGCCACAAATGTCTAGCTCAGAGTTTAAGGGAAGGGAAAGGCCTAGGTTAAACTGTCAAATATGTGGTTTGAGTCTCCCATAGTTTAGAGGACCTGCACTCTCGGCTCTGGTTCTACAAGATAAAGTTAATGACATAACCAGGGGTTGGCCAGGGATTTCTTTCTCTAGAAATGGCCAGCTAGTAAATATTTTAGGCCATACAGTCTCTACAAAAGCAGACATGGGAAATACATAGACATGGGCAAGACCATGCTCCAGTGAAATTTTGTTTACAAGAAGAAGTGGTGGGCTCGATTTTGCTTCTGGGCGGTGGTTTGCTGACTCTAGTGTTAACCAAGCAGCCCTTTGTTGCCACCTCACAAAGAACCCAAGGGCACCTAAATGAATACATTCTCCGAAATGCAAAAGATTTCATCAGTAAATAAAATATTAGACTATCTGGCAGCTGCCTCCCCAAAATTTTATTTTCTTTTAAGAATACCAGCTTTCTATTGTTTGTATTTCCAGGGGGGAAAAAATCAGGTCAGCCAAATACTAATAGATATTTTAACTTATTTGTCTCACAAAACACTTTATATCCCACTCTGAAACTTCTACCCCCTCCCCCCAAAAAAGGAATTGAAAGCACAAGATCTGAAAACCTGTTGTGAAAGTCTATCAATTTAAAAAACACTGAGGAGAACTAAAGAAAAATACATTTGTTCAAAAACAATCACATAACTAAACCAAAAAGTAGTCTCCTGGAGATAACCTTATGTTAAAAGATTTTCATGTTTTCTTGAGAGCTTTTCATGCTGAAATTTCTAAAAGCCTACTGGCTGCACACAGTGGCAGAATGCAACAGTGATTTAACAACCCCAGGCAAAATTATCTAACAATGCAAGGCTATGACAGAGTATATTTCTTATCCAGTGGTAAGTAATCTGCAATTGTACACATTAGAATTTGGTCAGGCCACAGATGCTAATTGCAATACCAGGCAGAGTGTGCTCAAGGTTTAATTTACATCAAATAGAGAGGAAGCTTCCAAGAGTAGGCATTGAACCCTGTGTTGGAATGCTGTAGCTTTTCCTAAAGCAAAATAACACACTACCAACATCATTGTTCAGCAGCACCATAGGTATCTCTGTGGGACTTTTCTGACAAATTACTGACAAGAGTTGGCCCTATTTAATCCATAATCATGAATGCCATCAGGGCCTATGGTTAGAGGACTATAAAGCCAAAGAATAGCACACACTCGGGTCTTGTTCAGACTAAATTACTACGGAACAAGGGCCAAATACCAAAGTAACTGCAACTGTATCTTTAGACAGTCCTCTCAGAATAGTTATTTTTTTATCCCGAGGATTTAATGAAAAAATAAGCAATTCCTTTGAAGTTAGGAATTTATTTTTTTTCTGGTAAGCAACTGTTTAACTTTCCCACCAAATAATGATTTTTTAAAATTAATACTCATATTTTCCATCAAAGATTACAGATTTTTCTTTGGCATCTTCTTTAGATATTCTCTAAAGTAAATCATTTATCAGGTATAGATAATGGTGTCCAGCAGCTTATGGCTACACAGTATAATTTAGGTATAAGGAATAAGGAATACAAAAACTGCTAACCAAACACGGAAACATTGGTGAGCAAATGGCAACATATATATTCAGGTAGGAGTTTATGGGGCAAGGCTGCAAGACTTCCCTTTCCTCATAAAGCTCTCCTGAAAGACAGAGTATGTAGACAAGGAGTGAGTCCAAGTCTGAATCCAAGGCTGGGTGAGCGGAGAGAGAGATAAAACATAGCCGATGAAATAGAAAAAAAATCTAGTCAAAATATGTATGAGCTACTGAAATAAATGGGAACTGGAGTAAATTTGCATAAACAGAGAATAGGAGAAGTAACCTGATTATGAAAAGTTACAATGGTCCTAAAGAGACTTGACTAGGGTCAAATTAAGGCTGTGTTTAAGCAATGCATGAGACGCTACTGATCAAACGAAAAGCATCATACTTATTCATAGACATTGATTCCATCTTGATAACAACCGTGAAGTAGATATATTATAACCAATTTCCTCGTAAGGAAGTAAAAGAAATATGAGTGACTCACATAAGCTCATTTAGCTATAAGTAGAATTAAAAAAAAAAAAAAACAGACCCCTAAACTCAGATCTTTTAGCTGTGTGTCAGTGTTAAGTCCACTCTGCCGCAGCAACTCTGTTTATGAAGGACAGAGAAGCAAGATGTCACAGTATACACATCCCTGGACCAAAGGTGAAATCACTTTAAAGTCAGCCTTAAATGCTTTACTTCAGTAATAAGTATTTCGCCAGGCCTTGCCAGTTATTGGGACCTATCTGTGGGACCTCATTAATGGCAATTACCCAGATTTCACTGGTGTTGCCTCTCCCTCCATTACACATACTCTTAGCCCCTTGCTTCCACGTGCTTCTGGGAGTTTCAAGAGTCTCATGAGTTATTACAAGCTATCCTCTGACAGTCTCCAAGTCCTGTCTTTTCAGTGATGTCCACTACCTTGAAACTACCTGAGGTCAGTGCCTCTCGGGGCCACTTCTATGAGAATACTGAGGTCTGACCAAAATGGCCTTCCCGTTCCCTCAGCCTGACTAAACTTTAGACAGCTTTCTTCCTGAGTCTAGCCTTCCCCCCACTACACTCCCCATCTCCCTTTTCTTAGAGCATTTACTTTGGAAAAGTTGCAATTATAAATTCTTTTCTGTCCCTTTGAGATATAAATCTTCTCCCTCCCTCTTGCCAGTTTTTACAAGCCAGGAACATCTTCCTCAAGGACTTGAGAACCATCCCTTTGAAATATAATCATGGAGAAAGATAAAGCACCCGTCTCCCTGTCTCTATGGGAGTGTGGGAGCCTGACTTGATAAGTGCCAATTAGCAAACACAGGTGGACTCACACTCTAGAGACCAACCTCCCCACTCACATCCTCCAGATACTGTCCACTAATTCACCTCAGTGTTTAAAAACTTTCCCACCGTTTGTCTCAGTGCAGTTGAGTTTCAACCTTTTTCCCATGACGAGAGTCTTGAATCACTTACTTTGCCTGTTTAACTCCATCAGCACAAGTTTTCCAGAGCAAAAGTGCCACCACCAAAAACTCTCCAACCAGGGACTCAAAAGAGATGCAGAGATAACATCTCTCTCTTACTTAGCTCACACTTTGTAATGTGGTGAAGCCAAAGCACTATCACTTTTCTCAAATTTCCTGGAGTCCTTTATGTAAAGAGTCCCTCCATCTTCTGGCTGCAGCTCTACAGGCTCATGTAGGGACTGGCGAACACCACACTATACACACTCTCCATGTCTCAATTCTTAAATCAGTGACCCAAACAAACCAAACCTTTTCTTCCTAAGCAGCCCCCTCATTTTTTTTTTTTTTAAATACAAATGAGCTTCTCATAGACTCACCCACTAGGCAATCATGGGCAATCATGTCCATTCCCATTTGAATTCCAGTTCAGTCCCAAACTGAGATACCTATTTCACTCAGAAGAGAAAAACATTGTATTGGGGTGCTTAAAAATACAATAATAAGTAGGAAAAAATGAAATATTCTCATTCTTTTTCTTTGCCCCCTTGGCATTGTTTGAAAGACCTAGCCCTAATGATCATTCACAAAGCATATTTAAACACTCATCCACCTTCCACCACACACTGATTTTTCAATTAAACTTTAAGTGCCAGACCAGCAAGTTTAGAGCCATTTTACTCAAAAGAGAGGGAGGGACGGAGAGAAGGAGGAAGGGAGGAAGGAAAGAGAGAGAGAGAGAGAGAGAGAAAAAAAAAGGAAAGGAAAAAAAGATTAGTTGGATGGATATCAGAGGAAGTTAGTTTCTGCTCAGTATTAGAAAGAGCTGTGACATTTACAGCAATCCAACGCTCAAAATGGACTGTTGTAAGAAAATAACTTTGTCCATGTTGGGAGCTGGGTAAAGACTGGAGATAGTGTCATGCATATGGTACTACACTCAGCTTACTCAAGGACACTTCCAACTCGGAGATGATGCTATGTGAATGGGATTACTATTTGTAAAATACTAATCTTTTGAGATACTAATATTAATCTTAATGAGATTTTCTTAATTTTTTTATACATTAGCACTTCATTAATATTATGGAAAACAACCCCCAAATGTAGAGCATTACTTTCTGAAAGGAGCACCTAGGGGTGCCTGGGTGGCTCAGTCAGTTAAGCATCTGACTTTGGCTCAGCTCATGATCTCAGGGTCCTGGAATCAAGCCTTGTGTGGTGCTCCCTACTCAGCGGGGAGTCTGTTTCACCCTCTCCCTCTGATTCTCCTCCCCACTTGTGCTTTCTCTGTGTCTCAAATAAATAAAGTCTTTAAGAATAATAATGATAATAAAATAAAATTAGCACTAATAACAGAAAGTCATTTTTATCAACATATCAACTTCAGGTTAGGGAAGTAAATGCACCGAATGGTGCATTTAACTGGATATTATATAGTTGCCATTATCTTTGCTCTTTGGCATCATGTGTGAATTGATTTAGTGGCACCTCATAGTAATCTTCATGCAATTAGGCATTGCTTACTCATGGCTGAACGATCTGGGCACTACAGAGATAGACAAAGAGCTCTTTCTCTTCTTGTGCAAGTATTTCATTAGAATACTTCCCAGAACTCTGGCCAGACATAAAGCTACCACACAAGACAGAACCCCTACTTTTAAACAGCCAGTGCTATAGTAGAAAGGAGAGGTGGCACTCCAGACAGAAATCAGATATTTATCTTTCAGTTGTTCTACCTCACTCTCGGGTTGGTGAGAGAGCAGCTGGGCTCCACCAATGCTGGAAATCAAGCCAAATGGCCTGACATTTTGGGCATTGGCCCAGATGAATTTCTGGAGGTCACCCAATCTTGCTGGTGTGGAAAGCTGCTGAATATTAATAACAAGAGACTACAGACTCTAGGACACCCTAGTCTTAGCTATAGTATGTTCTAGGTTTGTGGGTAAGTTAACTAACATTTTCAAACCTTAAGATCTCATACACATCTGTGAAAGGGAGTATCACATACTCCAATTATCATAAGGTATTGTAAAAATAAAAAGATGAAAATGCCACCTATATGTATTTTTTAAAAAGACTTTATCCATTTATTTGAGAAAGAGAGAGAGAGAGTGAGCAGAGAGAGAGCACACAAGCAAGGAGCAGGGAGTCTCACTTGGGGTTCAGTCCCAGAACACCAGGATAATGACCTGAGACAAAGGCATACGGTTAACTGACTGAGCCACCCGGGCATCCCTACGTATATGTATGTATTATTTAAAGTGGCTACTGGAGGACTCCTGGGTGGCTCAGTCTGTTAAACATCTGCCTTCTGACTTCAGCTCAGGTCATGATCCCAGGGTCCTGGGATGGACCCACATTGGGCTTCTTGCTCAGTGGGGAGTCTGTTACTCCCTCTCCCTCTGCCCCTGGTCCTGTGCTCTCTCTCACACTCAGTCCCAAATAAATTAAATATTTTAAAAATAAATAAATTAAATAACAAAGTGGTTACTGGGGCACCTAGGTGGGTCAGTGGGTTAAATCAATTTGCCTTGATTTCAGCTCAGGTCGTGATCTCAGGGTGGTAAGATGCAGCTCCACTTAGGACTCTGTGTTGGGCTCCATGCTGGTTTCACACTGGGCATGAGGCCTGCTTAAGATTCTCTCTCCCTCTGCCCCTCCCACCACCTGCTTGTGCCCTCTGTCTCTCAAATAAATAAATAAATAAATAGTGGTTATTTTATTTTGGGGTGGGGAGGGAATGAAGAGCCACTCCCATCCTATGCTAATTGAGAAGGCCCTAGACTGATTTCCATGTGCCTGGTGTCTGAGTCACAGAGAGAAAAGGCAACAGGCTGAGGCAGCATTTCCTAATAGGCTATAGGAAAGTAGAGTAGAATTTGAGATCCTACTTTTTTATCCTTCACCAATAATGTCAACTACTGACCAAGACTCTAAATATATTATCCAAAAAATTTTGCTTGTGCTGAACACAAAATGTTTCTTCTCTTACTCAGAGCTTAGTATATATTTAAAGCTTTTTAATATATGCTTACCAAGAAACTTATCCCCCAAATGATGCCCTTGTTTATTAGTAGAAAAATTTTTAATGATTTCTAAAATAACATTTTAAAGCTTTTAGCTCTAGTGGGATAGAATGCTAAGAATAATAGTGGGTTCTCCCTTTGGCTACATTGTTTTGTTCTGCTCTAACTGCTACTATTTACCTCTCTGATTTTGTTACTGATGAAAGTAAAAGCCCATTATACAAGAAAAACTATTTAAAGAATTTATTGGTATTGTGTGAAATCCTCTGCTCATCAAAACAAATGGAGAGCAGAGTTGTCTGTGATTGTTGGAATCCAGCTCTTGGAATTGTGTCAAGAAGAATATAAACAGGCAGACTCCCCATCCACTAAAAGCCCATATGTACTCCTGGCTCAAGCGAGGTTCTCAGATTTTAAAACTTGCAGTAACTAATCAGAACCACAGTATTCTGATTCCAGTTACAAATAAAACATCTAACCACCCTTTCCCTCAATGATAATGTTCTTTTTTCTGAAGCTGGGGAAAATGCTTTAATACCAGCAATGAAAATATTAACCATTTTCCTTCAAAATATAGCTCCAAAAGGGAACAATTCTGTTTCTTTCTTTTTTCCAGTCACTGTCTTTCTTTTACTTTTACCAACAATATTTTAGGTAAGCTTCTCTTTATCAAATTTTACTTTGAAAAAACTCTGAGTTTAAATTCTGTTGGCATTCTGGACTGCTCTAGTCAGAGCACAGAAAAATATGGCCAAAGCATACCTTTAAAGTCAGTGTGTTGGCTTAGACACTAACCAGCTTTTGTACAAAGGTGCGTTATGAATCATGGATCAAATGAATAGCATAAGAAAAGCGTACCTCTGCAAGCATTTTAGGGGGACAAAAAATATCTCACTTCTGAAACTATGGAAGTAAAATTTTTAAAAGGCTTGTATTTATCCAAATCTACACTTTTCCCTTCTTCTTTTCCCCCTTCTTTTAGGGGGCATTACTTATTTACAGTGTGATCTCCCTACAATAGTTTGTGAAAAGCAACATCTTGTTTGCCCAACACTCTTTTAAAAAATGATAAGCACATGACCATCCATTACCAAAAGTCCCTATAGTCGAAGTAGAACAACTCTGATAACAATATAAATCAAACAAAGGTTAATGGGAAGTGCACATACAGACACAAAGGTTAAAAACAATGATGAAGGTCATTCCCAAAAGCTGTCCAAGAATATTTCTAATGGCTTTTATAGTGAGAATAGTTGGTGAAGGTCTCTTGAATTTATTGCAGTATTAAACTCAGATACAGCTTTATTTGAAATTTCCTCTAAGGTTTTTCACCATTCCTTTTCCAAATTTTTTCATCACTGAATCTTCTTAAAAATGATTTTGGAGCTAATAGGAGTTTAGGAAAACATGTTAAATCACAGAAGAGATATTCTGACATCTGTGCATAAATTATATAGAGGAGTAAATGGGAGGAAATTTTGTTCCCACATAGTCCTGCTCAAGAATAAGAGCTATTCGTTTTTGCTTTTATCCTGGCTTGCATCTCTAAGCACTATGAAACCTATCCTCTATTTCTGAGGCTATGAGTTTCTAGACTTTGAAAAACTAGGTTCCAAAGGACGGACTTCAAATACATCTTACAAAAGCTTTGGGCAAGCGTTACCAGAAAATCCTCCCTGTGCTCCTCCCCCCTTCCCAAAATTCATGAGAATATTTTGCACAGACTACATGAAGCTCATGGCGTCAACACAATGACCTTCACTCAGCTTGTCTCCATTTGGTACCCTTAGGAGGACTTTTGTCTCAGGTCTCACCAGCATCACTTAATGTATTTCCCATCCAACTCATCACTTCTCTACCCCCAACCCAATGTAAGTCTTTCCCTGGGAAATTTTTATTTAAAAAAAAAAATATATATATATATATATATATATATATTTTTTTTTTTTTTTTTCCCAGACTCTCTTGCAACTAAGTGTAGTAGAGCCAACTTTGGCCTGTAATACTTTAGCAGATTTCTGGGAATGTTTTGCTTTCCCTGTGCTCCTCATTGCTTCCTTCCTCTTCTTTCTGTCTACCTAGGACACAGATGTGGGGCTGTGATCATGAAATCACCATGTATAAGAAAACCAGAGATAACTGGATAACAGAGCAAAAAGACAGAGCCCTGGACACTGGTATCTTGGAACAGCCTTGCCAGCTTTTTCTGGGCTTCTTTTTAAATGAACACACATTTGGTTAAGGCACCTTCGGCTGGTTTCTGTTACCTGCAACCAAACACAATTTCTAAGTCATACACCAGCTGTTGTTCATCTAGTGTCCTAGAGGGTGAGGTAATGGACCTGTCTCTGCTTTCTTTCCTATTTGTTATAGTCTTAATGTCTATGCATGCCTTTTTCCAAGTCTTTCCTTTTGATTCTCAAGAGACTGTTTTTCTTCCAATTAAATTTACTTTTTGTAAAACAAAATCTTTGGCTTTTGAAAATACTGATTTTGATGTGGATTTTAAGAGCCTATTTTGGAAGTCAAAAACTGAAGAGCCACTGATTCTTTCTCTTCAATTTCCAATTGGAACAATCTTCAGTCTCTTCAAGGAAATGTGGAAATCTCTGACTACTGAAGGAATGATTATACACTGAGAACTGTGGGCAGAAAAATACAAATTTGTTTAAGATATTTTATTAACTAATATAAGAAAGGAAACAGGCTTATGAATTTATTCTGAGCCCTTTTACATGCCAAAGTTATTCTTATTATAGTCAATAAGCTAAGTTTTCTTCTGATCCTGTAATTGCTTGTATGTTTGTCCTAGAGAGAAATAGGATGGTTAAGCTTATTTCTGACTCTTAATATACATGTACTCCTCTAGTGAGTGAAAACTATCCTGTGGTGGACACCAACCCAATTAAATACCAAAGCTAAAAGACTTTGGAAAACAATATTGTAAACCCCAGAAAGACTATGGAAAGCTCGGGGTCCAGAGTTTTGAGAAAAGGAAAAATGTACAGAACATAATGGGCCATCTCTCTTGTTTCTCTAGAGAATTCAAGTGAGATCCTTAAATCCTTGTAAAACTAGGTCTATAGATAGTGATTAATTCTGCTGTGACTACTGTAATAGCCTTCTAGAGACAAAAGAATAAAAAGAAAGCAGATATCAAGAGTACGAATCAACATCCCAGAGAAGACTAGAGACCTGAAACAAACACCAAACTCTTTAGGATGTCAGACCAAAGCCAGTGATGTGCAAATCATGAGAAGTGCAAAGAATCACTAGCTCTGGTGTTAGGCTAAAAACAAAAAACTAAAGAACCTTTCCTAATCCATGGCTTTCAGGAATAACAAGACCTTGACATCGGGTCTCTTCAAATGAGAAGGAAAGATAACAATTCTTGTCTGTATTTCTCTTGAGAAAGAGTAATTTTCCATGACATACGTGGTAGAGGGTAAGATAACCTAACAGATATCTAATAGCACAGTAGCTTCAGATACCTTGAGCCAGGGTTCAAATTTCTAGTGCCAATCTTAAAGCCCTGTGATCCCTAGAAAGAAGCATTAAAAAATTTATGGGCAATAAAATATCAGCATTTAATTCTCAATTTAAGTGTCTATGATCTCAAGAAATTACAATGGCATATCACCATACTTTTCATCTTTCACTAAGTGTATTACTTTGGACTGTGTTCTCCTATAACCCTTTCTATTAAAAAAATCTGGTTTCCTCTCAAAGGTAGAAACTGTCCCTTTACTTCCTCTGTATGCCAAAGACCATGCTAAGAACCAACTGGACCCTTACTAAATAATTTTGTAGTCATTTCCCAGATGTTCTGTATCATGTTTGAATAGCAAAATTTCCTTGTTAAAAAAGCCACAATTAATCTGAGAACAAAATGACATGGGTCATTCTTTTTTTTTTTTTTTTTAAGATTTTATTTGTTTACTTGACACAGAGAAAGAGATCACAAGCAGGCAGAGAGGCAACATGGGTCATTCTTAAGATTCCCAGCCTTCTCCGTTTAATTTGGCACAGCGTTTCCTACTACTAATTGCTATAATTCCTTTTTATAAGAATTGTACTTATCTACAGTTGTTTATGCCCTCTATTTTCTTGGGGGAAAGAAAAGAAATATACCTGTCATACTCCCTTTAACATTCCAGGGCTCTGCCTTCTCCCCAAACTCACTCTTAAAGAGGAGAATTTATTCAAGGCTCTACTACTCTTTCCCATCATTCTTGCCTCCTTTATAACATTAGTGTATGGTGTTATCTGTATATACTAACTCAAATAACTCTTTCCAGTTTACTGAAAATAAACTATTTAAGGAGGAGAATGAAATGTTATAAAGCATATTTGAAATCTTATAATATTATTAATATAGTATTAATCTCAATATTATTGTTAATAGTATTAATTGGGAGAAGAGAAAGAAAAAACTATTTTCTTAACTTTTTAAAGTTTTCTTAACTTTCTAAACTTTTTCTTACAAAAAAGAAGTATAGATAAAATCTCATCTCCGTGAAGAACTCAGTAAACCCTACAGGGTGTTCTGAAGCTGGGATGCCCTCTCAGAATTGTCTAGTGTTAGGGCAAAGGAACCAAGTCTTTATCCAAACTCATCAACCAGTCATTGAATACAGTTTTCCTGAAAGGGGTTATGACCCTAGGCTGCATGATTTTCTTCAGCTGAAACAATCCCCCAAAAGAGCTAAGAGCTGAGAGTTGCCTGTCAGCAGCATATGCTATAGTTAGGGGAATAACTTCTTCATGCTTGAAGAGGATTCTAGGCAGCAAATCATAAGTTCTACATGAACACCTAAGCTTTAGATAAAGAATCTCTTTACACACACACACACACACACACACACACACACACACACTTTTCTTTCTCAGGATGATACTATGGTCAGTTATTATTCCTTTATTAGGCGACTTTATCATTCTCTTCCTATAAATCCAAGCTGTCCTCAAAGTTCAATGCCAACCCTGGAAATGCTTCAACATATACCAGACTGAAGTGTACCCTACTTGCTTCCTAAGTGTGTAGTAATTATCACAAAACATACTGACAAAAAGTATATAAATACTGTAAAAGATTCTAAGACTCACAGTCACTTTATCAAACACTTTTAGAACAAAGTACATGCTACAGAGATTTCTCATAGACTTCCCCAAATTCTTGCCTAAATAATGGCTATTATCACTAGCAAAAACCATGAAAAAGCATATGGTAGCTATTAACTACCAGAAAATGCAAGTGTTTCATATGGAAAATATTGGTCATTAATATCTTAAAAAGTTGTTATGAGAATTGAATCAAATTGGAGTATCTTAAAGAACATAATACACACTAGAATCTGCTATCCTAATAGCATTGTCTAACACACTGCCAGAAAATAAATACTAATTTCAGAACTTGCTTATCTAAACGTTCCTCAAAGTTTAGTCACTATTTACTGGTTTTCCTAGGTCTAGCAACATTTATGGTAATAAGCTATTTCCATAATTTTTATAAAGAAGGAATATCTTAAAAGTTGAAGTCATTTTTATTATGTTTTTAGGATAATGGAATACTTATATATACTGGTGTCAAAATATCTTTATCATTATGATGTTTTGTGACCTTTTCTCTCTATTAAACATGATTTGAATATGTTAGTAACCTCTAATATAGGATTATTCAGTCTCAAGGATTTGGTAAAATAGAAAATAAATATACTATATTAAAATTTTACCTGTATAATTGGACCATAACATATTTTTATGAGATTTTATAATAAACTTTTTATTGAGGTATAACATATACAGTATACATATGTTAAATGCAATCACTACCAAGATCAAGATCTAGAATATAAATGACAAGATTAAAATGAGAAATAGACAAATGCACAATCACAATTAATTCTGTCAATGTTTATATATATTTTGAAGCTATGTTATTAAATACAGGTTTAGGATTATTTGGGCTTCATGTTTAATTGACTCTTTTTCATTATGAAATACCTTTTTATACATTTTAATATTTCCTGCAGTAGTCTTCTTTGCCTGATATTATAGACACATTAAATATGTGTTATTGTCTATATGTCTTCTTACATCCCTTCCTTTTAATATTAAAAATACTCATTTTTCTAAAAGATCATACAAAAGTTGGGAAGAGAAAGGAGGATGTCAACCAGCCTATTTCTAAATTTGGGCTGAAGAAAGACGAAGTGCTGCCTAGAGAAACTTGTAGTTGGAGCAGTCTGCAGAGATCAGATGGCCACAGGCCAACAGAACCAGCAGTCTGGGTCAGCCACATTCATCAGCACCCCCAAGGAGCAGCAGGGACAGCAAAACTATTGGTCCCAATCATTCTTCCTGCTCAGGAAGGGAGAAGTTGGTGCTCACTCTTTAGTCATGTTCTTGATTATCTTGTGCTCCTTTGTGGCTCTTTCCCAACTGATGTCACTGAATTCCTCATGGACCACATTCTGGCAGTACCCTCATCCAGGCATAATTCTGGAGCTTCCAGGGTTTGAGCAGAGAGCATAAACGCTCCGAACATCCCATCTTTTACAGGGGTGTTGTGCTTCGTACCTGTTGAACACGTGTGTGGTTAGGCCCCCTTTAGGAGCTTGAAGTAAGACGCCAGAACAATGAGTAGTCGATTCTGCTTCTTCTCACAAATGCCGCAGGTACAGTCAACGATGTGCACGACTGCTGAGGCCCAAACTTTAAAGTTCCACAGCAGCAGCCTCCTGTATGTTTCACCAGGCTCCAGTATTGGAAGGTGTCCAGCAGCAGCTTTGTCGTGCCCTGGAAGATGAGACTCTGAACACCCGCCAGGGCTCCCACTGGTTGTCCAGGTCCAGCGTGGCCACTGAACGCATGGAGGTGGCTGGGGTAGACTGCGGCTGTGACAGTGGAGGTGGCAGCACCATGATCAGTGCCATTTCTGACTGCATCTGCCCAGGGCCACCTCTTGGAACCACAGTGACAACTTCCTCTAGGCTCCTGCCCTCCAGCCTGGCATGTGGGGCGCCATGGGACCAAGATGGCTGCTTCTCTTATCCTTTTTTTTCCTCTAACTTTTATTCTTTTATTTTCGATCTGTATCTATATTTACAATGGATCTCTTTATGGAACACATACTTAGATTTTGTTTTTAATACATTTGCCTTTCAAGAGTTTAATCCATGTATATGTAATAACTAGTGTAGTTGCATTTAACAGCATCTCAATAATTGTTTCTCTTGGCTCCATCTGGTCTTTGTTCCTTTTTTCATCTTCCCTGCTTCCTTTAAAATTAATCAAATTTTTTATTTCCTTTTATTTCTTTTATTTCTTCTTTTGGCTTGTTTGTTTACATTTTTATTACTTTTTAGAAGTTTCCCTAGAGATTACAATATTCATCTTTGCCTCCACACAATCATCCTAACATTAGTACTTTTATCACTTCCAAACAACGCAAAAACCTGACAATTTAACTCTCCTTTCATGCTTCTTGACACTCATGCCATATTTTACATTTCCATATATTATAAACCACAAAGATATGATTATTGTTGTTTTAAACACCAATATCTTTCCATATTTACTCCTTATTTACACTTTCCATTGCCCTTTATTTCTTCCTGCAGTTTTATACATCCATCTGGAATCACTCTCCTTTATTGTGAAGAATTTCCTTTAGCATATAGTATAGGCTGTTTCTACTGGTAACAAATACTCTCAGATTTTGTCTGAGAATGCCCTTATTTTATCTTTATTTTTTTATACATTTAAAATTTTCTGAATGATTTTAGATTTATACAAAAGTTGCAAGGATAGTACTATTTCCTTAATGTTACCATGTGACATAACCATGGTGCACTTCAAAACTAAAACACTAATACTACTAAACAAACAAATAAATAAATGAAACACTAACACTACTATTAACTAAACTACAGACTTTATTCATATCTCACCATATTTTCCACTAATGTTCTTCCATCCTAGGATACAATCTGAGATAATGTGTAGCATCTAGCACCTTTATCTTTCAAGAATATTTTTGTTGTGTATAAAATTCTATATTGTCATTATTTTCCTTGCTCTTTATAAAGATGTTGTTCTTCAATTTGATAGACACAGTTTCTACCAAAAAGTCAGTAATTATCCTTTTTGCTGCTAGTTTACAGATAATGTGTGTTTATTTTGTCTCTGGCTGATTTTAAGCTATTACACATTAGCTTTCAGCTGTTTAATATTATGTGCCTAGATACAGATTTCTTTGCACTTACCTTGATTAGAGTTGTTCACTGAGTCTCTTGTACTTGTGTGTTTTATTTTTAAAGATTTATTTATTTGAGAGACAGAGGGACAAGGCATGAGTGGGGGAAGGGGCAGAGGGAGAGAATCTTCAAGCAGACTCCCTGCTGTGTATGGAACCCTTTGTAGGCTTGATCTCACAACCCATAAGATCATGACCTGAGCCAAAACAAAGAGTCAGGCACTCAACTGACTAAGCCACCAAGGCACCCCTCTTGTACCTGTGTGATGACATCCTCTTTCAATTTTTGAAAGTTCCTAGATGTTACCTCTACAAATATTCATTCTGCCCAATTCTCATTTCCCAACTCTCCATCTGGAATGCTAACCATATGCATGTTGGAACTTCTCCTTGTGTCTTATGTCCCCTGTACCTTGATTTATTCTTTTCATTATTTTTGCTCTTTGGTTGAGTTTCTATTGATGTGTCTTCATATCCACTAACACTGCCTTCTGCTATATCCAGTTTGGTGTTAAGCCACCAAACTATTCTTATTTTTGGATATTATATTTTTACTACAAAATGTCAATTTTATTCTCTTTTTTAACTTCTAATCCTAAATTAAAATTACTATTCCTGAGGAAAGCAGAGAGGGGCAGGAGACCAGGGACTGCAAAGAGCTTGACAGAATGTGGAAGGGTGATGAAAATGTTTTTAAAACTACATTGTACTGACAGTTGTATAACTTTATACAATTACTTAAAAAAATTAATCATATACTTAAAATTACATCTCAATAAAATTGTCAAAAAATGAAAAAAATTCCATCTTTTCATTCATTTTTGTTCATCTCTTCCTCTATTTCTTAACATATTTAAAATAATTCTTTTAAAATCTTTGTTAGCTATATCCAATTCTTGGAATTAGATGGGGGACTCTGCTTTTATTGCCTATTTTTGCTCTTGCTCAACTGATCATACTATCCTATTTTGTCATATTTTCATAATTTTCATTGTATGCTTGACATTATGAAATATATATATGTATTATGTATATATGTATGCATATATACTTGAAAAAGAATAAAAAGATGTTGGTGCTTGGGTGGTACAGCCGGTTCAGCATTCCAGCTCTTTTTGGCTCAGGTCATGATCTCAGGGTCATGAGATCGAGCCCCATGTGGGGCTCCACACTTAGTGTGGAGTATGCTTGGGATTCTCTCTCCCTTTCCTTCTGTCCCTCTGACTGATGTTCTTTCCTTTCTCTCTATCTCTGAATAAATAAATAAATCTGAAAAAGAAGAAGAAGGAGGAGGAAGAGGAAAATAAGAAGAACAAAACTCAAAAAACAAAGGATGGTAATCACTAGGGGCTAGAGATGGGAAAATAAGAGAGATGTTAATTAAAGGTATATTCTAGTATCTAACAATCTAATACATAGTAGAGTGATTCTAGACAACAAAACTATAGTATAACATTAAGCTAAGAAACTAGATCCTTTTTTTTTAGATTTAAAAATTGGATTTTATTTTTTTTTTTTAGATTTAAACTAGATTTTTTTTAAGGTATTTTATTTATTTCTTTGACAGAGAGAGACACAGTGAGAGAGGGAATGGGAGAGGAAGAAGCAGGCTTCCTGCTGAACAAGGAGCCTGATGCAAGACTCGATCCCAGGACCCTGCAATCATGACCTGAGCAGAAGGCAGATGCTTAACAATTGAGCCACCCAGGTGCCCCAAGAAACTGGATCTTAATTGTTCCTACCACTGGAAGAAATCATAATTACGTGGCACAACAAAGACCTTTAGCTAATACTACAGTGGCAAATTTATTCTAATATAAATGTATCAAATTAATATGTTTTAAACTTAGCATAATATTATATATATATATATATAATATATATATATATATATATATATCTTAATTTTCAAAAGTTCCAGTTTTTCCCTCAGCAAGATTACCCTCTGTTTAGGCTAAGGCCCATCTTCCTATACCAAATAAGGAAATGCCCCCAGGGAAGAAAATGATTGGCAATTATGAACTCATCCAGGAAAAAGGCTCTTCCCTCTCTCGAATTTCAGTTCATCTATTCTCCTTACTGATATAACAATCTAATTATTTGAAACATAATTTTGTAATTTATCTTCTTTTTAAAATTTGTCATAGTGGAATTGTTGCCTTTCCATAATCTATTATAGTTGCAAGCATAATGTCAATCTTATTACACTTAAACAAACACATGTATGTTTAATTACTTGAGATCCATGTTAAGAATCAGAACTGCAAATGGTATCAAATACAAGTCTTTTCCAACTATCATATGATCTCCCTGATACGAGGAAGTGGAGATGCAATGTGGGGGGTTTGGGAGGGTAGGAAAAGAATAAATGAAACAAGATGGGATCGGGAGGGAGACAAATCATAAGAGACTCTTAATGTCACAAAACAAACTGAGGGTGGCCAGGGGGAGGGTGGCAGGGAGAGGGTGGTGGGGTTATGGACATTGGGGAGGGTATGTGCTAGGATGAGTGCTGTGAAGTGTGTAAACCTGATGATTCACAGACCTGTACTGCTGGAGCTAATAATACATTTTATAAAATGTATTTTATAAATAATAATAACAAATAAATATTAAATAATATTTATATTATAATATTGTTATAATATAATAAATAATAATTTATTTTATAAATAATAATATTTTTTATTTTAAATGTATTATTTTATTTTATAAAAATGTTTATAAAAAATTTTTAAAATTATATAATAAAATAAACAAATAAATAAAAACTAAGTCTTTTGCCTACAATGTTGAAAAGGTCTGGAAATAGTAATGATACTCTAGAAAATACACGATGATTGGCATTACCCACCTAACCATGTCTAATGTGGCCAAGATGTGGCCACTCTCCAGAACATAATAGTTAGAAAGCGGTAGAGTCATTTATCACAGCACTAGTTGTGTACACGGGGGGTGAATATATATACCACTTTTCCCTGAACAGTCCCAGTTTATATCTACAATCCTTAGTACCTACAAGTAGTGCCCCTTTTACTCACAAACATATCACAGGTAAAGTGATAAATTACATGGTCCCACCTTAGTTCATATATGGATATGAGGCATGAAGAAAGACAATATTCCAGTTTTCACTGTACTTCCTACCTCCCATGTTTGTATATATCAAGATCTTACTATCAATATACCAGTATGTTGGGTTTCTGAATCATGGAGCTGTGACGGTATCATTTGCTAAAACCAGGGCAAAATAAATGACTTGTATTCTAGGTATTCCTTAGTCATTTATATCTGCAGCTTTGGAACTTTTTTCTGTTATGCTCATATATCTACAGTTTTAAGAAAAGCACTACCAAAAGTTCACTATTAACAGCACCCTATACCCCCATAGGTAAAATGTAGTTCAGTTCTATTAAAATATGTTTATATATGAGTATAAACTGTTTATAGTTTTAAGATATTTAGATATGTACTTTTTTCTTTTAGCATAATATAATACATACTTTAAAAACAGAGCCAGAAAATAACTGGAATTTTCATCATTTTTATAGCTAGCATATAAAACAGGTTGCATTCAAATTCTCCATGGAGTAAACTTTGGAAATGAGGCTGAATTATTTGCAGATGACAAATTTTAGACCCTAAAACATGCTTGGTACATTGAAGAAAATTCTGTTGGTTAAATCACTTGAGCCATCAAGTTTTTCTTAAAGTGCCTCAATATGTTTTTGACTGATACCATCTGTTATCTACTGAAAAGATTATTTTCCTTTGGAAGGTATTCATCAAATTATAGGTGACATATTTGTTTGAGAATATACTAGACCATCTGGTTCTATAAAAATGTGTTTCTAAAAAATACTGCCATCCTATCTCAGCTACACCATCCGTATTTTTCAGAAGCTCTTATTGTTACACTCCCAAAACAGAAACACATGATATTTTTGGCTCCTGGCTAAAGAAACCAAGAAAAACATTTACAAGGAGATTTTTCTAAGCACCATGATATTTTACAGCTATTCATTAAAAGAATAAGTAGGTGACCAGCAGAATGGAGTGTGGAGAAGAAAGGGAAAAGGCATTGGTGGATTCAATATTTCATATCCTGAATAGAAAGCTACTAAAACAAAAGACCTGAGAAAATCCTCCCTCCATATATGAGCTTTATGAAACACCAGGTATATTATCCCATTTATAATCAAGAAAACTAAATTTTCTGTTTACAAATATACTCCCATTTCTATTAGCATCCTGCAGTTTCTACTTAGCAATGTAAAAAGTTATTTTCTTTTCCTAAGGGTGGTTTTTGTTTATTAAAGTAATAGATGAGAAATGTAAGAATATAATCTCACTTAGATTTTCTATTTGATTTTAGTAAGCTTGCTAAAGGCCGAATTTTCTCTAGCTATAAAATGGGCCAGTTTCTCATCAGAACAAAGTTTATCTAAATTAGACCAACATTTCTTTTTAACACAGTGAACTAGAGCAATCGTTCTCACACATTTATACTATACATCTCACTGGTCTTCATGAATGATGGTAAATCACTGTGAAAGAAAAAAGAAACTCAATATTTCTATTAATGATATTCATACATTTCACCACATTTAAATGGTATGGTATTCATTTATTCATTTAAAAATATGTACTGAGTCCCTTACATATGGCCAGCACTCCTAAGCACTGAGCATCTACTAATGAACAAGAATAATCAGAGTCCCTGCCTATCAAAAGTTGAAGGTCCAGCAAGTGAAAAAAGGAATTGTTTAATCAACAAAACAAATGTAAAATTGCCTGTATAAGAAGAATTTTAGAGGCAAGAAGTATATTAGGAGTGCATAATAGGAGCTAGGAATAAGAAAGTTCATGGTAGATATCTTGAGGAAATAATATATGATATGAGATATGAAATGTGAGAAGAAGTTAATTCAGTAATGAAGAGAAGAAAGGCATTGCAAAAGAAAAACAGTCCCACCCTTGACTTGGACAGAACTTTCAATGCAATATCATTCATAGTTTGTTTCTGGAATATATACATTCCAGTTCTGTCAGTTGACCTTGAACTGGATATTCATTTCCCTTTCTGTCTGATCCATCTATGATTATTGAACCATCTTCCCCCTCCCATAAATATCACTACTGAGATAAATATCTGTATTGCTTGCTAGAGATCTTCTCAGTTGTAGCAAAACTGTAATAAAATGTTGACACAAGCTCATAACTATCATCAAAAGTATTTATAACAGTTTTGGAGAGCCCATCAAGATTAGCTTTTCTCAAAAGGACCTACCCTAGTTAAAGGGAGTAAGAACACTACAAGCACACTGGTGAGATTCTTTCTGTAGCTCCAACCTTCTAGTACTTGAGCTTCTACTGAAAGTTGTTGCTGAGGCATGAAAAATTGGGCTCATTTTCAGAGTGTTCGCATGTCAGAGTCTAATGGCTACTATATTCATTTTCTATTGCTACAATAATAAATTACTACAAATTAGCATCTTAAAACAACACCTATCTATTATCTCATGGTTCTTTAAGTCAGAAGTCCAGGTACTGCGTGGCTTAGTTGGTTCCTCTGCTTAGAGTCTCACAGGCTGAAATTAAGATGTCAGCTGAGCTGTGTCCCATTCTGGAAGCTCTGGGGATAATCTTCTAAACTCCTTCAGGTTGCTGAACAAATTCAGTTCGTGTGGTTATAAGGACTGAGATGACCCTTTCTTTGCTAGCTGTTAGCTAGCCTCCCTGGGCTCTTTAAATCTGCCTCCTTTTTTTGTCATGTGTGCCCCCTCCATCTTCAAACCAGAAACAATGCTCCAGGTCCTTCTCACACTTCAAACCCTTTTGACTTTCCTGTCAGTCCCATCTCTTCCATCTCCAGCCAAAGGAAGTCTCTACTTTTACAGGCTCCTAGATTCTAGCACCCAGATAATCCAGGATAATGTCTCTTTTAACAGCTGTGAACTTAATTACATCTGCAAGGTCCCTTTTTCTATAACATAGCATATTCATAGATTTCAGGGATTAGAGCATTGGCATATCTGGAGGTCTATTATTCAGCCTTTTAAAAGAGGATTGCTTTTAGACATCTTGCCATCCAAGGTAAGAGCTTGGAAAGGTAATCTGGGTCTATAGCTTGAGTCCTATCAGTGACTTCCTCCTGAGCGGGAGCATATGATTTGGCATGTAGAGGATATTAGATTCCCTAAAACAGGGGAACTAGATATGGTGCCTTAAGGTTTTGGTCAATGCTCTATGTTGAGGAATTCATGATCATATATTGTCTTCTTCCTGAGGGTTTGTTTTTGGACATGTTTGTGTCCTTTGACTAGAATATTATATTTCACTCAGGATTCTCCATATGTTTGCTTGTGTATCTAGAAACTGCTTCTAGGCCCTTATGTTTATGGTCAGTGAAATTCTCTGAAAACTTTTTAACATATAACTGCCCATTTGCTGAGAGCAGCAGTTCTTAAGCTTTTGGTCTTAGGATTCCTTTATACTCTTAAAAAGAACTGAGGATTCCAAACAGCTTTTTTTATAGGAGTTTTACTCATTGATTTTTAATATACTGTAAATAAAAACTAAGAAAAGTTATAAATATTTATTATTTTATAAACTAATAAGATAATTTCATATTATCTTATAATGATAACAAGATAATTTCAGATAATTTCATAAATAGCATATTTTATGAAAAAGAACTAAAATTTTCCAGAACAAAAATATATTTAATGAGAAGACTAGCACTGCTTTACTTTCCTGCAAAACTCTTTACTGTCAGACTTAATGGAAGATAAGCCATATTCTCATATCCGCTTCTATGTTTGGCCTATTGTAATACATTGTTTTGGTTTAAGCAATTAAGAAAATCTGGACTACACAGATAAATAGTTGGAAAATGGAGAATTCTTTAATAACCTTTAAGATAATTGTAAATATTTTTCTTTGACACTAAAGCTCTACAAGTGGTAGTTTTTAAAAGACTAGTCATTATATAGAACCTGGTATGATATGAATGAAATTCTTATCATTGTCACATTAAAATTCATTGCTCTACTTTGCCTAAACGGATCTTTCTGACACATATATGATTTTGTAATATCATGTTTTTGTCATTGGGTGATGTGGATTCACTGAGTTATGCAGGTCTTCTAAATGCTAACAAATTTCATTATAAAACAAAAAAATTATTTTCATCAGTATCATCACCAATCTCAAAAGAAATTATTAAGCTATGATGTTCCTAGTGGCAGATACAAGTTTTCCAAAATTCAAAATTTTTACTTGAAATTTTATCACTGGCAACAAATACTCACAGATGTTTTCCTTTTTTAATAAAGATTTTATTTTTAAGTGATCACTATACCCAACGTGAGGCTTGAACTCACAATCCTGAAATTAAGAGTCGCAAGCTCTACTGACTGAGCCAGCCAGGCACCCCTCAGATGTTTTTCTTGAAGAGACAGACTTGCTTCATTCATTTTCAGAGAAGTATCTTCCAACTACCCAAGTCTGAATAACTTGAGCTTTTCCTTCAAGTAAAAATAGTATTCCATGAAAAATACCACTGGTTGGAGGGTTCATTATTTGTGTGACCATGCGGCTATCTAAATTCAAAACAAATAGGCCTTTCAGCCAAGGGAACTCAAGAGAACTTTTTATCTATTTATGCATTATAGAGAAAAGCTCTAAGATACTTAAGAATATGTAAATTATTAGAGATCATTTGAATTTATAATGGTACATTAACTATTACTGAGTAACAATTCCAATATTTAAAAGATTTTTTTAAAGGTTTGTCATTCTTACAATACTGTGGTTTGGCCAATGTTTTGCTGGTTTTGCCTGAGCTCTTTCATGTAGCCAATTCAGTTGGAGGGTCATCTGTGCTAGAACATCCATGATGGCCTCACTCACATGTCAGACACTTGGTCCTGGTTCTCACTGGGAGCTATGATTTCCCTCTAGGTAGCCTTTCATCTTCTTCATTCTAGCTTTCTTACATGGTGATCTCTGGGAAAAATCCAAGAAGGTGAAGGTAGAAATTGCCACATCTTATTGGTCAAAGCAAGTCATAGAGCTTGATGGAAGGACCTGCAAAGACCCTAGGGCCATTTTTAATCTATTATAATGACCACCGAAGGTCTCTTTTAATATGACTACAACAAGCCACTTTAGGGAAGCTTCAAATCAAATAGGAACAAAGTTTCTTGAAGTCAGTGTCTGCCATAGAAGATGGAGGAAACATATTCTCAAAAAGATAACACAGGGCGCCTGGGTGGCTCAGTGGTTAAGCCGCTGCCTTCGGCTCGGGTCATGATCTCAGGGTCCTGGGATCGAGTCCCGCATCGGGCTCTCTGCTCGGCGGGGAGCCTGCTTCCCTCTCTCTCTCTGCCTGCCTCTCAATCTACTTGTGATTTCTCTCTGTCAAATAAATAAATAAAAATAAAATCTTAAAAAAAAAAAAAAGATAACACAAATCTCAAGTGTTAAGTCCTCTTAAATACTATTTGGTTGCTTTGTAAGGCAGTGCTTAAAGAAGGATGGGACATGGAAAAAGGGCACAAAGTTTCCAGCTGGCAAAATAAGGAACAATTTCAGTGTCAAAATAAATAACGATAGTAATGGATTATGTCCCATTAAATAAGAGTCCATGAGTCCATTAATTTATATTAATAAACAGAGGGAAAGAAAACTGTTCTACTTTACAGTAGTAGACCAAGTAATAAATGAAGAAGGAATGCTGGAACTGGACAAATTACCATTTGACAACCACCTATTAATAACTGCTTCAGGCAAATATCATCAATAAATACTCAAATTAGTGGGCGTAAGCTTGATGAGGAGTATTGATAAGGTCTTAAAGTAAATCTCCATTAAGACGTTTGAGTTACAAAAAAGAGAAACCTGGCAAACATGATCTTACCCAAGTGATCAGAGGTAACCTCACCAGTAATGGGAAAAACAAATCTCATGTGCCTCCTGATAGTATGCACTGAGAAGAACACAATATCATTTCTGTGATATTCTTGTCAAAATGTTACAGTCCAAATTTAATCAAGATGAAACCTTAGATAATCCTAATTTGAGTAAGATTTTACCAAAATAAATGAACTATACTCCTCAAAAGTATCCAGGAGATGAAGGAAAAAGAATGATGTGGGAACTGTCATAGACTCAAGGAAACTAAAAAGACATGACAGCAAATGCAACATGTGTTCCTGGATTGGATCCAGTGCTCTCAAGTGTGCACAAAATGATATTAGCGAGACAATTAGTGAAATCTGAATGAGGTCTTTGGATTAGATAATAGTATTTTACTGGTGTTAACTTCCTGATTTTGATAATTGTGCAATGGTTATAGAAGAAAATGTGTCCCTTAATAAGAAATATACACTGAAGTGTTTATGACACTATTAACTGTTTTATCTCTGCAATTTATTCTCAAATGTCTCAAAAATTATAATACTTAGGTGTATATTTACATAGAAAATAACAAACCAAGTGTGATTAAAATGTTAACATTTGCATATCTATATGAGGGCAATTCAAGGAGTTTTCTTGTACAATCCTTACAACCTTTCCCAAAATAATTTTAAAATATAAAAATTAAATAAAATCAATTTTTGAAAAGATTTATTTAATTGACAGACAGAGATCACAAGTAGGCAGAAAGGCAGGCAGAGAAGGTGAGTGGGGCAAGCAGGCCCCCTGCTGAGCAGAGAGCCAGATGTGGGGCTCAATCCCAAGACCCTGAGATCATGACCTGAGCTGAAGGCAGAGGCTTTAACCCACTGAGCCACCCAGGTGCCCCTAAAATCAATTTTAAAATTAGTCTTCAAAATAAAGAATTTAAATTGTCTTTTATGAACCAAAATATAAAATTGTATATAAAACTCTAGAAAGCCAGTACCAAATTACTAAATCTGCTTCTACTAGTTATTTTTACAACATTCTGGTATCACATATCCTAATATAAAGATAGGAACATTTTGGCTGCTACTTCTTAAGGCTAAATTCTGAAATTCAAAGCTTAGTGAAAAGCAAAAGTTCAACTGTTAAAGAGCCACTTTGGATGAGATTCAAAGTACATCAGAACATTGTCCAAAAAAAAAAAAAAAAAGAATAAATAAATAAATAAGAACATTGCCAGCATAACATCTTAGGAGACAATAAGAAATCTGCAAAAAGTAAGTGTTTGTTTGAGGAAATACACTATCAAGATGCCCAAATTAGTCCAAATTCATTTCAAGGTCTCTATTAAGTGTCTAACCCTTTTAATTCACCTCTATATTTGCAAAGGAAGAGATCACTGGAAAAAATGAATACCTAAATAGAAACAATAACTTATACATTAATTGTGTTGCAGTAAAGTTTTTCATGATTGGTTCTAAAAATAATTATGACCCCCTTAACAGAAAGGAACGAGAATCTCTGAAAAGGAAAAAGGAAATGACAGAATTTTATTAATTGTTAGGATTCTGGTGACTCAGTTAAAAAAAATAAACGATAAATAGTTAATCATCAGGTCATTCTAAGAAATATTTTTGTCATTTTAAAAGAAATTTTGAAAAATATTAGTATATAAATGCTTTAATTATTGATAAATATTTTATAAATAAATATTTTATAGGGGTGCCTGGGTGGCTCAGTCTGTTAAATATCCGACTCTTCTTTTTTTTTTTTTAAGATTTTATTTATTTATTTGAAGACAGAGATCACAAGTAGGCAGAGAAGCAGGCAGAAAGAGGGGGCAGCAGGCTCCCTGCTGTGCAGAGCCCAATACAGGGCTCAATCTCAGGATCCTGAGATCATGACCTGAGTAGAAGACAGAGGCTTAACCCACTGAGCCACCCAGGCACCCCAAATATCTGATTCTTGATCTCAGCTCAGGTCTTGACCTCAGGGTCATGAGCTCAAGCCCTGCATTGGGCCCCACACTATGTGTGGAGCCTACTAAATAAGTAAATAATTATATATATTTTATATAAATATTTTATACAACTATTTATACAAAATTATATTAATTGTTATATAAAAATTTTAAATAAATATTTTATATTTAAATATTTTATGTTATTATCTATAAAATATTTTATATAAAATTACATTAATACTCATCATAATGGTAATACATGTACAACTGAAATATTATTACAGTGCAGGATAAAATGCAAACAAAATTTTACTTTATCCATGACTCTAATTTACTTTCTGCCAGGGAGCCTAACTTATTGCCAGCAACTTGTATTTGTCATACAGATCAGATAATCACTAATTATACTGAGATTTTAAGATTGTGAAGATGTAAATATGGATATAAAACCATGTTGAATTAAAATAATGAACATCTTAAAAATTGTTATAAACTTCAAGCAATGCTAAGAATTACCTAATTCCACAATTACCTTACTTGCATGATCTCAGTAAAATTTTAGGGATAAGGGTTTAATATCAAGTAGATTTATTGTTCTTTAATGTTAACTTAAATTGTAATTCTAAAACTCTTAATTAACTTTAAGACTTCAGACTTAATTAACTTTAAGTCCTAACCTTAAAAATGTTTAAGTAATTAAAATAGAATAAAATGGAAACTTCTTGCAACAAAGAATGTAGAACTTGGCAAGTAGGGGCACGAGCAATAGTATAGTTCGGCAGGGAGCCTGCTTCCTCCTCTCTCTCTGCCTGCCTCTCATGATTCTGTCTGTCAAATAAATAAAATCTTTAAAAAAAATAAAAATAAAATAGAAACTTCTTGCAACAAAGAATGTAGTACTTGGCAAGTAGGGACACAAGCAATAGTATAAGTAGTCTTATTTGTTACTCTGATTTTTTAAAAAGATTTCATTTACTTATTTGACATACACAGAGAGAGAGAGAGTACAAGCAGGGGGAGCAGTAGAGGGAAGGGAGAAGCAGGCTCTTTGCCAAGCAGAGAGCCCCATGTGGGGCTCAATCCCAGGACCCTGGGATCATGACCTGAGCCGAAGGCAGACGCTTAACTGACTAAGCCACGGAGGTGCCCAGTAAGATTAAAGTTAAAAGAAGCTATGTAGAATAGAGAAAATGAGCACTGGTGGCCCACAAAGAAAACTGGTCTTTCAGTATACAACCTGTTTTAAATAGAAGACTGCACAAAAGTATTTTTGTTTTCTTCATATTCTACCCAGATATCAGGACTTTTGCCTAACCACTACATATGTGTACTGTTACAAAGGTTTACTGAGTTTGACATTCAATAAATTCATATTTAAAACTGTAAATAATTATTGGCATATTTCATAGCTGTAAATAATTGTAAACAAACAAATTAAAAATAAGGGAGTTCTCTCTTCTATAAAGCTAACATTCCTTTGGTAGTTATAATGTATTGCCATTCTTGTTAATAACACAGTCAATACTGTGGCTATTTCTTGTTCTTTGGAGTTGTGGTTTGATCTAACAGTTTCATTGTTGATCCAGGATAAGGCCCCAAATTCCAAAAAATAAAAATGAACAGGTGTTTCTTCTGTTCAAATCATCTCTTGTATTCTCTTGAAGTACAGACCCCCCTCTCTTCGCAAGAGAGAATTGGCCTTGGAAAGGAGGGATAGTAGCGATAGTTAATTAACATAGATATGCTCTATATTTTCTTAGTTAATTGAAAAAAAGAAAAGCTCAACCCAATTAATCTCATTCAGTGGAAGTGTTATTAATATGAATATAATTCAGTAAGTATGTAACCCCTGAGAATAAATGAAAACATCCTTAAATTCATGAACATGGACTCCACAGTGACTCCCAACAAACTGACTTCTAAGAAATTTTTTATTTCATTTAAAATTTTAGTTTTAAAATACCTGGATTATGACCTCTGCTCTGGCCAACATGGAGAAACAAGGATTGGATTTTTCTCTCCTGCCTGAAAAAACAAAAGGCATACAAACTACATGAATGGTTTTCAAGACATTGGATATCAGGCAACAAAAGGCAATGACCCTTGAAAGATGGAAAATAAATGAGGTGAACTCCACAATTGTCCCAGTCAACTACTTTGATAGAGTTTCCACACAATGCAGATCCAATAAATTTAGCAACTCAGGCTGTCTTGAAAGTCACGAACTACCAAAGCCCACTCAAAAAAATAGATAACCTGTATCTCCCTATACATACTGAAGAAATTAAATTTTTAGTTAAAAAGCCCTCTGATAAAGAGAACTCAAGCCCAGGTGGCTTCACTAGCAAGTTCTATGAAATATCTAGAAGGAAATACCAATTTTTCAGAAACTCTTCCAGATAATTGAAAAAGAGGGAATACTTCTCAATTTATTCTAAAAGAAAGAACACTACTGTGATAGTAAAACTAGACAAAGATATTACAAGTAAAGACTATCACAAGTCAGTATTTTTCAGGAACATAGATGCATTCAAAACAAAATTTTAGTAAACCAAATCCAGCGATACATAAAATTAATAATTAATCATTAATAAGTAATGTTTATTCCAGGAATGTAAAATTGGTTTACCATTTGAAAATCAATGTAATTTACCATATTAAACAACTAGAAAATAAAAGTGTATGATATCTCAATGGATGCAAGAGCATTTGACAAAATCCAACATCTCTTCCCCCAAAAAATTTTTCAACAAACTTAGAAGGGAATTTATGAAAATTAATAAGGGAACTTATGAAAAACCTATAGGTAACATTATACTTAATGGTGAATGCTTTCCCCTTAATATCAGGAACAAGACAGGGATATGCTCTCATCCTTCCTATTCAACATTTTACCAGAGGTTTTAGTCAGAGCAATAAGGCAAGAACAAGAAATAAAAGAAATCTCTTATTGGAAAGGGAAAAGTAGAATTGTCATTATTCACATATAATACAATGGCCTATATAGAAATTCAATGGAATCCACAAAAAAAGCTATGAGTTTATAAATTCTTAATATGAGAACTGTAAATATAACCACTGGATTTTTTAAAGAATTTAAGTATAATGCCTCTAATGTCTAGAATTCAGAAATGATTTTAAAATAGGTTGAGCTCAGAAAAAAAAAAAAAGCCTAATTGTTTTAGTTAAAAGATGTTGAGATAAAGTTTACTTATTCTAACCACAGACTATCAGTAAATAATCGAACCACTGATAGTATTTATGATGATTCTGTATAAATTGCATATGTGTGGTTTGGCCTTGCTTTAAAACTTGTAAAATAGGTCAAATATTATGTACAATGCCTTTATGGATTCCCTGTACTGCTCATGGCAAAGTGGTTATTTACATAATTTCAACATAACTAGGTAAAGCTAATTTATAACCATAACTGTACCAGAAAAGTCAGACTTGAAGGCAAAGCTGACTTAAGTATGACAAGCCCACTCTGAAGGAATTAGGCACTTCATGCATGGCACTGGGACTGCTACCTATTCAGTGACCAACAGGGTTCCAGCCTTACAGGATAATAGCACCAGTCCAACCTAGTAGGCCACTCACAGTGATGAATTTGGGATCCTCAGAGACTAAGCAAATAAATAAATAAGTAAGAATAGTCCTAAAAAAAAAAAAAAAAAAAAAAAGAATAGTCCTACATTTTTAGGGACAGTGGGTAATCCTAGAAGAAAATAGCCACTTGTTCTTTGGTACTTTCACCTCAGCATAGACAAGGTGACAAGAGAATCTGAAGGAAAGAAGGAAGGAAGGAGAAGAAAAACTAAAGGAAATAGAGGGAAGTGGAGAGTAGATGATCCAGGTGAGAAAAGAACAAGATAAAGCTGGGGAAGGAGAAGATGAATAAGGGGGAGAATACAGGGGAAAAGAGAAAAGGAAATTCTGGAACAATAATGTAGCATGGATTTTTTTTTTAACTCTTTTTTAAAAACCCCAACAGACGTTGGCCATCTGCCTGGCTCAGTCAGAAAAGCATGTAACTCTTTTTCTTTTTTTAAATTTACTTATTTATTTGAGGGAGAAAGCGCACAAGAGGGAGTAGGAGCCAAGAGACGGACCACAGACTCAACATTGAGCCCAGAGCCTGAGGTGGGGCTCAATCTCACCACCCAGAGATCATGAACCAAGTAGAAATCAAGGGCCGGATGCTTTACTGACTGAGCCACCCAGGCACCCCAAGCATGTGACTCTTGATCTTAGAGTCATAAATTCAAGCCCCACATTGGGTATGGAGAGTACTAAAAAAATAATAAAATAAACTTTAAGAAAAATCTTTGAGCATAAGTTAATTGTCTGTCCTTAATACGAAATAGCTCTAGTTTTGTTAATCAAACAGCAAGATCACTATTCATTATCCTTTAACTGGACTTAGGTAAGTAATGTAGGCCATGTTGAAAAGAAAATAGATAAAAACTTTAGTCCACAGACCATGTAAAACAGCTAATATTGATTCTGAGTTGCCACAGGATTTTGTTTGGAAATACTCCTATTAAAAAGGAAAGGGAATATCAGTATATAATGAAGCACTGTGGATATCCTGGTGAGCATAAACTACATATATACTGCATAAATTAAACCTATGTCTAATTTTTACCATTTATAAAAAATGTTAAAGTGCTTGAACAAAAAAATCCTCTGAATGAACTTAGCACAAATATGCAATGAAAACTTGCCTTTTGACTGAGTCAACAGGTGGACTTTAACCTAAAAACTGACCCCAAATCGCTCTGAGAATCTTTTTTTGTAATGTAATATAAAAACCTCATCCTAAGGGGAAAAAATGGTATTCCTCATGGACTATTTAAGCCACTTCTGATGGATGCTAACTGGATTAAAACCTCTTTGGAGTAAACATTAACCCACCCAACTTAGTTGCCTATCATTGACCTTTAACTAAACTTATTTTTGAATCTCGCTCTCTCTTCCTTATAAATATCTCTACTGAGACTGAAATCCTTGAAATGGCCTGCTATTTTACAACTCTATAAATATCTTGGCATGTGTACATAGCTAAATACTCAATGTTATTTAATAGCATTTATTAATAGATGTTTAAAAATGACAATACTAAAGATAAATTGCATTGCTATAGCTTAAGGGAAAAAAATCAAAATAATCATTACATTAGACACCAGTTTGAGGGGAAGATAATTCCAAAGTTATCAGTATCAACATGTCATGTATGACATGACAGCTACCCCTGGGGATGACATGGGACATATACCTAAACAGGGAGAATAAGAACAATGAATAATTCCTGGTGAGATAGAGGAAATTAGGAAAACCAGCCATGTTTAAGGTTCTGAATAGGATTAAATATCACAAATGGATTATGAGTATCAGAGAAAGTAGTCAGGAGATAGCATGTTAAATAAACATAGTGATTGAGAGGTAAGAAATAATTCGTAGAAAGATGGAATTAGAGTAGTATGTCTGTTGCAACCCCCTCCTCTATAGCATAGAGGGCTGAATCATACGCAAAGACAATTATGAGGTATTCAGCAATCATGGCCCTGGTCAGGGCACATGAAAAGCTACTTAGACGGTCACTAATGGAAATTATCCAAAATTTATTTTCAATTACTACAAAAATATTTGAGATAAACACTAGATTTTTACCCCTCAGAGTTGTTTTCTTCTTCTCAATTTTTATTCTTTCATTTAATTTTTGAGTTTGTGTTAAATTTTTTAAAAATTATGTTATATTAGTCACCATAGTCATCATTAGTTTTTGATGTAGTATTCAACAATTCATTAGTTGTGTATAACACCAAGTGCTCATTACAACACATGCCCTCCTTAATACCCATCACCAGCCTAATCTGTCCTCTCACCCAGCCCTCCCTTCTGAAACCCTCAGATTGTTTCCCTTGATCCATAATCTCTCATGGCTTGTCCCTTCTGATTCCCCCTCTTGAGTTTACCTTTCCTTCCTCTAATGTCCTCCATGCTATTCTTGTATGAGTGAAACTATACGATAATTGTCTTTCTCTGATTGACTTACTTCACTTAGCATAATTCCCTGCAGTTCCATCTATGTTGATACAAATGGAGGGTAGTCATCCTTTCTAATAGCTGAGTAATATTCTACTGAATATATGAACCATATCTTCTTTAACCATTTGTCTGTTGAAGGGCATCTCAGCTCCTTCCACAGTTTGGCTTTGTAGACACTGCTGCTATGAACATTAGGGTACATGTGACTCTTCTTTTCACTACATCTGTATCTTTGGAGTAAACACTCAGTAATGCAATTGCTGGGTCATAAGGTAGCTCTATTTTTAACTTTTTGAGAAACTTCCATACTGTTTTCCAAAGTGGGTGTACCAACTTGCATTCCCACCAACAGTGTAAGAGGGTTCCCCTTTCTCCCCATCCTCTCCAACATTTGTTGTTTCCTGCCTTGTTAATTTTGCCATTCTAACTGGTGTAACAAAACTAAGAGGGAACTCATGGAATGAGAGAAGATATTTGCAAGTGACATTACAGATAAAGGGCTGGTATCCAAGATTTATAAAGAACTTCTCAAACTCAACGCCCAAAAAGACAAATAAGTTAAAAAATTGGCAGAAGACATTAACAGATACTTCTCCAAAAAAGACATACAAATGGCTAACAGACACATGAAAAAACGTTCAACATCATTAGCAGTCGGAAACTCAAATCAAAACCACATTTTTTTAATCGTAGGCTGCCTGAGAACACATAATTCATATCATGTGAAAAAAAATAGAGAATGGGAAAGTGAACAACAGGATGCTTAACTTCAAGTTATAAAAAATAAGCTAAGTACTATTTAAGAAATACTGATACAAGATGAAATCTTATAACCACACCCAAGAGAGGGTAGGCTTGGGCACAGCTTTTCCAACATACGTGCCACATCTTGATTCTTTTTTACATCTTGCAAGCCAGGGAGGACAGAGCTTCAGAGAGGCTTTATAGGATCTAGGGAGCCCAGTGATACAAGGGAGAGTCAAGAGTATGCGAAGATGGTAAATCTAGTTTTCCTGGTAATTCATATTTATCAGCTGTTTATAACCTGAGCAATGGGGTAAGAAAATACATTACAATTTGTTTGCCAGCCCCAAATTATATCATGTAACCTTTTAAATTAGGATAGTTTGTTTTTAGTATGCTAATATTCTCAGTGACCATCCCAGAGTTCTGAGCACGAGAAAACAGTGATTCAGGTACAAAGAATGGACTATAAACAGGAGGTCATTCAGGGACTCATTTTGCACCAAGTGTGTGCTCCAGGAATTCAAATTTTTTTTGATACTAAGATATTAAAACTATAAAAACCTCTTCAGATTCTAGTTCTCTGCCTGAACAGCAATTCTCATCCATAAGCACCTAGAGGTCCTATTCTGAAAAGAATCATACTTCCTCTAGTGCCTTCCCAGCTGCCCCAAAAGGGGCTCAAATCAGGTTGGAGCATAATAAGCACCTATGGTGAAGTCATCCCAATGGTGCTATTCTAGGGCTCCCTGCCCTATCCAGATTTCATTCTACACATCACTCTTTTGAAATGCATGCCAGACCTGTCAGCCCTCTTTTGAAAACTTAGACCACTCTTCTCATTTTGGATTTTCTCCATCATCTAAATTTCTTGTAACTAAACTCAAAGGCAGCCTATGGAATGGGAGAAGATATTTGCAAATGACATAAATGATAAAGTGGTTAGTATCCAAAATCTGTTAAAAAAAATTATCAAACTCAACACCCAAAAAACAAATAATCCAGTTAAGAAATGGACAGAAGACATGAATAGACACTTTTCCAAAGAAGACAACCAGATGGCTAACAGACACATGAAAAGATGCTATCACTCATGATCAGGGAAATAAAAATCAAAACCACTGTGAGATACCACCTCACACAGTCAGAACGGCTAAAATTAACCAGAGAAAACAACAGATGTTGGCAAGGATATGGAGAAAGGGGAACCCTCTTGTACTGTTGGTGGGAATGCAAACTGGTACAGCTACTCTGGAGAACAGTATGGAGATTACTCAGAAAGTTGAAAATACAACTATTTGATCTCTATGATCAAATATGAAAATATATTCTCAGTGATCCAGCAATTGTACTACTAGGTATTTACACAAAGGATACAAAAATATAGATTTGAAGGGGTATATGCACCCCAATGTTCATAGCAGCATTTAGCATTATCAATAACAGTTAAACTATGGAAAGAGTCCAAATGTTCACTAACTGATGAATGGATAATGAGGAATATTCCATTTCATATATAAAGTGGAATATTACTCAGCCATAAAGAAGAATGAAATCTTGTCATTTGCAAAGATGCAGATGTAGCTACAGTGTATTATGTTAGGTAAAATTAGTCAGAGAAAGACAAATACCATACGTTTCACTCATATGTAAAATTTAAGAAACAGATGAACACATGGGTGGGAGGAAAAAAAAGAAAAAAGAGAGAGGGAAACAAACCATACAATACTCTTGAAGATAGAGAACAAATTGAGGGTTGATGGAGGGAAGTGGATGGGGGAACACAATAGATGGGTGATGGGTGATGGGGATTAAGGAGGACACTTGTTATGATGAGCACAGGATGTCGTATGGAAGTGATGAATCACTGAATTCTACTCCTGAAACCAATAATGCACTGTATGTTAACTAACTAGAATTTACATAAAAATTTGAAAAATTAAAACATAATAAATTTCTTGTAATTAACATTACCAACTTGGTTTGGAACTTCTCCTTGCCTCCCACAGATTGGTCAATCATCTATTGCTTTCACTCTGATAAATTAATGGGGTCTTTCCCCTCATTTCTTTGTATCCCTTAGCTTTTCCCATCAACCAGGATGCAGAATTCTATGGACTCACTCTTATGGAAATTATACAGAATAGAAAAAAAGAGTCAAATTCTTTGGTTTAAAAATCTACAGCAAATACAAATATTTGAAAGCCAGGACCTCCAAGTACAACAGTCACTAGAAACACATATAAAGGTGTTTTGTCATTTTCTTCTCATTTTATCCCCCAAAATAAGTTTAAATTATAAATAATAGAATATAGGGAAGGATGCAAGTTAATGGAAAGTCTGACTTTTCTACCAATAGGAGATAAAGCTAGGAGATTTTCTAAAGGAAAAAAAAAAAACTAATGGAAAAAAGAGCAATGGGATAAACTTCCAGTGTGAATTTCAGAACAGGGACTTCACACACACACGCACACGCGCACACACACACACACACACACACATGCACACACTCAGCCCAATGTGTTGGGAGCAGGGAGCACAAAGAAATTCCATTTATATTTAAAGGGATTTGAAAGCAGACCACAAGCATCCTCAGTTCTTTCTGGTATGAACATGGTACCACAGTCAGAAAAAATATGATGGCAACAGGTAAGGTCCCAGAGGAAAAGAACTGAGGCAGCTTCCCAAGTGGCCCATAGCCATGGGATACAGGAAAGCATCTCATATTCCAAGTACCCAAGACGAGCACAGCCATGACTCAAGGAAGGTAGAAAAATATAAGAGGTCTCATAGTTTTGTCAAAGGGACACAGTCTGCAGAGGTACTATGGACAAAAAAGGGTCAGAAACCATGCTAGGAATGCAGATATCAGCAGCAGATGGTGGTGGACAGATGCCAGCTTCCAAAACCCAAATAGAAGCCATAATGAACACAGGACAGTATAAACCAGACACCTCACTCCAAAGTCCAACTACAAGACATTATGGTGAAATCCAAGCTCCTTAAAGCATAAACATACCCCTGGAGACAGGACATGGAAACCCAAAATACAAAATATGTAGGCTTGTACCTACAGGAGAAAGCTTGGACAGTAAATTGCGGTTAACTGCAGTCAGCTTCAGCTCTTAGCACAGTAGCACTACCCATCTCCCACCTCCATAACAGGCAGCCCCTGCAAGTTCCAAGCAACCTGCACCACGGTTGGCAGGAAACAGGGTAAACAAAAGTATCTGTGCTTTGATTGCTGAATGCTGCTTCTGGCCACAGCAGTTCAGGGAGCAGGTGCGCCACTCTGGTTGCACCTCTCCCCATTATCGAAAGCCCCTGCTTCTTGAGCTGAAGTGATTTCTCCAGGATTCTCCGGGCTAGCCCTCTTCCTTCTGCCCCCACTTCATTTTTATCTTTACCTTTGGGAGCCAGCAATCGATTATTAGGTCATTCTAAAGCAACTGCATATATGGGGAAAATAAGAAAATGAGCATGCTTGCCCAGGCAAAGGTACAGACTCAAAAATATTTGATCTATCTCTCAGGCCCATCCTTTTCCTGTCAAGTTTCATTTCTCTGATAGAAAGAAATAATTTCTTTATATCTGTTATATCTGTTTATATCTGTAATTCTGTTTAGAGTCATTCTGTTTTTAAAAAAAGATGACAATATATTTGTTAATAAATCTACACTCACTAGTCAGCATAATACAAAGGAAGAAGCAGTTCTTAAGTTGCCAATAATCTTAAGATTACAATAAATAAGAGGCTGAATTACACAGCATGGAGCAAATGGTGAATATAAAATGAAAACCATAATCATTGTTTTTTTTTTCAATGTGTAAAATGCCTTTATTGATATATCCTGTTCTTAAATAATTCATGCTAAATAAATTTAAGATAGAAACCAAATTCTGCAAACAGTAACAAAGAATTTAAAGTTTTCTTTTGTTATCATATGAATCTACAATTCCCAGGTATAAGAGATTCAGAAAGCACTGGGCAAACTGAATAGAGTTCTGAGAATGCTATGCACATTTGCTGAAGAATCAAAACACTTCCAATAGAGGGGGTGGGGCCGAGGCGGGGGTGGGGGTATAGATCTATTGAAGAACATTTTCATGACACAGGACCACTGAATTAAATAACTTTCAAATAAACACGGGATATTTACAATATTTTCAAGTAACATTTAATACGAAGAAAAGATTTACAAGAAAGACCTTCCTTAGGTGTATGAGCATTCAGATGGAAGAAAGATGCTCAGTGAAGTAGAGAACCCAAAATGTTTGCAAAAGCCTGTCCATTGCTCAAGCATTATGACTTCAAAAGGCGCTACAGAAGGAAATGAAAAATTGGAATAAATACTGATCAAGCAGTGAAAGGGCAGAATCAAAGTGAGTTTCCATATTGATATATCCAAGTCCAAACATCATGTCTCTGTGAATGATCCAGAGATGATTAAGTCACAGCAAAACCTGAATTCATTCTCAGTTGGTTGCCAAAATTTCTTTCTTTAGATCTTGTTTGAAAATAGTCCATCGACCCAGGTACAACAAACTTCAGTCATCTTTGAATCCTTGCTCTTTTTCATTTTTCCCATTTTTTACCAATTATATTGATTTCACTACTAGTATACAGACACTCCTTTCAATCTGTATGTTAATGACATGCATCAGAGACTCATAGGTCTCTTGCCTAGGTCACTCTAACAGTGTCTTAATTGATTTCCCTGTCCCTGGTGTTCCTTCTTTTAATCTATTCTCCACATTGCTGCCAAAGCAATCATTCTAAAATGTAAATCTGATCATATCACTTCCTTGATAAATATTCTCCAAAAGTTCCCTGATACCGAGTGGGATAAAATCCAGACTCCATAGCATGACATAAAAAGCCCTTGATAGAGAGATTAACCTCCTTCTTACTCATTCTTTCCCTAGATGCTTCCTGGCTGTCCTTCCAGATTCAATTTAAGAATTATCTTTTCTGAATATTCATTTGTGAAACCCTTATCTGAATCAGGTTCCATAACCACAGTAGTTACTATTCCTTTTGTCTTAGAATTTATCTTAGTTTATTATAATTGACCACATCTCTTCATTCCTAAGAGTCTGTCAGCAACTTAAGGAAAGAAATCATTGTCTTTCATTTTTGTATCACCAACACAGTACAACACAGAACACCAACACAGTAAGCAATTAAAGTCCTTAAGGAAGAAAAGAAATAGGAAAGGAAAAAAAAGAAGGGGTCAATTAGGTAATTCTTACAACTCGTAGTTCTGATATTCTGCCTCCATGATTTCATTTAGTTGGCCAGACCCTCATGTTATGCACATATGATTTACATGCAGTGAGGTGTGAACTATCAAAACCAATAAGCAAGAGCTATTCTTCTATTCTCCAACTTCTAGGAAAATAATTCCCTTAAACTTATCACATAAAGGCAATAAGAAAATTTTTTTTTACCAATCTTTATATATTTATTCACACATTTGATAAAAATGTCACAGTTAGAAGTGAAATCATTACAATGACATAAGTAACCATACAGACCAACCCCAAGTACAGAGTCGAGTTGCCAAAAATCAGAACATGAGCAACACAGCTCCTTAACACCTGTGCATTCACACATTCTTGCCCACACCCATCCATGCCCCAACAATCACAGATGCTAAGTTCAGACATAACCCAGGGAAACCTTCCCTGGCTTCTGTCAAGTCCTGGCGATGAGAAGAGAGAAATGATCAATGAAAAAGAAGCTGGAACTGCTCGACGTATCTCTCTGTTCTGCCCACCACTCAGAGAAGGCAAGACATGAAAGATGGGGATAGTCATTTCTTTGGCATCCTTGGCACAAAACTTATCAGACAACAAAAAAGTCTAGGGGTTTAAGTCAGTCTGAGGTTTAGATCCCCTTTTCAACATCAAAGGATAGCAAGTGGGGAAAAAAGGGAAAAATCCAGCCATTTAAATTGTAGGGGAAAAAGAGGAGGGAGTATTGAAAACCTGATCCCTATTCTCCTGTCAGACTGCAGCGTGACCAAAGCAAAATCAACGAGGCCAAACAGCATCTAATTGTGACTTTACCCAAACAGCATAGTTTGCTTTCACTTTAACTCTGAAGAGAGAAAGAAAAATTTTTCAGAGGAACAAGAGGTTCATGTAAACCACATCCCCATTATATTAGTATTTGGGGAAAGATTACATCTATGTGTTCACATGGCTTGTCTACAGCTCTGAGAGCTATAAGGGAGTGGCCCAACCCCCATTCCTCTGCCTTTAGCCTTCCAAGATGGACAAGTCCTCAGCATCCAGTCAAACCTGAAGTCTAAAAATGCCTAAATCAAAATGGTGTTTTCTGTACAGTGGGATGATGGAGAAATCCTATTCCACTTCCCAATTCCTACTTGACACAAAGCTTTAAAAAAACCAACCACCCCAAAGTGTGATGCTTTTGAGCATCGCCGTTAACCCTATCGAAACACTGATAACACAGAAAGCTACCATCTGAAAGGACTCATTTCCCAGTGTTCTTGGTGAATGAGCTAAGGAAGGAGGCGATGATCCAAATACATATAGTGCATGAATACAGAAGAACTGGCCAATGCAAAGGAAACTGCTTTGGGTAGGGCAAGTCAATGGGTGGTATTTGGGAGGCAGAGAGAAAATTTCTTGGTACAAACTTGATGTCCCTAAAGATATAAGCAGGGTGAGGACAAGGCACTTACACTGCCAAATAACAGTTCACATCCATTCAACACTAGTACTGTTACCAAGAACACTCCCAATGCCCCCTCACTGAAGACTCAACCAGCCAACTGCACTTTCCATTTGGACCTTCAGAACTGAAGGAAATCCCAAGTGCTGCAGAACCAATGGTGGGAACTGGAATGTTGGCAGAGGAAACTACTCAAAGGAAGCAAAAAGAAGTTGTCCCCTTCTGGCCTGAGGTGAGAGGTTTGTTCCAGATTAGCTCAGTGAAATACTGAATTGCAAGATGCTTGGCCTGAGAATATGACAACGCCCCCATGGATGCCTCCTCCTTCTGTTCTGATAAAGAGCAGTAAGGGCTCTGAACACAATCCGACTCCAGTTACTGAGTTATCTTGCACTGGCAGTTACAGCAGATGCCTTCTAATACATGTCCCCATTCTGTAGCAGATAAGGGACCGAGACAGGGCTAGAAGCAGCCTGTCCTTTCTTATCCCAAAACCTTTCAAGCATACTCGATCCGGGCAGGGCCACAACTACCCTCATTCTTCTGCTCGGAAGACGAAGTGGTAGCTTTGGCTTCACTACCGGTTTCCAGAGGCTTAGACGAGATATAGTCCTTTACTTTGATCTCCATGTTCTTCGCTTTAAGAGTGGCCATGTGCAGCTTCTCCAGGAAATCTGGCATGCCACTGGAAACCATCCAACGAACACAGTAGCGAGGAAACACAGTCTGGGAATTGTCACTGTATGTCAACAAGTAGTCAAAGCCATTCTCATCAAATGACTTGTGGGGACGGATAACCATCTGGGATTCATACGATCTGACTCTTACAAATTCTGGAGACTCTGGAACACTAGGGTGCTCCACAGCTCGTGACACCAACACCATCACATTGTTTTCCTGATCCACGCTATACCGTCGAACATAAACATAATCCCGCGAGTACATTGGATAAGGAAAATGGGTTACCCAGTGGAGAACCTCAGAACCACTAACCACATCCCTCTCAATCACTTCCAGCTTGATTACCAGGGCATCCCACTTTTTTCTATACTCTGTATCCAGCTGAACATTGAAGAACTGCAGAGTGTTACATCTGTGTAGGTTCCAAAAACTCTATACTGGTAAAGGTGGGTGCCCGTAATTGGGCGCCGCCAGAGCTTAAAGTGTTTCTTATCCATCACCATCTCCCATGGTTGCTCTTTGCCCCCTAAATCTTCATTCCCTTCTCTCTGTGATTTTGGTTCTGGAGGGTGGCGTTCAACTCCAGAGCGCTGAAACATATGTGACATTTCTTCCAACCGTTTCATCTCATCAATGGATCTCTGCAACTCCTCCTCCTGGATCTTCTCCTTGTCCCACACGAACACGCCAGCCAGCGCCGCCATCACGGCAGAGGCATGGCCAGGACCGCCTCGCAGCCGGCGCCAGAGGCGACCGAGGAGGACGCGGCGCGAGCTCTCTGAGTAGAGGCGGCCGTACAGCTCGGCAATAAGAAATTTTTTAAAGAGAGAAACTTTAAGTACTGTAGAGAAATGGGTCCCCAAGTGGTATAACAGAGACCTGGTTTTTATTTCCAAAGTAAATGCCTCCTCCCCACCCTCCCAAACCCGTGACTGCAGAAAAGTTGTCATCAAAGCCAAATGTCACAGAGCTGAAGCTTTCCATACACTAGAGGGCAGTCTTGGAGCAGTAGTTGGTGTTTTCCATGCTGATGAAGTTTCTTTGTCTTGATTTTTCTGCCCTTCATATCTAGTTAAAATGTATCTTCCTTTTGTAGACTCAGCTAGGTCGTCACCTCCTATGTAGCATACTCATAACCCTTTTTCAGAATACACCACACATTTGTTATTATTGTTGCTATGTAAATGTTGATAGGTGATTCTCCATGGGGGTCTTGCATTCCTGCTCATTTGAGGCAAAGACACTGACAGATTTTGTTTCTAACTACCTTTTCAAGGATGTGTTTATGGCAAACCACCTTTAAAGACAAAGAGAGTGTTTCTCTTTGAGGGGGAAGAAGGTGGGATTTTTCTTAAGGGTAATGTCTCCCACCAAGGTAAAGTTTAGGCAAATTTGCTAGCAGCCTCCTTTATACAATGGAGAGCTTCCTAAGCTTAGGGTTCCTCAACTGTCCTACAAACCTACTGTGTACACGTCTACCTGGCCATTTTACATCACCCCATGGAACTTGGTGAGGGTGGGGAAAGAATTCATGAGAACATAAAGTTCATGTTCCTTATTGTACCATGAGAAATAAAGTCCTTTTCTCTGACCAGGAATCTCATATCTTATACCAGCATCTATGAAACTGTAGTGGGCTCACTTGTTAAGCATTTAACTACAGTAAAAGCTCAGGCCCTCTCTGAGTTCCTGATAATGTGTAAAATATGTTTGTAACCCATTCAGTTTCTTCTGACCATGAACTCCTTAAGAGTACGAATTGTATCTAATCCATCCTGGTAACTCTAAGAGCTCACCTGCTTAAAATCAAAATAGATGTTAACTGAGTAAAAATCTAATGAGAACATGAATAGTTAAGATGAAAAGGGGTCAGGGAAAACCTGCCACATAATTTACAAATCTTTTCATTACTTAAATTCATGCTTTTCATTAAGTTAAATTAATACTATTGTTCCAAGTTAGAAAAATACTAGACTGCTGGTCACATATTTTTACATAACAATTACTACTTTAATACCAACTCTCACACTCTCATTTTATCCTCATATTATAAGTTTTTTTCCCTACTTCAGTAAAATAAATTCTTTCATTCTAAGTTCCAAAATGTTTTATCACAGATGATACAAAAATTTACAAAGAGTTTTGCTTAAGTAAAATCTGTGCTTAGATGTAATCAGTTATACAAATGAGATGTCATTCTTCCTCCATTCTTTCTCTTTTGATTTGAGAGGAAGTGGGGGGGGGGTAGGGAATCCCTCCTTTAACATATATTTATCTCATACCACAGATTTATACACAAGAATACAAATCTCATGGAAGATAAAGAACTTGGACCATGATTCTTCTCCCCATTTCCCACATCACCATCAACAATAAAGTTCAAAATATAAAATCAAGTCTTTTTGCAACAGAGGACAATGAGAGCTTCTGACTGAAAATGAACCACAAGAAAGGGGTGTACCCCTGGGGATAAAAATATATGTTTATAAAAAATAAAAAATTAAAAAAAAAAAAAAGAAAGGGGTGTGTTTTTGTGTTCCACATAGGAATGCTGCTTCTGGATTCCATGTTTGGTTAACTTTGGAACTCATCGTTATTCAGTCACTTTTGCACTGTGGGTTAGTTTGGAGAAATGACTCTATTGATGTGCATTCAAAGAGGTAAAACATTGTAACTAATAATAATTACTTATTGTGGGTCTGTTGTAGGTCTCTTTTCTGACTGTGATAGTAAGGAAAGAAACTTCCCTTTTCTCCATACGAGGAAACCTCACAGCTGGACAAGGCATCCAAAGAAGTGGGAGGTTCAGTGGTGACAGCAATGCCATCAATAAGTGAGGCATAAGAACAAGGAGGAATGGAAATTTTACCTAAGCCATATCTCTGTCGATCTTCTGGGTCCTTGTGGCTTTTCTCATTGACCCAATGAAACTGGAGGCACCTGACTGATTGGACACACCTGACGGATCAAGTTATCTGGGTATCAGCCACAGTGGGATCCAGACAAAAGGTCTGAATTTCTATTTCTTCTGAAACAACTGATTCATGGGCAAGTGTGGTCATCCCTGGAGAGTCTTAGAAACACTTGGGAAAGGGAACCTTGCTAGTAAATGGGGTGAAATTTTAAAGCCATTGAAATTTGGTCATAAATACAGATGTAATTTCGTTTTATCCACAAGCTTGTGAAGCACAGGGGACATTTAGTAACAAAAATATCAAAGTACAAAAGACAAATTTCAGAGGAAAAGTTTACAGCTTGTCCTCTGCAGGGCAGACTATCTCTGATGGTCTTTCATCACAGTTAGTTAAATGAGGTTCTGGCAGTGCAATGACTCAGAGATAACAAAATAAAGTTGTAACATCAATATCCTCAAATGTTTGGGGATATATTTGAGAACATAAATATTAAATGTTGAAAAAGGGATTCAACCTGTCCTTCAAGTCCAGCCAGCTGGCTTTCCTCCATCATGCAGTGTCCTCTAAGATTATTCAAGTGAAAAAAATAAAACTCTCCAAGAGCAATGGACTTTGTAAAATGTACTTTGTAAAGAGGTGGCGAATTAGTGGTTTTGTTGTTGTTGCTGTTTTATTTTTATAAATCAAAAATGTAATTGCTCTAATTCCACAGGAAAAGAGACCTCATTTGAGGGCTGCTATTATAGCACAAGGGGCTCTACGTACCAAATAAAGCCTTCTCGTATCTATCCGACGTTGCCAATGGTAGATAAATTTCAGCAAATCCTTTCTTTAAAGGAAAGCCTTGTTAACATTCAAGGTCTATTGACTCATAATGCATTAAAGTAACTTTGCTTATTACCCTTCCCCATATGGCAGTTATGGAGAGCCATTTAGAATAAGGAAAAATGTGAAGAATAAGTGAAGAGCATGACATACAAACTTCATTACCCAGACTACCATAAAAGAGAAAGGAAAAAAAGGAGAAAACAATTAAGGAGGTAAGACAGCTCATAGATTTTAAAAGGAAAAAACAGTAGAGAAGGACAGCTCACAGATCTGACCTGAGTCCTGACAATAAGAGTCATGCTAAATATCTAAATTCCTTTCTGAAGTATGGAGCTTTCTACTCTTTCTCTACTCAAAATTATGTTAAGTAACAGCCACTTAGGGGAATCTCTGAACCTTGCTTGGCTTTGCATTACTGATAGAAGTATGATGTCATCTTAATACACTAAAATGAAAATCCCATCAAGAAGTAAAAGGATGAGAGAGAGAAGCAAATATTCCCCTAGAAAATAGGTCTTTTTTTCTGACTATTTTTCTTAAGTTCAAAGAGCTATTATTAGGAAATGGTAGCACTGCGCAGTTAAGTGTGGCAGATGGCATATAGGAGAGAGTGGTGTGCAATTTACAGTAAACAAATTCTTTATCTTTGACGGGTCATGGGGAGAACTAAAACGGTCTCCAATTCAATCAGGGAATATGCTAGAAAACACTGACATGCAGATTCACTAATTATAGTGAAATGTGTTAAAAAGCTACAATTATCCCAATGGATAGAATCTTTTCCCATGAAGATTAAAAAAAAAATAACCAGCCATGATGGACTGACAGCAGGATACCATTTGTAAATGTGCCCCAGATTGGTTGACACCTGTTTGGAGAGGAGATTCAAGTCTTCAGGGTCTTCCACTTGGTCTCCTTTCAAGGTAGGTACACTTTTTGATAGTATGTGTGAGTAGGATTTCATCAGTTGCTCTTATATCAAATATAAGAGGAAAAATTACAGCTGACATTCTTTCTGTCTTAAAAAGGAAAGCATCCTAAGTCAGTAGGGAGTGATTCCTATAACAATCATTAGTTTGATTATCATTGAAATAATGTTTGAAATACTCCAGAGTTTGGTTTCCACCACTACAAATATTATAAAAGATATTTTTAAAAAAATAGTTGTCTGATCACACAGTGAACTGTGACCATGAAAATTTACCAGATTGTGGAATAAAGGCACAAGAATGTACAATCACATAATATACAAAAACCACCCAACTGATCTAGAATGTGTTGCACATCACAGCACTCCATGGAGTTTCCTAGTGGTTAGGGGTATATAAACCTGCACAGAGGTATGACAGGAAGCTCTTCAATACCATGTGGGATTTTGATCCAAAGGGATGAGATCATTGCACTAAAAGAAGAGTGGACAATCCCTTTAATTTGATTATAGATACTGGGATGAGTAAAAACAAAAACAAACAAACAACAACAAAAAAAAACCACCCAGGATTTCAGGAGAGTATCTTCTAAAATACCCTAAAATACTCTGGAGGCTTGGGAAATTTTGCAGTTTGTGCCAATTTTTGTATGTGTTATTACCTGTAATATAACCATTACCTAAAGAAGCTCAGGCTAGAATTTTGATTGTCAACTGCTGTCTGGTGTAACAATTGTACTGTGAATAACCTAAGCACCCCTGAGTAGGCCAGGCAAATTCTGGAGTGTAAGTCTGCAGACGTTTCCCTAGAATGGTAGTGATTCCCCAGTTTTGAAATGAGAGACTGACTCCTCATTCTAACTAGGAAGAGGCAACTCCCTGCTCCTCTACAAAATGTAACAAGATGTTATCTAAAAGATTCACCTATAAGGAAAAACTGAGAATTGTTTGAGCCCACTCAATGTTTATCATGTCACTGACCATACTTTCTCCTAAATTCATGACTTTATGCTGGGGACTGTAGTATAGGCCATTGTTTCTGGACTTGGGGCAGATGTAAAGAGACTGCCACCACCTGGGCCTCATGGTCATGTTTTTAAAAGATTCCTATTATACAAGAACTGGTAGAAGAAGAAAAAAATTGAACTCTAATTCATTGATGTATAATTCACAAGAACAAGAGAATTTGATTCAGGACTTTAATTGTTTTGGAATTTAACTTAAGAATTCTGGAATTTAATTTCTTTGTGTTTTTAATCTTTGAACTTTAGTTTTTCCCAGGCAATTTGATAACAGTATAGCACAGATATTCAAATTTAGGGCTCCCCTGTGTTAGTGACATTGTGTTATTGGAATATCTTTTTGTTGTTGTATGATCTCATTATGTATCTGGTGAGTTCTAGTAGACCATATGTCTAGATATAATGAGGGAGGAGAAACAGAATAAGGTGGGTAGAGCAGGGTCCTGGAATTGATTTAAATAACGTATCATTCTCATTCATTTTTAGAGCCTTCTGAACCAAAGTCTATACTGTTCACCAGAAGTTTCGGGAAGCTGCATGGCTTGGAATTAAGAAAATGGTTTCATAAAGGTCAGAGTACTATCTGGATAAGAGGTGATCTCTGGGGCCCACAGTCACAACCCTGGGCAATCACAGGCTAACTGCTAAGCCAAGTAGTTTAAAAGAGCAAAAAGTTGGAAATGTTATGAAAACTATCGGTCCCTCACTCTTCACAATTCCCTGTGGAGAGATTTCAAGTACAGTAAGTCTTCTAGACCTTTGCACTACCACTTTCTCACTGCTCACCCACTGTCTCGTGGGGAGAAGTCAGCAGATCTGGTTTCTGAAGCAAATGGAGTCTCATATTATGTCTCTTAAACATTGAGGGTGAGTGTCTTTTTCTTCTCTGGGCATCCAAATCAGTGAATGGGTAGCAGTGTCATTGGGTAGGTCTCCACCTGGGAAGCACTAGCATCCTCATTTGTTCCCCTCCTTTAAGCCACATTCTTCAAACTAGCAGTAAAAGTAGTGCTATTGGCTGACATAAGTAACTATCTCCAATAGTTCTGCACTCAGGCAGAGAATAAGGGTGCTGCTTATTAGTCTACTCAGATTCCTAAACATCCTAAATGTCTTAAGTTTCCATATTATTTTCAATATCAAAATGGGAACATTCACTCCAACGTATTTGCTCTGGGAACATTCTCTGGTTTCTAGATACTTAGAATGTCATCTTTTCTGGAAAAAGTGAAGGACAAATAAGTATACTTTTATAGATTTTATAAATCCCTTCATGTTATATTTTCGGCATAAAACAAAGTCACAGGGGCGCCTGGGTGGCTCAGTGGTTTGGGCTGCTGCCTTTGGCTCGGGTCATGATCTCAGGGTCCTGGGATCGAGCCCCGCATCGGGCTCCCTGCTCCGCAGGAAGCCTGCTTCCCTCTCTCACTCTCTCTGCCTGCCTCTCTGCCTACTTGTGATCTCCGTCTTTCAAATAAATAAATAAAATCTTTAAAAAAAAAAAAAAGTCACAAATTCCATGGGTACTGCATTCATATTGGGAAGAAAAGAATTGATATATTTTTTCCATTTAACTTTTCTAAAATGTTTTAATCTTCAGAAGCCCTCCATCCTAGGCTACTGGATAGTCAAAAGACCCAAGCTTATTGGGCAGACACTGCCCTTCTTTTGGACTACAGAAGCCCCACTCCACCCCACTCTATTTGTGAGGGAATGCCCACCTCCATGAATCTTGATGAGAGGCTCTGACTATCGCCCATTCTGAGAACAGAAAGCTTTTTCCCCCAGCGTTCCTGGTACCTAGGTCACATGACCGAGATTCTGCCAATAAAATGCACACACAGTAGACACTGGCTTAGAAGCTGGGATGCAAAGAAGCAGGTTGTGTGCAGAATCCGTTCTGCCAATATTGGCTGTAAACACAGTAGTTGAATCCATTTTCCGGAGGCGGCAGCAGTGAAAGTGGTTCTAGTATTATCTCTAATGCCCAGCATTGATCAAGGAGGCAATTCTAGTGCAAACACTCATTCTCAGCAGTGCTGTTTTGATGGACCAGTTCTGCAGAATGATTTGGACTTGTTTCTATCTGATTATGTACTCTCCAAGTCTAGTTTTCTAGCAGTCACAGAGATTTTTACCCACCTAATAACCTTAACAAATCTGATTTTCTAATTAAATTAGCCAGAGCTGGTTCTATCACTTGAAAGTAAGAACCCTGACGGATCGATAACCCTGTCCAGTTAACACTATCTGAGTCAGTGTTGGCATGAACCATCTCCGATCAGTTTAAAACTCTGTTTTGGGGTTAAGTCCCAAGTTTTGCAGAGTTATGCCCACTTCCCTTTTTCTTCCACAAAAAGTACCTAGGTCTGCATAGTTTAGTAGAATAGAACTAGTCACAAGTGGCTATTGAGCACTTGCATGTGGCTTTACTGGGTTTTAAGGACTTAATACAAAACAAACAAACAAACAAACAAAGCAGAATATCTCCTTAAAAATTGTTCATATTAATTACATGTTACAGTGGTATTTTGGGGGCTCCTGGGTGGCTCAGTTAGTGAAATGTCTGCCTTTGGCTTAGGTCATGATCTCAGGGTCCTAAGATCGAGCCCCACGTCGGGCTCCCTGCTCAGCAGGGAGTCTCCTTCTCCCTATGCCTCTTCCCTCACTCTCTCTCATAAGTAAATAAAATCTTAAAAAATCAAATAAGGGGTGCCTGGGGCTCAGTGGGTTAAAGCCTCTGCTTTCGGCTCTGGTCATGATCCCAGGGTCCTGGGATGGAGCCCCACATTGGGCTCTCTGCTCAACAGGGAGCCTGCTTTCATTCCTCTCTCTCTGCCTACCTCTCTGCCTACCTGTGATCTCTGTCTGTCATATAAATTTTTTAAAAAATTTAAAAAAATCAAATAAATAAAATGGTATTTTGCAAATATTAAATAAAATTTCCACATTTATTTTTACTTTTTTAAATACAACTACTAAACAATGTAAAATTACATTTACAGCTCACATTATATTTCTAGTGGATGAGCACATGGAGAAGCAAATGGTCATACCTTTATTATATCATTATTCTATTAACAATTATCCAAATACTTAGTACTTAAAAATAATAAAATCCTTATTTTCCATAATGCAATTTTATAACTAGATCATTTTTATTACCAAGGGAAGATAAAGGAGCCAATGTAATAAAACTGCCCAGGTGCCTGGCACAGTGCTATGTAATTTGTATATATTATTTCATTTAATTTCATTACCATGCTATGAAGAAGATATTAGCATCCTCACTTTATAAATGAGGGTATATACTAAGAAGTTAGGTAGTTTTCCAAGTATATATATCTATTATGTGGAAAAGCAAGGTCTGGAACACAGATCAGTTTGGCTTCTAAGAACTATTTCCCATTGTACTGTGGGTGACACTCCCTCCCTCCCATCCTCACCCCATTAACCCCTCAGAGGAAAGATTCCAAAATAAAACTACAGCCCACAGATCAACAGAAACTCTTTGTTTTAGCCTACACATCATACTCCTCTAAATTTCTATTTCAGAAAATTATAGTATCTCCCCTAAGTTACATTATCACTTACTGTTTCAGACTGTCAAATTCTATAACTAATGGGGACTTAAACTTATTAGAATGAGACATTCTTATTCAATACAATTTCTGAACCAAAAGCAATTCTCCATTTCTTCTATCATTTAGGTCTAAGTATTCAGGTCTCCTTGAACTTAGATCTATTTTAAAACATAGTTATTTTTAAACTATTATTTCCATCAACTCACTTTCTGGTCCATTTGAACCCTCTGAGCCAGTGTGAACACTGACTATATTTTCTGCACATATGTACAAGTGGTCAAATAATTTACTATGTGCAAGAAGTTGTTTAGGATATGTATTTTTAAGTTATGGAAAATTGAAATTTTCTGAGGCATTTTGATAGTTTATGGGACATCTGGAAAGACTTTTTTTATTAGTAGATATCAGAATATCTGGAGCATTTGAAACTATAAACAAAGATTCACAAAAAAAATTGATACCACTATTTATAGGTTCAAAATAAATACCAAAACAACTTCATTAACTTAGACTATGTGACAGACTTTTTCCAAAATCTGGTTCTTTCTAGCTTCTGAACTTCTATTAGTTGTACACTAATCTGTCCCACATACACATTCATCCTAAACAAACTAACCCTGCTGTTTTGTATTCTGTGGTGGCCATAGAAACAATAGTGGTCCTATGAAACCAAGAGCTCTATTGAAAGGTCCATTAACAAAAATCTTCACAACTTCTGAGTGCCATGATTCACATATTTCAGAGCGTAACTGATATACCTCCATATTAGTCAAGGACTGGGATCTGAGAAAGGTATAAAAGGTATCACAGCCTGTCTTCTGGTAATAAAATTCACAAACTGAATTCATCTAAGTAGCTTCATTTGGAAACTTAAAAAATTTTAGAAAATATCTAAAATGTCCTAAAATATGACCAAAGGAGAGAAATAAAGAGATATATGTATGATTCTGACCTAAAAGTGAACACAGAATAATAGTGAAGTTGAAATTAACAGACTCTCAGACTTTAAATGCAGGAATGATTACTGTAAACCAAAATGATCTGAGGAGAATATCAGGCCTTAGATAGGGATAGGCATTGGGGGATGGAAGCAAAGAGACCTCAGAAGTAAAAGTACAGAGGCAGCAAAGAGAATTGCATTTTCCAAGACAGCGAAAAGATAAAGTTGGTTGCAGTAGAGTGTGAAGGAAATGAAAAGGAAATCACATAGAATATCTTTGCTTTAGTTTATGCTGTGAAATGTGTTGAATGTCAGGTTAAAGATTCTGGATATTATCCTATATGCTACTGGGTAATATTAAACAATTTTACACCAAATGATGAGAACATATCGATTGGATAAGATTTTTAATGAATGAGATCAAAATGAGGAAAGGGGGATGTGATACATATGATATAGCAAGCACGGACAAAACCATGGCTCTAGGTGAGGAATCAGAAGAGCTGAATCCAAACTGAAGCTAACATACCAAGCCTGGAAGTTTAGGAGAGGCACTTAAGTATGGACAAAAAACAGAGATAATACGGATGTTGTAAGAGGACGCTAAGTTGGAAGAGTGAGATACAAAATTCTATCTATTCTGAGTTGACAACTCTATGTGGAAAGGCTTATGGGGTGTGAGGTTTGTTTTTTTTTAAATTTTCTAACTTCACCAAATTTATTGAATGCAGTAGAGTGAACAGTCAAAATCACTGAAAATTTGCTTATTATTTATTAGAATTACTTACCAGTTGAAATAACATAGGATGAAGTGATTCTTTGAGAAAAACCACAAGTAATTGGGCAAATGAGCACACACATGCAGAAGCAAAGAGGCATTTATCCTTGGAAGATATAAAACACCTAAACTAGGTGTTTTTGTTTTCATTCATTGGAGGATACCCTTTGATTTGACATGATAAAATGTCTCACAACAGATACATTTCACCTTGATCTTCACTTTTTAAAACTGCAATCAGCAGATCTCCAAAACTCCATTTATTAAAAATAATTTGTTTTATTTGAGAGAGAGCAAGATAGAGAGAAGGCATGAGTGGGGTTAAGGGGTAGAGGGACAAGCAGCCTCCCCACTGAGCAGGGAGCCCAATGCAGGACTCAGTCCCAGGACCCTGGATGACCTGAGCCAAAAGCAGATGCTTAACTGACTATGCCACCAGGTGCCCCCGAAAACATTCTTATTCTGTATGACTTTTATACCATGCACCCAAACATAGGAAGTGAGAGAACGAAGAATGTACTGAGTGGTGAATTTGTTTATTCCTTTAATATACTTCATATTTTTAACTAAGATTATTGAGTTTTCTCTAAATTATTTCAACCACATGATTTTATAAGAGGCATATGGGGACTTGTTTTGGGGAGGGTGCATTTGGGAGGACTGGCTTTTATTTGATCACATACTCAATAGTAATCATTTGTACTGATTGGGGGTCTATTTATCTATCTGCTCTTTGTCATCTAAAATTACCTCCAAGGTCACATTCTAAGTCAAACAAATTTGGAAATAATAGAGATTTGAGAACTTTAGGAGCATTATAACAAGTAACACTTGATGATTCTTTATGGTACATTGTAACAGACAAAAGTTACTTACATTTTGACTCTTCCTAACCCACCTTTACATCACAACTATAATAGAGACACTATGAACTTTATTCTATCTTGATTCACTTGGAAAAATAAAAGTACATAAAAAAGTTCTAAGATAAATGGACTACTATTACTAGTGCCACAGCTATTAGTATTATTTATAATTGCTACTCTCCTTTAAAAGGAGCCCCTTGCCAAAGGAATCATAAAAGCTACCGATTTTCACTTCTGCAGAGATGGATTTGTGGATATTAATGTCTCCTTTTGTCACATCTTTTTATTTTATTCAGCAAAGTCCAGAGAAAAGCTAAACTAGGCAGAACAAATAGAAGTTCTTTGACTTGTAAGACAGAAAATTCCCTCAGGTGGAGGCTTCAAACAGCTATAATAAATCTTGATTTAGAGAAGTGTAATATTTCATGATAGAAGATATTTCATTTCCCTAAACTGTATTGCACATGCCTATAAGAGAAGAGCAAGAAACATGAGATTTTTATTGATTCATAAAAGCAGGACTGATAGTTACTTAGGATCTGAAAAAAAACCCACAAAAAACAAAATCTTAATTTGTGAAATTAAGGTAAGACTATAAATTGTAGAACAGTATTAGTACCTATTTCACAGGGACAATATGTGTAAGGTGCTTGGTATTCCATCAAATACCTACTATGACCACCATCAAGTGTTCCTTTTTTGTTTGACATTTTATTTTTTTTTTAAGATTTTGTTTATTCATTTGACAGACAGAGATCACAAGTAGGCAGAGAGGCAGGCAGAAGAGAGAGGGGGAAGCAGGCTCCCTGCTGAGCAGACAGCCTGATGTGGGGCTTGATCCCAGGACCCTGGGATCATGACCTGAGCCGAAGGTGGAGGCTTTAACCCACTGAGCCACCCAGGCGCCCCGACATTTTATTTTTAAGTAATCTTTATATCCAACAGAACTCACAACCCTGAGATCAAGAGTCACATGCTCCACTGAATGAACCAGTTAGGTGCCCCACTTGTGTTACTTCTAGTACTACTAATATACCTTAAGCAACACAATATATTAATTAAAAGTATTTATATTACATTTAAATGACTTTATCAGAGGTTACTACCAATTAGGAATAACACTTTTGTGGCAAGGGGGCACAGTCAGTTGAGCATCCAACTCTTGATTTCAGCTCAGGCAGTGATATCAGGGTTGTGATCTCAGGGTCATGAGATTGAGCCCCACCTTGGGCTCCATGCCATGCAGCTCAGAACCTGCTTGGGATTTTTCTCTCTTCTTCTCCCTCCCCCCATTCTTTCTCTCTCTAAAAAAATAAATAAGTAAAATAAATACAAAACTTAAATAAAGAAAGAAATCACATTTTTCCTACTTCTTTTTACACTTGAATGTAATTTAATATAAATCAGGATTAGTAGTATAGTCATCATAACATTATTTGATAATTTAATAGAGAAAGATCAAATTGAGCCAAGTCCTCACTCTAAACATTCTATTCTAGCTTACTTAAACAATCGATATTTAACTCCACAAAGAGTTCTCAGATTATTTTGTGAAGACACGCTGGAGGCCGTCATCAGGCTACACCATGATGTAAGTGGGGTTTTGGAAATGTGCTTCAGGAAGTATCAGAGGGGCTACTTTGGAGAGGAAGGGGCATGTTGGCAGAAAAAATAGCTAAAAGGTTGTTAGAGCTATTCAGGAATAAAAGGAGAAAGAATGTGTCCATTTTTGCAAATAATATGAAATGAAATTAAAAAATGGAGTAATACCCAAGCTTAGGTAGAAATTAACTTTGACTTTTAGCAGGTCATAGTCCTCCAAAACAAAGCTATGAACCTGTCCTGGAGCAAACAAACAAAAAGACCACAAGCACATGTGTAAGAAAATGACCCTCAGCCCTATACAGAGCACATTTTTACTTTGCATATAAATCCTGCAATCCATCCCAGGCTGCAAAGAGTGTATTTTCAAAATGAAGGAGAATTTAAAAATATATAAAAGGAGAAAAACTATTATAGCAATACCTCTAGGGAACATTTTCATCTAACATCAGCATCAAAATGAGTTTTGTTATATTTATAACTCAACAAGACAGCATTTCACCAGAATTCTTGAGAGCTACAGATGGTCAATAGCAAAGTGAGGCTGATTCTCAAGAGGATAACAGGATAGCAGTGGGGAAAGAAAACGGCCAAGTTTCTTAACTGGCTGCCAGAAATAGGGAGGGCAGACTTGGGAGGAGACAGAGGGCATGGGAACTAAAGGAATGACATGGAACCCCATTTGAATGCTGTAATCCACTCACAGCTACAACCAGAACCAAGGTTCAGAACAATGTCCACCTAAATTTCTAAAAGACAGACAGGATTTCAATGGCATCGACTTTCTGATTAATGAGAAAAGCCCAAGTTTTATTTATGCATTACTGTTTAAAATTTCTGTCACCTGAAACAGACTAGTTTAATAGTTCTAAGAAGTGACTTTGGAGTCAGGCTGATCTGAGGTTAAATTCCTATTTCACCTGGGCTGTATTACTTTGGGCAAGGTATTTAACATCTCAGTCTTTCTTCATAATACTAATGACAATACCTAGTTTATTGGACTGTTCTAAAGATGAAATGATGTTTCTGAAGTTGTATTAGTTATTAATTACTGCACAGCAAATTACCCCAAAACTTAGTGGCTTAAAATTCATCATGCTATAGTCACTTAACTCAGTCCACAATCAGGGGAAGAGATCATACAAGAGATGAATTCCAGGAGGTGGGATCATTGGGGGTCAACTTGGAGGCTGTCTGCCACACCTGTGTTTCACAAAGTGCTAGCATATAATGAAAACTTATTACATGCTAGCTTCTAGGATTATTATCTTCTGGAAAATCTACCAAACTGCCAAATATTGTTAGCAGATAAACAACTTAGTACTTATGCTCAAGCTTCAAAAATGTCCTAAAGAGTAAATAAAATGTATATACCCAAGTATGAAATTCATATAAAAATATTAATCAATCAAGTTATATCTGAACACACAATATTATAAAACATTTGTATCAGGGAAGAGGGGAGGCAGAAGCAGAAGGCTATGAGGAGGGTTAGCATCATCTTTCCACTCTAGAGACTTGAAAAAAGTGACCTGCTCTTTCCATGACCATGAGATTCTGCAACTGAAGACACGTGAATTAAGAAATGCTCTGCTATCTCTCAAATGGTGATGTGGGGCAAGGAAAAATTAGTGTCCATTACTCAGGAATTTCATAGAATGGCTAGGCAATTGTAAATCAGACATCCTTCAAATTAAGTGAATACAGTTGTGCTGTAGGAGAAAATGAAAGAGGAATTCAAAGAATTTGATGGGCTAAATTCTGAACTAAAATAGCTGGTCTTTCTAGGCTTTGCCAAGAAAATACTAGAGATGTCAAAAGCGGGTCACTACCACTGTTACAAACATGAACATCCCTCAGAAGAGCCCAATCTTGGATACTGTAGACACCCTAAAATGGACAAGCCCAAATCCATTACATTCTAAATGTACCTGTCCGCAACCCACCCACCAGCAAAATGTCCTAAGACAGCTGCTAATTTAAAGGCAGGATTAATTATAAGTGACTGAGTGACAGATGCTCTAGTTTGGACTCCAACTGAAAAGTCTCTGTGTTCTGGGCACAATGCTGGTGTTCTCCTCTAAAGATTTTGCTACTGCCATGCAGTGCTACTTGGCGGGTGGCTTGCTTGCAACCTGTTTGGGCATACCACTGTGACTTAGCCTAGTTTTCTGATTTCCACAGCTTGCTGTCCCTTTGCTGGTCCTTTTCTTCTTTCCCTGCGGCTAAAGCACAGTCTTACCTGTCACAGTCCATCAAGGTATACAGGAAAAAGGGGATCCATACCAGGTAAATTTACCCGCCCTTCCTTCCTCTATAAACCAGATACTTCAGATAGAAAGCACAGACACTAAGAGTCGCTTCCTCTTTGGGACTGGTCACTGTGTCAGTTAACGCAGTGTCTGTCAGTATTCCCAATTCGCCAGAAAACATCTGATTCTTCATGCTAGAGAAGAAACCTAGGATGTTTTAATGTTATTTTAGAAGTAATACATTTGGGGGCACCTGGGTGGCTCAGTGGGTTAAATCCTCTGCCTTCAGCTCAGGTCATGATCCCAGGATTCTGGGATTGAGCCCCACATGTGGCTCTCTGCTCAGCAGGGAGCCTGCTTTTCCCTCTCTCTCTGCCTGCCTCTCTGCCTACTGTGATCTCTGTCTGTCAAATAAATAAAAAAATAATCTTAAAAAAAAAAAAGAAGTAATACATTTGAATTTTACAAAAGTTAGAACTGCAGAACATTTTTAAGAAGAAAATAAATAATTGGAATATATTTTCTAGTCTATTAGGTGAATTTTTTTTTAAGATTTTATTTATTTGACAGACACAGATCACAAGTAAGCAGAGGGAAGCAGAGAGAGACGGGGAAGCAGGCTCCCCACTGAGCAGAGAGCCCAACTTGGGGCTCAGTCCCAGGACCCTGAGATCATGAGCTGAACCAAAGTCAGAGGCTTTAATCCACCAAACCACCCAGACACCTCTAGGTGAAGAGTTCTCCATGTCTTGTTTTTGGCAGAAGTCCTTGTTATGTATCAGACATAGAGGAAAAGGATGTTTTTGCCTTAATTTTATACCTTATATGCCTTGGGTAAGTGTTGGTCAATGCTATTTTTATGCTTTTATTTTGATTAAGGCATTCTTGAATTCAATTCAGCATATTCTGAACACTGAATTCTACTATGTCATGCAAGATAAGATAACCAATGTTACTAATTCTTTTTCTTTATAAAATTAAGCTTCACCTACTGATAAGTTTAGAGAAAAATTATGGTGCTTGGGAAACCCTGCTTTCCTTTTTGTCTACTTAAATCATATTTTTTTAGAAAGAGTTGACTTTACAAATGTTACTCCTATCACATGTTTTCCCAACCAAACTTCTAGGAACTTAACAATCCTCTTTCACAGATTCTACCCTTCAGACTGCCATATATATTTTTTAAGTAGGCCCTATGCCCACTTAAACATGGGGCTTGAACTCATTACCAGAGGATCAAGAGTCAGCTGTACAAAGTGAGGCAACAAGATGCCCCCAGAGTGCTGTGTCAACTTCATGTAATCATTACATTTGACAATCCTAAGTTGAAAAATATTTTAAAAAGGGAAGTTATTTCTGTGTATTATTATCTTTTAAGGAACGCTCTATGGATTAGATCATTCCTGGTACCTGGGTGAAAATTAAGGCAAGCCCCTTGATGTTTTCTGGTACTTCCAGGTAATAAAAAGTTCTTTGGTCAAGTCTCACAATACAGTTTAATAAAGTAATTCAATGTTTTATTCCTATATAATAGTCAAAATTCAGTCCTGCTTTAAAGTTAGAATACCTCCTTTGAAACTTGTGCATGAAGTTTTTGTACCTCACTTTGAAATACAGTATCAACTTCTCATTGCTTCAACCAAAACTTCTGTGACAACATTCTTATGTATCCCTTTTTCCTTATGCTCATAACTTTTAGAAGTTATACTAGAATTCCCCAAATATTAGCTGTTAGTATACTTTAGAGCACCTGTACTCTACGTCAAATGAAAATAAACCAACTCTCATGTGTCAATGGATTTACCTTTCAGAAGAAAAAATTGCCTTATTTTTGCTTTCTCTTCCAATTATCACAAGCATCATATGCTTTCTCCAAACAGTAACAACAATAGGTCTAAATTTCATCTTCAGGGCCTTCAATGAATGCCAGCAAAGACAATTTTATTCTAGTAAAACCTTGCCAACTTTTTTTTTTTCTTTTTAGAATAGAACTATCCCTGCCTGTTTTCCTCCTTAGTGTTTCTGGTCTACTACTCTGTAAATTACCTCATTCTGGTAGACATTCTCATTTCTCATCACTCCCCTTCCCAAGCCTACCCCCCCAACATTATTAATATATTCACTACCTACTTTCCAACCCACGATCTTATTCATCCTGGTTCTCTTCATCAATACCTTTGGCACCAAAACCTACTACCCTTACATGAATGCAAGTTTATCCAAATCTACATCTTAGTGTGTGAAAACTCTGTTTTGCTCCATTATTATGGCAAATATCCTAACAGAAATTAAGTAATGCATTGATGTAGAATCTCTTACTGGTTTATTAAAGGTTTTCCTGCCTCTGCCTCCATTCACTCGAGAATAAAAAGGCATCTGTTCCTCTCTACCACTAAGCTGGGTCACTAATGACCCACTCCATACCACACTCCTAGAACAATCATAGTGCAAACATGTCATATCCATGCTTTTGGTCATAGTTTCCCCTCATGTTGTATATTCTGCATCCACAGAATCTACTTTCTGTCTTCATAAAACCCAATCTTAATCTTAAAACTTAATCTTCATAAAACCCAATCTTAATCTTATCTCCTGCACTTAGAATACATTTTATCCACCATTGCTCCAACTAAATACGCAGGAATTATCTGTGTAATCAGGAAAATATGACTTATCATCTATCTCACTATATCACTATCATTTTTGTTCTCCTAAAACACAACTCTTTCTTTACAAACCTTTGCTTAAATATCTTTAATAGTTCTCCTTTATATATAAGAATAAATGCCAATTTGGATTTGAGCTCCTGCACTATAGAGACCTAGCCTTACTGTACCGGAGATAGGGTTGCCAGATTTAGCAAATAAAAATAGAGGACTTTATCTGGCAATCCTTATTGCGGGATAACCAACTGTAGCAGAGAGACAAACTACTCCCAAACCAAACAAATACTACACTTGCTACTATTTAAAATTCTAAATCGTCAGGGGAACCTGGGTGGCTCAGTTGGTTAAGCATCCTACTCTTGATCTTAGCTCAGGTCTTGATCTCAGGGTCACAAGTTCAAGCCCCACAGTGAGCTCCACACTGGGGGTGGAGCTTACTTAAAAAAACTTCTAAAAAAAAAAAAAAACCAAAACAAACTTCTAAACAGTAAGTATAGCATGGACATGGACCAATCAGAATGGATGCAGATGGTTAACGTGCAATAAGGCTGAATCAATGTTTCCCCATAACCTATCAACTTTGAGCACTTTCCAACTTGTACTGCATTCTTCAAGAGAAATACCATTGCTCTTTTCCTTATCCCTCCAAAAACTACCCATCTTTCAAAGATCTCTTTAAGGCTAACTTTTTCTGTAAAACTCTTCTGAGCCAACCAAACTTATTTGAGTTTATTATAAAGATCAAAGTGAATGCCCCCTTACCTGTATTTCTCTAGCCAGGATTGCTTGTGTGACTAACTTGAGATAAGCAGCCGATGCAGAGTCAACTCTCCATACACCTTTTGCATTTCTGCATATCTTATAAGCAGAGACACTGGCTGATCTTTATTCTAGACTATCTTTTCAAGGATTATTATACAGCAAACAGCCTTAGAAGACAAAGATAATGTTTCCCTCTGGAGCAAAGGACAGGCATGATTACTTCCTATTATAAAAAAAATTCAGGTTTCCCAAGCATAGGGTCATTCTCCTGTAACAAAACCCAGTGAGAGTACAAGTATTCATCAAGCCCATGGGTATCACTTCTTTGGAACTTAGAAGTAAGAGGAGTGACTCAAATATGCTAATGCTCATATAGTGGGCTCTTCTGTATGTATTGAAGTCCTTGTCCTCCCACCTCAGAGTCTTGTATCTTCTATCAGTATATATGAAACTGAAAGTCCAGCTTGTAAGCTTATTAATACAGTAAAACCTCATCAGTTATTGCAACTCCATTGTTATTTAAATGTTTCACACATGTGAATGTAGCACCTCCAACTAGATTATACTTAATCATTTAACTTTTATTTAATGTCTAGCTCTGTCACAGTGACAATTACACACACACACAAAAAAACTAATTGAATAATACTTTAGCATATTTTGAGAGGAAAAACAAAAAATGTAAAGGGGAAGAGGTTATAGGAAATGTTGAGGAAAGACTCTAAACAAGGAAGAAAGACTTCTTGAGAAACTGGGCACTGGTTAAGAATAAAGCTAAATTTGAAATGTTGGAAAAAGATCAACAAAGTGAAAGCATCAATAGGAACCTATCTCCAAATCTGATTTCTGAATCAGTGCTGCGTATCAGCACTGCCTAATTTTCTAAGAGCCTACATCATCTTCGTCCTTGTCTTCTCCAACAAACGATTTACTTCTCTTGCATGTCTAGTGGATAGTATTATGACTGCCACTGCCACGAGGGCAGGACAGTTGAACAGCAGGATGGCCTCAAGCTACCGTTGTTGATTTGGAAAGAGAAATGTGTGGTATTGTTCACCATAGAAGCTCAGGTAAAAGCATTCATATTATTACCGACTTGACCTCTCCAGCATTCCACAAGCAATCTGTCGTAAAATGCTTACCTTCTGTCATTATAAAAAATGCCAATGGAATGCACTTGATTTTTAAGTAGCGAAGTCCACATTTGGAAAATCAAAACCTTTCTTGACGTGAAATTTTATATTCCAAATAGGCACATGGATTATGAGCTAAATGTCAAAATTTCTCTAGCCTCTTTCCCTGACTTGTTTTAATTTCATAAGACAATTTTGGATGCCCTCATGCTGAGTCTCATCACCCATCAGAACATTTAAATTAAAAATATCTGACAGACAGACTTGGCTTATGAATTCATTTTCATAATGTTCAAATATCCATATCAAGGCTCTCTGTCTGATAAGTGGGGTTTTTTTTTGAAAAAAAAAAAATAAGCATATTATAAACCAGCAGGAGTCATCCTGCTACTTACATTTTTATGCAAGAATTAGATATTAAGAGATCCCTAGGTCAGTGTAATCAACTTCAATTTAAACTTTTTTTTTCTTTTGTAGTACTTAGCAGGTTCTATAAATGGGCTATGATGACTTCCAAATGCAAAAAGAAAAAAATTGCAGGGAAAAGTAAAAGCATTGTGTTATCACATTTTTCTGATATCCTCTAAGCTCCTTATCTTAAAATCTATAACTGAAGTATAAAAGTAACAGGTTTATAAAACATATACTCTGTGTTTTTCTTGTCTCCTTCAACAAGGCCTACAACTTGGATATTCCCAAAGTTTACTTTGTTCACTTCCTCCCTAATCTCAGTCAGATTCTCACCCCTAAACTCCTCATTAAGAGCTGAGCTTCCACAGTTAACCCCAGATGCCATGTTCTCTCCCCAGTCCAGGACTCCAGGCTTCCAGAGTATAGCCACCTTCAATGACTAAGAATGCCATGGTAAAGGGAAGTACCAACCATTTCACATATGACTTTTCTCAGTCCAAAACAATGTACCTCACACCAGGCTTTCTGAGAATTATTTTCTTAACATCAGAAGGTTATTCTAAAGGTCACTTAATACAGTTCCTGGCACATAACATGGGCTCAATAGCTCTTTAACTGAACTGCACTAATCATAACAATATTTAGCAAAGAGAGAAGATGCTCTAGTTCTCACACATTTTGTTCTATAGACGGAGGGCCTGATAGTAACAGACGGACAAACCTTGCATAGAGAAAGGGATACAACCAAAAATTGGGCTGAAAATGTTACTCAATAATTCATCGTACAAGAAAATTCGAGCCACTTTATATTCATTATCAATTTTTTGAGTCAGATAACAAATCATACTGATAATCATAAAAAGATAATTTTAAGGATTTATTATACAGTACGTATTATGCCTATCATGTTATATTTAGTGCCTCTGCACAGGGTTATACCACGTATTAGTCAGGACATGTTAGTTAATACTATGAAACAAATAGCCCTGAAATATCAGTGGCTTGAAACAGCAAAATTTTTTTCTGGCCCACATTGTGCAGCCAGGAGGGACCAGCTGGCACTCAAAGAATACTGTGTCAACACTTGCTTCCACCATCTCCAAAACAGGGGTAAGGTTGTGGCAATTTGTGCATTGGTGTATAAAAACTTCTGTCCAGAAAACATACTTATCACTTCCACTCACATTTTATTGGCAAGCAAGTTACTGACTCCAGAAGAAAATCCATAATATTATTAACAGCCCTAATTATAACACCTTACAAAATATTAGAGCCTCAAGAGACTTTGGAGATTATCTTGTAATAACCTATAATTTTACAGATATGTAATGAAGACCTAGAGAGATGAAATTCACACAGCCATCAATGGTAGAGGCAGAGAAAAGAGTCTGCATCCTGCTATGGGACTTTTAAATTTAAGTAATCATGTTATTTTGGAAACTCGTCTTTATGTGTAGGCTATACATAGATAAGGCAGCATTTGTCATGGGGGCTGTTTTGTGGGTTTATTTAGTTCAAAGAGAGTTTGACTATATGTTTTAGTATGGTTCTGTTCTGTCCAGATATTTACCTATGAGAGAATCTAAAAAAGTCTTTGAAGTTCTTAAAATGACAACAAAGAATTAGTTTAAGGTAAGTGTACTACCCAATAGCTAATATAGTAAGTTTAAACTACAATGATAGCAAAATGTACTGCCATTTACTATGTGCCAGGCACCACTTTAACATTTAATAGGTACTAGTCATTTACTCCTTGGAGCAGCCTTTTAAGGTATATACTACTACTTTCACCATTTGGCAGAGAACTGAGGAACCAAGAGTTAAATAACATGTCCAAGGCCATGCAGCTATTAAGTAGTAGGCCTAAGATTTTAAGTTGGACATTCTGGCTAAAATCTGCGCTCTTATTCTCTGCCATCCTAAACCACTACACTATATGTGATGACTTCATTGATCTGTTAATCTAAGTATGAAATAAATAGACACAATAATTTATAGTTAACTTACAGATCCTTCAGTCACATATGGTTAAAAAAATGTCCCTGGCCTACCTAGGCTATTTCATTCTATCCATTGTACCTTATAAGTTTCTTGAGGGCAGAGATTAGGCCAATATCCAGCAGCATGCCATCAATGTAATTAATGCCTAATAAATATTTCTGGAGGGAATGAATGAATTCAAGTTCTCCATTGTTTCTAACTTATCATTGTTACTCATAACATCTAAACTAGAAAGTCTTTTTATTAGAAAGTTTTAAAAAAATGTTAGTATACATTCCAAAAGAAAAATACATGTCATTGGGCTCATGATTAGTCCTCATTCCTGACATCACAATCAATTTCTTCATTAGCTTATTTATTCTCTTCAAGGGAGCTTTCAATGTTAGTTAATTTCACCTTCTCATCTCCAGTTCACTCTTGAACCTGACTCAATCTGACACTCATACTCACCACTGGATTTAAATAGCTTATTTAAAAACCTATTTGTTTATTTATTTATTATTTATTTTAGTGCAGGAGTGGAGGCAGAGGGAGGAGGAGAGAATCTCAAGCAGACTCCCTACTGAGCATGGAGCCAGATGCACAGTCCCACACAGGGCTTGAAATCAAGAGTTGGACACCCAACCAACTGAGCCACCCAGGCACACTGTTAATTAGCTCTTTTTAAAAGAACTAAAAGTGGGTAGAAGAAGAATCAATGAAACAAGATGGAATTGGGAGGGAGACAAACCATAAGTAACTCTTAATCTCACAAAACAAACTGAGGGTTGCTGGGGGGAGGGGGGTTGGGAGAAGGGGGTGGGATTATGGACACTGGGGAGGGTATGTGCTTTGGTAAGTGCTGTGAAGTGTGTAAACCTGGTGATTCACAGACCTGTACCCCTGGGGATAAAATATATGTTTATAAAAGAACTAAAAGCCTCCATTTGGCCGAATGTAGTTAATTAGCATTCTTTACAACACTCTTCAATTCTTCTTCTTGAAACTTTGCGTATTTTGGCCTCTGGAATCTCACTTTCTCCATTTTCTTTCTACCTCACTTCTCTTTGTTAGATACTTCTCATCTCCCATCCCCACGGCTCTACCCTGAGACATAACTTCCCTGTCTGCACTCTCTTTAAAGGTGATATCATAGCTTTAACTTGATCTCTCGGCTTTAACTTTCCTTTATAAGCTAGGAATTCCCATATTTATATCATCAGTTCAGAACTTCTCTCTAAATTCCATACCATATAACTACTTACTCAATATCTCCATATATTCATTTAATAGGAATCTCAAAAATAATACCCACAAAAGGTATTCCTTCCTATCCCTCATCAAATTCCTCATAAAATCTTCCTTAAGTTAGTAATGCAAACTTTATCTCTCCGTAGTTCAGACCAAAAACTTTGGAAGCATCCCTGACACCTCTTTTGTTCTTATACCAATATCCAATCTATTAGCAAATTCTGTCAGCTCTACTCCAAAAGTATATTCAGAATCCAACCACTTCTTAATACCTTGCCCACAACCTCTCTAGTTTAATCCATTATTTCTTTTCCTGAACCACTAGTTTCCCAACATGGCTCCTTCTCTCCCCATCACTTTCTACAATCTATTCTCTGCACAGCATTCCAAATGATCCTTTTAAAACATAAGTTTTATCATGTCACTCTTCTAATTGAAATTCTCTAGTGCCTTCCCATCTCAGAATTAAAATTCAAAGTCTTTATTGTGCTTTATAAGACTCTACATGATTAGGCATCTGCCTCCTCTACTTTCCTCCTTGCTGTTTCCAGAATAAACCAAGCATATTCCTGCTATCTGTTTGAAACTCTCTATCATACATTTACCCCTTACTCGTATAAAATTCTCTAAAGGGTATATAAAATATCACTTCATTACTCTATACTTCCTGACACTTTTTTCCTTCTTAGCATTTATCATCCCCTGAAAATAGTATGTATATTTTTATTTCATATCTCTCTTCCCCCTAGAAGTTTATAAGTTCCATAAGAGCAAGGACATTTTTGTTTGTTTGTTTCATTACCATTATATCCTACTTCTTCAAACACTGCTCAGACTATATAGGGATTTGGTAAATATTGGTTGAATTAACTAATTCAATACAGAAGCACTGGAGTAGCAAGGGAATGAGATTGATTGACATTCATAGGATGGTCATCTTGTCCTTTTCAATAGAGTACTTTTCATGAGAATTCACATAAGACCCAAATATTCTCTCATCTGGGATCATATTGGAAAATTCCACCCCCCCAAATTTATCTTCCCTTAGACCTTTGTGTTACCAAACTTTGAATTTTTCTGTTTCTCACACCCTGATCATTTAGCCAACCTTTGTCATTACACGAGTCATATAATTCTTTTTTTTAAGATTTTATTTATTTATTATTTGACAGAAAGAGAGTTCACAAGTAGGCAGAGAGACAGGCAGAGGGGCAGAGGAAAGCAGGCTCCCTGCTGAGCAGAGAGCCCGATGCGGGGCTCCATCCCAGGACCCTGAAATCATAACCTGAGCAAAAGGCGGAGGCTTAACCCACTGAGCCACCCACGCAACCTGAGTCATACAATTCTTTTATCTCGAAATTTCTTCTGCCAGACAAAGAGGACAATGTGATATGTTTGGAATTAAGTCCACCTAGAGAATTTTCTTTTCCACTGTCCTCTAGGAACACTATACATCATGCAGCATCATCTGTAATTAAGATTTGAATCTTCTGCTCAATATCATCATCATCCCCAGGTGGCCATGAATGTAGGTTCACAAAGGCGGAACAGTAAGGAGTAGGATGTTGGGAGTTTAAACTACCTACTCAGGCAACTTTTTTGTGCCTTCAGGATCTGCTGGCTTGCCATTCAGTTTGATGACGGGGTGCTGCTGGGCATCCACAACTTAATGGCTAGGCATATATGACAGCACCCATCTACGAGGCACAACTCAGGTCACTTCATCCCTTGATTCTATGGAGTCTACTGAGCTAGTTGCAAATAAGAGCTACTTCTTTTGTTTTGTTTTGTTTTGTTTTGTTTTCAAGATTTTATTTATTTATTTGACAGAGAGGGAGAGAGATCACAGCAGGCAGTCAGAGAGAGAGGGGGAAGCAGGCTCCCCCATGAGCAGAGAGCCCAATGTGGGGCTCGATCCCAGGCCCCTGAGACCATGACCTGAACCAAAGGCAGAGGCTTAATGCTCTGAGCCACCCAGGTGCCCCTAAGAGCTACTTCTTAATGTGACTTTGGTTACTTGCACAAAGGGAACTATTTTGCTTCTTCTCTTATGGTTTCTTGTCTTGGAGCTTGACTTGTTTTCACTCAACTTCCCAATCTGCCACAGACAATTTTTTTCATCACAGTATCTGCTACTTCATTAAAGTAGAGTGGCTTGACTACTGGACCAGTTTGAGAGCCCTTTTCTCATTCTGAAAACCTTCATGTTCACATAACATATGTAGATGTAAAAAGCATTACCTCTAAAGCATACACACACACACACACACACACACACACAAATTCAAAGATTTTTACCCCTTTCTTAGTGATAATGGGCTCACTGAGTAACTATTTGTTTTTTACTTGGAAGAAAAAAATCCTAGTATTCTTCAAAGAGGTGACAAGATGCTATATTGTCAAGATTTTTATCCTCCTCTTCAGGTCAGATGTCTTACCAAAGCTTCTAGAATTTCTTCCCTTTCTCCTCATATCACCAAGATGTGACAAATGTAGTAAACCAACATGACGTTCAGTGGGACAGTGATACAGCCACATTTCCTTTACACAAAACTGTAGCATAAAGCTGGACAATTGATTGGACCCTGGGGCAAAACAGTAAGAGTATACTATTTTCCCTGTCAGGTAACAACAAACGGGTTCTGTTATTTTTTATTTATTGGATAAAGATAGAAAATACTCACCAGATTATTAGCTACATAACAGATTCAATGGGCTGTAATGATTTTCTTGACTTAGGAGACCTCATCAAGAAAAGTAACCATAATTGAATTCACTACTTGATTAAGCTTATAATAATCTACCAGCATTTTCCAAGATACATCTGTCTTCTACATTAATCTAACTGGGGATGTGATAAGAATCATCAATCTTCATATTTCAAGCCTTTAGTAGGGAGTAGTGACACTAATATCTACAATTTCTCCAGAGATACAGGGTTGATTTTGATTTCCTCTTTTGGAAAAGAATAGAAATTTCAGATGTTTCCACTTGGCCATTTCTACCACAATGGGATTCATACCAATTGTTTTCAACCCAGAGAAAAATTGTGATTCAAAAAGTGTATTTATATTTTGTTTGTTTTGCTCCTTACTCTCAACTGTATAGATTTAATGCTGCATTTCTAATACCTCCTGTAATCAAAGTTTAAGATGTTAGTGTCATCTGCCCTTTGAAATACATCATGTCTACATGAAAAAGAAAGATCATAAGCTCCCAACAGAACCAAATAGATTTCTAATTATAAACCCATTATCTGCTTAAACACATGTGATTGCCCACATTAACTTTCCTAAGCCTCAGTTTTCTCATCTATATAGGGTGTAAGTCTAAAGATTTATGAGGCAAAATCACTGAGCATAGGCATTTATAATAACCACAGACTGATCTTTTTGCCTAAAATATTCTAATTCTAATTTTCCTTTGGATTTTTCTGGGGAAAACACTGTTTCTTTTCTCTGCTTAAGTTAAATTCCCTCTTATGTATATTCCCTTAACACCAATTCTCTCTCCTTTCTACCATTTGTCTCGGTTGTTATTTTAAATTCATTTTTGTATTTCCTTGAGGATTATCTTTCTTTACCAATGCTCTCTATGCCCTGTGAGGGGAAGCCACATCCACTTTAGCTCATCTTTGTAGTCTTTATGGTAAGCATAGGGGTTGACTATTACAGGAACTTAAAAATTAGTTGAATGGGGTACCTGCCCAGCTGAGTTGGTAGACTATGCGACTCCTGATCTCAGGGTCATGAGTTCAAGACCTACACTGGGCAGAGAGATTACTTAGAAAAAAAAATTAGTTGAATGAATGAATGAATGAATGAATATCGCAAAAGAACAACTAATTAGCACTTAGGATGGGTAATATATACTCCATGCTTTATGTACATTACATATATAACACAAACATCCTTAATTATAAATTTGAGATTGATAATTTTATGAATTTTATAGATTTTATAAAGGTGAGATTTAGAGAAGGCTGTCTGCTGAAGTTTATCCATTTTTTTCATTGGTCTGCATATTCTCTCTCTTCCCACAATATCTTGGTCACACGAAAATCTCAAGAGCTGGTATAATTTCTCTACAATTTCATGACGTCCAATGCAACACAGCTGATTTGGGAACTCCCGTCTTCATGAGCTTTCATATGAAAGCTAGTTTAAGTACCTCTATCATGCCCAGAGATTCTATTCTGTAGTTCAAGAGAGAGACCCAAATATGTATATTTTTATAAAATACCTCAGGTGGTGCTGATGCCAATGCAAAGACTATGCCTAAATCACTTAAGAAATTTTGAAACCTGGGAGTTAGGAAAGCAAACAGGTGGTAGGTTTGGAATGTTTAGTGGCAGATCACAGATAATGTCAAAGGAAAGTCTTAGGGAAAAGAAATTCTTACTCTTGGAATCTAAAATGTCTAAGTGTTCTAGGTGGTAAGAGATTGTTAACTAGTACTGTGATAGGCAAAGAAACCATCAACACTGATAACTTAAAAAATACATCCTGGAAAATTAACACCATAGGCTGAGATATCTTGATTTTTTTTTAATTAAAGAACTACTAAAATTATTCATGTGAACTATTTTACATTTATGTCTAATTACCATGCAGCCTAAAAACATCTGTGTATCCTTCTAAATGTATGTCATAGAGCTTCCGTATAACTGAAACAGAAATCTCTGTGAATCTCTGTCTTTTTAGGTTACTTCTCTAAAACTACAGATATTTGTTTTGGTTTTTAGAGAGAGAGAGCGAGCATGCAGGAGAGGGGCAAAAGGAGAGGGAGGAGAATCTTAAGCAGGCTCTGTGCCCTGTGTAGAGCCCTACAAGGGGCTCGGTGAGCTCATGACCTGAGCTGAAATCAACAGCTAGATGCTCAACTGACTGAGTCACCCAGACATCCCTAAAACTATAGACATTTGATCATAACTCTAAAACAAATAGTAAAAATCTAGTATTTATTTGTCTGTTTGTTTAGGGTGATTGCTTTTGGAATTGTCCTATAGCTTACTGGAAAAAAAAAGTGTATATACTTTCTAGAGGGAAATTTGGCATCTCTGAGAATGACAACTGAGATTTTGGAGACAGACACAAAATGTTCTGTGCTCTTCTAAGCATTCCACTTCATATCTCTGGGCAGTGGACAAAAAAGCCTTATATGCATCACTGAGGCACACTTTGAATGTTAACATAGGACTTCATGTATAAGAATGGGCACTTCACTCTACAAATTAAATGATAACCCTGCCTTTGTCATAGAGATTATTAGATTATTTATCTTTAAAATATTTGCCCAGGTCTTTAGGAAGAACAAATAGAATTTTCCACTTACACATTCAACTCATGTATCCCCTTTATGTAATTCACTTGGTTCTCAAATATTGACATTTAGTCAATACAATGAAATTAAACAAATTGAGCTAAAAATAATTATCAAACCAAAAATACTTTAACCCTATCTTACAGATTTCAAGTTTCAGACAACTCTTCTTTAAAATAATATAGATATTATATAGAATATAGATGTATAAGAATATGTACTTGCTAAGCTAAGACTCTGAAATCAGATCGACCACAGTTCAAATATCAGATTGGCCATTTACTAGCTATGTGATCATTGGTCAAGTTTCTGAACTCCTGAAAGACTCAGCCCATTCATCATTAAAATGGGAATATCTACTGCATAGGTTTGATGCAAGAATTAAATGAAAGTATGTATTGAGGAGTACATTAAAATCAAACTGGTGAAGGTAGATACCAAGAATAATTACTTTTGGGCGGCACTCAGCTAGCTCAGGAGGTGGACCACACTGACTCTTAATCTCAAGGTTGTGAGTTCAAGCCCCATGTTGAGTGTGGAGCCTACTTAAAAAAATAATAATAAATAAATAAATATTAAATAAAATGTTACTTCTATGTTTAAAAAAAAGGAATTTTTGCTTTTTATTATTACTAGTCATCATAGATAATAAAAAACTTCTGAGAATAATCATAATAGTGATTATCATGATATGAAATGAAGGACCAGCAGATCTTTCAAAACCTCAAATATGTAAGTACTTTAGATTGTGGCCACAGTTGTTCATAAACTCTGACTCTTGCCTTTTGGACTCTGATAGATACTTTTCTTTCTTAGCCCAGTTGTTAAAAAATATTTAAGAATTTGTGGTTAACATACCTGTTGAACAAAATGACAAAGCTTCCTTTGGTTCCTAGTTTTCAAGTTTCATGCTTGTTTTGATGTGTTTTTGAAGGAGGGAAACTGTTGTGATGCTCCAATGGTAGCAACACTTTTACCACATGCCCCATTAGTCATCTCTCTTGATGTGAAAAGCTGAACTGGTCCACACAGCTGTCATTTAGCATTCTCACCTGTGAAAAGAAAAAGTAAAGAAAGATGGAAACTTGCTATTTTTCTGCTTCAAAAAATAAAACAAGGCCAATAAAACTGTCTTCAGGTCACTTTTCTCACAAAAGCACTGGCTGATGTCCCAAAGCAAATTGAATTGTGGAAAATGTCCCCATTGATTTTTGCAGGACAACGCAAGATAACCGGAGACAAAGCAGGCCATGAGTTGAAAATAGGAAGGAAACTAAAATGTAAATGAGCACTCATGAACTCACATTAATGTTGCCTTGCTTCATCTGATGAACAAAGAAAAACAATGGGAACTGATTTTACTGTTAAATATTTACCTAAAGGTTGATTAACATAAAAGTATTTAATTTGGAGCACTGAAGTTAAAATGAGGTATGCCTAACTTCCATGGGTGTTAACTTTGCACTTAGAATTATGTACAGATAAATGACCAAGGAAACATTCTGTCAGCCTGAGTTGCAACATTAGAAATTACTCACAATGAGGGACTGTTTCAAGTAACTCAATTTGCATTACTTTGGATCTAAGTGTCAGTACTAAATACAAATTTTTTTTTTTTTTTTTTTTTTTTTGGACACAGAGATCACAAGAAGGCAGAGGCAGGTATATGGGGTGGGGGTGGGGGCTGCTGGTAGCAGGCTTCCTGCTGAGCAGAGAGCCCTACACAGGGCTCAATCCCAAAACCTGAGATCATGACCTGAGCTGAAGGCAGAGGCTTAACCCATTGAGCCACCGAGGTGCCCCCACATTTTATTTCATTAAACCTTTTTACTTTGGCAAGATGACACTACAAAGAATAGTGTTATAAAACCTCTATCCTCTGGCCCTTGACTGGCTCAGTTGGTGGAGCATGGGACTCTTAACCTTAGGGTCTTGAGTTCTGGACATAAAGCTTAATGGAAAGTGTTTAAAAACAAATAAATAAATTAATTAAACTTTCTCCTCAAGCATTAATACTTCAAAGACTGAGAAAGACATTATATAATTAAGTAAATAATGAAATAATTTGTGGGAATAAAAAAGGATTAAGAGTTATGTGCTTTCTGGGGTGCCTGGGTGGCTCAGAGGGTTAAGCCTCTACCTTCTACCTTCGGCTCAGGTCATGATGTCAGGGTCCTGGGATGGAGCCCTGCATCGGCTTACTACTCAGCAGGTAGCCTGCTTTCCTGTCTCTCTGTCTCTGCCTGCCTGCTTATGATCTCTCTCTCTGTCAAATAAATAAAATCTTTTTTAAAAAATGAATTATTTGCTTTCTTCCTTGGAGCATCTCTTCACGAGCTTTTATTAGATGAAAAATACTTTTGAGTGCAATTCCTAATGGAAAGTTCTTATGTTTATATTGTTCTAATTTTTTACACTCAGATAAGATTCAAATTACAGAAACATCCTATTAGGGGTTCCCTTTTAAAGAAAAAGAAAAAGGTGGCCAGAAATTCTAAGGTCAGCTGGAAGTTAAAAACTGCAATAAATTGTAATTAGAAAATACAGGGTAAATTTATATGAGTAACAAAGAGAATAATTTTTCCTGAAACTTGACATAGCCCTCCACCAAAGTATTATTTTTTGATTATCAGTAAAGGATACTAAATAAACCAGATCATAATTTAAAATAATTTTTGTGGGAAATTTAATAGATCTAATCGTGAAACATAAAGAGTCTTATAAATGGAAAAATTTATAAAATGAGGAAGTAGTCATCTTATCAGAAAGGGCAATGTAGTTTCATAAAAATAGTTAATTAAGATAATAAGGGAAGGGTAGCAAAATATGCCACATTAGCATAAATAAAATTTTAGCCTGAGTGCAATTGAGAAGGAATATAAACACAAAAAGCTCTTGGCCCTTCCCCATTTGTCTAAAAGTAGGACATAAATTTGTAAAGTTGTTCCCCCCAACCTCTTCTACCAGGAAGGACACAATTTAATCACCAGTGACAACTCTAGACCATTATCAGCCCAGAGATGCACTAGAGGAATCTACGTATCAATCTTTACTTACTAGACTTTATTGCCCATTAGTTCCCCCATACATTACCTTCCCACAATTTGCCACCCTAGAAACTCAAAGTCTCTCTCCTTTGTCCTATCACTTCTCTAAAAATTTATTGTTCTATTAAGATACTGCGTAAGCCCAAGTTTTAACTACCCCTTTCAGTATTCATAGAGTACTCCCATGTATATGTGCAATGCGCAGGTTAATAAGCTTCTCTTTGTTTTTCTCTTGTTAATCTGTCTTCTGTCAATCTACTTTGCAGAGCCCTAGGTGAAGAACCTCAAATGGATAGGGGAAAAAGAAGACTTTTCCTCACCTACATAGGGACTCAGCAAATTATTTCAATAAATATCTTAAATCATAAGAAGACTTAAATTGTAGAAATAAAAGCAGGTATGATCACTCCGCTCATTCATGACAATGTGGCTGGTGAACAACATAAGATAAGGTGCCATATACTTAGCAGAACACTGTGTGAATTACAAGCTCCTGTCTGGGAGATATCAGTGAACTCTAGCACTGTAGGGGGAAAACACAAAGATGTTGTGCTCTAGTCTCCATTCCCTAGAAACATCCACAGTCCCCCGGATATGCCAAGGAATTATCTGGCCAAAGCTCCAGGATAACCAATAGGCCTTTGTCACAGGAAGACACAGTAAGTCTGTCAATTGTCCTGGGAGTGGCAGCCTACCACGAACTACCTCTATGATTGCCACAGTCCTGTGGGATCTAGGAATGCTAGCTCCCCTGGCTACCAGACCCAGGCTATCAAGGGCATTCCCCAAGAGGGGGGCGGGGGTGGCAGCAACAAAGACCAGGGTACCAGACATGCATAAAAATTCCCCTCTGGGGAACCCTTCTACACTGCTGGTGGGAATGCAAGCTGGTGCCACCATTCTGGAAAACAGATGAAAAGAACCTAGATGTCCATCAACAGATGAATGGATAAAGAAGATGTGGTATATATACACACAATGGAATACTATGCAGGGGGTTGGGGGAGGGTGGCTGGGTTGTGGACATTGGGGAGGGTATGTGCTCTGGTGAGTGCTGTGAAGTGTGTAAACCTGGCGATTCACAGACCTGCACCCCTGGGGCTAATAATACATTATATGCTTATAAAACATTTTTAAAATTAAAAACAACAACAACAACAAAAACTCCCCTCTGGGAAACACTGGCAGGCTGGAGTACAGCAGCAAGATAGCATGAAAATAGCACCCACCGTCGGAGGGCTCTGGAAAGGATTGCAGGTGGCCCTTACAAACCTGCCCTTCAAGCTACAGCAGTATATAATGAGGAGCTAATAGGCCTCTTTCACAGAAAAATTGACCTGCGGGGTCTGTTGCCTGTTGGTGGACCCTGGAGATAGTAGCCATTTAAGAACTCTGTCTCTCTCTGTAGGATGCAGGGGCGCAAGCCCTACTGACCAGTACAGCCCGGCGAGGTAAAGGTCGCCCCAGCAGAAGTCACAAAAACTGTGGCAGCGGACACGGAATAGCGGCCCTCCAGGAGATACTGACGCTCCGGAGAAGAGTGCAGGGAGGGGGCCAAGACGGCAGCCACCGGCTGGAGTGAGGCAGAGAGATGAGCTGAGAGACGGCGCCTGCTGGGTCACTGCTGGGTAACGAGCACTTTAAAAAGGAAAAAAAAAAAAAAAAAAAAAATTTGGCGTTCAAAAAAGAAAAAAAAATATGGTATCTGCCAGCTAAAGTAAGACAGACAGAAGACAGAGAGATGGTTATCTGCCAGAAAAGAAAATAAAAATGGGGGGGGGGGAAGCAGAGGGATGGGGAAGAAGAAGAAAAAAAGTCTGAAATTAAAAAAAAAAAAAAAAAAAAAAAAAAAGATGGCGGCCCACAGTGGCAGCAAGCCGTGAGGAGAACACGGAGGAGGGGCTCCCCTGTCTCCGTCCCAGCGGACACCCCTAGTGTGTGTGAAAGGAGATGCCTGCCCCTCAGACCAACATCCCAAGACAAGAGAAGGGGCCTCTCCCACGCAAAATCCTGGAGCCCTTGAGGGGCTGCTTCTGCGCGGGGACCCGCCAAGGGGGAGCCCGTGGGCACGAGCCCCGTAAGAGTTCTTTCTCAGATCTCTGTGGTCTTGGGGCCCTTGGCGGACATGAACCCCATTGGCTTCCAGAGCTAGGTGGTTTTCAAGGTTCCTGTCTCTGGCTCAGGTCCAAAACGTGGGGGGGGGGGGGCGCCCTCGTGGAGTTTGAAGCCGTGGCTCCTCTGGGAGTCGCTCTGGGCCGCGCGCTCCCTCCCAGCAGGCCTTGCGCGGGGGTGGGGCTTCCTGCCAGGCTGACTGTGTCCGGGGGCCTCCTCCCCAGGTCACTGGGGACCGTCAGCGTTTTGTTGTCCTTGCTGTTTTCCAGAGGCAGTTGTTCCAAACGTACTGTAGATTTGGTGTCTCTGTGGGAGGAGGTGCGTTCCCCTCTTCCATCGCCATCCTGAGCAGAAAATACATGTGTGTGAGCAATGTATTGTTAAAATTACCCCTACAACATAAATGTCTTAAAAGCCATGAAGATCTACTGTAAATGGGGCCCCAGGGTGTAAGAGCACCTCACTCTGAGGGTCCCCAACTGGCCTCGACAAAATCCAAACGCAGAGAGGCACGTGGTGGTGAAACAAGAAAGGATTGATTTCAGCGTGGCCAATATTCGGAGGACCGCTGACTAACATCTCAAAGAACAGTCTCCAAAGCGCTGGAAATACTTTTAGATTTACGTAAGGAAAACGTGGAGCAAAGGTCAGTGGGTAGGAGCAGGTGGGCAGTAAAGGTCAGGCTGATTATTGTTTTAGGGTCAGTCACTTGGGGTCTTACTGATGTTGGGCCTGTCCCTACGGCTTGAGGGAGAAGTTTCGATTTCGAAAAAGGGACGCTTGGCCCGCAGGATCTTTTGCCTGAGTTAAATCAGAAGCTGAAAAGAACTTAATCGCAGAGTGCAGAGGGCGAGGTGGGGGTGTGTGGTGAGTGCCTGTCTTCAGCTCTGCTTGATCCTGGGACCCTGAGACTGATCCCTAGTCCGGGGGCTGGGGAGGGCTGCCTCTTCCTCACGGTCCCACCCCTTACCCACCTCCCCCCTCCCCAACCCTCCCGGACTGCAGTCCTGCTCTCTTTGGCTCTGCTCTCTCTCTCTTTCACAGATAAATAAAATCTTAAAAGAAAAAAGAAAAAAAAGTACAGACGGCGGCCACATGGGATAGTTGAAGTCCTCTTTCAATACCAATATCTACTGTAGGCCAGGGGCTTACCTAGGCACTACAGGTACAGCGGGGAACAAACCCGTGAACCAATGGAATTTACATTATAAAAGGGAAAGAGTGGCTAAACATATTTTCAGGTAATGGCAGATACATGTTTCAAGGGGAAATAAAACGAGGTAATAGAAAAGAGAGTGCTGGGGTGTTGTTTTCCATGGGGAGACCAGGGCATTCTTCTCTGAATAGAATATTTGAAAAGTAGGCATTTGGAAAGAAAATTGAATGCGGAAGACTGAAACTGAGGGAGATAAAACCAGGGAAGAGGCTGTAGGCATGGCCTGGGTAGAAAAAGCCAGGATCATTGCAGGTTCATTGTGGCGAGCACAGAGAAGACTTCAAAAGAAGTTCACAGTATAGCAAACAACAACAACAACAACAACAACAAATTATTTAAACTGCCATTCTAGGGGCGCCTGGGTGGCTCAGTGGGTTAAGCCTCTGCCTTCAGCTCAGGTCATCAACTCAGGGTCCTGAGATGGAGCCCAGTATCAGGCTCTCTGCTCAGCAAAGGAGCCTGTTTCCCCCCACCCTTACTCCCGCCTGCCTCTCTGCCTACTTCTGATCTCCATCTGTCAAATAAATAAATAAAATCTTTAAAAAAAAAAAAAAAAAAAGAACAAAAACTACCATTCTACTGGTAACATTTACCTCAGTTTTCTCATTTCACACCAACTGCAAAATTCACAAGGGGCAGAGATGGGAAGAATTTTACATGCATATCACAGAATTTAAAACTAAAAACCCATCTTCAACATAGTAGAAAAAAATCAAATCCCTAGGGCTCTAAGGACTGCTGAAAGAGAAAGCTGTCGCATTTCCACTTATGCTCAACAAAAAGGATACAGTCAATAACAGTCATCATCAAAACATTTAATGAGGAAGAACTGTGTAAGAGATGGAGACACTTAGAGGCATGTAAGCTGCCTCTCTTAATGGTTGTATTAATTATTTAGTGGAAGAATATAGCATGTAGTTACCTGACAATGTGTAATACAAGCTATGGAAAACAAAAGTTAGGGTAATAGACTTTATGGTGCTTGCCATAGCAAATGATAGCAGAATTGTTTGCAATAATTAAACATTTTACTCAGAGTATTGCTTTATATTTATCAGACTTGCATATAACCTGAGATGTTAAAATCCTGTATGTCTAATAAAACCCATACTATTTTCTTTACCTCCAGCTTAATGTAGTTAATAACTGAGAACCTATACGTGCCTGCCCATAAACAGTCTGGACATCTTCAAGGAATGATAAAAATGTAATGAAAATGTTTAATAAACTTAGTTCATTACTGGGGTGCCTGGATGCCTCAGTAGCTTAAGTGTACCACTCTTGGTTTCAGCTCAGGTCATGATCTCAGGGTCCTGAGATCTAGCCCTGAGTCAGGCTCCGCACTCAGGGGAGAGTCTACTTGTCCCTCAGCCTCATGCTCTGCACTTCCCCAGCTCCTATGCATTCTCTCTCTCTCTCTCTGTCTGTCTCATAAATAAATAAATAAATAAATAAATAAATAAATAAATAAATAAAATACAATCTTACAAAAAACAACTTAGTTCATTACCTGCTAGGATAGTTCAATGTGTGAAACCCAATTGGTGCTCAAAGAGTAATCAGGGTTTTGTTGTGAATTTTTTTGTTTGTTTAATTCTCCAATACTAGACAATATATATATGTGAGTGTATATATGTATAGACATGTACATATGTATATATATGTACGTATGTATGTGTGTATATACACATATTTTCATATGTGTATATACATATATTTGAGCTACAGAAGAGGTAGCTAACAACAAGACAAACTTTTGGAAAATCATAAAGCAAATACTTCAAAGAAAATATGCTTTCCCTGGAACACTACACAGTGCTTAGCTGGCGTGTTGTCAGCAAACAAAAAGAAATTCCGTGTTCTCATCTATGACAGAGCACACAACATAATAAAGAACATTTGGTATGAATAAAGAGATGGTCCTAAAACACTTCAGACCATTTACAGCAGCACTTTAGGACCCGAGCAGCCTTGTGGCCATCTTCTTCTCTAGCGACTGTTTGTTGCCAGCCCCTGAGATAAGAAATGCCCTCCTGGTATTATTAAAATGGGAAAAATGGGAAATCTCATTAAACACTGCCAACAGCTTCAACTCATTCTGAATATCTCCATATAGCAGCCAATAATCCGATAATGGTATTGTTTCCAGTAATACACTAAATATATCTCACTACAAATAATTGTCTTGACACTCCATAAATGTGTTGCATAGTGGAATCTTTTTTAGTTCAAATGTCTTCATTTTAATGATATTTCATAAAACTTGACTATTAGGTAGAATAAACCAGTACTATAAGCAACTGTGCAAACCACATAAAATAGCTGCAACATTTTTCTTTTTTTAAATCTACAGACTGTCTTCCTATAGCCACTGTCAACAATGTTGATAAACTTAGCTTTCCCTAGTTGTCCAGGCTCATTTGAGTCTACCTTGTTGTCCTTCATAAACAATGTTTTCTTCTATATTTGCTTTCTTTGCCACTTTCTTCTAAGCATCCCCAATGCTTAACATGCCAGTTTTTGAATTTGGTGTTTGGCTTGTTAGAAAGGTTATATCAAATAAACTTAGACTCTGGCCCCTTCCAATGATCCTCCAACACTCAATATCTAAAATATTTTTTCCACTTTTTTCTTATTAATTTCTCAGAAAGACACCCTGCAGGAAAATTTTAAGTCTGTAAAAAAAAAGTAAGTGACATCAGCTGAGAACAATAGTACTGACTATCCTTGAAATGGGCTGTCAGTATCTGAGTTGCGTTTACAATGTCAACAGCATATGTTGTATTAGTTTTTTTTTTTTTTAAGATTTTATTTATTTATTTGTCAGAGAGAGAGTGAACGCAGGCAGGCAGAGTGGCAGGCAGAGACAGAGAGAGAAGCAGGCTCCCTGCTGAGCAAGGAGCCCCATGTGAGACTTGATCCCAAGATGCTGGGATCATGACCTGAGCCGAAGGTGGGCGCTTAACCAACAGAGCCACCCAGGCGTCCCTGTTGTATTGGTTTTAATGGATAATACCAATCAGGGGAAAAGAATGTGGAGAAGTTAGATGTTAGTTCCATGCATAAAGAGATAAAAATTGTAGAAGGATATATGTAATACATAATGAGGAAGGGCTAGGCAGTACTATTAGGAAATTTTACCATCTTAAAATCAGGGAGAAATTTAGAATGGACAATATGTTGTAAGAGATTCTGCTCTATAATAAAAGCAGAATGAATTACATCAACAGAATGACACAGATGTGATTCAGAAAGCAAAAGATGTCTTTGTCTCAGGGGCTCTATAGTTAAGGTATAGGGTTTTTTTTTGTTTTTGTTTTTTTAAATTTTGAAATCTGGTATGGTTTTACTGTTTTGTTTTATTTTTTAATTTTATTTATTTTTTTCAGTGTTCCAAGATTCATTGTTTATGCACCACACTCAGAGCTCCATGCAATATGTGCCCTCCTTAATACCCACCACCAGGCTCATCCAACCCCACCATTCTCCCCTCCAAACCCTCAGTTTGTTTCTCAGAGTCCACAGTCTCTCATACTTCGTCTCCCCCTCTGATTTCCCCCAATTCACTTTTCCTTCCCTTCTCCTAATGTCCTCTGTGTTATTCCTTATGCTCCAAGTAAGAGAAACCATACGATAATTGACTTTCTCTGCTTGACTTATTTCACTCAGCATAATCTCTTCCAGTCCCATCCATGTTGATACAAAAGTTGGGTATTCATCCTTTCTGAGGGAGGCATGACACTCCATTGTATATATGGACCATATCTTCTTTATCCATTTATCTATTGAAGGGCATCTTGGCTCTTTCCACAGTTTGACGATTGTGGCCATTGTTGCTATGAACATTGGGATACAAATGGCCCCTCTTTTCACTACATCAGTATCTTTGGGGGTAAATACCCAGTAGTGCAATTGCAGGGTCATAGGGTAGCTCTATAAAACTTCTTAAGGAATCTCCACACTATTCTCCAAAGTGGCTGCACCAACTTGCATTTCACAACAGTGTAAGAGGATTCCCCTTTCTCTACATCCTCGCTAACACTTATTGTTCACAGTCTTGTTAATTTTGGCCATTCTAACTGGTGGAAGGTGGTATCTCAATGTGGTTTTGATTTGAATCTCCCTGATAGCTATAGTATAGTTTCTGATGAGAATAGTGACTGAAATACTATGGGAAGAAAAAGATTGTGTATATTAAAAGGAAATCTTTGAGTTCATGAGTTCAAGAGCATCTGCTTGGTCCTGCCTGTCAGTTCTCCCACAAACCTGATCTACCAGATTGGAAGTAAATCAAATATTCATAGCTCCATGATGCCTCCCAGACTTGTCTTCTGCCATCAGTACATGAAGAAATCCTATAGGAGGAAGCATCAGAGCTTCTACATGTGATCATATTTTGTTCTTTTATAAGTAGATCAGCCATGTTACTTATTATCCAAATGAAGATTTTTTTTTTAAGATTTTATTTATTTGAGAGAGCATGCACTAGCAAGGGGAGGGGCAGAGGGAAACTCAAGTTCTACAGAAGTTTTCCACACGTATATCTGTTTCCTGCATTTTTCCATTTTTCCATACTTCAGAAAATATTATCCTTAATGTGAATAAAATGATTGCTCTTGTGCCTGCTAAGAGGTAATATGGGGCATAGGCCTGACCCTGTAGTAAACCGGCATTCAGCAGGCTTTCCCTGGCTCCGTGAGAGACTGGTGCTCTGTACCTCAGCTCTTCCTGGTGTCCAGGTACTGCTAGAACACATTGTCTCCTACCCTGTAAGGCCAACTGACCTCTGATTCACCCACTGGCAGCCGCTCAGTCCTAGCTGCAGGCTGGTCGCACTGAATGGGGGGCTTCCTTGGCCTCCCAGGCCCCAGGACTGAGAGACCAACCTAAAAGCAGAGTGGGAGCCAGCATCCAAAGGACAATGTGGTGGGAGGAGGGGGATTACTTGGACTGGTGCCTCCAGGGTCCTCTCCACAGCTCGGCCCCAAGGTCTGAGTTGGTGCTCCTGCCTCTGGCTGCCTCCTGCCTGGCCATGCGGTCCTCTGGCCTGGTTCTCTGGCCTCGCGGAGGTTCTGGGAGCTACCTACAAGCCTTTAATGAGTCCCGTTCTGCAATTCTGTGATTCTGCAGAATTCTGCAATTCTGTGAGGGACAGTTTTGTGATCTGCCACTAAGGACCTTAATTAAATCAACTTTTATGTCTGAAATATATTTCAGTATATTTTATGTTTAAAATATATTTCTTCCCTTCTTGTCTTTGAGTAATTGATTCACTGGGTATGAAACGCTAGCTTCAAGTATTTTTTCCTTCAAACTTTTTTTAGGATTCCATTTTCTTCTTGTGACTTATATCCCTGCTTCTCATTCCCCGGTAAATCTGTTTCTTCTCTCTGGAAGTTTTACCAGTCTTTTCCTATCCTAAGTGTTCAGAAATGTGCCTTCCATTTACCTAGTGTCACTTGATGTTTTTCCTTTGCCCTACTTAGCACTCAGGGAGGCCATTCACTCTGACATTAAGTGCAGAGAAATTCTGCTCTGCTCTCCTTGGCAGGTTGCCTTCCATCTGTTCTCTCTGGTGTCTTCTGTCTCCTCCTTGACCGGTACCAGAACTTCCTCACCTATCCTACATCTTTTACAAAGTTCTTTCATACTCTTTATGACTTTATTTCATCGCTGCAGATCATGCCCTGTTGGTGTGTCGCCCAGACTTCCATGTGCGTACAAATCACCTGGGGGTCTTAGTGTCTGTGAAGATTCTGATTCCTCTCGGGTGGTGGTGCCCACGCGTCCGCATTGCTGAGGAGCTGGCAGAGATGCCAGGGCTGCTGGTCTGCAGCTCCTGCTTGTGTAGCAAGGTCCCAAGCAACCTGGGAGGCAGTGCAGGTACTGGACTGAATGGCACTGGGAGTGGGCCATCAGCCAGCCTGGGGAGCTCCCTCCCCCACTCACTATCCATATGACCTTGGGAAAACTGAGCTCATCTCTTTGAGAATCGGCTTTTCCCCCTACGAAATAAAGCTACTTGTCCCCACAATTCAGATTCCCTGCCATGACTAAGTGTGATATTTAGCCTGCACACACAGTGAGGGGCAGGAAGTGGACCAAGGACAACCCTGGGCTTCTGCTCTCAGGGGTAGACTTTCATCATACCAGACAGAAAGTGGCCTGGCAGCCAGGGCTGTGCCCAGTGGGGAGGGATCTATTCTCAGCTTGACCTCAGCCATGGAGTTGTTCTTTGAGTTGAAGGGATTGGAACAAAACCCCTACACCTGTTTCATCCCCACCCATAGGATAGGAACAAGCACACTCAATTTCAATAAAGGCAACCTTCAGGGTCAGCCACACAGATACAGTAAATCATTCTGTGATTAATGGAGTATATTGAAAGAACAGATTTCTGTTTAAAACATAAAGGCAATACTTCAAGTGGAAATTGTGAAAAGTCATGGACAGACAGTGAAGATAAGGGCCTAGTGTTTGGAGGCAAATCTTGCCCTAAAACCGTTTGACAGTTATGGCTGTTCTGAGCAGAGGGAATGAAACAGGAAGAAAGGAAGTCGACATTAAGTAGATACTTCATGTCAGCCATTTTGCAGATATTATCCTGGGGTCCACTCTGATAATGTGGGGTCCACCAAGCTGACTTCAGCTCCCCAGTCTTAGTTACAGGGCCTCAAAGAGCAAACAAAGTAGCAAAACAAGCAAACAAGCAGCCTCAAAACAGCTAAATGAGAGGATAAATTGGCCCAGAAAGATGTTTTAAAATGTTTTCCAGTATTAATAATTGAATTACAGATTTATGTTTGGTTGTAATCTTGCTATTGATAAGCAAACGTTTGGTTACAATTTTGCTGTTAGGAGGCCAATTTGTATTTGTTCAATCAAACACAGAAAGAACAGCAAAGCAAAATATCACTAGACTCTTGAAAGAATGGGTGACAGTTTTCCTAAGAATAAATTTTATCCTTATTAATTCTCCTTAAGTTTATCAGAAAATTGCTTAGTGGGGCACCTGACTGACTCAGTCAATTAACCATCTGACTCTTAATTTCGGCTCAGGTCAGGATCTTAGGATCCTGAGCTGGAACTGCAAGTGGCATGGAGCCTGCTTGGGGTTCTCTTTCTCCCTCTCCCCCTCTCCTGCCGTGTGTGTGTGTGTGTGTGTGTGTGTGTGTGTGTGTGTTCTTTCTCACGTGTGGTCTCTCTCAAAACAAACAAAAAAGAAGTAAAATTGCTTCGTATTTTATTAGCCATGTCAGTATTCTTCCAAAGGGAATCATGAATTGCATTGCATTAAAAAATTCTATTCTGGGGGGGCTTGGGGAAATTTTTTTTTGGCTAAGGATTTTCACCAGTTTCCTTAATGTAGAAAAAGGAAGAAATCTGAAAGTGGACTCCACACAATGTAAGGCACAGTTTGCAGTAAAACAGTTAAAAGAACTTTTCCCCAAGAATTGCTTTAAGTCATTTTCTCTTGGTGGGAAGGGTTTAGGAGAGTGCATCTATCAGTCAGGGTTCAACTTGTCAGAGAAAATTGTGATATTGTGATTTATAATAATAAATCTATAGTTGGTCTTATTCCGAGGTTCCTGGCTCATAGCTCCTCAAACCCTTGAAATTTCCTATCAGAGAATGATCAGAGATGTCTTTTGTTATGTTAATGAGGTAACTTATGGACCCCACCTGAGGACTTGGGCTTGTTGGTAGGAGAACCAACCTTTTGATTAAAGAGCTAGGACGTGCCAGGGCACCCTGGGTGGCTCTGTCGATTAAGCGGCTACCTTCTACTCAGGTCACAATCCAGAGTGCTGGGATTGAGTCCTGCGACTGAGTCCTGCATCCAGCTCGATGCTCAGCAGAGAGTCTGTTTCTCCCTCTGCCCCTCCCCCAACTTGTGCATGTACCTGTGTGCTTTCTCTCTCTCTCTCAAATAAGTAAGTAAATAACATTTTTTAAAAGAGAAAAGGAGCTGGAACTTCCAGGCCCACCCAGAGATGAGAGAGGAGCTAGAGGCTGATTGAGTTCAATCCTCAGTGGTCAATGGTTTAATCAATTATGTCTATGTAATGGAGCATCTGTAAAACTCCATAAGGATGGAGTTTAGAGAATTTCTGGTTTGGTGAATGCAGGGAGGTACTGGAGAGGGCATGAACACTCTCTGCCCTTTCCCCATGCAACTCTTTCAATTGGCTGCTCCTTAATTTTATCCTTCTGTAATAAACACAAATGATCTGGTAAGTAAAATGTTTCTGTGAGTTCTCTAGTGAGCTGCTCTAGTAAATTAATGGAACCCAAGGAGGGAGTCATGGGAACCTCTGATTTCTAGCCAGTTGGTCGGAAGCACAGGTAACAGCAGCCTGGGTTTGTGACTGGCATCTGCTGTGGGAAGGGCGGTGCATTCTTCTTGGATTGAACCCTGAAATTATAGAATCTGATGCTCTTCCAGGTGTCAGATAGAGTCAGAATTGAACTGAACTTTTCAGACATCCTGCTGGCATCCAAAAATGGCTTGGTATGTGTGAGAAGTCCCAGCCATACGTTGGAATTTGGTCCAGGAACCCATAGGAAGGTGAAAGGAGTATGTGGCACCTCATAACGTGTCTTCAGTAGGGCAGTTTCTATCCAGGTAGGCTACCAGCTCCATCAGAGCATATGTGAGATGTCCAGCACTTAAAGTGAACTCAGATCTACATTTTGTTCTTTATTTCCTGTATACTACTCTCTACTCTTTTTTTTTTAAAGATTTTATTTATTTATTTGACAGAGAAAGATATGAGAGAGATCACAAATAGGCAGAGAGACAGACAGAGAGAGAGATGAGGAGAAGCAGGCTCCCCGCTGAGCAGAGAGCCCAATGCGGGACTCGATCCCAGGCCCCTGGGATCATGACCTGAGCCGAAGGCAGAGGCTCAACCCACTGAGCCACCCAGGCGCCCCACTACTCTCTACTCTTATTCCTTTCCTTCCTCCCCTGAAGAGCTAGGCTTATTTAGCATAGTATTTCAGGACTGAAGAGGTTCTCCCTAGTCCCAACAACCTTTGTAACCTACTAGCATTTACCTCAAAGATATTTAAAATAATACAAAGCACTATAAAACAAAACAAAAAACAAAGTCCTAAATTCCTCTTTTCAGGGGGGCACCTGGCTGGCTCAGCATAGGACTCTTGGTCTAAGTATTGTGAGTTCAAGCCCCATGTTGGATATAAAGATTACTTAAAAATAAAATCTTTAAGAATAAATAAATAAATTCCTCATTTAGAAATCAGATTAGAATGCAAGTAACTAGGACCAAGACCACACCATGTTGATGAGTTTTTTCACCAAGCAAATATTTCAGATCTTTTTAATTTGAGAAGGGCTCAAACAAACAAACAAAACAAAAACAAAACAAAAAACCACTACCAATAACAAAAGCAAAACACAACAACAACAACAAAACATGTACCTGAATTTATAGGGTTAAAGAGGAATGACTTATAATTGGTCCTGGTTATAAACTACACTTGCTTATAGAACTTCTCTAAACTCCAGTTTCCTGCAAAATGGAGCTAAGAATATCATTCACTAGGCTGAAAAATGATTCAGAGCTTATCCTGGAGCCTTGGATACAATGTTGTATCAGTTAGCTATTGATATATAACAAAGATGTCCCAAATTCAGTGCAATGACAGAAGTGAGCTTCATTCTCATCCGCATAGGTCTAGATTTGACTAAGGAGATAACTTCAGGCCGCCATTGTGCAGGGAAGCTGAGCACATGTCTCAGGCTTTGATGCACATGTCTTCCTTTTCTTGGCACCAGTGCCCCCCTGCCCAAGGTGTGTTCTGATGACAATGACAGAAGCACAGTCACTCAAGTAGGATTCAAGCATTTGCTTATGTAATCTTCACTAACATCCTATTGGCTAAAGTAAATCACATGGCCAAGCTCGGCACCAAGAAGCTGTGGGAGGCAAGGGAAAAGTGTCTTTCTTTCTTTCTTTCTTTCTTTCTTTCTTTCTTTCTTTCTTTCTTTCTTTCTTTTTTTTTGTTTATAGTCAACTTTCTGTTTATATTAATTTATATCCTTCCCATATGAAAAGTACATTCATCTTTATCCCAAGACCCAGAAGTGTCCTCTAATCACAGCATCAGATTCAAAGTCCAGAGACTTGTGACCTACATCAGATCTAAAAATAGCTTTTCATGTTCCAGAGGTCTTTTCATTAAATCTGCCCAGTGCACATCCAACATACAAATGCAAAACACAGAAGGGAGAAGTAATAACTCCCTTTAGAAAATTAACAGTTTTCCTACACTGATTCCTACCTGAGGAAAGCAGGTCCCAAGAACTTTTTATCCCTCAAATGATTTCAGTCTTTTAGCTCAGGCCAGCAGTGCTTTTCAAAAACATTCTAAGTTCCAAACATTGTAGCACCAAAATATATGACACCCGTAATTCTTTTGGAGACATGCTTTGCTCTGTCTCTCGAGACCAATTACAGATAGTTTGGCAGTTTCAGGCATCTATAGACCAAAATCTTAATCTCTGTAGGAACTCTTTTTTCCATGTAAGAGGATCTAGTACACACCTTAATCATTTCAGTCAGGAGTCTCAGCAAAGGGCCATACAACCACAGTCTTCAATTCATCTTTACCCTGAGGCAATAGCTTACTGGCAGTACCCTGAATTTGTTCTTTTCCTTGACACTGTGTCATCATGGCTGTATGGTTTTGATGAGAATTGGTTTCATTTTCTACTTCCACTCCCACTGACATGTATTTTTTTTTAAATGTATTTATTAAACAGAACCTGATTTTTCTATGTGAGTAAGGGATGACCACTCATACCGTCATTCTTCAAAAAGTATTTGGAAGTGCATGGAGCCCTTCAGATGCAGACTTTGGTCCTATAAATGAATTGTCAGATTATGATTCCCTCTGATAACACAGGGAGTTTGCAAAGAATCCAAGAGATTCAGCAACAGGAGCAAAATTAATGATCGCACTTCAAGCACATGATGAGTTCTTGGTGCCAGTCTTCGCAGTGCAATGAGAGACCTAATAAAGAGTTTCAGAAGATATTCATGGACTAATTCACTGTAATAGAGTGAGCATTATTGATGAATGAAAACAACCACCAGTGATTATACCTGGAACCTTGGTGTGAGGAGAGCAATTAGCAGCCACTCAATTAAAAAATCTGAAGGAAATGAATGTTCATAATGGATGCCATACAATTATGTGAAACTACATCTTCTCACAGTATCAGTAGGGACTAGAAAATTATTTGGCGTCATCAGCAGGCCTTTCTGGATTGACATATAGAACTGTGAATTAAAAAGTTAAATAGAATTACCTGGAATCATGCTTTTGATCCCCTCTTTGCCATTCCTGGCCCACAAAAGTGGCTTCTGATTTCCTCTCGAGTGTGATGAAAAGTCTAATCATAGGTACTCCACACACTAGCCCCATACAACTACAGGCCATTCCCTGAATACATTTTTGATTATTTCTCAATTCCCTGTGGACTCCTTTAGCCCTTCATTATCTCTGACCTGGATATGACTGTTGCACTATTCCATAGGCCTTAGTTCCTATTCCCTTGTCTTTCAAAGTCTTGTTTCAATGCCATCTCCTCCCTAAGCCCTTTCCTAATTACATTGTTCACAATTATCACCATTACACAGTGCTCTATTTATCCCTCATTTGGGGATAATTACCATGTAATGCATTTTACTACAGTCTGATATATTGAAGTCTGTTGTCCATATTGAACAATAAGCTGCCTGAGGTAGCATATGGGCTTTCTTCCATTTTATCCTTTACACATGATATCATTGTTCTAAACTCTATTCTAGGCAAAACTACTAACATTTGAATCATTTTCAAAATGATCCTAACTTACGCATATACTCAGGCCCAAGTTAGACAAATATACCTATCAACCTGTTGACCTGAGACCTTTATTTTCCTGATCCATAGTTCTACCATCAATCCTATTATCTTTAAGCCCTTCAGAACAATCTTCCTATATAATTTCAAGCCAAATACTCCAATTAGAATACTGCTAGCAACAGTAGTCAAAGGGACTCTGAAGTATGCACTAGATTATTATGAAAATACATAACTATGGATATGCTCATATGTGTCTATGTAGGTAGAAGATTTTTCAAAAATTCTAAGGCTCGCTACAGATGGCTGACAAATATATCTGAGTAGAAAAAGCATAAAAACTTATTTATGAAACTAATTAAAGAAAAGCTATTCCTGAATGCTTATTTGACTGCTGTATGGCATCTTGTACATATTTTTTATGAAGCCAAAGATGGTAAGATGGGCTTGGAAACCACCAAATGTAGGTATTAACTGAGCATGCATTTTCTTTGTAAAGCTCAGGTAAGATGTACAAAATGTCTTCTAAAAAAAAAAATTGCATGTGAAAACTGAAGTTGGAGGCTCCAGTTTATTACTCCATATTTTCTATCTCACCACCCAAAAATGCAAGCACAACTTAATAGTTATTTGTGGTGATGTTATTTGTGGTGATCTCAGCTGGGGAGGTGAGAAAAGGTGGGATCCGTCTAGTCATGGTGAAGAATCCTCTAAAGAATTGATGTAATTGTCTCCCCAAAGACAGAAAGCGAAAACCATATCAGACATATTTAGTTCTGGATATTGAGTTCATTTTTGTTTAAAATTTATGGTGAATTTGAGATATGTTTGAAATGATGAGCACAACCTAGCCATAAAAAATGATGGGTACAAGGGGCCTAAATCTTACTGCACTTGATCCTCCTGAGTAAGAGCAATCAGTTAAGCCCCTACTTGTGTAAGTAGTTCTTCAAGGTGTATGAATCTCTAAGGGAAGACCTCACATCTCCAATATTCTGAAGCTGGAAGGGGTAGCCTTTCAGGCCACGGAATGATTTCTTTTTTTTTTTTTTTTTAAGGTTTTATTTATTTATTTGGCAGAGAGGAATCACAAGTAGATGGAGAGGCAGGCAGAGAGAGAGAGAGAGAGAGAGAGAGAGAGAGAGAAGCAGGCTCCCTGCTGAGCAGAGAGCCCGATGCGGGACTCGATCCCAGGACCCTGAGATCATGTCCCCAGCCGAAGACAGCGGCTTAACCCACTGAGCCACCCAGGCGCCCCCCACGGAATGATTTCAATTGCGTATAACAACTGTCGTGCTATACGCCCATGCCTAGAAGTCCAGCTCTGCTGTTCTGTGCCCTTCTGTTTGCTTCATGAATAGAGTCCTGGGAAGGAGTACTACCATTACACAGTCTCGGTTATGGAGGTGCTGTTAAGCCTGCATCCTTCACCAGTCTCATGACCTTTAGTGAAAAATTTCCCAGAAATAACAGGAGTCAGGGTACTGGGTGAGGGTGGACAGTTGCTGCCAAAATTTCCACTTGGTCCCTTGCTGCTTAGCAAGTAAGTCTCTATGCCTTTTTCATTTTTTTGAGTGCCTGGAGTTGGAAACCCAGTTCTAATGTTAGATCTGAGTTAGGGAAAAGCCACGGGAAACTTTCTGGCTAGCTTAAAGAAGGTATTCCTAACAATAATGATCTTAATGAAGGTGGTATAGGTGTATGTTGTCAGTTGGTATAACTGCAAATTTTAAATCCATTTTCCCTTTTGTTGTTGTTCAAGTGTCTCTCCTTGCTTTTAAGTTAATAATCTGACATATTCCTTTACATCTCTGCTTTGTATTCATTTTATCATAAATTTCTCCCAGAGAAACCTACCCAGTGCCTGAATGATTCTAAATCCTGGTGCAATATCCCAAATTCCTTGATACATTAACAATTTGTTGTTGTTGCCTTTTATTCCTACTGTTTATTCCTCAGGACTGGGGACTGTCGTTTTCCCTTTCTTTGATCATTCTAAAGCACCTCCCTGTTCGGTAGTGTTCTCCATCCACCCCTCATCCAAAGGATAGAACTATCAAATGAGTTCCTTATGTGCATTCTGTCCACACCCATACTACCTCCAAACCCTACTGGTTCTACTTCAGGAAAATATCGATTTCCCCTCCCTCATGGCCACCACTCCACACTTTTCCATATTCCCTGACTCCTCCGCCTAACTCTCCTCACTAATTCCAACAGAATTGTTTCAATCCATATGCCGCCCACCATGGGCATTGTTAAAATACAGACATAATTATGTTAGTCTACAATTTTAAGGCTTTTGGTTTTCCCCTTTCTTCAAAACAAAATTGAGAATATTTTGTATAGTAGGAAAAGCTATTCATAACTTGACTCTATCTTTCCAGCATTTCTTTCCATTTTCCTGCATGTGCCCTTATCTCTAGTCACCTGTACTTGCTCCCAGTTTCCAAAAATAACTTGCTTTTGTTCAAGCTGTCCCGACTTCTGAAATACCCTATGGCTACTCAAAGCACCTCCAATCCCTAGATGTATGTATTGAATTAATATCCACCCTTCTAGACCCTCCTATCACAGGATAAATGTTTTCCCAGGAAGCATTCACAGTGTACTTTGCATTCTCTTTGTTGTGTGTTAGTGTCTTGCAATTAATTTGAGGTACAATGTATTCTAAATGCAAACTTGTGTTTGTGCAATATAAAGTGACTATTGTTTAATCAAATTTTGGATTCCCTGTACTAGGTAAATAGCATAAGAATGGGACCAAAATATTTCTAAAGACCCCTTTATGGGCAAATATTTATTCAGTTAGTCTGTTTTAAGAACTTGATGTACCGGGGCATTAAGAACTTGATGTTCCAGGGCACCTGGGTGGCTCAGTGGGTTAAAGCCTCTGCCTTCAGCTCAAGTCATGATCTCGGGGTCCTGGGATCGAGCCCTGCATCGGGCTCTCTGCTCAGCAGGGAGCCTGCTTTCCCCTCTCTCTCTCTGCCTGCCTCTCTGCCCACTTGTGATCTCTCTCTCTCTGTCAAATAAATGAGTAAAATCTTTAAAAAAGAAAAATTTGATGTACCACGTGGTTTTGTTTTAAAGATTTATTTTAGAGAGAGAGACAGAGAGCATATGGGTAGGAGGGGCAGAGGGAGAGGTAGAGAATCTCAAGCAGACTCCATGTTGAGCATGGAGCCTGATGCAGGGCTCAATTTCATGACCATGAGACCATGACCTGAGCCATAACCAAGACCCAGATGCTTTTCTTTTCTTTTTTTTCTTTTCTTTTTTTTTTTTTTTTAAATGAGAGATAGAGAGAGTACAAGGAGGGGGAGTGGCAGAGGGAGAGGGAGAAGTGGGCTCCCTGCTGAGGAGCTCAATCCGATGACCCTGGGAAGTGAGGCTTGATTTCATGACCCTGGGCTCAGGACCTGGGATGGAGGCAATCACTTAACTGACTGAGCCATCCAGGTGCCTCCATGAGCCAGACACTTAACAGACTGTTCCACCCCTGTGCTCTCAAGTGTTTTGTAGTAGGCCGAGAATACACATACACATACTCTATCCTTATGAGGTTAACATTCTGAGGAGGGGTTTTGAGGTGGAGGCAATTAAAAAAGTAATCACGATATCAGGTAATGAGAGAGATTTTTTAAAAGAATTGAACAGTGTAATAGGAGAGTGATAGAACATCCAGCAAAGGGTTTTTGAGTGCTAACATAGAAGAGACATGAATCAAGTGAAAGCTCTCACCTAAGCTCCAGGGAAGCATAAGTGCAAAGGCCCTGTGGCAGGAATGGGCTTCCTGTGTTCAGGTACAAATCAGCAGACCTATGCATATGGAGTGAAGTGAGTGAGGGGGGAGTGAAGTTGGAAGTTGGAAAGTTTACCTTTCCAAAGGTAAACTGGAGTATCCATAGTGATTCCCAAGAAGAGCACCTTCCAGTGTTTAATTCTTTTTCTGCATCAGAGGCTCATGGACCAACTCGGTCTCTGGAATGAGGGGTGGGGGAAGTAAACAGAACCTCTGCCAGCCTTCCCATTTGACTGGAGCGTGCCAATAGCTACGCTGAATTATTTTGGAGCCTAAAACAGTGTTCTAAAATGCTATCATGTTGGGGTCACCTGGAAAGCTTGTTAAAAATATAAATTTCCATGTTCCTCAGCATTCACAAATACAAAATATATAGTTTATGAGAGCCTACTATGCGTATCTGGTGGAAGAAGGCAATATTTTCATTCTCATCTTCTGTTGGTACAAATAAGAAGCCCTCCAAGATACCATGACTATACATTAGAAGTTGCCAATGGCAGCTGTTTTCTTAGTGATGACAGAATTTATTTCCTATGCTTTTAAGTATGTTAAGGGCTCTTATAATAATAACCTCTTAGAAGTGGCTTTGTTCAAAAGTTTCCAGCCATATGTATTTGTGTACCTATTTTCTATTTTGCCCAAGTCTCATGGAACTCTGTCTTTTCTGGGTCCAGCTGGCCCAGAGATAAGGAGGTGTTTGGAAGACTGGTGTGATGGGACCCAGTGCTGAGGTTAAGTGAAAAGGGCAGTGTTTCCCTGAGATGCAAGGCTCTTTTTTGTTACAGTTGCCTTCCTCTTGTCATCTGCATCTGTTAGAATGGTCAACCCCAGTGACAGACAAGAAGTAAATCTGAGAGTATCAGATCTGTTCTTGAGCAACTGATCTTGCATAACAGGACTGCCGCAAGCTGTCAGTTCTGTATGTCCCCAGGCTCCAGACCTTTGCACTCTCTCCCACGCTGCAAGCCTGCTGACCTGTTAGCCTATACATAAAAGAATAATGCTAGCTTGCTATCTGGCTCAGGGTTTTCCATGAAATGCCACAATTTGAGACAGGGAATTGATGTTTCAAATGCATTTCTTTTCCTAACTTCTTGAGGTGAATCTGGTTGGCTAAGTGGGAAATACTAGTTTTTTAAGCTTGAAAGTGTAGTTAGAAATATAGGTGCCACCCTGCCACAAGTGCCATGATGACATAAAATGGCAAATTTTGATTAAGAACAAAAATGATGGAAAATCTTTACCACAGAAGGAGTGGTCACATTTGTTTCCCATGTGAATGGTCCGGCAATTTCAAAATCTGAGATACTCCAACTCGTTAACCCATGACCAGTAAGATCTCACATGTTCATCTAATCAGAAAATGGCCTTTGGGCTTTTTCCTGTGGCTTTGCTTATTTGCTTTTGTTTATATGTAATGATGAAATAATTTTTGATTCATTCCACTCTGGGACAGTTTCATAAGGTGTTAAGGCAATGATTTGCTTTCAAAGTCAGTGTAGTTATCCGAGAACAATGAAGAAATTATCTGTCACAATTTCAAGCATTGATATTCCATAAACCTAATTTTCAATATTTGTTTTTTTTATCAATTCCTTTCTCTTTATTAAAACATATTTATTTGTCGGAATAAAACTAATAAGGATACTTTTATTTACAAGACATTTGACATAATAGAAAAAAAACAACTCTTTAGTAGATCAGTTTATCCAATGACATTTTTTGTCCCTTTCCTTGAGGCTATAACCACCCAGATAAACATATGAGGGAGAGGTTTGGGTCTAGGCATTCACTCACTCTTCCCTTAAAACCCACTTGTTTGCAGAGACCATATTTTAACACATCTGTCTTTTTAAAAATGGAGGCTTTTTTTCTGTTTGTTTGGGTTTTTTAAAGATTTTATTCATTTATTTGTGAGAGAGAGAGAGGTGGGGGGGCAGGCAGAAGGAGAAACAGGCTTCTCATTGAGCAAGGAGGCCAGAACGGATCGTGACTCAGGCTGAAGGCAGACTCTTAACCAACTGAGCCACCCAGCTATCCCGGAATTTTATTAATTTGGTTGAGCTTTATGGCACCAAAGACAGAAGGAAGATAAAACATCTATACAGGATGCTGTAAAAAAAAGAAACAAAATGAAAATACTTAGGGGGAAGGGTACTCTGCCATGGCCAGTAGCACCAGAGAAATTAAAGTGTAAATTTGAATGTCTTTCCTGATTTCATGCTAGTGCATATGCAAAACTTACGTGGGGAAAACGGGAACACCTTCTAGAAATTAAGAAAGAGTTCACATTCTAAAGGGCCCTAAATATCAAAAATATCAGAAAAAAATTGTTAAGTAGCTCCCCGGCCCCACCTTAATTTATTCAGGATACATCTATTCCAAGAGCCCCAGTGATGCCTAAAACCATAGATATTTAAAAACCTTATATAGGCCATGTGATTTTCCTGAATATACATACCTATGTATGTATACTTTACCTATGGTAAAGTATAATATACTTTACCTATGGTAAAGTTGCATTGACAAATTAGGCATGGCAAGAAATTAACAAGAATAACTAATAACAAAATAGAAGTTATAACAATACACTCTGATAAAAGTTATGTGACAGTTCTCTCTCAAAATATTATACTGTGTTCACCCTCCTTTTTGTGATGACGTGAGGTGATAAAATGCCGATGTGGTGACACAAAGTGAGATGAATCATGTAGGCATTGTGACATAGCATTGGGCTACTGCTAACCTTCTATGTCAGAAGGAGGGTCATCTGCTTCCAGAACATGGTTGACCAAGGGTAACTGAAGCCACGTAAAGGAGGGACCACTGTGCTACTGTCTACAATTTGGGGGCTCTTTATTTTTAATTCCATTATTTTAGTTGAACATAATCCTAGATTTACCTGCCATATTCCTTTTGCTCTCCCTTTGTACTATTGCTAAAGTAAATCTGGGTAGTGTTTGTTAAAACAGGCAGACAAACAAAGATAACTAAAGAATATATCCATATTTACTCTGTTCAGTTTAATCTGCAGGATCTATGTATCTTTCAGTATGTAAGCAACATACACAGGTCTGTTGTTTTTCCATGTGGCTTACTCACTGTGGTATATTTAAAAGTAAATGGAATTGACAAGTGTGCAAGAGGTTAGAAGGAAAAATCTAATTGTCTTTAAGAATGTCAAGAGCTGCCTTGCTTATTTGATAGCTGCTACCTCTTTCTTCAAAATTTCCCCAGTTTTTATAAGCAATTCAAATCTGTTTCTTGTACAACATTCAGAAGGAACATTTTTTCTCAAAGAACACATTCAGAAGAAATACTTGAGGACCCTGATTTTTGTTGCGATGTTAATTGGAGAAACAGAGAGCCTCTCAAGAATGAAAGGATGAATTTCATAAATGGACAGTCACAAAATTCTGTCATGTTTTATGTTCCCCCAAGACTGTTGTTCTCACTGTTTGCTTGTTATTTTACAACATTGTACAGTTTGTCCTCAGAAAAGCTCAGGATGATGTGTAAATCTAAAGGACAGATTCCCTCAGCTGCTCAGAAGCTGAAGTAGGCAAGTGTTTTCCAGTTACAAACATCTGTGTGTGGGTGTTTCCTGTGGTGAGACTACTTTGGATCCACTCCATTGCAGTTAACTTGCTCTATTATAATTTGTGTGTCCTATATTTACTTCTTTAACTAGATTATGAACTCTAAGAATATGCATTTTCATCTTTAGAGCCCCAGTGTCTAGCAGGACCTGATACGTAGAAAGTGCTTGACGATGGAGCAGAACGTGGTCAGGGTCGTAAAATGGACATTCAAGCAGGAAAGTTCAGTTTAGCCAGTTATGAATAGGCTTCATACACAGATTTTCTTTACAAGTAATAACAAACCGTGGGTGACGTCTCAGGGTGTGGTGGCCTCTCAGGTCAAATTCCTACTGAGAATTGAAGACCCTCTTCCCTTCAAACAAACTGGCTCCCCTCACTTGCAAGCTTTACAAGGGAAAGAAAATTAAGGACCCCAACCCCCAACTTCTTGGGAGTCCACTGTTGCTGAAATAGCTATGAGTTTGTTCCAGCCGGCATTGTCAGTAGCCTCACACCTAAACAGAGTCACAGAGAGTAATAGAAAGTAAATAGTGCATTCGTCTTCGTCGATGACTGTCTTCAATGATTTTTTTCCTACCATTTCTAGATGATTTTTTGTAATTTTGCACAATCATTTTTATTCAATTTCTCTTTCCCCCATTTCTTGACATACTTTGCAGTTGCTAGAAGTCATACTGAAAGAAGAAGAGGAAAAACTCCATTGGGGAGGGATGTGTAAACACATGATCATGCAACGAGGATGCACCTGGATTAGTCATTTGGGTCCCCCACCTATCTTGAGGCAGGCTATGTTCACAAAAATCCTGAAAGCCAATTATACTCCCCCCTCCCTTTTTTTTTAAGTATATTTTAAGTTTTCATTAGTACAAGATCCTAGTGATTGAGATACATCTATATCTAGATAGATAGATATATCTATATATTTTTTTAAACCTTGTACAACAGTACCTAACTTTGACCCCTCAGGCACATTTTCCAGAAGAATGATTTTTCAGAGTTTTCATTCCTTTGCAGAAATGTTCTAGGCATTTACATATGCATACTTGTTCTTCAGGTGGAATCATGCTCCACACTCTGGTCTACAGCTGGCTTTTTCAAGGCACACTACTCATTTGATGCTGAGTAATATTTCATCGTGAAGTTGCACTATGATTTGTTTAATCAAATCCCTTATTGACCAACATTTAGATCACTTCCAATTTTTTACCTCTGAAGGGTGCTTCTGTGATTATCCTTCCATCTATCTTGGAATATTTGTATGGATATATGTCTAGGGAAATTTCCTTAGTAGTGAAATTACAGGATCAAAGGAAATTTCATATTTTAAATTTTGCTAGGTATCTAAACTGCCTCCCAAAAGTGCCCCGAGTGACTTTGCCACCAACAAGCTACGTGAACATACCTACCACCCTGTCTCATCAAGCTTCCTTCCTTTGTTTATTCACTTACGGTAAAATTGACCTATAATGTTATATTAGTTTCAGGATTACAATAAATGATTTGGTATTTGTATCGCTGCAAAATGATCACCACAGTAAGTCTAGTTAACATCTCCCGCCTACAGAGTTACAATTCTTTTTCTTGTGGTGAGAACTTTTAGGATCTGTCTTAACAACTTTCAAATATAGTATTTGAAATACAGTATTAACTATAGTTATTATGCTGTACATCATATGCCCAGGATTTATTTATAATTGGAAGTTTATACTTTTTGACCCCCTTCACCCATTTTGCCCTCCCCCTTCCTCGGCCTTTGGCAACTTCTCTGTATTTGGTTTTGTTTGTTTTTGGAGTCCACATATACATGATCATGAGTACATGTATTTGTCTTTTTCCATCTGAGGTATTTTATTTAGTACCCATCCATGTCATAAGTGGTTCCTCAAAAAAGAAATCCCAGGTGCATTTTATCATTAGCTCCAAATCATTTAAAATATTATAATGACAGATTATTTGTAAAACTATAGTAATAGCAGGAAAGACAGAAGATAAAGCTTAGTCTTCACACATGCTATATGACTGTAGTTTGTGTTACTTTTATTAACATTAGTTTTGTAACAACAAAAGTCAAACACATGCTATAGCACAATGTAGAAGGATAGGAACATAATCAATGTATGTATAAATTCCAATTTGCTCTGTCTCTGAGTTTCCTGCTTGCTGAGATAAAGGAGGCAGGTTGTTGGCTTCAGCCAGAAAAAAAACAAAGCCTATTACCCACAATTCCTTGCAACTTCTCTGCTCGATGATGTACCACTGACAATACAATAAATCTGCTTGTTCATGAGAGCCTGACGTAGCCCAGTTAGGAAGGTAGCACTCAGCAGCCTGTATCATCATATATCACCTGGAGGTGCTGCTGGCCATGCTCTCAAGAGTGACACTCTTTGATTTTTCTCCTTTTTGTCACTGACTCCTCCAGACATCACTGTCTCATTGAATGTAGCTGATTCCTAGCCATATTTCCCCTCTTCTTGCCGCCTCTTATTATTTCTACTGAGATAAATCTTCACACTTCGGTAGAAAGGGTTGAATATACAGCCTCTTCCCCTTGCAGTTATCAATACTTGCACAGAGATAAGCCAACCAACAAAGGGTGAATGAGAGCAAAGGGACTGGCTCTTACCATGATTATATTTCATAGTTGAGGGGTATCTACACTTGATGTTGTAATCCATAAAAATAGCACACATTTAGGAAGATCTGATCACAAGATGGGCACCATCACAACACATGTAATGGGCTAAGGGTACTGAACCACAAGACCCAACGAGGTATACTCCAGAATCCAGCATTGCTTATTTGCAACCCAAATCTCACAGATCTTGCCCATGTGAGGGAACAAATGGGACTCATGCTATCTACGTTAACGCTAACTTCAGTAGCACTAACTCTGTCTTCTTAGACAGTCCGCTATAAAGTCTGGCCTAATTTCCATGGAATCACTCTGCATACACACCTACATACTTTCCCATTCCAGTCGAGTTATGCTGCAGCATCTGTCATGAGTACTCTGGTCTGCTCTAGCCTCTTCCTTTTTAAGTCCTACCTGCAAAGGCACTCACAGATGCTGTCCTTATTAGCCATGCTTGCTATGAGAACTTGAACGTGCCTGTCAAGGGAGCAGTCTCCTGATCTCTCCTAACTTCAGAGAGCTAGTGTGGTCCCGTGTTCCTGAGGAAGTAGAAGAATGGTCTTCTCCCCAAGACTGTCCTGCCCTTCAGCACCTGACTACCAGAGCAGCTCTGCCCCTTGCCTCCCGTCCCCTCACAGAAACAGCTCCAGGAATGTTAGCCTCTAGCCCCTCTTCACAGGGCTCAACAGAAATCTCTAGACCTGGGCCACCGGGAGCAGTAGCCCTGGCTTGGACGCCTGTATTCCTGTTTTTAACTTCTCTGAAGTGTGCTTCCACTCCTGCCTATCAGCTCCTGCACGCCGTCTGTGCAGAGAGGCAACACAAAAATGACAGTTTACATAACACCTGGGGCACATGGGAGACACATCTGTTCTGATCTCAGAGACTGTTCGGGACTTTGAAAAGGACAGAGGTGGCGTCTTACCACCCCCCCCCCCCCAGCATAAACACGGAGCCTCCGGTAGGGGGCAGGGCTGCACAGACGCTCGTAGCTTGGGCCGGGAGCTCAGGGCCGATTCCCTTAGAGCTGCAGGAGCCGCCCACCTAGCCCCTGGGCTCGGGGCTGCCCAGCTGCTCCTCGGCGCCCAGCCTGGCGCCCCCGCCCCACCTGGCGTGCCGCCCCCAATTGTCTCAGCGTTCGGCGGTTGGGCGGTAGGACCTGTGGCCAACCCAGTTTTGCTAACACCACGGTTCCCCTCCCACGTCCCCTCAGAGCTGGCCTGTTGGGGTCCCACTAACATCGCAGGGAGCAAGCACAGCCCACAACAGGCAGAGTCGGTGCGGACAACTGTCCTGGACGAAACAGCGACTCAGACACAACAACAGGGCCTATGCGACACGCTCCGGACCGTGGGCTAAAGTGCCAGGGGCTGGTGAAGGGGGTGGCGGGTGGACCACTGCGCTGCACGGCGCCCCAGGACTTCTTCATAGTCCCTACCTTCCAGAGCAGGAGTCACAACTGACTTTCTTAGCCTCCAGAAACAGACACAGAGAAGCAGACAGAATGAGGAGACAGAGGAATGTATCCCAAATGAAAGGAGAGGACAAGACCCCAGCCAGAGATCTGGGCGAAATAGATAGCGGTAACATGCCTGCTGGAGAATGTAAAACAATGACTGAATGATGTTCACTGGACTTGAAAGAGAGTGGAAGACCTCAGTGAGACCCTTAGCACAGAGATGAGGGCAAGCATAGCCGAGACAGAGGGCTCCGCTCCTGCACACAGAGGCCTAGGGGCCCCAATCCTTCTATTTCATCAGCCCTCCTCTTAAGTTGCTGGTTTTTTTCACACATTTTCTAATGCAATTCCATGTCCCCAAAAGAAGTTACATGCATAGCTGCATTTTATAAATCACGTGAAAGGCACATTTATATAATTAAAGTCATCACTAACTGTACCGCCGGATTTGCCTTCTAGAAAAGGTCCTTGGTTTTTTAAAGTCACAAAGGTGTATATTCCCAATGTCACAATTTTTAACACATTTGAGCGTTCCATGTTCCTGCCAGGAATGTTCCACATCAGCTCAGTAGTGAGGACAGTTACTATCTAGTCTGACGTACAAAGTCTCCATGATCCTGTCCCTTCCTCTTTTTTCCAACTCTGGCTTCACACCCTTATAGCCACTCACCAGTCATACCGAATGACTTTCAATTTCCCAATCAGGTTTTATTTTCATGCCTATAACCTTTGCTCCCAGTATGATTCAACCTCAAATACGTTCCTCTCCACCTACTTGTCTCAAAACCCAGGTCAGACATCAGTGCATTAATGAAGATTTTTCTCTCTCCTCTATCTCCCCCCTCACTACCCTGAAAGAGTTGATTGCTTTCTCCACTGACCCAACACCATACTCCATATAAAATTCTTCCATATCACCACAATATTTTATTTTACAAAACTTGCTAAACATAAGGGCAGAGTTGTTTCATCAGCACTTTCCTCAGTGTCTGGCACTCAGTAAGTTTGATGAACTCATCTCTTAAAATCAAAAGGTGTTGGCACATCTTTGCAGGCATGTGGAAATCCTAGTAATTAACCATTCTTTCCCCCCCAAATGCTTAATTTAACTCTGTTTAGCTTTAGATAACTTTTTGTTTATAGGAAATGTTCCAATTGAATGACAAAATGAATAATACTACGCTGAGGAAAAAATGAGGAAGAAAAGACAGGTAGAGCCATAACATGGGCTATAGCTCCTGGTGCCCACATCACATCCTCTTAGCCCACCTTTCGTTGCAGCTGGACTGGACAGATGTTCGGTGAGCCTCTCTGCATTCTTGCCCAGGACCTTCTCTGAGAGGCATAAGAACAGCTAGAAGCAGAGAGGAGTTAATGCCCTCAGTCCCAAGATGAGTTAGCAGATGAATGCTTCAGATGCCTGTCTCTCAGGTGGGCAATCCCTGAAGCGTCTTAGGTGCTTCTCAGTAGTCCTGCCTGAATCGAGCCCCATTCCTGACAGTCACAATGTCAGTAACTCATGTGCCCCTTAGCCTTCCCTTCTACCTTTTTGTCTTCCTGCTCCCTCACTTCTTCTTCATGAGATTGCCTTCCAGAAACTACTTACACAAAAGTCTTGATCTCTGGCTCTGCTTTCAAGGAACCTAAACCAAGCCATGGAACCTTGTCCTGGACAACTCACGTCCTTTCTCAAACATTATGCATGAGAAGATGTACCAGCCTAGATTGGAAAAAACATAGGACACATAACAATTAAAGACACTGTTGTTTCCGGGTTAGATGCTAGTTCAGACAAGCTACGTATAAAAGACATTTTTGAGACAGTTATAGACTGTGAATATAGTTTAGGACTTGAGATAAAAATACACTGAAGTAGAAAAATTAGACGTTGTTAACTAGAGGAGCAGATTTCAAAACAAAATTTTGTGTATCCTTAAAATACACAAAAGTTGAAAAATGATCCAGAAAGATATATACTAAAGCACTGACTGCCTGTTCAGTCTCTAGGTATTTGCAATATAATCATTTTGTTCGTTTAGTTTTGCTTGTATTTTTTAAAATATTCTACCATACACAGCCTGCTTCTGTATTTAAAAGACCGTTTTTAAAACGCTAATGCTACGTCCAACTTTCAACCTGTTATTTTGTTATTCTAGGGCAGTTTCTATACAGTTCAGTGATGAATGAGTGTGAGAAACAAAGAAAAATGTAAGTGGACCAAGGAGGGTCCCATAATGCACTGCGGCAGGATAAGGCTCTATAAGCTGTGACCCCCGGCTCCCGTGCAGACAGGATCCCATAAATATCAGTCCTATTCTGTGTGAATTATAGTCACTCCTCCCTGTAAACTCATTCACGTGTACTCATTAAAATATTCAGAAAACACAGACACATTCCTCAGCCCAGATGGAGGAAGATGCTTGTTTTAAACTGTACTTTATAATTTATGATTGTGGGGATTAGGAGCCAGCCTTCCTGCTTACTAACTGCACCTGATGTGACTCGGCAGGAAACCTCCAACGCAGCACGCACAAGCCCCGTAAGCTGGTGATCCTCCTATATACTTAATCTTTTCCCAACCAATCCCCCTCAAAGAAAATAAATATTTGTAGATTAAAGGAGAACTGCCTTCTCATCCTTTACAGCTGCTGGCATGCAAGCTGTTAAGCACCGAGTGTTTAATTAATGGATAGATACCATTAGAGAGACAGCTGGACCTGCATTCAGATGAGCTGGGATTCAAGGTGCCAGGAGATAAAGATCTGAAAGTGGAAAGCCGAGCTGCAGTTGGGTTCATTTATAAAAGAGGCTGTTAAAGGTCAACTGTGTTTCCTTGTGCTAGAGATAAAGAGATGCTATTAAAAACAATTGGAAAGTAATTCATAAGGGAGCAGTAAGTCACTCATGTTAAATTAATTTGTCTTTCTGATAGCATGGCACTCATGATGGGAAAGTAAATTTACCTAAAATCAAGATCTTTCGAAAACAGTCATTGATCATGCCTTACGCAAAGCCATTGGCATACCGCCGGGTGCCGGGCCCACTGGTCCTGCCTGATCACAATGTCCCCTTCGTTCACTGCAGCCCTACCTGGTGAGAGACTTTACCATTTTCCCTTAAAAGGGTAGCAAGTGCAGCAGCATTTCTGTGGACACCCACTGAGGTGCCTGAGCCTGCTGACATCTTTCTATCTCCTCTCATGAACTAACAGCCAAGCACCAGGACAACCCAACATGCACACGATCCCAGTGTCCTGACGTTCAGCAACATGTCAGAACATTCTAGCCTACTGTGCTCCACTTACGACCTCTCCTCCTCTCTGTCCTCACTCCAACATACTGCATGTTCAAAGGTATACGTGCCAGGATGAAAATTGCTAATTTATCCAGAGACTGTATCTGTAATCATGACTGGCAGTTTATTTAACTGCACATAGAAACCTGATATGTTTTCTTTGTGTTCTTCTCAGGGTAAATCCTTTCGTTCCAGTGCTACACTCTATTCCTCTTCTCCCCAGCTCTCCCTCCCACCCCACCCCCCAACCAAGCACATCCCTAACATCAGCTTGTGGTGTGACAAAGGGTAGATGTTTTCAGCGTGGAAAGGCCAGCTTGCTGAAGCACACCTTCATCTTCCTCTGGGCAAGGTGGGAGGTGTGCCTTCCTGCCTCCAGGCATGGAGATAAGAAGGAACAAATGCCCACCATCAGACTGGGATCATGGGTGGACAACCGGGTCTCCTCAGCTTCTCCCCTTCCTGTTGCCAGTGGAAAACTGCCAGTTGTTCTCTTGGTTTTGGAAACTGATTGGGGTCTTTGTTCATTTCCTGAAATGATGGGAATGATGAGCAATTCCCTGCAAAGGTCTGTTGGTGAGCATGCATTTCGAGGCACACACTCATTACAGCCCAGCTCGGCGGGCGGCTCACCAGTGCCCAGTGTCAGTCAGGAGTGTCAGCCAAGGAGAGATGAAGAGGGTCAGAGGCAGTTAATATCACACTTTTACTGCTGCTGATCACTTGCAGTTTTTAATAATAACTTTGCAATTCAGATTTTGCACTAAAAAGGGTTTCCAGATCAGTTATCACAAGTTTTTTTTTTTTTTTTTTCCCCTAAGCCTGTCACCTTTGAAAAATGAGAGACACATACGTGTTCAGCATTAACCACACCACGGTGGTTGCACCTTTCTCGTGTTCAGACTTGACACACATGATCTTCATAGGATGTGTTTTAGGCCACAGCCAGTGGGCACAACTCCAGAAACGGAAGAGGCCGAGTCAGGAAGACTCTCCTCCTAGCAACAGAAGCTAAGAAGAAACAGCGCATCACAGAACGAGCCGGGAATAACAGCAGCAGCCCAGAGCCCACACTTAGAGAGTAGCTGCTGTGTGTCCTGTACCCTAGCATACATGATCTCACTTAATTCCTGAAACCACGCTGGGAGAGGGGAATTTATGTTTTCATTCTCCAGTATGCAAAGAATTTCAGTAAAGCTAACTGAATAATCCGGAAGATTGAATGCCTGGAAAGTTGCAAAATGCCTGGTGACTCGAAGAGATAGCCTGCGCGCATGCTGCCTGCTCTGTGCTAGGTACGTGAAACCATCTCTCATGACTCAGAGTTGAATAATGAAACCAATTCAGGAAAGAAAGGTCCTGGGCACATTCTCATTTGCTCTGCCCAGCCTGCTCCCATCATAATGTGGAGTCAGCAGCCACAGCCTCCAGGGAAGGCTTCTTTCACTGTATCTAACCATCTCATTAAATGAGAACCACTTTCTCCTTACAGACCCTCAAGCCCTTTGTCCACAGGCCAGTCTCCAGGACACTTTCTACCTTCCTGACTGTAATTGTTTGCGGCTGGACATGTGAAACAGTAGTAATAATTTTTAAAAGTTTGTAAATTTTTGTGTGTGTGCGCCAGACACTTTACATTTTAACTTGTCTCTCCTAACAATTCGGCAATATGGGTATGATTACTATCTCCATTTTGCAGAGGTGGAGAGTGAAATCCAGATGGTTAGGCATCTTGCCTAGAGTCACATATCTGGAAAGCTGCAAAATTGAGATTTGGTTTTATTTCAATTAGCTATTGCCACCAAAAAAAAAAAAAAAAAAAGCAGTCATGGATTGTCCTGGATCTGAGAGTCACTTACATGTTGGCTGGCCAAGGCCAGGCTCAGCTGGGTAGCTCTGATCTTGGCTGAGATCACTCATGTAGTTGGGTCAGCTCAGCACATACAGCCTAGACTGGCTGGGTGGCTATGCCCCGTGTGTCTCTGGGGACCTCAGGGGCTGGCTTGGGCATGTCCTTCTCATGGAACAACTAAAGAGCAAGGCACAGATGGAAATTAAAGAGGCCTCCTAAGGCTTGGGCTCAGAATCCACATACTGCTGTCTTCACCTCATCCAAACATTGCCAAGGAATGAAAAATGTAGTCTGTCTTTCGTGAGAACTTCACAGTGGAAGACAAAAATGAAGATTCTGGAAGAAGTGAAGAATAGGAGCAATGCCACAATGTCCCCCATGATCCCATCTCCTTCTTTAGGATGTTACATCCAGGCTGGGAAATTTCAGGTCCTGGTTGGTAGCTGACATGATGAGAAATTAAGCTCTGAGATTGTCAGCGCCCACATTCCCCAGAGAGGAAGCAGTTGGTCTGCATTGGTATGTGGAGACATGAGACAGCAAGTCCCGGGGATGCTCATAACCCGAAGACCAGGTCTCTTCAAGCCTCAGCTGTGTTCCTGCCTTTCCTGTCATTTGGTGGCTCAAGCCTGCTTCTGAGGTTCTCACCCCAAGGACGTCTAATTTAGGCTTATTTTCTGCCAAATGCTCCTGAAAATGTTCTAAGCAATATAACATCCTGTGAGTAAAACTCAGTCAAGCAATCTGCAGTAATTCATGCTGAGACATTGAGCATTCAACATATTTTATGCATCTACTATTTTCAGTGGATTATGTTAAAAACTGAGGATCAAAAAGAACGGTTAGGATTGAATTCCTGTCCTCAAAGAACACATCACTTAGAGGAGGACAGAGCACATACATAGCTTGTGGTGCTAGGAGACGAGAGCAGTTTGCTCCTAAAGGAAAACACAAGGGAAGAGGGGATTAAACTGTGATTTAGGCAAAAAATGGGAATGCCTCAGAGGGACCCATGTGTTCCATCAAGTCCTGGGAGATTTGGAGTATTTCTACAATCCGAGAAGAGAAAAGAGGTGGCAGTGAGGGGCGTGCTTGGGGTGGGGAGATAGGAAGCAAGGACAATGAGCAAAGTCATTGAGGTTTAAAACTACATGATATCAGATAAAGGGATCAGAATCGCCTGGTGAGTGATAAGAAATCTTTTAAGTGTAACGTTGCAAAGAAGAATTTGTCGGAGTGCCTCTAAGGGTTATGCAAGAGATTGCAGCATGTTTGGCTGGCTAACGTGTTCTGCCCTACTTAACAGGCATTATGTCCCCAAAGTGCCATGAGGTATAGAAAGGGGCCCTTGAGACTCTCCTACTCCTTTCATCCTGATACTGTTCTTGGGAAGCAACCTTTTCATCGTGATTTGGTTTCCCACATAAGCTGTCCTCTAGGGAGGAGAATGAGCTCACCCACAGTCTTATCCTAATCCACTTGACAGTTACATTTCTTAGCATAGATTTTTAAACGGACAGCCTAGTTTATAAAACAAACTCAAGGGAGTTGAGTGTTTAGTCAGGACTCTTTCGACTCTTTATTTTACAGAAACCCAACATAAGCTAAACAAAAAGAGCTTCCTGGAGGATTGTCAGTTCTGCTCGCAGGGGTGGGGGGACCTGCAGGGACCAGAGCTGCCGCCAGAGGGCCTTCAGAACACGGCAGCTGGAAGCCCGCGTTCTGCTGCCATCCTTGTTTGGAGATTTACTCCACCTAGAAAGACGCTGGCCGCTCTGAGAGTGTATTTATATAGCTCAGCAGCAAGGAGAAGAAAGGAATTATTTTGCTCGTTCCAGCAGAGATGTGGTTATATGTTCACTGGTGAGGGATGCCAAAGGAGTGAGACGGAATGGTGGGTCCAGTTCTGGATCATGTGGTTAGAGGCAGATGAGAATACTGTTCCAGAATTTAAGGAGTGGAGGGGTGAGTGTTTTCCTGAACAGCAAAATCATTATTTCTACCTTTGCTTATCATGAACCAATTAGGCCGTATGCCCGGTGGTCGCCAGGCTAATAGATGAAACTGAGTCTGAACCTGAAAAGCACAAGATGAGACAGGGACTGTTCCCCTTTCCGAAGGACGGAGCAGCCTAACAACATTTAGTCTGGTCTTGCTTTTCTTGAGTCATGATTTGAAATGATACGGGTTGAGTAAGCTTTCAGACAGGTCATAAATTAAGTCTGCAAAGGTCAACCCTGTGGGTAGGATGCTAAATTTATACTGAGGTGGAAAGATCCGGATAAGCATCAGATGGCAAAAGAGAGTGGGTGTGATTTTATCTCCTTTGCTCCCTTGGGGAGGCACTCATGTGTCTTATGATACTGACACAGAAGATTTGGAATCAGCAGCCTTCCAGAGGCCCAGGGAAAGGTGGAAAGGTGAAGAGCGTGGCCAGATCCCAGCCCAGGCAGCTTCCCTTAGACCCACCCCTACCTGAGAAACTCAGCATTGCTTTCAAAACAGCACAGGAACCTTTGGTACTCACAGATACAAAGGGTCAGCACTTTTTTTGTGTGATTTCTTTCAGCCTTATTTAAACCAAGGACAGCTCTCGCAGGTCAAAAACAGCCCATTAATACACTTGATAAGTTGAGAATAGTTAAAAGCATGGCTAATGATACAGAGTTTTGAAAGGGGGGCACGAAATACAAAGAGAAAAGCAGTGGACATCGGGAGACCAAATCCCTGATGCTCATTCTTTGTGTCTTGGGCAAGACGCGTCCTCTTTGATGCTGTTTCTTCATCTTTGAAAAGCACCAGTTGGACCAATTAATCTCTGAGAATCTTTACACATTGGAAAATGTGCCATTTCGCTGGAATTCCCAATTCCTAACCTTTTCTGGGATTGATGTGTTCTCAGTGTTCTTTGTTATTAGTGAGGATGATAGGAACATTTGTGGGGGAGCAGTGTCTATATAATGAACCATCCTTAGTAATTAATTTATACAACACAGAAGAGCATTTAGAACCTGGCATTTGGAATGCACAGATCTATGTTCAAATCATGCCTCTTCCCCACTGCCTGGTATGAGGGACATTGTGAACAAAGAATCACTAAAACTTGGCTCCTACCTTTCTGGTATAGGACATTCAGTAATGGCTCCTTGACTTTGAGTTTGGGAGAGGTAGGAAGGTGGGCTTGAAGAGTCTGGTTTTAGATATTAAGAGAAAGTGTGCAGGAAGTGGAGAGAGAAGTGAGAATGGAGGCCAACAGCTACAGATTTTTTTTTTTAAAGATTTTATTTATTTATTTGACAGAGAGAGATTACAAGTAGGCAGAGAGGCAGGCAGAGAGAGAGAGGAGGAAGCAGGCTCCCCGCTGAGCAGAGAGCCCGATGCGGGACTTGATCCCAGGATCCTGAGATCATGACCCGAGCCGAAGGCAGAGGCTTAACCCACTGAGCCACCCAGGCGCCCCAACAGCTACAGATTTTTAAATTGGAAAACAGTTGGTATCTTTTTTCCTTTCAACAATGAGGGCTACAAGCCAAAAAAAAAAAAAAAAAATTCTGGCTCAGACATGTAGATTAACAATGACCTTACAAATGGTGTTTTATAAGGGATAAGTGAAGGCGGACATTGGGGGACAAATACAGCTCGAATGGTCTGTATTTTGACCATTTCGAATGGTTGACACAGAGCATACGAGGCGGACAGCTGGATGAGGCTGCCGTGTCTTCCTTTCTCTTGTCACTTGGTGTGATGAGAGAAATTCCATTCAACTCCAACCTGACTTTATTTTAGTTACTTGACACTCCTTATGTTGGTTATATTGTTGTCTTTTGTGAATGAAAGAAAAAGTTCTTTTCAGGTACCTGTCTTCCTATAGAAGGTAGGGCAGAGCCTGTGGCCTGCGGGCAACTAAAACTGGGCTTGAATCCTAACAGATGGTGATTCATTCCAATTGTATCTGCGACCTTCACGGAGGTGGATTGACAAGTGCCCATCAGTAGATGCCCATCATTGATCTCTAGTAGCCAACCCAGTGAAATACTATGCAGGTATAAAAAACGAATGAGTAGGCTCTTGTATAGTAGAATAGAAAGGTCATCAAGGTATCTTGTTATGTGAAAGGGGTAAGATGTAAAACAGTTTTTTTTTTTTCAAGATTTTATTTGTTCAAGAGAGAGATAGCAAGAAAGAGCATGAGCAGTGGGGAGACGAAGAAGCAGGCTCCCCACCGAGCAGGGAGTCTGACGTGGGGCTTGATCCCAGGATCCTGGAATCAGGACCTGAGCCAAAGGCAGAGGCTTAACCAAACGAGCAACCCAGGTGCTCCAAAACAGTTTAAATAGTATGCTACCTCTGGGCTAGGAAGGAAAGAAAAGAGTATGTTTACATATATCATTGTTACATACTTTTGTGTAGTATGTATAAAGAAACACTGGGAAGATAGCCAAGAAAATATTAAAATAGGTCACTATAAGACAGAAGGGAGAGGGCATGGAGCATTGTGTACAGAAATGACATGGGAATGAGACTGTCAATGTGCATCTTTTATATTCATATTTATATTTACATTTACATTATTTTGATTGCTAAACAATAGGAATACATTGCCAATTGTAAAAGCTTTAAATTCAAATGAAATTTCAAATGTATATTTGTTAGTTAAGGTAATACTAGCTGTACTTGAAAATAAATCACAAAATTCAAAAGCTTAATACAATGTATGGTTATTTCTCACTCACACGAAGTCCAGAAGCAAATAGTCAGTCATTCAGGACCCCCGCTGCTTTCAAAATAGGTCTCCTTCCTTCAATATATCTCCGAGTTCTCAGCCTCCAGCTGACAGAGCTGGTGGTGCAAGGGCGGCATGGCCCTAGAAGTGAGTCACTTCTACCCAAATCGCTTGGCCAGAATGCAACCATAAGGCTACGCCTAACTGTGAAGGACGCTGGAACACAGTCTAGCTGTGCCCGGAGAAGGAGATGAATTTGATGAACTGGTAGTGTCTCTGCCACCAGCAGAAAGACCCAACAAAAGAGAATTCTGGTGAATTTTATTTCTCTGTTGAGTATATAAAATTAAAGTTATTTCTATAGCATTATTGTGAAATTGTGCATTAGAGTAACTGTTCTTGCTAGACAGCTTTGTCGACGTTGATGAAATAGGAACATTCACTAATCTGATCCGTTTATCAAATGCCTTACTCTCAGACTGAAGGCAGCCATTGGCAGATCTGTCATTAGAGCAAATCTGACAGTCCACAGAACTGTAGGACTCTGTTCAGAACCCTCTCTTTTTTTTACTTCAAGCACGATGAAGACCCCTGCTCTGTTTATGAATCCCAGGAGATAAGGAGATCATATACTTTGAAATCCCTCCAAAGTGGGTGCTGCTAGTACCAACAGGTTGTCCAGGAGGGAGGTCATGTTCACTTACCAGGGTAAGGAAATTCAGACAGAGCAAACAAGATGACAGTATTTCCCGTGGTGGACTCTGCATTGTTTAGAAACATCTTTCCAGGGTTGTCTGCTGATAGCCTCTCATTGCCTCTGAGCTATTTTACAATTGATGGCAAGGCAAATCCTACATGTCTGCAGACATGCAAATGAGTTGTTTGGCGGAGGGACCGCTCTCTTTGTGGAAAAGACACGTATGGATCCACTTACAAATTCAGTTCAGTATTCCTGCCTGGTAAATGTGTCTCTTCTTTGGCTTCTCCTTTAAACCGGTTTTAACATCTGCCTGGTTCCTTTGTTAACAGTTCAGTTAAATAAAATCTTTAATGTGTGTTCTTTTTAACTGCATGAGAGTTACAATTTTATCCTCTTTTGAAACGAATCCTTTAACAGCCGTAATTGTTCAGAACTAAGGAACTGTACTTCTCGCTCTTGTCAAGCTTTGCTTGCTTTCTTTGGTTTATTTACTTGTTTTGTTTTTTGTTACACCTATCAGCATTGCCAGAAAAACTGTTATGTTGTATGGCATAAAAATTAGGCAGGGAAATGATTTTACTCTTTTGCACTTCCTCCCCGCCCCAACCCCAACTGTTAGGCTGCTAATGCCAGCATAATATCATCAGAAAGCCTCTTCTGATGACATTTCAAACTCCCACAGAAAACGCTGTGGATTTTCTGAGAAAGCCTTATTTGCAAGATTTGTTCAACAAAGAGGTTGGGTAAGCACTTTGGATTAAACCTTCAAAGCAGCAGGCCTTTGGTTACTTTTCCCGATTAACCTGGGAATACTTTGAAACTCTCTTCTTTATTATACTCTGTTTTTTGAAACCATCCATTTTCATAACAAGAAAATTTTTGTAAATACACTTTTTGGCATTTCCTTTTAATTAGTGAAACCTTTATTTTTGCACAAAGATTTCCATATATCACCTTCATCTGCAAAGAATACTTAGTGTGAAGTATTAAAGAATTAGAAGGTTAATGGAAATTACATTTTTCTACTGATAACATATCAAAATCTGTTGGTCTATCCATTAATATCTAGCTGCTTAGCCTCCAGGAAGCTCAGGGCCAAATTTGGGACTCAACTTTAATAACTCTCAGTAGGGCTTACCTGTCTGCATTTTGCCTTTTCCAGTCTTGACTTTGGTTCCTTATTTATTTTTTACTTGTTACTGATTTTACTTATTTTTCTTTTCTTCTATCTTTTTGTTAATGTTTCATAAGCCATCTCTACTGCTTTAGGGAGTAGGCCAGATATAAAAGAAAATTTTATACGGGTGCATTATAAATGCTTCTATATTCAATCTTATAAGAGTAATTCCTGGAAAAATTAGTTTTGCTTGTCATTGTTCTTTCCTAGTGTATTTCATTCAGAGATGAGGAGGCACTTGGATATTTTACTTCTCTACTCCACATGCTATGTAACGATTGTATACAATTCAGGAACAGACAAAGTTATAGTAAGGTCAGTTAGTATGTTTCAGTTCCTAGAATGATTCACATCGTTTAAATGATGTTGTATTTTCAATCTCTAGAATATTTCTTAGCTATATCATTATTTATTAGAAAAGTACTTGCTGACCATCAGAATCTTATCCAACTTTATATAAACAGTTCATGAGCTAGAAAATGGCTTGCCATTATGCCTAGAGGTTAAGAATTCAACTTGAGGGGCGCCGCTCAACTTGAGCGGGTTAAAGCCTCTGCCTTCGGCCCAGGTCATGATCCCAGGACCCTGGGATCGAGCCCCGCATCGGCTCTCTGCTCAGTGCAGAGCCTGCTTCTCTCTCTCTCTCTCTGCCTGCCTCTCTGCCTACTTGTGTTCTCTGTCAAATAAATAAATAAAATCTTTAAAAAAAAAAAAAGAATTCAACTTGAATAGGCTTACAAGGGATTTAAGCTACATCTAAATCATGTTGGGAGGAGCACCTGGATGGCTCAGTGGGTTAAGCCTCTGACTTTGCTTCAGGTCATGATCCCAGAGTCCTGAGATCGAGCTCCACATCTGGTTCTCTGCTCAGCAGGGAGTCTGCCTCTCCTCTGTCTCTCTCTCTGCCTGCCTCTCTGCCTAGTTGTGATCTGTCAAATAAATAAATAAAATCTTTAAAAATAAATAAATAAAGTCTGATTATAGGTCCCCTATTTCCTTTTTGGTAAAGCATTTACTTTGGAAAACTTGAGATTGTGAATCCATTCTCTGCCTCTTTGAGATGTGTCTTCTGCAACCCAGAATATCTTTCTTGAGGACCTGAGAGCCACCTCTCTGAAATGTAACCATTGAGGTAGGGACTTGTCTCCATTTTCCTTGGGAAGTAATGAGCCCGACTTCAATAAGCACCAGTTAGCAGGCACAGATCTCTAATGGCATTGGCCAGCCTCCCCCCACAGTGTCCTTCAGTGCTTTTCCTTTAGCACACCCAGCATTTAAAAGGCATCCTTTTTGTGTCAGTGGAATGTAATCAGTTTATACTGGGCTCTCTGTCCCCTACTGCCATAGCCTGAATAAAATGTGTCTTGCCACCTTTGACAAATGTTTGACTCTTTTCTTTGACAGGGGCAACTTTCAAGTTTATCTCCCACTATCACCCAGAGGCATTGGAATCATTTCACTTTCCATTCTAACACATCTAGTCTAGCAAAAGCTGAGCTTCAGTCCGCATTTTTGGATTACACGTTTGTAGAATAGTTGGGTGTTTCTCCTTTTACATAATAGACATGTTCCTAAAGAAAGGTAATTGTTTCAAAATAAATTAATAAAACTTAAAGTATGAGGGGACTTTGATATTGAAAAGAAGCACAGGCAGAGAAGTACATCTGGCTTGTAGGTCTGGCTCTAACATAGACTAGTCCAATGGTTAGTAGGCAGAAATGAACTCTCTTGGTGGTGAAGTATGATTACCTTTAGACAATTTTGGAAAATTGGAAATTTTCAATTTCAATAAAATTCAAACAAATTTGGGAAAAAAAAAAAAACAAAAAAACACCACAAGTCTCAGCCTTGCTGGACCAAAGAAACTAATCTGGGCCAAGTAACACACCATTACTCCCCACTCTCAGCCCTTCAATGGGAGTTCACTCTTTTCCCTTGAGGGAGTCAGGCAAATTCCGAGTAGAGAAATAATCCACTCATCCAGTTCGGGCCCAGGCTAGAAGAATTGATTCACAATGAAAAAGACCTGATGCTATATCGTGTTTGCCAAGCAAAGGTTTTAGGATATTTATTTGAGCCCTTTAGTTAAAGAATCTCTTTGAAGTCGTGTTGGATCTAGAAGTGGTGACAGCATGTGTTCCCTCTGGCCTCCTCCACAGATGCCCACAATCAACCAAAGAGCAGGGGCTACCTCTTGTAGTTTCTTGCAAGGAGAGGACCACTTTCTTGCACACAGCTCTCTTCTGACCCTATTGAGCCAGCTCCTATGCATGGAGCCTGCACCTCCTCCCCAGCTTGTCAAAGGGTAAATAAGCTTCATGGATCTTGATGCACTAAGCCAGAGGAAGAAGACATTGCACAGGTGTTGAATGAATACAGAGCAAGAGGGCTTTGCAGGTTCTGGTGTTTTGTTTTGTTTCTTAAGGGAAGCTCACAGCTTCTTTTATGTTTTATATGATAAACTCCGGACAAGAAGAGCTGAGATTTCCCTTTGACATTTTGTCCGTTCAATGAACTACAGAAAATGCAAACCTTTCCAAGCCAGAGAATTATATCTTCCTTGTATGTGCTTAGAATATTTAAAGACCAATCTTTGTCTAACTTTTTTGTCCTCAAAGTTTTGGAAATAATATTCCTCTTAATTTCATTCTTTTAAAAATTAATTGGTTCCAATTTTGTAAGTGTTTTATATCAAAAATTATTTCCCTATTTTTATATTCGCTTTAGTATTCCAAAGTAATCATTTCTCTCATTGCAATATCATTATATAGTATCCTTCAAAATATGATTCTTGGGAAAAATAATATTCCAAAGCTACAAGTTCTAAAATGAAATTAAATTCTACATAGATTTTTGCTTCTCTTTTATATTTTGTTATTTTCCCTTGAGATTTAAACCTACTTTTCAATAAAATGGTTTCTTCTCATATGGACAACTTCACTTATATTTTTAAGCCATTAGTGGTTTGTTTCTAGATTCTTCACCTTAACATTGTTCTTACTACATTAAGAAGTTTCAGGTCTTGCTCTTGAGTGTTGGTCATTGAGTTGTAGATTTTGGGCTAGAATCTTGCACCTCAACGACCTTCTCATTCAAGGTCTCTGTAGACGGTCATACTCATCATGCTTTGAGATTCCATCACCATGGGTAGTTTCTCTGAGCCACTTGGCTAACCTTACTAGCTTTCATTTTCATTTCTTACTAGATGATATTATCTTATAAGCTTATTTAGGAGTGAACGATTTTCATGAAATTATAAAAGATGAAGAGACTCCATAAATTTGGAACTATTTGAGAAAAAGTTTAGTATCTACTTCATACTAGAACACTGTAATGTCCACTACTTATTTAATCATTATGTGGTAGTTAAAACCTAGCGCTCTTGGTCCAGGAGAAATGCCTCCTTCCAATGGCCCTGGGTGTTACTCTCTTTGTAGCCCATCACTCCCTGCCCTCAGCTGTTTAGACACAGGAAAACATGTGCCTCAAGAAGTAGGCCAATTGGATTACCTCATTTGAGACTTTAGAGTTAGTTCATGGACACTGCTAGAGTTGGAAGATCAAGAGCCTGTGTTGTGGCTCATTTAGACCACTGATGCTGATGAGGAATCAAAAAGAGAGTTTTTACAGGGAGGAAGGATGGGAGGGGAAAGAGAGAAAAGGGAAAGGAACTGATTTTAGGTAAAAATAGAGGGGAAACTCTGGAAAGGTATGTTGCCAATCAGCTCCCCTGATTCTTGAAGATTTTCTAGTTCCCCATTTCAGCCTAAGATTTTCAGGTATTTGGATTCTGTGAGACATCCCTGTGCTCACACATGACATCTCCCTTTACGTAAATAGGCTTGTGTGGACTGTCCGTACTTACAAACAAGCTATATATGACTAAGTAATTTCCGAACAATTGTGTGAAAATTATATTTAAAAATTAGGACAGAATTTTGTTAAAAAAGTAGTGGATTGAACTCGTGTTTCTCTCTGCTGCCCCTCTGAGACCCAGTAAAACTGAAATAAAAAGATTAAAAGGACTTGAAATCCCAGGGACAAGGAGAAGAATAAAGTCATATTTTAGAACAGTGGAAGGAGTATGATGAATGGTCCCCCTCCCCTCTTAGCTCAGCAGAGAAGGTGAGAGCCAGGTGCCTCAGAATCAGACTAGTATGTGTCTCCAACCCCCCACCCCAACCCCAAGAAATTGAACCAGCAGACATGGTGGGAGACTGAAGTGAAGAATAAAGCTGAAAAAGAACACAAATGAGAAACAGATATCTAGGTCCACTTCCCTTGTCTACACAAGTGAGTGTCCTTCCAGCTAAAGGAGGGACAGCCATCCCCTACTGAAAGACCAGAGGGTCTCCAGACAGACAGCAAGTCCTGCTACAAACAGAGGAGGGAGGCTCCCTACTGATCACAAGGAGATTGAGTGAGTTTACAAACGGGGCCATGAGACTCTCTAGTCCCACTAGAGCCCTGGCTCTCTCACTCTTTACTCACCCTTGGCATACTGTCCTGAGACGCATAGTTTCAAGAAGGAGGCTGTGGCATTTTTCCTGGAAGAAATGGTCAGACATATACACACACAGGCACACACAATCAGAGGTGTGCTGGCCTTTGGCAGATTTTCTTGTCAATGTATCAGTGCTTCCTGGGGTGAAGCTCACCAGCTTAGGACCTGCCCCATGTACGAGGCACACACAGTGCCCATTTTTTAAGGGTGAGTGGCCTGTCAAGAATTTCCAGACAGTTGAGGAAAGGCTTCAACATGAAAAGGGAGGAAAAGAGGGAAAGGGATATTTGGGTGAACAAAGGGGAAAAAGAGGCAATGCAAGATAGCTTTAGCTAAATGCAGGTCTAGAGGTATGGCTATCTATAAGGAAGTGAGAATTGCCCAGAGCAAGACATAGGAGAACAGAGACAAAAGCCTCATTACATAAAGAGGTGAATTTGGGAGCTCCTGGATGATTCAGTCAGCTGGGCAGTCAGCTCTTGATTTCGGCTTAGGTCCTGATCTCAGAATCCTAGGATTGAGCCTGGTGTCCAGCTCCACACTCAGCATGGAATCTGCTGGAGGATTCTCTCTCTCTCTTCTCCCTCTGCCCCTCCCCCAACTCATGCGTGTGTGTGTGTGTGTGTGTGTGTGTGTGTGTGTGTGTGTGGTGTGTGTGTGCACTCTCTCTCTAAAATAAATAAATCTTTTAAAAAAGTGAATTTAAAGACATCAGTTTTGTGATGTGGCCTCAGATAAGGGAAGATAGGGGGCTATATATAACAAAAGGAGGCTAGTAATCCAGAAAGCAGGATGTAGAAGGATATTTAATGATAGAAAAAGAAAGTTTGGTTATTGTAATAGAAGAAAAGCAATGAGGGACATTTAAAAAAAAACAGTTGTAAACAACCCACCCAATGGAAAGATGGGGAAAAGATCTGAACAAGAACTTCAGTAGAGATTATATACAGGTGAAAACAGGCACAAGAAAAAGTATTCAACATCATTAGCCATTAGGGAAGCACAAAGTAAAGCCACAGTGAGATGCCCATTTGAATGGCTAAATAATCAAAACAAAACAAAACACACACCAAGTGCTGGTGAGAATGGGGGCAACTTACATTGCTGGTAGGAATGTAAAATGTTGCAGTCACTTTGGCAAACATTTTGGTAGCATAGAACACACTTAAATAAATATACGCCTACCACACGACCCAGCAACGTCACTTCAAGGCATCTACTCAAGAGAAATAAAAGTCATATTTTTCACAAAGACACAGATGTTTACAGAAACTTTATTCATAATTGCCCAAACCTGGAAAGTACTCAGATTTCTCTCAAACGGTGAGTGGATTATATAAACCGTGGTACGTCCATACAATGAACACTCCTCAACAATAAAAAGGAATTAACTCCTGATACATGAAACAACATGAATGAACTGTTTTAAGTGAAAGAAACCCCACCCCCAAAACTGCATGCCATAGCATTCCATTTTTATGATATTCTGGAAAAGGCAAAACTATATGGACAGGAAATAGATTAGTGGTTGCCAGAGGTTGGTGTTGGGGAGCAGACATTGGCAGTGGCTATAAAGGGGCATAAGGTAATTCAGGGATATGCCAGAACTGTTTTCTACCTTAATTATGATGCTGCTTACAAGACTCTATGGTATGTCAAAACACCAAGAAGTGCACATTAAAAGTGTGAATTTTACTGTATGTAAATCATAACTTTTAAAAAAATGGAGGAAAAACGAATGAGGTTTCTGGCTTGAGTGACAATTGGAGAAGGCATTGCTAAGTTCAATAGGAAATCCTGGCTGGGCAGCAGACAAGCCCGAAAGGATATAAAGGCAGATTCTGCCCTGGCAAATAGAGCTTGAGGCAGCAGAAATCCTGACAGATATTATGATCAAGGTGGTGGGGCGTTTTATTGCTGGTCAGTATTCCATTGTGTGAATATATGAGTTTATTTTCACGTTTATCAGCTAAAGGACATTGGAGTTGTTTCCAGATTCAGGCTATTGTGATCTCTACACACATTTGCACGGCTACTGAAGGATCTGAGCAGAAGAGTCAGGGATCTACGTTCCTAAACTGCAAATCTGATCATGTTATTCCCCTGATTAAAATTCTTCACTGGTTCCTTATTGCCTACAGCAGTGATTCTGTGCTGTGACCGCACATCTGTATCACCTGGAGTGCTTCAAGATGCTGAATGTTTGGCCTACCCCCACAGACTCTGGCTTAATTGAGCATTGGATGAGGCTCAAGTGTCAGTTTTTTAAAAAAGATCTGTATGTGATTTTATGTATCGAGGCTTAAATCTTTTTCAATTGAACTAATTGAGATATAATGCATGTAACCTGCAAATTATCCATTTAAAGTTTACAATTAGGTCATTTTTAGCATATCCCATCATTGGTTTTTTAAAAATAGGTTTATATCTATCACACAGTTTGCCATTTTATTTACTTATTTATAAAAAGATTTTATTTATTTCAGAGTGAGTGAGAGAGAGAGCGAGCATGAGTGAGCGGGAAGGAGAGAGGGAGAGGGAGGAGCAGACTCCCTGCTGAGCAGGGACCCCGATGTGGGACCTTATCCTAGGACCCTGGAATCACGACCTGAGCTGAAGGCAGACACTTAACCGACTGAGCCATCCAGGCACCCGCCATTTAAAAAAAAATATATTTTTTAAAGATTTTATTTTTATGTAATCTCTACATCCAAAATGGGGCTCAAACTCATAACCCTGAGATCAAGAGTCACATGGTCTACTAACAGGGCCATCCAGGAGCCCCTAAAATTTGCTATTTTCATGTGTATAATTCAGTGGCATTAATTACATTCACAATATTATACAGCCATCACCACTGTTTCCTCTTCCTATTTGATTTTAATACCTGTCCTGTTCTGAGGAACTAAATCCAGGTGCCTTAGGAAACTCCCAAAACCTTTCATAAGAATACCTCATCCTTTCTTCCTGGATGCAGTCCCTATCACTTCCTGCCCTGTTTTTGCTTGGATCCAGACATGCTGATTCATCTTCAACATTTGAAAACTCATTATCTTTACACATTCCTATTTCATCTCTCTGAAACATTATTCCTACTATGGCTTGTGATAAAAATCCATGCCTTCAAAGCCAGACTCGGGAATTATTTTTATGAAGTGTTTTTTTTTCCTACCTCTGGGATTTTTAGCTGGTCCCCTCTGTTATCTATAGCACTTTTCATGACCCTCTGTTGAAACACTTACTCATGGCAATTTTCTGTGTCTGCTTTTGTCTTTCCCACTAGAGTGTCTCCTTCTCTTCCTCTTTCTCTTTCTCTCAAGTGGTGAGCACTCTAATGGTGGAGCTACAATGTGAACACAGAAATCCACGAGGCAGTTCTTGAAGAACTGGCAAGAAGAGCCACAGAGGGGCACCTGAGTGGCTCAGCGGGTTAAAGCCTCTGCCTTTGGCTCAGGTCATGATCTCAGGGTCCTGGGATCGAGCCCTGCATTGGGCTCTCTGCTCAGCAGGGAGCCTGCTTCCTCCACTCTCTCTCTCTGCCTGCCTCTCTGCCTACTTGTGATCTTGGTCTGTCAAATAAATAAATAAAATCTTAAAAAAAAAAAAAAAAGAAGAAGAGCCACAGAGCGTAATACAAGTGAGAAGTAAAGTTTTGTTGGCTTTAAGGCACTGAGATTTCAGAGACTGTTTCCACAGCATAGCCTAGCCTAGCCTGACTAATACATTCAGGAATAATTAAATCATCATAGTCACTAGTTGTTCTCTTGTGGTGTAAGTAAATGGAGAATGTGGAACTCCATGGGAAAGAGATCTTGGGTTTGAGGCAGGTAGGAGAGCTTGATTTTAGAGAATCTAGGAAAAATACAGGTATCAGGAAAGGTCTTGAGCAAAAATGGTTCCCCAGGGAAGATTGATCTGGGCTGCTGGGATGAGGGAAGAAGGAGCTAACATATTGGTTGTATCTAACAGCACTGAAAGCAAACGGGCTATTAAAACATTTTACATCGACTGTTCCAGACTTTCAGAATTAGACATAACCAAATGTAAAATTTCAAATCCCAAATCAATACTTGCCAAAAAGATACAGTGCAAAAAAAGAGAGAGAGAATCGTAACCCTGAACAGATGTTCCATTTGTTAATTTGATTTTTACTAACAAGATAAATTTTTGAAGGCATTGCTGAATGTACCAGTTTTGTCCCTTGTTAGTATAATCAGAAGGATGTCTTGGTTCAACAGTGCTCTGGAGGTTGAAACGTGTTCTCCTTTATGATTTGCATCTCTGATTAGTTCTATTTTTCTGCCTAAGGGGCAAAAATGCAAATGTGAATTGAGATTCTGTGTAATTTCTGTTTCTTACATCATCACCATTTTAAAAAGAATTCAGACCAATTATTTTCTTTTGAGAATGTGTGGCCTGAGGTGCACAAGGCAGAATTTACTGTTCTCCAATCTTCCATAATCATATTAACCTACAGTCTCACATGATTAAAAAACAAAACAAAATGTACATCTGTCATAGAAAAACATGTGTAAATTAAACATATCCAGAAGTAAATTGTTGAAAGGAGAATAGATGTTCAAAGGCACAGTAGTCTGGGATCTGCTTTAAAATGATTAGGCAAAAGAGAAAGAAGAAAAAATTTATCAAGCAAGCATGGGAAAATCTCAAGAACTGTTGAATCTCAGTTATGAGTAGATGGAGATTCATTGCAATCCTCTCCCTACTTTTGCGTATGTTGGATATTGTTGATGATAATAAATAATAGAGGGGTAGAAAACCTACAGATAAAACGCCTTCAAATATTTGCATAAATTTAAGGGCACAATTTACACAATTAGGTTCCTTAATCAGAATTACATTGTGTTATATCAAAAAATAATGATATTTTGCAAACAATAGTTTTGATTATTTCTTCAGTCCTCTTTCACTATGTTGCTCACCATGGAGCGTAGAATGACAGATTCCTGCAATGATTATTACCTCTTCCTGATGCTATGTAATAAGCTGCTTTTCTCACTGCCCTGAAATCTGAATATTCTGAAAGTGTTCACCTGTCTTTAGAAGTAACGATGATCTTGTGTCACCTTTAGAATTAGACACAATGTTAAAAATGACAGTTGGAACTGGCATGCAGGAAGGTCCACATTACCATCTTCAAACTTACACATACAACATCTGATTCAATTACTGTTTTGTAAAACCCTATCTATTGTCTGTGGCTTGAATCATGGATTTGAAAATAGGGATTTTTATTTTACTCCCATGACAGTATCAATAAAGGTAGAGTAGATCTTATTGTCTAGAGAGATATTTAACATGCTGTAGGTATAAATGAAAGATAAACCAAGAGACGAAAGTGATCCTTTCAGACATTAATGTGATGTTGGCTGTGTTATTATGAGCCTAATGATATCAAGTGCACACAGGAACACATAGGTGTCCTGCTGGGAAACCAATGATCTAGCTTTCATCTTGACTGCAGGCAAAGAATATCTCATTAAAGCTATAAATTTCAGGAGTCTGTTCCCAAATTTAAAACCCTTAAGGAAAATGGTTTTTCATGGTTCAGCAGTTTTAAAGGGTTGTACTTACTTGGCTTTGTAACAAGGAAATTAATAGTTTTTCTTAAACAAATCAGAATTATGCCGTACTTGCATGTGTTTTCACGCCGTTGCCATTAGCACTTAACTTGCTGTCTAGATAACAAACCAGGGGCTCCACATTGAATTCACCATGGGGAAACATTTATTACCTGCTATGTTTATTCAGGATAGTCTGGGATGGGGATGAAATTTGCTCAATCATGGCTAGGTAAAAATTGTTTTCTTAAGGTGATGTGAAATGGAGTAGGTTTCTAATCAACCTTCACTATTCAGAGTGAATCTTACTTAGCCTACTATGAGGAGGAGTAAGTTGCTCTAGCCCCACGCAGTGTCTGCAACCAACCGACTGAAATGCGGCCAGGCCTCGGGGACCCAAGGGATTAGGAAATAAATGTCAGCGCAATGAACTGAACTGACTTCTTTATCTCAGTGGACTTCGTAATAAATCTTCTATAGCCATGTGAGAGGTGCACTTGTAAGAAACATTCCCCTGTTTTTGTTTTATATGCATTTAACTTAAAGAGCAACCATTTGTTGTATCTGGGGGAAACAAGACAAATAACAACAGAGCTAAGAGAGTACAGAAATGTCAAAAGCCTCTAATGGTTTAAGCTCAAAGGAAAGTCATTAGTGATTTACAGAAAGAGTATACAAAACAAGAGAAGCAATCAGAATGTAGTTATAATTTTCTTTAAAAAAAAAAGTTAGAGAAGCAAAACTACCTAGACTCACCTTATTTCATCAGGATGATCAGAAAGTTACAAATAAAAAACTCTTACACCCTGGAAAGAGCCTGTCCTGCGAGGCATGTGTCGAAGTGAAACTCGGAGATGTTCGTGGACACTTGAAACTCAAAACATATAAAGTTGGAGCGACTGGGTGCACATCTTGCTTCCCCCCTCACTCAAGCTTTCTAATCCCAAGTGAAAAGGATAGAGATTAGCCAGAAGATACCATTGTGATTTAAGAATTTTAGGTTGTGTGTACATGTACTTTCAACTGCAAAGGTTATTCAAAACAAATAATTAAACCAGAACATGGAGTCATTAAAAAGCTTTTACTACATTAAGTGTTTTCGAATAAGGCATTATACTGTTTATTGGATGCTGAATTTCTTGAATTTTTTTGGTATGTTTAATTTCTTTTTAAATTTTCATCAGCATCTTTGGTACATAGTGATTATTCCCACCCCTTACACTGTTACAAATATATTGCACAATATATCCAGTTTCCCTGAAAGAAAATCAAGGGGGTTTGTGAACCATAAACCCTACAGCTTAGTGTGACAAATGGTTTCTGAAAAGAGTAACCATCATGAAATACAACTTTTACTTAAAAAGAAAAAAAATACCTCCAGTTTTTGGCTAATTATGAATAAAGTTGTTTAAAATATTCATGTAACAAATGTGAACCATGTATGTAACTATATGCAATTCATGTAATTTATATGTAATTCATGAAAACAAATATTTGTGTGGGCGTATATTTTTATTTCTCTTCTGTGAAAATCTATAGTGGCGGTACGGGGTTACATGTTAAGGGTATGTTTAACCTCATACAAAACTTCCAAACTCCTTTTCAAGGTGTACTGTTTTACACTCACCCTGATAATCAGGTGGACTTCAGCTGTCAGTCAACTTCTTTCCATGGCTACATCATTACTTTCTCAATAGGCTCATCCTGAAGGGATGGACCTATGTATGGATTCCGTAACATTACCGTTTATTCCTGAAAGGAGATTTGGTTACCATTGCTGAATGCGGACTTGCCAACAGTTGCAGCCTACCCTCAACTTCTCATGCAGTATCTCATTAGTTTTCTACTGCATAACAATGACCACAAAATTAGCAGCTTATGACAACACACATTTATTATTTCACCATTTCTACTGCGCATGAGCCTAAACATGGGTTAGTTGAGTCCTCTGTGTAAGTTCCAGTTGCTTAAGCATTTCATCATCAGACTTGAAAATAGCCCAGGATTATCCAGTAGAAATACAAAGGAAACCACATAGACAACAACATTAAAACAGTGGAAATAGTTGAACTTTATTTAAAAAATTTTTTTTAAAGATTTCGTGTATTTGTCAAAGAAAGAGAGAGCAAGTGCTCAAACAGGGGGAGTGGCAGGCAGAGGGAAAAAGAGGCATCCTGCTGAGCAAGGAGCCATTTGTGGATTCGATCCCAGAACCTGAGTCACCCAGGCACCCCTTAAGTTTAATAGTAGACTTTAGTTAGCCAAATCTACTTAAATTGTCATTTCAGCATTTAGTCAGAATAAAATTAATGAGATACTTTATCCTTCTTTCATACTAAGTCACCAAAATCTCACTTGTATTCTTACAGCACAGCTTCATTCAGACTAGTCATATTTCAAGTGCTTAATAGCTACATGTGGTTAGTAGTTGCTGTATTGGGTAACATTAATCATACATATTTTAGTGGGTATACAGTGGTAATTGTGGTTTTAATGTACATTTTCCTGGCAACTAAATGATGTTGAGTATGTTTTCATGTGCTTCTTGGTCATTTGTATATCTTCTTTTGTACAATATCTGTTCCGATATCCAGCAGTACATGGGATATGCAAATTGTGGCATATTCATACAATGAAAAAGTGCTCAGCAATAACAACGGAAAAAAATAACCACCGATTCATGCAATAACCTGGATGACTCTCTAATATTATGCTGAGTGAACACCACCAGACACGGAAGAATACGCCTGCAGTGATACTGTTCACACGGAACTTTAGAAACAATCAAGAAAGCAAGCAGATTGGTGGTTATGATGGGGTGCGTGAGAGATTGCAGAACTGCGTGAGAAAACTGTAGAGTGATGGGAATACTTTGCTTCTTGGAGTGGTGTTTACATAGATATGTATATTTGCCAAAATTTATTGAACTGTACATCTAAAATGGGTACTGGATACTGTAGGTAAACTATACTCCAATACAGTTGATTTTTAAGGAGTAAAAGCAATACGTGTTAGTCATACCTGCTATGTACTTTGCAGGTGCAGTGCAAAGTAAAACTGTGGGGTCCCTTATTTAAAAAGTATTAAGAATTTCAAGACAGGGACAGCAGAGGGAGTTTGTCTGTTAATTGAATTCCTGGTACTAGACGGTGCACAGCAAATAGAAGCTTCTAGTAAAGTTCTGTTGAATGAATTTAAGATCTCACACTCAGCAATTTCTATTTGAGAACAGCCTAACACCTTTTCCTACTTCTGCTGTTTATTTCATAGACCTGAGGAAAGAGTAGAATTCTGAATACAATTTTTTTAAAAAAATGCTGGTCATAAGTATGCTAGAGAAAAATACTGAGCAAAGTTGGTTTATTTTTAAAATTTCTAAAGATGTGAAGAAATATAGTGCAATCACTAACTTGAAGAGAGAACAATTTGGCTGAGTGGGTGAGACCACACAGGCTCATAAAGTACAAAGGAATCTTGTCCTTTCAGTATTCTGTGTTGTTAGTCCCAGGCTGACTTATAGTGGCCGTGTTATACCTAATCTGGGTCAAGAAACAAGCAATGGGTATATATAGAGATAAAACAGGCACATATAATTGTGCAGTGGTTTGTCTTCTTTAGAAATCAGTTTTAGATCATGTTTCAATTATTACCGTTTCTAGTATTTTGTTCCATCATAACTCAGTGTACAAAAGATAAAGCAGAAATTTCATGCTTCAGAGCAGGTAGAATAGTGGTTATAAGTACATATAATCCATACTCTCATAGACATTTCATTGGGAGTTTGCTCTAGTGCTTTTTAACTGCTACAATAGTTAGTAACAGAGGCACTTGGACTTAAATCACATGTTATGGATTGAATGTGTCCGCTCCAACCCCGCATGTTCATATGCTGGAGCTCTAGCCCCTCAGTATGGCTGGATTGGGAGTATGGAAGTAATTAAATGAGGTTAAATGAGATCGTAAATTGGAATCCTGATGATTAGTGGCTTTATAAGAGACCAGAGAGCCTGCCTGTTCTCTTGCCTCATGCATGTACCAAGAAAAGTCCGTGTGAGGATGCAGTGAGGCCACCATCTGCAAGCCAGGAAGAGTCCTCATCAGAAACTAAAACCTGGGACTTGCAGACTCCAGAACTATGAAGAGAAAGATTTCTCTTAAGCCACCCAGCTTGGGGTATTTTGTTATGGCAGCCTGAGCTAATACAATATGTAATATTCTATAAAATAATGAAAAATGTAAAATATGCACAATCTGATTCAAATAAAGTGACCAATTTAATCAGTTACATGTGGGCAGCCCTGTAGGGTGATGAAATGATTTATATGTATGTATGGGTGGCATGAATTTATGGACCCTAAAAATTTGAGAAATTCATATGGCAAATTATCCCTAAAGGGAATTTTTATAGTGATTCTACTTTATCACTTGCTGTCCTAAACCAAGGGGTATTTAAAAAAAATTTTTAAAAAGGAAAACTAGGGTTCTAGATGATTAAAGCAAACCCCTAAGTACAAATATCTAAAATGCCTGTCCGGTGGCTGTCACTGTGCCTCTCGTACTATTCAACAACTTATTTTAGGAATGAAAGTATTAAGAGATGAGATGGTAGTGCACTAACAATTCAATGAACAGTTCACTGAAAAAAATGGCCCCCCAAAGTGATTTTGTTATACTTGTTTCATTGTAACTCCGTGTAAAAAAGATAAAGCAGGACTCTCCAGTTTTGGAGCAGGTGGAATGGTAGTTAAACCTGTTTCACTTATTTCACTTAAGCTGAAGTCTTCAAAATAAATTAAGCATGGCTGAGTAGTTGGGGAAGAGAAGTCACTAAAGGAGAAGGACCAAGTGATGATGAGGGGCTAACAAGCAAGACAGTACATTTTGGGGAAAGACGGTGGATTGAAAGAAGTATGGTGGTAATAGGTATTTCCATAGTAATTAAACACGATATTCTGAGGTGAAACCACTTGGGTTTGAAGTCTTTATGCCAGTTACAGGCTACATAACCTTAATTAGCTTACTTCCCATCTAAACCTCAGAATGATTGTTGGAACATGGGAAAAGTAATAGTCACCATCTTCTATGCCAACAGGGATGATTAGTGGCATAATGTAGAGTAAGCATTTAGCACAGTACCTGCAACATAATAAACATAATAAATGCTACCTGTGGTATGAATCATGTAGAAAAAAATGAGGAAAATGTCATTTTTTATGTTGGCTTATTGCCAACACTCTCTTTAGTCTCTAACCTGCCTTTCTCAGGCATTTGCCTTGAACTCTTTGTTCCAAAATTTATCCAAGGTGTCCAATATGTGTGATATAGCTATTTTCCTGATATCCACAGTTAAACCTTATCTGAGGTGATGTATCAATGAATTTTCTATTTTGCCTACTTGTAGTTTTTTTCCATTTTGGTTTACTGTATCCTAACTGTCAGCATGTCCCACTGTCACACCTTTATTGAGCTTGTCAGATCCATGTGATAAAACTATGGCTTCAGGGCAAGTACAGATTTCATTCTCACAGGGAAGAAGTTGTATGCTGACATTCTCTTATAAGCCCTCCAAAGTTGTTCTTCTCATTTTAAGAAACTCTGCCTTAAACAATCCAACAAAGACATCTGCCAAAAACATTTGGCTCTGCAAAGAGCAAGTCGTTTTGTTGCTCCTGCTGCAGTTGGCAAATAATAGCTAAAGAATTAGAATCAGCAAAAGTAAAACATCGTGTTATGAGAACTCTCTCTCGGATAGAGATAGGTGTCAGAGGAATTTTAGAAAATTCCTAAGCCAAAGAAATATAGATGAAAACTGTTCTTAAAATGTCCAGAAAAGGTGTGTAGGGCACAGTAAATAGCAGGCCCTTAGTTGGTATTTTATGAATTAAAAATCATGGTACTACTATGCTGCAGAGAATGTTAAATTATTTCTTTTTAGCATTTTCCTGCAATCCTAGGGTAGTATGTCATACACATGTTGATGAGATCACAAAATGGTATGTCATCTTGTAGCACCATCTGATTTTAAGTGTTTCGCATGCAAGTGTTCCCTGTTCATTTTTGAACAGTGTTGGTTTTTCTTGCTATTAATAGTTGGAATTCTATTTAAGGCCCCTGAAGAAGACAATAGAGACTATTAAGGGGAAAAATGATTGTCAGAGACTTGTTGCTTAGGTCATCCAGATGTATACTTACAGATTACATATTACAGATAAGAGAAAATTCTGTTTCTTCTCAGATTTTAGTTCTGAATTAAAAAATATATATATATATATTAAAGGTCTTTTATGTAAAAGTTTACATTGCTTTAGAAAACATACAAATTCCAAATGCAAGGTCCTATTTCATTTTCAACAACTTTATTGAGAACATTTTGCAAATTAGATTTTACAATTAGCATTTTACAATTAGAAATTTTATCTGCTACTACAGAAGTTGCAAACTTTTCAAAACACTACAGAAAATCCTTTATTTCTTTGGATTTTTCTGTTCCATGCTGAGCTCCTGAGATATATTTTTTCTTTCAGCTTCATTTTCATCTTCCTGTGAAATAAATTTTAAAAACCATTAAAACATAAACTTTCGGGCATTTTATCAGCTATACTTAATACATTTTAATTCTGTTCCCTGAAGAATTAACTATTGTGATTCTGGTAATCCAGAAAAAAGGCTAGAAACAAAATGATAAAATTATGTAACATTTAAATATTTACAGTGGGTGTTCTTTTACACTACACACTGACTAAAATTTTCTGTATGTTTTTAAAAGCAACTTAATGACCTAAAAATTACTTTTGAAAACATCTGTCCATAAAAAGTGTCCCTTTTCGGAGGTGAATCGGGTATTTTTACTTCACTGCTTGATAAAAATAAATTTAACTTCTGAGACACTTCATGTGCTCCAGCATGGCATTTTTGTCTCATCTAGCATACTTTCTTGACAGGTCTGCCAATTTTCCAATTACTTGTACCACCATATGTTATCTGAAGATCAGTCAGCTCTAAAATAGGAAACATGGTCATGTCAGGCTATCGAATGCTTACAATCTTCTACAGTTTCGATTCTAAGTGGTGGCTTCATAATTCACAGCAGGTTTCTGTGGAACAAGGTGAATAAATGAAGTGACTTCATAATGTCGGTCTCCACAGGAATGAAGTGCATCTTGTGTTCAATATTAAATGGTGACCTCCAAAGTATAAATAATGAAGAGTCTGGAAAAATATTTCATCTTACACTTTGTAACCCATTTCATCATCTATGTTCCTTCAACAATACCAAGTCTAAAGCAGTCTTGCTTTCCTAATATTTCTAGTATTTGTTAAGATCTTTTGTTTTTATTAAATGAAGTTAAAAGCATTGTCTCTTCTATTGAATTAAAGCATGAGTAGCAATTTTTAAAAAATTTTATTTTTTAAGATTTTATTTATTTATTTGACAGAAAGAGATCACAAGTAGAGAGGCAGGCAGAGAGAGAGAGGGAAGCAGGCTCCCTGATGAGCAGAGAGCATGATGCGGGACTTGATCCCAGGACCCTGAGATCATGACCTGAGCTGAAGGCAGCAGCTTAACCCACTGAGCCACCCAGGCGCCCCTGAGTCACAATTTCTTAAGTATCTCTAGACAACAGTAATATCAGTATCACCAAATACATCACCTATTTCTGAATCATATAAAACCCAATTCAACTCAATTAGGTAGTTGTTGAGCTCTATTTAGTAAATTAACATTATTGAGTAAATGCAAATCGAGACATAAATGTTTGTTTCCCATGAAAAACCACATCCTTGCCTCTGAACATTAGGGTGGAGAAAGCTTCCTTTATATATTTTGTCTCTCTCAAAACTCACCAGCATCTGTGATTTAGTCTGTCAACACCAGAAAAGTGGAGAAATCACCAATATTTTATCATCCAACTTGGACCATTTACAGATATATGGCAAAGAAGAGATGGGGTTTTGAATATCATTTTAGCAATGTGGTTTTAATATATTTTTAAACTATAATAGCCACTGTATGTTGTTTAGCTTTTTTTCCAATTTACCTCTATTGAACAGAGATGCTATGTTCGATTGACTCTTGAACAAGTAGTTTTCACTTTTGACAAGAGTTTCCAAAGATTATATATATATATTTTTAATATTTTATTTATTGACAGAGAGAGAGAGATCACAAGTAGGCAGAGAGGCAAGCAGAGAGAGAGGAGGAAGCAGGCTCTCTGCTGAGAAGAGAGCCTGATGCGGGGCTTGATCCCAGGACCCTGAGATCATGACCTGAGCCGAAGGCAGAGGCTCAACCCACTGAGCCACCCAGGCGCCCCCAAAGATTATATTTTGATTAGATCCTAATAAAAAGCAAATCTTGCTCTATACTTTCCACTGTCTTCTTCGGGTGAGACACTGACAGGAAGTGTTAAATCACCAGGTAAGGGTGGCAAGAAATTTTTTGATAGATAGCACTGAATTTAGCTGTATGTTCCTCAAGGCAGGGCTTTCCTTTTTTTTTTTAGATTATAATCTTATTGTCAACAATGCACATTTAGTATATAGTTGGGAGTACAATAAATGTTTTCTGAATTATGTGAAACAGTGGAATAAAAAATAAGAGAAGTCTGCTAAGCTAATGTAACTTGGAAAAGCATAATATTCTTCCTTATCCAACAGTCACACTTCTAAAAATCTTAAACTTACCAGGGCAATACCAAAAACAAAAATAAGCAAAAACGTTTGAAGCAACATTAGCCAAAACAGCCATTATCAAGCTCATATCCTTTTTTTTTTTTTTTTTAAAGCTCATATCCTTTAATTTGAAGGACAGGATTGGAACCTTTATTTTTTGGACAGTCTTAAGTTCACACACTGATATGACATACTGGTTTAATGAGCTCGGTTATCTCAACTTCCCTAGTAGCCTTCAGTAGTGCTCTAAGTCAAAATGGTAATGTAAAGGCTTAATAATAACCCCGAGGACTAGGAAGTATCTATAAACTTTCTTTCATATTTGATTAAAATTCTTGTAATGCTAGTCTTCTTGCTGAATTTTTCTTAGTAATAAAGTATATACAGTTGACTCTTGAAAAACACAGGTTTGAACTATGCAGGTCCACTTACACAAAGATTTTTTTTTTCAATAAATACAGTATGGTACTATAAATGTATTTTCTCAACATCTCTTCTCTAGCTTATTTTATTGTAAGAATATAGTATATTATACATGTAACAAAATAGATATTAATCAACTCTTTATGTTATCACTAAGGGTTCTGGTCAATGGTAGGTCATGTTAGTTAAATTTTGGGGGAGTCAGAAGTCACATGCAGGTAGGTTGTTACCACCCTGAACCCCACTCTGCATTATTCAAGGGTCAACTGTAGTTTATAAATGTGTATCTAACATTGCCTCCTGTTCGGGACAGGTGAAGAACTGTTCCACATTTTTCTTTATGCTGAGGATGTCTTACAATATCTTGCCTTTCTATGCTTTTAAAACATTTCCATAGGTAACAAGATCCAATCTCTTTTTTCCATTGCACAAGAGTAACTGTGATTTAGATGAAGAAAAGGATTATGAAGGGGAAGAAAAGGCATTTAGCCCTAGCTGCTGGAGTATAACACACTGTAATTGCCATAGTAGAGTATCTTCAGAATAATTAAAGTAACAGTAACAACTTTTATCATTATAAATAAAAACATTAGAATTAGCCATAGTAAAGGTCCAGAAAGGATTTTAGAGGTTGCTTTGCTGTTTTTTGGGTTTTGTTGTTGTTTTTGTTGTGTTTTGGAATTGCTCGTGTTTCTAACATTACAGGTCAATTTGCATAAGAACTTTATAAGCAATTAAGATTAATAAAATCATTAAAATAGCTCAGGCAGCAAATGAAATATCATTGACAAATGACTGCATAATGAATGAAACTGCAAAGAAAGGAAGATTTTATCCAAGTATTTCTTCACTAATAGATATTAAGGGCAGGCGAAATTTTCTTTTAAGTGGCAGGTTTTTGTTACTCTTTGCTGAGATAAGACATCTGTTTGTTTCCCAGTGAAAGAAACCCTTGCTACACGGATCATTTTCTTAGTGACAGTCCTGACAATTTTGAGATTTGTTTCAAGAAGTGTTCTGAAGCAGCCAGCAAGAAAATATACCCTTTGGGGCCACTGAAAAGTGTAGTCAGGTTTACCTCTTTAACTTTGAAGCTTGTTAAATCATACTCCAGAAAACATGTTTGTAACAATATTGCAGACCTGCTAGTTACATGTGGAATTTCAAGAATACCCATTCACATAACAACAACTACTCATAATGCCAAATAATTAAGGTGGTTCTTTTCTTTAGCCTTCATGCTCTTTTGACACTGACTACATTGTTGTAGTAAGGAGACTGACCATTTCTAGGCATATATAAACTGTATTTATATATAGACATATATTATTTATATAGAGACATATTATGGTCTAATGCTCCCGGTGGCAACGTAAGGCTGAAAGAGTTATTCTAACAGAGAAATCAGTAAAATGATTGCCATTCTTATTTGAACTAAATCCCTCTTATCACTGAATAAAACTTGCAGGATTTTGTTTAAATGCTATTCAAGCTTCCACCTTCAATTGAAACAGAGGTGCCCCTGACTTTCCTTATTTACAAAATTGCCTTGGTTTTCATAATAGTTCAAAGAATTGATGCCAGTTAATCAAACCTATCCAAGCTGCTTTCCCTTTCTCTTAAGAGATAACTAACTCCAAATAAATGGCAATTATTTTAGCAGCTGGAATTTCTACTGCTTAGGTGATATGTGGACTCAAATTAGTCAGAGTACAGATGACTCTGTCTTCAATCCTAGAGAGAGCCGAACTGTAAATTCTCTTAAAGTAGTGTTATACAAGGGGACAAAACTTTCCCCATTGATTCTTTACCTTTAGAGATGACTGTATGAGTACCTTTATAGTGCAGAGACCTGTCAGCCAGCTCCATACCCCAAGTGATCAAGGTTAACATCACCAGTGAAACATATTAACACTAAACTTTTGCTATGATATACTAAAAAGGACACAGCTCTGGTCTATGGTGTCTTTCCTAAAAATGCATAACTTCAGTCTAATCATTAAACATTTCAGATAAACACTATAAAACAATCAAACAGTAGTTTTCAAAACTGGCAAGTTCATGAAAGAAAATACAAAGATTTTACAATCGCAGATGGGAGTAGACTAAGGAAACATGATGACTAAAGACAGTGCACCATAAAAAGGATATTAGTGGGAAAACTGGCAAAATTAAATACGGTCTATGCAGTAGTAAATAGTACTGTCTTGATGTTAATTTCCTGGGTTTAACAGTTGCTAACACTATAGCAAGCTGGATGCAGGGCAAATGGCACTTATCTGTGTGATTTTTGCAACTTTTCTCTAAGTCTAAAGTTATTTCAAAATAAGATTTAAAAACTGCAACTTAATGAAGGTTTTCTAAATCAAAAACAAGTATCATGTCTGTGCAAAGGTTTTATGTGGAAAAAAAAATTCAAGGCACTTATAACTGCCTACACTGAAAATACACAGCTCAAGTTTGCTTTTCATTATTCTACTCAAGATTCCTTTTGTAAGTATCTCTAATGTTCAAAATGGTGATGTTCTTAATTTTTATTCCCTTGTTTGTGCTTTCATGTGTCTTCCTTTTCCACTCTGAGCATGGATTACTTTTATAAACAGAAAACATAAGGTTTCTTTTAATAAATCCCTTTATAACCTGGCCATTTGAACGATTTCCAGAAAAAAAGTAAGCATAATGGAGGTCAACGTTTACAAAGAGAATGGTTTCAGTTGTTTTTACTTAACTGAATTTCATAGCAGACAGATATGCGGTAGCACAACAGTAAAATGAAGCGAGAAGGTGCAGCTAAGCACCAACTTTTCATATGTAATCTTTAGATTTTAAATATTCCTTTGGCCAACCAAAGAATTATTGTAATTAGATTCAAATTAATGACCAAAATTATCTGTATGCTTGAACAATGGTCCTTTTTAAATGTTTGTGTGTGTGCGTGTGCATGCACGCACACATATGTGTGTGGATAGATACATGTACCTCTGGCAAAAAAATACATACACCTAACCTGTTGTTAGTTATAGAGCAAGTGTCAAAAGCAATAAATACTGTTCCAATCTGTGGTCAAAAACTGCTTTCTTTTATTCACTTAAAGCGTATTCCAGATAGAATTCTCAACAGTACTTACGATTGTGCTTTTAATACAGAAAATATGCCAGTGCTGCATAATGAGGAAAAAATTCATCTTAATAACTGGAAAATACTGATGCTAATGAAAATGTTTTAGGCAAAATGGGTACGCTGCATGCTTCAGACTAAAATTAATTAGAGTTTTTAATGTTTTACAATTCTACCATAATTCTTTAAATGGTGCATTTACTTCATAGCAATAAACACTTGGATCATTAAGTAAAGTGCAAGATGTGTGTGATGTGCTACATTTAACAACCTTTGGCTTTTTTTTCAGTGCTTCTGCATTCAGTTTTCCAATGCATTGAATAAGCAACTGAACGCCACAATTAAATTTCCTGACTTTGCATATTTGAGATTCTTATTTCATTTAATACAAAAGCAATTAATCTACCATTTTACAACTGAATTCCAACTTTAGTGGGCCATGATAGATACTGAAATGAACTTACAAGAAATGCTTAATTAAATATACTGTAAAAAGCATACGACAGGTTTTTTCTTATGACAGAAGTTGCATATTTAATTAGAAATTCTAGGCTATGTTATAAAATTGACTTGGGAGATTCTTAGTAAACCTAGCTCAAACACTTAAGTTATTACACAGAATAGAGTTATTTTGTAAATTTCTGCTTTTTCTCTGTACTTAGTGATTCAAACAAGAAATCATAAAGGAAATTTCCCTTTATTTAATATTATAAAATCATATCCTTTATTTTAATAGCAAGTCAGAGAGATAAAAGGGCAGTCATGAATATCTAATTTCATGTAAAAGAATATATGCACAGTTCTATTTCATTTGTTGGGCCCTTATCTCCAATTCATGATTTTGGAGATTTAGAGGGTAGGTTTGCTTTTCTAAGTTTTTAGTTCCTCTTGTCACTTTTTACTTGGTGGTTGCTTTTGGCAGCATGGAAATGGGAAAGTTAAAAAAATAAAACATAGGTTTTTCCATTGTAATCTGGGACTCTTTCTGGGAAGAAAGGCCCTATGGTCTGGTACTACCATCTAGAGAAGGGTATATTTATTGTAAAGGAAATGAAGATGAGTGAGTGGAAGTTGAGAGTCAGGCAAAATAAGTAGGACAAAGGAAAGGAAATGAAATGAGTGATGAAGGGTAGACTCTTAATTCTGTAAGCTTGTATCCTTGTATCTTCCCATAAACATTAGAGAAAAGTACAACTTCCATAAATTGAATTTTTGGGTATTTCGGGTATGTTAAAGATATGAACCTTCTAGAGCTAAGAATACCACTAGTCTCTACATGTGGAGCTTACGGTCTTGAAGATTTAAAAAACAAAAACAAAAACAAAAAACTCCTTCTCTAGTAGAAGTCTAATATTTGGAAAATTAATGCTCAATTCTACATTAGAAGCCCCTAACCTTGATAACTCACTGTCATTTATAACATTTTGATTGATTGATTGACTGATAGACTTCTTTATTTTGAAAGAGAAAGAGAAAGAGAGACTGTGCGCACATGTGTGAACAGGGAGAGGGGTAGAAGGAGAAAGAGATTCTGAAGCAGACTCCCTGCTGAGCATGGAGCCTGACATGAGACTTGATCTCAGGACCCTGAGATCATGACCCAGGCAGAAATCAATCAACTGAGTCACCAGGTGTTGCATTTTTGCTTTAAAAGATACTACTTGGTTAGAAGAATTCAGGTTGATAAATTGGTATGTAGTCAGCAGTGATTATAGAAGAAGATAAAAACAAAACAAAAACACCTCAAATTCTATAATAGGCCAACATAAATACATTTTAAGTGAGGACAGCACAAGTCTTCTATATGTATTTTTCCATGTAGTACGTTGTTTGCTTGTGTTTACTATTTTAACTGAAACACAGCTGACATAGTAGTTTCAGGTGTACAACAGTGTTTGATAATTATATACATTACCCAGTACTCACCACAGTTAGTTACCATCTGTCACCATACAAAGTTATTAAAATATTGACTATATTCCCTATTTTGTAGTTTTCATCCCCATGACTTATTTTATAACTGAAACTTTGTACCTCTTTGTCCCGTTCACCTATTTTGTCATTCCCCTCCCTCTGGCAGTTACCAGTTTGTTCTGTTTAGGAGTCTGTTTCTGATTTTTTGTGTGTATTAATCTGTTATTTTTTAGTTTCCACACAGAAGTAAAATCATATGGCATTTTTATTCCATTTTTATTTTATATCTTTTCAGTGTTCCAAAATTCATTGCACCACACCCAGGGGTCCATGCAATATGTGCCCTCCATAATACCTACCACCAGGCTCACCCATCCCCCCAACCCCTCCCCTCCACAACCCTCAGTTTGTTTCTTGGAGTCCGCAGTCTCTTTCATTGTCTGACTTAACTCAGCATAATACCTTCTAGGTCTATCCATGTTATTACAAGAGACAAAACTTCATTTCTTTGTTATGGGTGGGTAATATTCCACTGTGTATATATACCGCAATTTATCTGTCCATTCAGCTATCCAGGGACACTAAGGATGCTTCCATATCTTGGCTATTGTAAATAATGCTGCAATAAACATAGAGGTACATGTGTCCTTCTGAATGACTGTTGTTCTTTTCTTTGGGTAAATGCCCAGAAGTAGAATTATTGTGTTGTATAGTTTTTCTATTTTTAACTTTCACAGGAAACCCCATGTTCTTTTCCATAGTGGCTGCCCCAATTTACATTTCCACCTGTAGTGTACAGGATTCCTCCCCGCCCCCAGTCTTGCCAACTCTTGTTATTTCTTGTCTTTTTGATAGTAAATGATATCTCTTTATGGTTTTGACTGGCATTTCCCTGATGATCAGTGATGTTGATTATCTCTTGGCCATCTGTATATCTTTGGTAAAATGGCTACTCAGGTCCATTTCTTAATTGGATTTTTTGTTTTTAGTAGTAAAATATATATATATATATATATATATATATATATATATATATATCCCCTTATCATTTGCAAAGATCTTCTCCCATTCAGTAGGAGGTTGTCTTTGTTGATTATTTCCTTTGCTGTGCTAAATATTTTTATTTTGATGCAGTCCCAGTAGTTTTTCCTTTTGTAGCTATGGCTTATGTCTGAGAAATTACTGCCTGTGCTCTCTTCCAGAATTTTTATGGTTTCAGATTTCACATTTAGATCTTTAATCCATTTTGAGTTTATTCTTTTATATGATATAAGGAAGTGGCCCAGTTTCATTCTTTTTCCATGTAGCTGTTCAGTCTTCTAATACCATTCATTGAAGAGACTGTTTTTCCCATTGCATATACTTGCTTCCTTTGTTGAAGACTGACCATATAATCATGGGTTTATTTCTGGGTTCCCTATTCTATTCCATTGATCTAGGTATCTATTTCTGTGCTAGTAACATACTGTTTTGATTATTATAGCTTTGTAGTGTAGTTTGAAATGTGGGATTGTGATACCTCCACCATTGTTCTTTCTTAAGATTGCTTTGGCTATTTTTTTTTTTTAAGATTTTGTTTTTGAGGGAGAGAGCGAGCGAGCGAGCGAGCAGGAATGGAGGGGGAGGGGCAGAGAGAGAAGCAGGATCCCTGCTCAGTGGGGGGCCCAGTGTGGGATTCGTTCCCAAGGCCCACGGGATCATGATCTGAGCTGGAGGCAGATGCTTAACTGACTAAGCCACCAGGCATGCCTGCTTTGGCTACTTGAAACCTTTTGTGGTCTCATGCAGATATTTAGGATTATTTGTTTTACATCTGTGAAAAATACTATTGGTATTTTGAGACAGATTGAATCCGTAGATTGCTTTGGGTAGGATGAATATTTTAACATTATTAATTCTTCCAACTGATGACCATGGTATATCTTTCCACTTATTGTGTCATCTTCAGTTTCTTTCATCAATATGTTATAGTTTTCAAAGTGCAGGTCTTTTACCTTTTTGGGGTTTTTTGGGGTTGAATTTATTCCTAGGTATTTTATTGTCTGATTGCAATTATAAATGGGATTTTTTTAAAACTCTGATAATTTGTTACTAGTTTATGAAAATACAACAGATTTCAGTCTATTGGTTTTATATTCTGCAGATTTACTCAATTCATTTATTAGTTTTAACACTTTTTTTTGGTAGAGTCTTTAGGGTTTTCTATATATAGTATCAGGTCATCTGCAAATGTGAGTGCCTTTAACTGGATGGCTTTTCTTTCTTTTTCTCATCATATAGCTACAGCTAGGATTTCCAGTACTATGCTGAATAAAAGTGCTAAGAGTAGATATCCTTGTCTTATTCCTGATGTTAGAGGAAAAGCTTTCAGCTTTTCACCATTGAGTATGATAGTGGCTGTGGATCGGTCATATAGAGCCTTTACTATGTTGAGATATGTTCCCATTATCCCTACTTTGTTGAGGTTTTACCATGAATGGATGTTGAATTTTGTCAAATACATTTTTGTGCATCTATTGAGATAATCATATTATTTTTATCCTTAATTTTGTTAACATGGGATATAATGTTGATTGACTGAACCATCCCTGCATCCCTGAAGTGAATCCCATTTGATAGTGGTAAATAATCATTTTAGTGTATTTTTGTATCTACGTACATGAGAGATATTGGTATGTAATTTTCTTTTTTGTAGTGTCTTTGTCTAGTTTTAATCAATGTAATGCTGGGATCATAGAATGAATCTGGACACATTCCTTCCTCTTCTGATTTTTTTGAACAGTTTCAGAATAGGTATTAATTCTTCTTTAAATATTGGGTAGAATTCACGTGTAAAGCCATTTGGTCCTGCACGTTTGTTTGTTAGTTTTTGATTACAGATTCAATTCTCTTACTAGTAATCAGTCTGTGCAGATTTTCTCTTTTTTTCTGCTCTACTCTTGAAAGACTATGTTTGCAGGGATTTACCCATTTCTTCTAGTTTGTCCAATTCACTGGCATATAATTTTTCACGGTAGTCTTTTGTAAGCCTTTGTATTTCTATGGAGTTGGTTCCAACTTCTCTTTCATTTCTGATTTGAGTCTTCACTTTTCTTGATGAGTCTGGCTAAAGGTTTATCAATTTTTGTTATCTTTTCAAAGAATTAGCCCTTAGCTTTACTAATTTTTTTTTCTATTGTTTTTAGTCTCTCATTTCTGCTCTAATCTCTAGTTCCTTCCTTCTACTAAGTTTGGGTTTACTTATTCTTTTTCTAGTTCTTTATGGTGTGAAGTTTGGTTTATTTAAGATTCTTATTTTTTGAGGTAGGCCTGTAACACTCAGCTTCCCACTCAGAACTGCTTTCACTGCATCCCAAAGATTTTAACCCACATGTTTCCTTTTTCATTTGTCTCCATGTTATTTTTAATTTCTTCTTTGATTTCTTCATTGATCCATTAACTGTTTAGTGTTATTCTAGAGATCACTTAACCTATCCTCATTTTTAAAAATTCTTTTTTTTCTTTTTGCTGTTCAAGCTACACTGTCTTCCAGATTGCTGATCTATTCTGTATCCTCTAATCAGTTGTTGTTTCCCTCTAGTATATTTTTCATTTCAGTATTGTATTCTTCAGCTCTGTTGTTTAAAAACTATATATACATTTTCTTTCTCTGTGTTGACATTCTCACTGTGTTCATCCACTTTTCTCTCAAGTGTGGTGAGTGTCTTTATGACCATTACTTTAAACTATTTATCAGGCAGTTTACTTATCTCCATTTCTTTTAGCTCTTTTCTGGGTTTTTTGTCTGTTCTTTCATATTTCTCTGTCTCCTCATTTTGTCAGACTCTCTGAGTTTATTTCTGCTTTTTTAGGTAGGTCAGCTACATCTCCTGGTCTTGAACATAGTTGCCTTATATAGAAGGCATCCTGAGATGCCCTGTAGCACAGCTCCTTCTGGTCACTGAAGCCAGGTGCTTCTAGGGGTGTCCCCTATGTGGGCTGCACATGTCCTCCTGTCATGGTTGGGGTGGGAATGGGTGTGCTGGTACGTGGAACGTGCTTGCAGCCCAGCTGTCAGCAATGACCAGCTACAACTACTATGGGTACACTGGTAAGGAGGGCTTGCCCTGAGTATGGCTGGATGAGAAACCTGACTAAAGCCACTAGGCGTACACTAGTGAGCAGGTCTTGCCCTCAGCCTGCCTTTCTGCAGTGACCAGCTCTGACTATGTGGGTGCACTGGTGGGCTTGGCTTCACCATGCAGCTGGCTGAGAGAACCAGCTAAGCAACTGTAAGTGTGTTGCTCAGTGGGGATATCTTCCCCTGTCCCGAGGACAGAAGTTGCTCTGGACGAGTGCTGACCCAGGACAGGGCTGCCTGCCAGTGTGGCAGGACAGTAGCTGCTCTGGGGGGGGAATGCCAGTCCTATTAGGCTGCCTACTGGGTATGGTGAGGTGCAAGACATTGTGGAGGATTACCTGCCTGGGTGGGTAGGAGAGGTCCACGGAAGGAATGTTGGGGTGGGATAAGTGGTGCTAGCAAGGTAGAAGTTGTCAGAACTGGTTCCCATAAGCCTCTGGCCAGCTGGCCTGCTGGGAAGTAAGCAGATCGTGCTCACCAACCATTTTGTTCCTGGAGAAAACTCCTGCAGATCCCTGACTATTTTGGTGCCCATCCTAAAATCAGTCAATAAATCTTCATATATAACCCAGGTGCTTTTCAAACTGCTACTTCTGTGCTAGGTCTTGAACTCAGTGATATGGCATGCTAACCTTTTAAGAACTGAGACTCAAGTTTCTTAATAGTTCTCTGGCTCTGCTGGAGTTAAGTATTGCTGATTTTCGAAGAAGACTTTATGAGAGCTTATCTTCCCAGTGCAGGTCCCCAGGATTGGGGGTGCATGATGAAGGGCTTGATCCCCTCAGTCTTCTGTGCCTATGATATTTCTATCACTTCTGGGTTGCCACACTGGTGGTTTTTAGATTCTGACCATATCTCTGTCTCTCCAGCTCTCCTTAATGTGGCCTTCTCTTTATATCTTTAGCTGTGGAAGACCTATTCTGCCAGTCTTCAGGTCGATTTCAGGGTATGTTGCATTACATGTAGTTATTTCCTTGGTGTATCCATAGGAAGCAGAGGAACCTCCTATTCTGCCATCTTTCTACCCTCCAGATAGTACATTCACAAATTCAATATATATTAAAGTTTACAGTATACCAAGATATATTTAAATGGATTCTTTAGAAAGTATTTTTTATAAACCATCTACTATTCACTAAATGTAACATCTCAAAAATCCCAAATGTGCTAATATTTAAAGACTTTACATAGAAATTTCTACTTTCTCCATAGTTACTCAAAGAGAAGAGACATTATAAATTTATGTTATTTTATTTTTTACCCTAAATCTACATATACAGGTTTAAATTCCCAGGGGTTTAAAAAATTCTACCAAATTAAAATGAGATAAATAGTGTCTCAAGTGTTTGAAATATGCAAAATACGAGATACAGTGATCACCAAAGTCAAGAGAGTTCCAAGTTGGATTAAGAAAAGAAAAATCAGTGATTGGCTATTTAAAATTTTCAGAGATACATACATTGTTTACTGTGACCAGAAATGATTGAGCAAATAACAGAGTTTGTTATAAGAACTGGAAAATACTGATATGCAGCATATTTATTTATTCATTAACATAAGCAATAACCATGATATTGGAATTAGCCACTTGAAGAGTACCTTCTTTAACAGGGTTTGACAGCATTTTCTTTATCCTTCACAATACAACAAGGAGTTCAATGCAACACAGATTTAAAAAGATACCTTACATTTGAAAATAAATTTTAGTTTGCTTAGTAAGGACCTAAGGTTATTTTTTTACCAAAACTAACTTCTATAACTGCCATTAGAAACATCTCTGGCCATTTTAATTGAAACCATAATAAAAAGAGAAGGGGAAGGAAAGAGAGAAAATACATTTTATATTTCTTTTGCTGAATTCTGGTATTTTAAAGAAAGGATAGTTCATATGTATCAAATCACTGTCAAAGAAACAAACAGAATTTACAAAAATTGTAATGTTACAACCTTAATAATTACTTTTGAGCTATGTAGAAGACATTTAGAAAGTAAAAGGTAGCAAAAACTCCCTTAATGGAAATTATATTATTTACATAATTTGCTGTTATTTACAACACTTGATTTCACTGAATGGAATTTATCAAAGTGAAAACTACAGTTTGTAAGCTAACAGAGTATTTCACTAATTAAAATTCTTTTAATGTTACTGTTTTTGAGGCTAGACAATGTAAATGTTTTAAACTGACAATTTTTAGAATAAGAAATAATTTCATACCTAAGTAATAAAATATCTAGATAGTAGACCTTTGTTAGGATGATTTAGATATAAGTGTACTTTCGTTTAAATAGTGTAGAGTTTCTCACCAACTATCTCAATTTAAATTGTTTTCAGTATATAATGCCCTAGTTAAGCAGGAAGTTGTTAAAATACTTATTTCAAAAGCCACATCAAATTCAGATGGACTTGAGGCATTTGTAAACAACTATGATATGTATAAGACATCTCTTAACTCACTTCCAGGTCTCCTCAGGGTAACTGAGTCCCAGAATGTTAAAGATGAAAAATTATCAGATCTTATCTAATCCCCTACTATAAATATAAGAGAATACTGAGCACTAGAAAGACAAATACAGGATACCAATTTCTTCAGTAGGTTTTCTAGTGGTTTTACACAACTTCCCAAATTGTTTCCCAAACTCAAATGATTTAAAACTACATTGTTAAAGAAAAACAGTAATTTACAGTGGAGAAACATGATAAACACTAACTTAATTTGAGTGAGCAAGGTTAACCTCACTAGTAATACATATTGACATTCTATTTTCTGTCAAAGGATGCACTGAGAAGGAACGTCATCTCTGGTCTGTGGTAGCTTCAATCTAATCATGAGAAAAGACCAGACAAACCCAAATTGAAGGATATTCTACAAAATAAATAATACTCTTCAAAAGTGTCAAGGTTTTGAAAGGTAAGGAAAGAGTAATTTCCACAGAATGAAGGATCCATGACAAAATGAAATAGGGGATTCTGGATCAGGAAAAGGGTCATTAATGGCAAACCTGGTAAAATCCAAATAAATTATAATAGTTTTAAGTAAACTATTATAAAGGTTTGATAATTTTCCTATGCTCATTCAAGATGTTAACATAAGGAGAAGTTGAATACTGCATACTCTCCATACAATTTTTATAACTCAAAATCTAAAGTTATCTCAACACAAAAAGTAAAAACAGATAAGCAAATAAACAAAATCTTTGTTAGGATGATTTAGAAATAAGTGTACTTTGGTTTAAATAGTGTAGAGTTTCTCACCAAAGTAGTATGCAAAGGTAATCAGAATTATATAAAAAGAGGCTTTGGAGATTTCTGTGATAGGAACAGCTCATTATAGACTCTATACTATGAAGTAGTGCTTTTAGTAAAAAAGTGCTAGGAAAATCATACATTGATCCAGAATAGTGTTTTGCACATGAAGTTCACTGTCATGTTTTCCTGTTTAAAAATCCAGTTTAAAAATCATTAGAACAATACTCAACTGTAATATGGTAAAATGTGACTTGTTTTTATTACTTCATTTGATAGGTTTTTGGATAGCAGATATTCTTACTAATATTGAAATGTTCTTTCAATAACCTTTAATCTGGGTCTTCAAAAATTGTCTATTATCTAGAGAAAAAGAGGTACTCTTGCTTAACAAAAGAAATTTCTCTAGAGAAACATCGTTTGACCTGAGACTGACTTCATAGAGTACAAATGTCAAAACAAAGTAAAAATATTAGTAAATCAAAACCTAGAGGTTGAACAATCGAACTATTTATTCACTTTTGGTAACCCAATGAATTACTTGATTGTATTGACTAAATAATCTTTAAATTTTAGAAGAGTCTGGAATGTATTTTGTCCATTGACTCATATTAAAATTATTTTTTAAAGATGATCTTAACTAGAAGTAAATTCTATTCCTAGAATCCTTCCTTTTATTCTCTCACAAAAATTTAATGAACAATGACTATGTGTTAGACACTAGGCAAGGTGTTGGAAATAACAAAGCTGAATAAAAGGTCTTGCTGTCTAGAGGAGTCCATGTTCCATTTGGTAGAAAGGAGGCATATAATTACAATATAATGAAAAAAGTACATCAGACATATAAATGTGAAGAGAAGAAAACTAAACCATGATAATACATAAGAGAGTATTTTTAAAAATGAGTTATATCCTACAGAGCTGGGCTATGTCATCAAAATAATAAACCTTCCCTCGTGCCCAAAGATTAGTATTGTGAATTGTTAAAACAAATACTTCTAAATGTAACTTACACTGTTTTTGTATTAAGATAAATTCAACTTCAAGGACATCTTTCAGAAATAGACTTGTTTAAGAAGTGAATTTTAAAAACTTTACTCCCAAGTGAACAGATTAAGTTGCCTTAAATATCTCTACTTCAAGTTGAATACTATTTTCCCCAGAGTGAACCCATTAATCTTCACAGTTTTATTGGAAATTAATACCTCATTAGATGTCCAAGTAACACATCTATGGCACATTAATTTTTCATGGATTAAAACACTGATTTTGCTTCAAGAAAAATTTAAAATGCTATTTTAGAAAATTCCACACAAAAAATTGTCTAATGTTGGTATTTCATAATCAGTGTCAAAAATAACAGCCACATTTCCACAACTTGAATTTGCAGATTACTCCATAGCCACTATTTTGCCTTTTTAAGAAAAAGATTAAATGTTTTAAACTGTTACCATAATGAAAACCATGCAATGATACATTCAAAAAAAGCAGGCCTCTTGGCAAGCAACAAATCATTTAGAAACCTTGCCTAAAAATGCACTCACTTATTTAATATTTTTCTATGACCAATTAATTATTCTGTAAGTTTAAAGTATTTCTCAGTATTCTATTATTTATTTAGGCAATAGGATGTTAGAAAAAATAATTCATACAATGACATTTTCAAATATTCTATTTGAAAAAAAGATACCTGGAGAGATATATAAGCCATCTATGTATCCCTCTCTGATTATTAACTATGTATCAAGTATTGTGCTAGATGCTCAAAAAATATGATCTATTAGAAAGACACAGTCCCTGCTTTATGGAGCTTGTAATCTGTGACTAAAACAATTGATCACTGGAGTAACTATATAATTGCAATTACGATATGTTCAATGGAAGAAAAGTATAGTGCCACGAAACTTTTAATAGAAGGATCTGAAAGTTTCTGGGAAGCTCCTCACCCTCCTGAAAATGACAAATATATTGAAATCTGAAGGATAAGAAGGAGCTGAATTAAGGAATCTGAAGGGATAAGCATTCCAGGTAAGGAAAAGAGTAAGAAGGTAAAATCAGCTGAAGTCCAGTAGGAGAGAGGATAAGAGTAGGAAATGACATGGAAAGGTACACAATAGTGGTTCTAGCATTTTCTGGTTTTAGCATTACACACTTTGCACAAATGGTTACTTTAGATGTACTCTTATTTTTGTCCTGTTTCTTCTATGCAATTGGGTAGTAGTGGATGTATAACTTGGGCTTTGTGGTCAGTAACTCGCAAACCCGGTTCAAGTCCTACCATGGACATGCACACCATCCAAAGCTATGCAGTTTCTGAGCAACATACAATTCTGCATTATCCTGGAATGACTGCTCTTAGCTCTTAAAATAATTTATCTTTATTTATTATCGAGATCCGTGACTTTCTCAATTCTTTAATAGCTACTAACCCAAAGGCTTACTTTCTAAGAAAATAAAAATAGCCTCTATTTGTAAGAAGAATCATAAGCCTCTAAAGGTAGGTCAATGATGGATTCCTCTGGGCCCTTGGGAATGTTGAGATTTCAAACTCAAGAGTCTGAAAAGAATATCCTAGAATACTATTAAACTGAATATAAAATTCTGATATAACTCAATAGTTAATGAAAAATAAAGTTATAAATTCAAAAATATAAAAATGACAAAATTAAAGCTGATGATCTCATAGCCACATCATGTGGCAGAAATACTGTTCCATCAAAAATGCATTAAACAGACCTGTACCCCTGGGGATAAAAATATATGTTTATAAAAAATAAAAAGTTAAAAAAAAATGCATTAAACATTTAGGAAGTGCTAATTTTTAAATACAGATGTTCAGCAAATACCCAGGAAATTTAAATTCATAATTCTCCATTGCATTATGAGAGGGTTTTTAAAAATGATTTTATTTTACTTATCTTTAAAATTACTGGTATATATTTATCACAGAAAATACAGAAATACAATCTGGCTTTTTTCCAGTTTTCTTTTAAAATAGAAAATAAAGAATAAACTCTCTACTTCACCACAGATTGAAATGTCTTATTGATATATTCAATTTCAAAAGAATAATAAAGCAGTATAAAAACTGAACAATAGCAGGTGTTTGAGACTGTAATGCTATTTTACCCCCTCTGAATGTAGGTAGCCTGAATCAGGACTTTATTTCACTGATACACAGGTGGTAAACCCCATAATTAATTTCCAAGAAGAACAAATCAATATATAAGCAGTTCACATTCAAGAGATAAATTAGCTATCAAGATGTTACAACAGATTTCTATGGTCTTTTCCAGACCACTCTTCTCTACCAAGAGCTGTAAGATTTTAGAGATAGAAGGTACCTTACTTAGGGGTTGGATCATTTGATCTATTCTTTTTATGCTGCTGACATAATAGCCTCTTATAGTACATAATTAACTTCCCCAGGGTCCCACAGCTAATTAATAGTAGAGCTGGGATCAAAATTCAGGTCTCCTAAGTTGCTGTCTGGAACTCTTTCACGAAGAGAATTGACTGCAGTGAAGCGATATGATTTTAAATCAAATGTTGGCAACATTGTGTGTACACATTATCGGTAAACTGAATGGTTTTATACTGAAAAACAGCTGTGTATTGTTCTTACCCAAGACATCTACCTGAGCACAGTGGGCAGTGTCTAGGTTTTGGTGTAACCCTGCTTTGGCACTTACTATTGATGTGCTTTTGGGAAAGGCACATGATGTCTTAGTCTTGGTTTCTTTACCTGTAAAATGGTAAAATAAAAACCTAACCTCAAAACCTAACCAGAATAAAAATGATCATTTGGCTTCCCTTTCTAAGTACAGTTTTAGCATTTCAATATAAATGATAATTGTTACATTAAGAATTACTTAAACTTACAATATATTACTGTTTTCTATTTGTTGATTAATCTACAAGTATGTGTCTACTATGTGCCAGGTTCTGTTCTAGGAAATGGAGAAACAGCACAGCTATCCTCTTGGATTTTAAATTCCAACAGAGAAAGACAGATAATAAGCTATTAACAGGTATTATCAAATTCTGATGTAGCAGAAAAAAGGAAAAAGGAAGGGGATACCAAGTGCAACAGCATACTTTCTTAGACAAAGTAGTCAGGAAAGTACCTCTACTAACATGGCGACATTTAAGCTGAGACCTGAATGATATGAAGGAGCCACTCATGTACTCATCTGTGAGAAGAGAGTATCTAGGTATGGAGAATGAGAACAAGGACCTTCCAGTAAAAATGAGTGCAGCATGCATGTGCACCAGAAGGGACAGCATATTTGGTATGAGATTAAATGTTCCATATTACTATATATGCAATCCTGGGTATTCTATATGTAATGGGAAGCCACTGAAGGGCTTTAAAATTTAAGTAATCTGATTTGATTTTGAATTTTATGCTTGTTTTTGGTGCAACATAAAGTAGAAGATAGGTAAGAATGAAAATAGGAAATAAGGCAAAAGGCTATTACAACCGTCCATATCAGGAATGAGGGTGTCTTGGAGTCCTGTAGAAGTAGAGTGAATAGAAAGTATGATATGCTTCAGAGTACGGTATAGTCTAGAGCGAGGGCAGGCTGATAGGCAAATATGGGAATAAACAAAAGAAGAGTAATTAGACATAATTTCCTGTTTTGGGCACCAAAAATGGTTAAGTTGGTAAAAATTATAGAAGTACTTGTGGTGGAGTGATGAAGGATCAGGAAACAAGAATTATATTTTGGCACTATTAAGCATAAGACAATCTTTAGATATTCAATGGGAATATCTGAAACATGTTTGGATATATGAATTTATATCTCGGCAGAAGAATTAAGGGCAGGCATTTTAAGTTTTGGTCCTCAACATATAGCTAAGACTATTTGTAATTATCTAGGAAACAGTATGTAAATTGAGGAGAAAAAGGCCTTAAGGACTAAGCCATGGTAATACTACTTGGGCAGAGGTGGAGAATTTAGCTAAGAAGACTGAGAAGGAGTTGCCAGTTTGTGTAGGAAGAAAATGGGGGTCACAGAAGCCAAGGTAAGAAAATTTTTTAAGAAAGAGGGAATGGTCAATAGATTGACAAATGATACTGAGAGGTCAGATAAGATTCAAACAAAAGGCAAGACTATTAAATTTGACAAGAAAGAGACTGTAAGTGACCTTAACAAAAACCATTTCAGTGGATTGGTAGGTATCAAAACCTAGCTGAAATAGCTTAAAGAGGGAATGGAAAATGTCATTTTACACTTCATCCTTCTTTTTAAATTTCAAACATAGAAGTAATGACTAGAGTTATAAAAGCAATCTTTAGAAAGACTAAAAAAAATCATAATAAAATTACTCCTGATCGCGTGGGCTCCTGACAATACTATTTCTGGGCTTTTTGTTAAGCATTATATTTTATATCTTCTATATTAATCAAACCTTGCCTGTAGCATAAAAATATTCCTCTAAAAACAATATGTGGTATATTCTCCATCCTAGTCTCTAAGACTTTTAGTTTGAATAAAAAACAAAATATAACTGCAGCACTGATTTGCACAAAGTTCTCTGCATTTACTGTAAATAAGAACACCTTTCAGCATCTCCTTTTAAGTCTGGTATGTTCTAGTTATCCTCAAAATGACCACATGAAGCTGAATGTATGTATGAAAGGGAAAAACTTTCAGACAAAGCGGAGACCTATAATTGCTTTTATATTCTTAATGTGCCTACATGTCACTTTATACAGCCAACCATAAACAGTTAAATCAGAGTGATCATCCCAACTTCAATTTAGTGTTCTGAGAATTATCACTACATGACTATAGTCAGGAGGTATATAATATTTATACTGTTTCACTTATTTTTTATAAACATTTCTAATTTTGGAGGAAAAGGAAAATGAAAATATTGAGTACGGACAACTACTCAGAAGTTTTGTTGTAGTAGTTTGGAAATGGGCAATAGTTGGAGAAAGGATGAGGCCAAAGTTAGAGGCTCTGAAAGACTGGGAGATATTAAAACATGTTTGCCAAAGAAAATTTAAATAAATGAAATTCTTCTTGAAAGAACTAAAATATTTCTATCTGATATTCTTTGGGTATTAGTTTCTAAGATGCAGTCTTAGACCATAACAAAATCATTTGCTTTCAAAATTAATAATATTTAAATATTCAATTATAGGAATTTTCATGTTTTGGCTATAATGCACTGGAAACTATGTCATGAAACATACTGTTATTAAGTCTAGATTTTCCAATGAAACATTTTAAGATAATAGAATTAATTTAATATAGTTCATTCATGATGAAGAGTTTAGGCTCAACAAGTTCAAGAGCTTGCCATAATTAAAATTTTTTAATATGAAATATGCTTTCAGATTTTCCTGTTTGTTTTGTAATATAAGAAGTTTAAAATATGATTATGTATAACATACAGAATAGAATGAAAATATAAATAAAAAGATCAAAAGGCTTAGCATTCTATGACATTAATTTACTGTTTTTAATGAAACAATTATGGTACTATTTGTGTATCTAATACATGTTACTTTTCAAATTAGTGTATTTCACAATGGTAAGAACAAAGCATATAGAAAAACTGGTTTTTAGATAGTTTGATTAAGTATATTACTATAAAATATTATTGTAAAATTGATATGAAACTGTGCTAACTGCTTTAGGACAATAGCAATGTTAAAGCTGGATAAAATAAAATACTTCCATAAATTTTAACAAGTGAATCAGCAACTTTATATTATCATTAAAATAATTTGAAAATGCTAAATTCTTCTCAGCCTGTAATGAAGAAATTGCCTAAGAGACATTTTTGGAGATTTGCTCATTTTCAGTCCATTTAAGTTTATAGCAGTGATAATGACACCATAGTGTTTTTATAAAATAATGTGAATTTCTCACATATGAAAGTTTATGCACACAGAATGTTATTTTCTTCTAGATCCTCGGTGAAATGGCCAATGAAATTTTTAAAATAAGAGAAAGAAAAAAGAACAAGTGAGAACATATGCCTTTAACATTACTGGCATCACAGAACACTCCTACTACATTCTAAAAATAACAAGAATATTTTCTGGGACACAATCAACCAGATTAGTTCCCTTGCTACAGGTTTGAACAGTACCTGGGGCCTTTTCCCATAGCTTCCATCCCATTTGTCTATATTCTCTGACAGACTCTAAGCAGGCCTCATGAGGGTTATATCCGGCCATGTACTCAGCAATGATTACTGGCCCTTACACTTAAAAAATGCTCAGTAAATGTTTGTTAAATGAAAAGCTAAGATGAAAAGCTAAAAAAAGATATACCAGTATGCTAGCGTGGTAATCTCTGAAAGGTAGGTTATGAGTTTTGTTTTCTTTATCAATTTTTCTGCATTTTCTGAATGATGTTAGTGAATAGACATTACTTGTAATAATAATTAGAGCAAGATAATACATTTTAAAAATGCAGCTATTAAAATAATATGCCACTAAATTCCTTACAAAACACCTTAGATAAGCAGCAATATGAAAAAAGGTAATGATAAAAATAATGATGCAGGGGCACCTGGGTGGCTCAGTCTTTTAAGCATCTGCCTTTGCCTCAGATCATGATCCCAGGAGACTGGGATCAAGCCCCGAATCGGGCTCCCTGCTCAGTGGGAAGCCTGCTTCTCCATCTCCCTCTTCTGTTCCCCCTGCTTGTGTTCCTGCTCTCCCTATGTTTCTCTCTGTCAAATAAATAAAATCTTAAAAAAATGTTACGGACATTGAGGAGGGTATGTACTATGGTGAGGGCCGTGAAGTATGTAAACCTGGCGATTCACAGACCTGTACCCCTGGGGCTAATAATACATTATACGTTAATAAAGAAATAAATTTTTAAAAATCTTAAAAAATAAAATAACAATGCATTATTTATATTAAAAGTATGCTAAATGAAGCTTAGGAATTTTATTTACATTACATTACTATAGCATACCATCTTTTTGAGGAAAAAATTTTGTAATAAAGGACCTATTTTAGTATACAGACCATTGTTCAATAAAATTTTATTTTTCATTGTTGGAAAAAGCAATGTCAAAGTCAAAAAATGTAGATCTAGGGGTGTCTGGGTAGCTCAGTGGGTTAACTCTGCTTTTGGCTCAGGTCATGATCCCCCCTGGGCCCTCTGCTCAATGGGAAGCCTCCCCCTACCCCCCACCTGCCTCTCTCTGCCTACTTGTGATATCAGGCAAATATATAATAAAAATCTTTTATAAATAAATAAATAAATTAAAAAAAAAAAAAAAAAAAGAAATGTAAATCTGGATTCCCAAAGCCTGTCATGTATTTCTGGCATACCTAAAAAACCTTTTATACTAATTTTTGTAAGTAATACAGATCAAGCAGTATATAGATTATTCCCATCCCACGCAAATACTTAACTGTAAAAACACTGAAGCAGTAAATTACACAGCTACACTTTGTGTGAGCAGAATATACTAGATTTTTCAAACTGATAACTTTTATGACATTAGTCAACTAACCATTAGGTCCTTAATGACATTTTATCACTGTATTTTTATAGAGGATAATGTTTTTGTGAACTTAAAGCATTACATTATTAAGAACTATTTTACATTCCTTTTTTTTTTTTTTTTTTTTTTTTGCATTTTACTGGAGTTTTTTGGTGATTTGGTATCGTAAACATGTGACTACAACAAAAATCTTACTATTTTCCCCCAATCAAGAAAAAAAGGATCTTCTATAAGGTAGGTTTGTGATAATGACAGGTTAAGCTTGTCATACTATTTTTAATAAAATAGTGCATCCTTACTTTAATATATGGAAGATACATTTTCAAGAAGGAAAATGCTGATGTTATCTTGGTTATAAGCTTGCTGCTAAAATGATTTAGATAGTTTTCTCTTCCATACAGTATCAGTGTAAGGTCTGTCTTTTCAAGCAATGAATTATAGTGGATACTTCAAACCTGTTTTATGTGTATCTCTTAGTTCAGAAAAATGAGAAAACATAAATATTCTATATAAACAGAACACAAGATGTAGATAAAAAATGATCCATTATACACCAGTGAGTAATCCCAATGTGTATCACTGTAAGAATGGAAAAGGGCATCAAATATTTCTATCAGCTTTAAATTTCAGGATACCTAAGGTTACTGAGAAAATTTAAATCTGCAATTACATGTGTTTGGGATATACATTTATGGCTCATGAATTTACATCGATAATAAATTTAACATTGCCTATAGCACATTTTGTTAAATACAGTAAAACTACTAGCTTTGCTTCAAAAGCATCTTTAAACAAACAAAAAAAGTCTAAAAAATCCTAACATGTAAAAATAAAAATAACCAGTGAAGTTTTTTAAGTAAATTCTTCCTTTTACTTTGCCATTTCTGATACCCAGATATTTAAAAGGTAGCCACTGAGGTTTTTGTAAGCAAAAAATTCTCATAGTCTGATAATTTGAGGAGAACATGCTAGTATTTTTTTTTCTTTCATGAAGCAGTATTTTTAAATTTTGGGAGACTACATGCTAAGGAGAAGGAAGTATCAATTAGGAACAGCAATATCATTAATAAGGTGTTAAGTATAAAAACATACATGCTAGAAACAATTTCAAACTAGGTTAAAAATATAACACAAAAATACCTATAATCAGAGATTCACATAATACACTGATGCAAGGGGCCCCTGGGTGGCTCAGAGGGTTAAAGCCTCTGCCTTCGGCTCAGGTCCTGATCCCAGGACCCTGGGATGGAGCCCTGAGTTGGGCTCTCTGCTCAGCAGGGAGCCTGCTTCCCTTCCTCTCTCTCTCTGCCTACTTGTGATCTCTGCCTGTCAGATAAATGGATGGAATCTTTAAAAAAACAAAAACAAAAAACACTGATGCAAAATGAAGCTAATAATTTCAAAGAATAAAATATGTACACAGATTGAACTTCTCTATTGGAACCATGTATCAAATTATGCTCTTGATGAAACTCTAACTATTATACAGGACAATGCAAGAAAAAATTTTAAATAACTTATTTTATATCAAAATGATAAGAAAATATTTTAATTCGATCTATAAATGCCAAACAACAAGCCCAATTAGATAGTCACAGAACTTTGACAATATTTGGGAAATGTATAGGCACTGTAAGAGATTTAACCACAAATATCCATAAAGGACCATTGAACAGCAGTACTATATAGGGCAAAGACTGATGGACTTGGAGACAGAAAGTCAAAGTCCTTACTGGGCCCTGCTAAACATTATAGGTCTTGGACAATTCACAAATCTTTTGGAACCCTAGATTTCTTAAATACAGAGATAAACTTGAGGAAAATGAGGTATAAGAGCATTTGACCAGGTGACTGTAAAGTCAATTCTAGAGTTAAATTCAATGATTCTGACAGGAGAGAAGCAAGATAGCAGAGGAGTAGCAGACTGAAATGACATCAGGCCCCAGGAGTTCAGCTAGATAGTTGTCAAACCATTCCAAACACCTACAAACTCAACAGGAGATTGAAGAGAAGAAGAGAACCAATTCTAGGAACAGGAAATTGACCACTTTCTGCAAGATAGGAGATGCTGAGAAGTGAATTCAAAGCAACGGGGAGAGAGACCACGGCAGGAGGGCCCACTCTCGGCAAGCGGCAGAGCAGTGGAGCACAAAATCACAACTTTTGGAAGTCTGCTCCACTGAGGCATATTCCTCCAGAGGCTAAGTTGGGGTGGAGCCCTCAAAGGAACACTGCATCTCAGGGCCTGTGAGTCACTGAAAGACTGGGGGTGTTTGAGTGTGACAGAGCTCCCAGGTATCGGAGCAGGAGTAGGGAAGCAAACTATAGAGACAGAGCCAAAGAGTGAGCTCTCAGCTCACGGTTACCTTAAACCATGATCCAAGGCACCGTCAGGCCACTGCTCCTTGAGCAGGGACCACACAAGTGGGAGATCAGAGAGACTCCCTCCTTCATCCTCCAGAGAAGCAGCGCAGGAGTGCACAGCAGGATTCTACTGGGTTTGGAGACTCCAAACGGGGCCAAGCACCAGAGACAGAAGTGCTTGGTCACAGGCCGGGTGTGCTTGGAGCACAGCCAGAGACCAGGGAGACCAGAGGGATTGACTGCTTTTCTCTGAGTACGCACTGAGGAGTAGGGACCCAAGTTCTCAGCTCCTCTGGGCCAGAGATTGGGAGACCGCCATTTTTATTCCCGTCCTCCAGGGCTCTAGGAAGAGCGTTGAGGGAACAAAAGCTTGCAAGAGCGAACCCGAGCAGATTACTTAGCCTAGCCCCTGGCAAGGGCAGTACAATTCAGACTGGGCAAAGACATCTGATACTCAATGCAACAGGCCCCTCCTCCAGAAAATCAACAATAACATCCAGTCAGGAAAAGCTCACCTAGCAAGGAGGACAGCGGAATTCCAAAGCTTGGGGTAAGTAATGCATAGAATGCATGGCTTTTTGCCCATGATCCTACAGTCTTGCAAAGTTAAATTTCTAAACCTTTTTCTTATTCTATTTTTTTAAAAACTTTTCCTCTTTCCCCTTTTAATGTTTTTTAACTAGTTTCTCTTAACAATACCTATCTAAAAAAAAATATCTTTTAAAAACTTCATTGTTACAGTCTTATTTTATCCCTCCATTGTATTTAAACCTATTTTTTGTATACATATACATTATTTTTTTTCTTTAAAATTTTGGGATACAAAAAAATTTGGGGGGGAATACAATTTTTTCTAACAGATCAAAATATACCCTAAATCTAGCACATAGCTTTGTTCTAGGCTCCAGTCTGTGCACATTCTCGTTTTTTTCTTTCTTATTCCAACCAACTTAATTCCTTTAGAATTTTTTTTAACCTTCATCTTTACAGTCATATTCCATCCATTCATTGTGTTTACCCTTATTTTTATATGTATATGTTTTTCTTTCTTTAAAATTTTGGTAGGTAGGGACACCTGGGTGGCTCAGTGAGTTAAAGCCTCTGTGTTCGGCTCAGGTCATGATCCCAGGGTCCTGGGATTGAGCCCCGCATCAGGCTCTCTGCTCAGCAGGGAGCCTGCTTCCTCCTCTGTCTCTGCATGCCTCTCTGCCTACTTATGAGCTCTGTCTGTTAAATAAATAAATAAATAAAAATCTTAAAAAAAATTTTTTTGGTAGGTAGTTACTTCTAATAAACCAAAATATACCCAAAATCAAGTGGTGGGTGGCTCTGTTCACCAGTCATACACACACACACATATACACAAACACACATATGTATGTGTATATATACATATATATACATATGCTTTTTTTTTTTTTTTTTTTTAAGTTCGTTTTTCCCTGTTTCTTCTCCCACCGGTTTTGGGTCTCTTCTGATTTGGTTAGCAGACATTTTTCTGGGGTCTTTGCCACCCTTTTAGTATTTTATTCTCTCATTCATATATTCTTATCTGGATAAAATGACAAGGCGGAAAAACTCACCACAAAAAAAAGAACAAGAGGCAGTACTGATGGCTAGAGACCTAATCAATACGGACACTGGTAATATGTCAGACTACAGTTCAGAAAGACAACTCTCAAGGTGTTAGCTGGGCTCGAAAAAGGAATGGAGGATATTAGAGAAATTCTTTCTGGAGAAATAAAATCTCTTTCTGGAGAAAAAAAAAGAACTAAAATCTAACCAAGATGAAATTAAAAAACCTATTAATGAGGTGCAATCAAGAATGGAGGCTCTTACTGCTAGGATAAATGAGGCAGAAGAGAGAATTAGTGATATAAAAGACCAAATGATGGAGAATAAAGAAGCTGAACAAAAGAGAGACGAACAACTACTGAACCATGAGGGGTGAATTCGAGAGATAAGTGATACCATAAGACAAAACAGTATTGGAATAATTGGGATCCCAGAAGAAAAAGAAAAAGAAGAGTGGGGCAGAAGGTATATTGGAGCAAATTACAGCAGAGAATTTCCCTAATTTGCCGAAGGGAAGAATCAAAATCCAGGAAACACAGAGAACCCCCCTCAAAATCAATTAAAAAAGGTCCACATCCCATCATCAAATAGGAAAACATTACAATCCTCAGTGACAAAGAGAAAATCCTGAAAGCAGCATGGGACAAGAGGTCTGTAACACACAACAGTGGAAAATCAGACTGTCAGCAAACTAAAGAGACTTGGCAGGCCAAAAAGAACTGGCATGATATATTCAGAGCACTAAATGAGAAAAATATGCAGCCAAGAATACTATATCCAGCTAGGCTGTCACTGAAAATAGGAAGAGAGATAAAAAGCTTCCAGGACAAACAAAAACTAAAAGAATTTGCAAACACCAAACCAGCCCTACAGGAAATATTGAAAGAGGTCCTCTAGGAAGACAGAGTTGTAGATCAGAAAGGAATGGAGACAATATACAGTAACAGTCACCTTATAGGCAATATAACGGCACTAACTTCTTATCTTTCAATAGTTAACCTGAACAGAAATGGGCTAAATGCCCCTATCAAAAGACACAAGTAGCAGAATGGATAAAAAACAAGACCCATTAATATGCTGTCTACAGATTTAAAGTGAGAAGGTGGAAAAAAATATACCATGCTAATGGACATCAAAAGAAAGCTGGGGTGGCAATCTTATATCAGAGAAATTAGATTTTAAGCCAAAGACTATAATAAGAGATGAGGAAGGACACTATATCATATTTAAAGGGTTTGTCCAGCAAGAAGAACTAACAGTTTTAAAGATTTTATTTATTTATTTGACAGACAGAGATAATAAGCAGGCAGAGAGGCAGGCACAGAAAGGAGGAAGCAGGTTCCCCGCCGAGCAGAGAGCCCGATGCGGGGCTCGATCCCAGGACCCTGAGATCATGACCTGAGCCGAAGGCAGAGGCTTAACCCACTGAGCAACCCAGGTGACCCATTTTTGTCCCTAACACAGAACCAGCCAATTATATAAACCAATTAATAACAAAATCAAAGAAACACATCAACAATAATACCATAATAGTAGGGGAATTTAACATATTTTCAGACCACAATGCTCTGAAGCTACAACTCAATCGCAAGTGGAAAGTTGGAAAGAACTCAAATATATGGCAGTTAAAGAGCATCCTACTAAAGAATAAATGGGTCAACCAGGAAATTAAAGAAGAACTGAAAAAATTCATGGAGCAAATGATAATGAAAACACAATGGTTCAAAATCTGTGGGACATAGCAAAGGTGATCCTGAGAGGAAAGTATATAGCCATACAAGCCTTTCTCTAGAAACAAGAAAGGTTTTAAGCACACAACCTAACCGTATACCTAAAGGAGCTGGAGAAAGAACAGCAAAGAAAGCCTAAACCCAGCAGGAAAAGAGAAATCATAAAGATCAGAGTGGAAATCAATGAAATAGAAACCAAAAGAACAGTAGAATAAATCAACGAAACTGGGAGCTGGTTTTTTGAAAAAGAATTAATAAGATTGATAAACCCCTGGCCAGACATATCAAAAAGAAGAGAAAGTACCCAAATAAATAAAATCATGAATGACAGAGGAGAGATCACAACCAACACCAAAGAAATACAAACAATTACAAGAACATATTATAAGCAATGCTACTCCCACAAATTTGACAATCTGGAAGAAATGGATGCATTTCTAGAGACATATAAACTACCAAAACTGAACCAGGAAGAAATAGAAAACCTGAACAGACCCCAAACCAGTAAGGACATTGAAGCAGTCATCAAAAATCTCCCAACAAATAAGAGCCCAGGACCAGACATAATTCTGGAATTCTACCAAACATTTCAAGAAGATTAACACCTATTCTCCTGAAACTGTTCCAAAAAATAGAAATGTAAGGAAAACTGCCAAACTCATTTTATGAGGCCAGCATTACCTTGATCCCAAAACCAGACAAAGACCCCATCAAAAAAGAGAATTACAGACCAACATCCTTGATGCTAAAATTCTCACCAAAATACTAGCCAATAGGATGCAACAGTACATTAAAAGGATTATTCACCATGACCAAGTGGGATTTATACCTGAGCTGCAAGGCTGGTTCAACATCTGCAAAAAATTCAGTGTGATACAATGCATTAATAAAAGAAAGAACAAGAACCACATGATACTCTCAATAGATGCTGAAAAAGTATTTGACAAAGTACAGCATCTTTTCTTGATCAAAACTCTTCAAAGTGTAGGGAGAGAGGGCATATACCTCAGTATCATCAAAGCCATCTATGAAAAACCCAGAGTGAATATCATTCTCAATGGAAAAAAACTGAGAGCTTTTTTCCCCTAAGGTCAGGAACATGGCAGGGCTGTCCACTATCACCACTGCTATTCAGCATCGTACTAGAAGTCCTAGCCTCAGCATCAGGCAACAAAAAGAAATAAAAGGCATCTGAATCGGCAAAGAAGTCAAACTCTCACTCTTTGCAGATGACATGATACTTTAGGTGGAAAACCCAAAAGACTCCACTCCAGAACTGCTAGAACTCATACAGTAATTCAGTAAAGTGTCAGGATATAAAACGAATGCAGAGGGGCGCCTGGGTGGCTCAGTGGATTAAGCCGCTGCCTTCGGCTCAGGTCATGATCTCAGGGTCCTGGGATCAAGTCCCGCATCGGGCTCTCTGCTCAGCAGGGAGCTTGCTTCCCTCTCTCTCTCTCTCTGGCTGCCTCTCTGTCTACTTGTGATTTCTCTCTGTCAAATAAATAAATCTTAAAAAAAAAAAAAAAACGAATGCAGAGAAATCAGTTGTATTTCTATACACCAACAACAAGACAGAGAAATTAAGGAGTAAATGCCATTTACAACTGCACCCAATCCTAAGATACTTAGGGATAAACCTAACCAAAGAGGCAAAGAATCTGTACTCGAAATCTATAAAATACTCATGAAAGAAACTGAGTTAGACACAAAGAAATGGAAGAACATTCCATGCTCATGGATTGGAAGAACAACTATTGTGTAAATGTCTATGCTACCTAAAGCAATCTACACATTTAATGCAATTCCTATCAAAATACCATCATTTTTTTTCAAAGAAATGGAACAAATAATCCTAAAATTTATATGGAACCAGAAAAGACCCTGAGTAGCCAAAGGGAGTTGAAAAAGAAAGCCAAAGTTGGTGGCATCACAATCCAGATTTCAAGCTGTAATTATCAAGACAGTATGGTACTGGCACAAAAACAGACACATAGATCAATGTAACAGAATAGAGAGCCCAGAAATAGACCTTAAAGTCCACTGTCAACAAATATTTGACAAAACAGGACAGAATGTCCAATGGAAAAAAGACTGTCTCTTCAACAAATGGTGTTGGGAACACTGGACAGCCATATGCAGAAGACTGAAACTGGACCATTTCCTTATACCACACACAAAAAAAGACTCAAAATGGATAAAAGTCTTCTGTGGGAGACAGAATCCATCAAAATCCTTGAGGAGAACACAGGCAGCAAGCTCTTCCTAGAAACATCACCAAAGGCAAGGAAAGCAAGGGCAAAAATGAACTATTGGGACTTCATCAAAATCAAAAGCTTCTGCACAGCAAAGGAAACAGTCATCAAAACTGAAAGACAACCAACAGAATGGGAGAAGATATTCACAAAGGACCTATCAGATAAAGGGCTAGTATCCAAAATGTATAAAGAAGTTATCAAACTCAACACCCAAAGAACAAATAATCCAAACAAGAAATGGGCGGAGAACATGAACAGACATTTCTGCGAAGAAGACATCCAGATGGCCAACAGACACATGAAAAAGTGCTCCATATCACTCGGCATCAGGGAAATACAAATCAAAACCACAGTGATATACTACCTCACACCAGTCAGAATGGCTAAAATTAACAAGTGAGGAAATGACAGATGCTGGCAAGGATGTGGAGAAAGGGAAACCCTCCTACACTGTTGGTGGGAATGCAAGCTGGTGCGACCACTCTGGAAAACAGCATGGAGGTTCCCCAAAAAGTTGAAAATAGAGCTACCCTATGACCCAGAAATTGCACTACTGGGTATTTACCTTAAAGATACAAAGGTAGTGATCCGGAGGGGCATGTGCACCCAAATGTTTACAGCAGCAATGTCCACAATAGCCAAACTATGGAAAGAACCTAGATGGCCATCAACAGATAAATGGATAAAGAATAATTGGTATATATATACAATGGAATACTATGCAGCCATCAAAAGAAATGAAATCTTGCCATTTGCAATGGCATGAATAAAACTAGAGGGTATTATTCTGAGTGAAATAAGTCAAACAGAGAAAGACAATTATCATATGATCTCCCTGATATGTGGAATTTGAGAGACAGGGTGGGGGCTTGGGGGATAAGGAAGGAAAAAATGAAACAAGATGGGATCGGGAGGGAGACAAACCATAAGAGACTCTTAATGTCACAAAACAACCTGAGGGTTGCTAGGGGGTTGGGGGTGGGGAGAGGGTGGTTAGGTTATGGACATTGGGAAGGGTATGTGGTATGGTAAGTGCTGTGAAGTGTGTAAGCCTGATGATTCACAGGCCTATAGCCGTGGGGCAAATAATACATTATATGTTAATAAAAATAATAAAAAATAAATTCAAAGATTCCAACTACTTATATGAATAAGAAATATATTATGACTAGAACTCGAGGTGAAGCTGGTATTTTCCTCTAACAACCTTGAATTGGGGAACCAATTCTCTTCCTGGGCTTTATAATTCTAACCAACTGAATTTTTAAGGCTGACATTTACTTATTGAGGATATTACTTATTCTGAGCATATTTGCAGTATCTATTGACCTGTTATCAGCAATAATTTAATACCATGTGAAAAATAACACTAATAGCTTGAATTAAAATTTGGGATGTCCAGTAAATACAATATTCATATAATCCTTTGTTGAAAAAAACATGAAATAGTACTGTGCCATAATTTCATATTAACCCAGAAAAAAAGAGTATACAACCAGATTTACACATGATACTATTTTCCTCAAGGAATCTTTTTTCTCCCCCCCCTTCAAGGCATGTTTTTGACAGTAACAACTATATAAAAGAACTACTGTAAAGTTTTTTTGGCATTCCTATCTTTCAGTTATGAAAAATCAAACATGGATGTAACAAAATAGCTTGGCTTTGCTCACAGATCAGGATAAACGAAAGATTATTACTGTAGTAGTACAGTATCCTATGGAAATAGGAAATTCATATCCAATGGAAAATTTTATTCAACTCTCATCCATTCTAGAAGCATTTGCTATATCTTTTATATACCTACCATAACTTTTGGTATATAATAATAATCAGAATCATATATATTACCATTTACGGAGGATTTAATGAGCCAGGATTGTGTGAGGCATTTTATATAAGCTATTCTTTGGTCCTCAGAACATGCCTATAAGTATTATCTTAAGTTTAGTGATGATGACATTGAAACTCAGAGGGTTAAGGAATTTGCCCAGAGTGTTGCAACTAGTAAGTGGAGGAGTAGATATTCAAATCCCGGTCTGACTGACCATACACCCTACATTTCTCAGGCATGTTTCAATTAACTTCAATTTTGTAGAAACAGATATATAAAGAAAGCAGTTACCTCACAGATAATAAATATAACAGAAAACCTATTGACTTCCTGACATTTTCAAGTCTGATGATACATCAAAGATGTTTCCCAGATATTAAACATTTCTCAATGTCTGTAAAAAGCTGGGAATAATTTCAGATAATGCCAAACTTTGCAATCTAATGCTGTTCTACTGTTATGAAGGCTATCATTTAATCATAAAATATAGAAATTTCAATTGTATGACAGAAAGCTCTTTTAAATCTAACTTTTGAACCTTTTTGCTTGAACTTCTAGTTTCTTTATATATCTTTACATAAGATATTCTTGTAGTTTGTATATCATACGGTGAGAAAATAATTATAAATCCATAGCTCATCACTGCTAAACAATCATAGATCACAACATGAAAGCTTAACAAAACTGTCTAAAAAATCTGGAATGTAAGCAAAATATTACTTCCTCCTAGGTTTTTTTTTTTTTTAAAGATTTTATTTATTTATTTGACAGAGAGAGATCACAAGTAGGCAGAGAGGCAGGCAGAGAGAGAGAAGAGGAGGAAGCAGACTCCCTGCTGAGCAGAGAGCCCGATGCGGGACTCGATCCCAGGACCCTGAGATCATGACCTGAGCCGAAGGCAGCGGCTTAACCCACTGAGCCACCCAGGCGCCCTTCCTCCTAGGTTTTATTTGCTTCTGCATCTGTATTCACATGCCTAGACACATAGCAAAAATATACTGACCAATATAACAATTTGGATGTACTAGAACAGCAAGTATATTCTAGTCTAAACAAGATGTTGGCTTAGTGACTTTTTAACAATTTGGTTTTAATAGTAAAATTTAAAAGAAAAGAATAAGGGTACATCACATTTACTGAGGACAGGAAGGGTAAGTTTTGTTTTAGTTTTGAGTTTGTATGTGTATATATAGGGTGTGTGCATTAAGGGTCTTGTAAAGGGCTCTGCAGGGGATCAGTGTATAGGAATACATGTATTGTATGAAGGAATGTCTATAGGGAGATATATATATACATATATATAGGAATGAAAAAATTGGTGTACAGAGGTACGTGTAGAATCATGTATAAAAATGTGTGTAAGGACATATATAGCAGTATGTGTAGAATGGTATGTAGAAAAGGGTAGAGAATTGTGGGTCTTCAAAAAACTGACCTCAGGTCACCCCCATACCCAAACGGGAATCCAGAAGTCAATGCCATGATTATATGAACTTGCTGATCATAATGTTGCATTAGTACATTATTTGTACTAGTACATTACTTGGTATCCTATGGGAAATTTTACTCAACTCTCATTTCTAGAAACATTTACTATACCTTTTATATACCTACTATAACTTTTGGTATCTTTTAAATTTTCTTTTTTTGTAATTTTATTTCTTTCAGAAACAAAGCTAAGTGCTTGCTATACTCCATACATTTGCCTTGTAACATTTTACACTACCTGTACTTCAGGGTTAATGTAAAATATATACATTCTTTATTTAAATATACTACAACTGCAAAATCCTTTAAATTTGATTTCAAACTAAAGGCTGATGATTTCTATTTGTCTTTTTTTTAAAAAAAAATTGTGTATGTATTTATTTGAAATTGAGAGAGAGAGAGAGCACATGTGCACACAAGTAAGCTGGAGGGAGAAGGAAAGAGAATCTGAAACAGACACTGCACTGAGTCCACCACCAGGCCTGATATCACAACCTTAAGACCGTGACCTGAGCTGGCCACTCAATCTACTGAGCCACCCAAGCATCTTTTTATTTGTCTTGAATTTCCTCCCAGTATGAAGTTCATGAGAATGTGACAATTAGTTAACCTGATTATGCTCTCTCACCTGGGTCAATATGTAAGGCTACTTAAATAGAGAAGAGAGCTTCTAAAATGAATATTCCTATATGCAAATGGAACTAAGTCATATTATATATCCTCCAAATATTAGAAGAAACAAGTATACATTCAAATAAACACAAAGATTCTAAATGGTTAAATACAGATAAATGCCTTATATTTGATAAAAGAAACAACACATGATTTAGACGTTTTCTCTTAATAGGTCACTTGTTAATAAATCTGTAAATGTTTAAATAAATCAATTCTGTGCTAGGGACAAATTGTGCTTCAAATTATTTTGAAGCCAACTCCTTTCTATTGTTAATAAAAGCTGTCCTTTTGTAAAACAAATTCTTTTCTTATGTAAATGTGAATACGAAAACATTTTTTTTTGCAGACAGTCCTACTCCCTGAAACTTCTATAATAAGAGTATCTCCAAGGACTTTGTTTTTATTAGATTTTTAAAACTCATACTGGAAAAAAATAAAATATTTGCTCTAAAAACAATATCCTCCCAAAGCTATAAAAACAAGAAAAATATAACAACCATATGTTTGCATTTGGTTACAGTACTTGGGTTCCAAAATCACTTCTTACAATGGATTCAAATTCACTTAAAGGCAGTGCAGATTTTAAAAATAAAGTTTTTTTTATATTAGAGGCCATAAAAATAATAAAAATATAAAAATACTATACTCAGTCTTAGAGTGCTTGTCTCTCAGAATCTTTTTTCTCAAGATAGTTAACGGAAATACTGATGTGTGGTAAGTTTTAGAAATTAAATGACTGTTACAGTATTGAGTGTAATATATATATGGTTTATATGGTAAAACATTTGTTATTGTCACACTTCATTCTGCCAAATATTTGTTTGCTTGGCTCCATAAAACAATGGTTTCTATATTTCTACAGTATCAAATACCTGGTACTGTTAGTTGTTTTTTTTAAAGATTTATTTATTTAAGTCATCTCTCTACCCAACGTGGGGTAGAACTCAACCCTGACATCAAGAGTTGTACGTTTTACTGACTGAGCCAGGCATGTGCTCCTATTTAGACATCCAAAGCACTAATAAGTCCTTAGTTCCTCAGTTTACATGCCTATCTGCCCATTGAGATAGAGTTACTCAGAGGAAGAATTATAGTCTTGCTCTCATTTTTAACTAAGACAAAATGTCTTATTAAGTTTTTAATCTTCATAGCAAAGTAATGGCCATCACAAAGGCATTCATATTTGTAAATGATAGTCATAAATCATACCCTAGAATTATGTAAGAGAATAATATGCATACAAACTAGAAGGGCTATAGTAAATATAAAGATCAGATAATTTGAAAGACTTCTAACAATAACACATAAAAAATGTTATAAAGGAATCCCACTGAAACTTAGATTTTTTAAGACTGATGTTTCACTCTCTAAGTAGATATTTCCAATTCTGTCTCCAACAATCATAAAATGATGTAGTGCTTTGTGGATATCTGTGAATTACTAGAATTTATAGATTATCATCTCAAATGAAATTTTAGATAAAACTGACTATAATGACTGATGTCACAAGGGAATCTACTTTTCCTTAATTTATTATATCCATTGTGTGCATGAAACTGGCTTTGCATAAAAATAATTTGAATAGTTACTATGTAATATTAAGGGAAAGAGCAGGATAACAGTTGTTTATGCTAGTGTTTCTCAACACTACGGAGTACGTAAAACAGTACGGAGGTTCCTCAAAAAACTAAAAATAGACTTTTTTAATTTACCCAAAGAAAACAAAAACACTGATTCAAAAAGATGTATGTACCCCTATGTTTACTGCATTATTGTTTATAGTAGCAAAAATATGAAAGCAACCTAGGTGTCCATGAACAGATGAATGGATAAGGAAGATGTGATACAAATACACAATAGGATATTATTAGAAAAAGTGTGAGATCTTGGGGCGCCTGGGTGGCTCAGTGGGTGAAAGCCTCTGCCTTCAGCTCGGGTCATGATCTCAAGGTCCTGGGATTGAGCCCCGTGTCAGGCTCTCTGCTCAGTAGAGAGCCTGCTTCCATACCCCTCTCTCTGCCTGCCTCTCTGCCTACTTGTGATCTCGGTCTGTCAAATAAATGAATAAATAAATCTTTAAAAATAAATAAATAAATAAATAAATAAAAGATTAAAAAGAAAAGTATGAGATCTTGTCATTTGTGACAACACAGAGAGACCTAGAGAATATTACGCTAAGTGAAACAAGTCAAACCTAGAAAGACAAATGCCATAAATTTCACTTACATGTGGAATTTCAAAAAATACAAATGAATAAACAAACAGAACCAGACCTATAAATACAGAGAATAAACAATGGTTGCCAGAAGGAAAGGGTGTGGGGAATGTGCAAAATGGATGAAGGGGATTAGGAAATAATAGGCTTTTAGTTATGGGATGAGTAAGTCATAGGGATAAAAGGCACAACATAAGGAATAGTCAATGATACTGTAATAGCACTGTATGCTGCCAGATGCAGCTACACTTGTAATGAGGAAAACATGCATACTCTTGTCAAATCATGATGCTGTAACCTGAAAATAATGTAACACTATGTCAACTATACTTAAAAAAATTATAAAGCATTACAAGACTTAAAAGTATGTCAAATTACATATAACAAACTAACAATGTAAAATCAAGTCTTAAATCTTTCAAACTATTATATTTCCAGCAAAAGTAACTAAAAAATTAAATAGTTCTTAAAATTTTAGTGAACTTTAGGTTTTGCTTGATAAGAGAAAATAATGAAATGCTAAATAATCATTCATATATTGTCAGTATGTTCCCATTTCAGCAACTGATATAATTAATGATGGGTTAAATGATTTTTGTAATATTAATCTATTTTTATTCATTCTCAAAGCCTAAGTTATACACAGAAGTACTGAAGATCATCATAAATATCTACAACACAGCCAACAGAAGCCAGCAGGCACGTGTAGCCACCTTGTGTGAAATAACTTCAAGATCAAGCAACTGATGGTATGTCATATGATCATAACCATCTGTTTTTCATTGTTTTGTCAATGATTACTGATCATTATGCATTTTGTATATTTTTCATGAATCTTATTGATAGTACTACTTGTGTGATACCCAAGGAATCCTGAAAGAAATTAAATATTAAGAATAAGATTTTAGGGGCGCCTGTGGGCTCAGTGGGTTAAAGCCTCTGCCTTCAGCTCAGGTCATGATCTCAGGGTCCTGGGATCGAGCCACGCATCGGGCTCTTTGCTCAGCAGGGAGCCTGCTTCCCCCTCTCTCTCTCTGCCTGCCTCTCTGCCTACTTGTGATCTCTATCTGATAAATAAATAAAATGTTTAAAAAAAATAAGATTTTGTCAGAAAAAGTTTAAGAGTGGATGGTCACAATCCTTATTTTGTTCTTATTCCTGTGAGAACCAGTTTTTGCCCCCTTGGAGCAACACTGCCCCTACTGAGAATGCATGGCATATGTCACATTACATTAAGATATTTAAAAATACAAGTAGAAAAAATAACAAAATGCTAGCACTGGTTATTCCTTAAATGATTTTTATTTTCGTCTTTATATATTATTCTATAATAAGCATGTACTGCTTTATAATTTTTAAGAGTAATTAAAATAATTATGGCCATGTTTATTATGAGAATTAGATTAACCACAATCATTTTGTCTTAATACCTCACCAGTTATCTAGACAAGCTTCACTGAAGAAACTACAAAATATGAGAGTATAGTTTCATATATCTAAACCTATGTTTATATACACTTACTGACATTTTTAGCTTAGATAGTCGAAACATATGCAGTGTGTTAAGTCTGATACATATGGCTAAGGATGGTTAAGTGCTCTTCTCAAAGTTTCATCATTTTGGGGCACTGGGGTGGCTCCATCAGTTAAAGGGTCTGCCTTCTACTCAGGTCATGATCCCAAAGTCCCAGGATTGAGCCCAGCATTGGTCTCCCTGCTCTGCAGGGATTTTGCTTCTCCCTCTCCCTCTGCTCATGCTCTCTCTCTCTCTTTCTTGTTCATTCTCTCTTGCAAATAAATAAATCTTAAAAAAAAAAGTTTCATCATTTTCTAGGATCCTATAAAAGCTTATGACCGAAGACATGCTCATCCTCCACTGTCTCTTTTTTTTTTTTAAAGGGAAAAAGTTATATTTAAATATAGAAAGGAAAATGTAATCCATTTTTACTCATGAATGCTGACATGAAATTTCTGAAAATCTGGCTTCATTCATAGCTCAAAATACTTTACGATGGTAGTTATATTATTTATACATCAAAAAATGTTCAAATAAAGAGAGAAAGCCCACAAAAACCAAAGCCTATGGATTTTTTTTTTCAGCCCAAATAAAACTGAAGAGTTCTAACTTCTTTCAGCTTGCATCTTGAAAAAGATTAAGTTAAATGCTGATGGAACTATTTAGCAGCAGCGTTGTCACTGTGGCATGCAGTACATTTGTCACTGTGGAAGTCACAGCAGCTGTTAACTACCCAGCTTCTCATGAACCTTACTACATATGTTATGAAAAAAGAGGGACTTTAAAATACAAGAAATTCAAACAGAGCTGATTTTAAGAAGACAGGACAAAAAGTTTGGTCTGAAATGAGATGATGAAAAATCTTAACAATTATCAACACTGCTACTTATGTGAAGCAAAGCTCACTAATTATTAGTCCTGCCACTCTGCTCCCACCTATTTTTTAATACCAGTTGACTTTAACAAAACAAGTCTGAATGTATCATAAGTTAATTCTTTATCAGTTTTCATGTATCATCCTTTACCTTGGTCGACTGGCTAAAAATTATACAAGCTATAAATTAGCTTTAAACAAGCTCTGAAGCAGGTTAGAACTGGTTTTCGAATTAAAGAGCCTTCAGTATATAACAAGTTGCTGTCATTTTATTACCTCAATCAATTCTGTGTGGCCTGAGGTGGAAGAAAATGAATGCAGTCTTCATTTGCAATGGGTTTATCTCTTACAGCAGGCTCTGGAAATCACAACCACAGCAATGAATTGAAAGCTAAAGTTATATTTAACATTACCAATGCAGGAAATTGTGCTCCTTAACAAAGTTGAATTTGCAATGGAAAAAAAGACAATTCTTTACCATGAAAAATATACAAAAAATTAACACTTGCCTAAACTTAAATTTTTATGAAGTATTTAAAGAATTATACTTAAAGCCAACATTCTATTAAAATAATTTTAGATGGTCCTCAAATGAAGAAAAATGTGAAAACAGGGAATGTACTGTTCTCAGTGTTTTGGAAATAGTAGACAGAAAATACATATATTTCATCTTTATCTTAATGAAAACCAATTCTTTTCTTTTTCTTGTGGACATGCATGTAAATGGAAGAGTGAATCAGGTACTGGTAGGCTCATCAACATTGTTATCAGACTCTAAAACACGGATAAAATAGCCCCCAAAAGCCCTCATGAGTAAGTATTATTATTGTCTCCATTTTAAAATGAGGAAATGAGGCAGAAAGATTAAGTCACTTACCCAAATTTATATAGTTATCGATACAATATGATTGTGAGTCTGTTCTTGAAGCAGAGTATTTGACTATGATTACAGTAAAACTGAGAACATCTAAGGGACTAATTTCTTCTTGCACCACAAGAAGTAATGAGGGACACTGATGACAGAATAAAAACAAGTTTATAGGCCTTAGAAGGCTATATCAAGTGAAGAAAGAGTTCTAGTGCCAGTAGACAAAGAAATCAGGATATTTCTGTGCAAGTGCCCATATAATGTAAGAATTATTAGTCTTTCGATGAAGCTTACTTTTATTAAAAAGGACTTGTGTTTCTCTCCCTAATCACTCATTGTATATTGTTATATAGTTTGAGTTGACTTATATTTTTTGCAAAATGCTTTTAAGTACATATATTTTAGCACTAAGCTTATTTTTTTTAAAGATTTTATTTATTTGACAGAGATCACAAGTAGGCAGAAAAGCAGGCAGAAAGAGAGGAGGAAGCAGGCTCCCTGACACGCAGAGAGCCCAATGCAGGGCTCGATACCAGAACCCTGGGATCATGACCTGAGCCGAAGGCAGAGGCTTTAACCCCTGGGCCACCCAGGCACCGTAAGCTTATTTTTAATCACTGAGCAGATTTAATGACAATGTATAATAATTTCTTAAGTGCTTAGTGATAGATTAATGAATGACTATAGGAGTACTAACTAGCACGAACCTGGTCATAGGTCTGCCATTAATTAGCTATGTAACCCTAATGTGAATCTGAGGTTACTTCTCTGAGTTTTACCTTCCTTATCTGTAAAACAAAGCACTTTTACTGGAACTTTTTTTAAAAAAAGATTTTATTTATTCATTTGAGAGAGAGACAGAGACCGAGGGAGCATAAGCAGGAGGAGCTGCAGAGGGAGAGAAGTAGGCTCCCCACTGAGCAGGGAGCCTGATGTGGGGCTTGATCCCAGGACCCTAGAATCATGACCTAAGCCAAAGGCAAATGCTTACCAGACTGAGCCACCCAGGCACCCCTAAACTATGGACTTTAAATAGTGCCTCATTAATTTTAGGGCGCCTGGGTGGCTCAGTGGGTTAAGCCGCTGCCTTCGGCTCGGGTCATGATCTCAGGGTCCTGGGATCGAGTCCCACATCGGGCTCTCTGCTTGGCAGGGAGCCTGCTTCTCTCTCTCTCTCTCTGCCTGCCTCTCCATCTACTTGTGATTTCTCTCTGTCAAATAAAAAATAAATAAATAAATAAAATTAAAAAATAACAAACGTACCACACTAATGCAACATATTAATAAAAGGGCAGGAATGAGGGGGCATATGAGAACTCTGTATAGTTGTCACTGAGTTTTTCTGTAAACCTAAAACTGCTCTGAAAAAAATTTTTTTTAAAACAAAAAAAATTTAAAAACATATTAGTAAGTGTTATATGTTTATATGTTACAAGTTTAACAGTTTCCTCCTTAGAAATTATACACAGTTTTCAACTTCCAAGGATTCCCCCACACTACTTCAAATACCAGAAAGGCCTTTGGAGTGTGGTAGCACATGGTAGCATTATATTTCCCTGGCTTCTTAAAGGTAGGTTTAACTATGTAATTTGTGGAATGTAAACTGAAGTGATGTGTCAATTTCCAAATATGATTTTAAAAGCCATTCTGCAATTTGCTGTATTTTCTGCTACAGTACCAAGGACTATATACATATATTTATATAAATAAAAAACTGTGATCAGCTTGGGTCCTCAAATTACTGTGATATGCGGAGTTGCTCTGCCAATCTCTAATGGCATGTTACTTGCATGAGAATTCAACCTGTGTTAATCTGCTAAAAATCTGGGATTTGGGGGTGTTTGTTACATAACTTAGCTTATCCTCACTTACATTCTAGTCAAATCCTACCTAGTTTTCATAATTCCATTCAAATATGTATTATTCACCAATTTGTTTTTGATTCTTGGAGTTGAAAGTAAAGTTCCTAATCTCTAAATTTCCAGAGTACCTTCTCTAGACCTTCAAATGGCATTTAACGCTTTAAATCTTGTATTATGACTATATGCATAGACGTCTTATCTATCCTACTAGAACATTAAGTTTTTTAAGGGCCAGATTCATGTCTGATTTTTTATTCAAAGATTTTATTTAGTTGAGAGAGAGAGAGAGAATGAGTAAGAATGAGCAGGGGGAGGGAGGAGAAGGGCAGAGGGAGGGAGAGAAGCAGACTCCAAAAAAGTCTGACATGGGGCTCCGTCCCAGTACCCTCAGATCACGATCTGAGCCAAAGGCAGACCAAGCCACTCAGGCAGCCCAATGTCTGATTATTTTAGTGTATCTCAAGCATCTAGTACAGTGTGTCACATATCTTTTGAATATGACACAGATTTTCATTCAATGAAATCAGGTTCCTATTACAGACAAACTGACAGAGCCAACAAGATAAAGAAAACACTGGTATAAGTATTTCTTCTCAATTTATGTACAAAAAATATAAAATAGACATTTTCTTTTAGATTAGTTTTACCCTCTTAGACAACGCTGGTGTTCTTCATTCTGGAGGAAACGATTTCTTTTTAATATAAAACTGTATCTCTTTTCCAAAGAAATATACTATAATCAACAGGTACTCATAAATGTTAACAGAAATGCTGAGTGAACTAGACAGGAATAGAAACTATTCTAAGAAAAGATACTTTAAAATGTGCTGAACAGATATTATATTTCTTACTCTTCTTTCATGCATATTTGGGTCATAGCTGGCAGAAATTTATGTTTCAGACATCATTTGTTGTTTCAACAAATAGCCTTGGGCATCTAAGGCAAAAAGTAGAACTATGGTACTTCTACTGCCATTCAGCAAAATAAAACTAAAAAATAATTTTAATAACAACTAATAGGAAATGAGCTAGCAGTAAAGAACTAGTAAAAGCAATTTTAAATCTATCTTAGAAAAAATTTTATGTAACACAGAGACTCCTTGTCTTCAAGAAAGTATGGAAGAAATACTCTCTGCCATGCACATTTGTAATCTAGCTGGTAAAAAGAACCCAGACATAAAAAGATAAGTAAGAATCCAAAGAAACATCTACTAAATGCTAAATGAACAATCTAGCAAAAAATGAAAAAGAAATTTAGTCTAGTCCTAAAGATTATAAATGGAAACTTAAGCTGAACAATTAATTTAAAAATACCCTCATCTTTATAATAGAGAGAGGAGAGTGAAGCAAGAGGGAAGAGGGAGAGAACGGGAGACAGAGCTATTTGCAGTATTAGTATGGAGGCAGATTTCAGATGGCCTTGGAAGTCACGGATAAAACCCTGATGTCTGTCCTCTAGTATGGACAATGGAGAACTCCTTTCTGGAGTTTTCTAACCTGGAAGGACATGTGAAAAATGGTCTTTCAAAAATAATGATTTGGAAAAGTTTGTAGATTGGCTTAATGAGAATAGAAACCTAGATTATGAAGAGAAAGGTGATTTTGGGAATAAGGAAAAAAGTAAACAACATTGCCACCCCACCCTACCCCAGCTTTGGAGAGAGGAAATAAGGGACTGAGGTAGGGAAAGTAACAAAGGTTTAGTAGGAGAAGTATGAAGGACTATTTCTAAGGCTGAGAGGAGATACGATGGGGATATGGGCCCTTTTCCTCAATGATCTTTAGAGACAGTCATCTTGAAAAAATGAGGGTGTTGGAAATAAAACTGAGATTTGAAATATGTGGCAAAGATTTGATACAGTTGTTATAGGAAATTTGATAAGGAGCTCACAAGTGAACATAAGTCCATAAATTTCTCCAGTTATTTCTGGCCAGAAAACAAAAACAAAACCACAAAATAACAGTTAAGATTAAATAGTACAATGGATCCAGAGAAAGCTGGGGAATTATAATAGAGGGCTCTAATGCTTTTTTAGAAGTGTAATATTAAATGCCAAAAAAATACTTTAATAAGGGGAGAGTGATAAAATCAGAAGGAAGATGAGGGCCTAGGGGTCTTGAAGAGTTGAGGAACTAGAAGAATGTATTTGAAGTAGAAAAACTAAGAAAAATCACAATTTGAGTTATGGAGATTGGGTATTTGGTATACATTAAAGGATTCATGGTGTGGGTGAAATTTTCTCTATCATAAATGGTTTGAGATTTCATTTTTGTAAAGATATGCACTGATAAAATATTTCAAAAAATATTACGTCAAAGTCTCACACACATAAAAGAGAAAACTGAATACAGCAAAGGTGAGACAAGAGAAAAGGATTTCTTTAGAAGAGTAAGTTTAAAGGGAGTAGTCCCCCTATGAGAAGGATTTTCTGAAAGGTACTCAGAGAGTTTGCCCCACAGGAGTTTGAGAGTCACAGAGACTGAATGGTGATGCCACTAGCCGCAGTGGTAGAGCAGCAGAGAAAAAAAATCAGGACCACAGATGGAATGCCTGCTTTTCTGAGCTTGCAGGGCAGGGGTGTGTGTGTATGTGCTTATTTTAGGAATGATAATGAGATGTGAAAGACAGCAAGATTCTAGTTATCCAGAAAGGGATTTAGCCAAAGAGGACAGAGAGACTAGCGGGAATGAGGTGATGCCAAGCAAAGAGGAAACAAAAAGAACTTAAATTCTAAAAATGTGTCATAAGTAATGCACAGGAGAAGGCATCCAACTCTCACTCACATCAAAGGAACTGCAGGTAGGCAAGCCTTAACAATATGAGATCACCAAAAACCCACAAAAGAAAGCAAAAAAAAGACTCAAAGTCCAGTATGGCCTCCATCAAACTAAAGCTTTTCCAGTTTGAAGCAGGCCTCAGCTCGGGAGAGAAGAAGTTTTGAACTTCTTGAGAGAATGAAGCCTTGACATTATACCAGACTGGATTTTTTTTATATTAAAAAAATGACTATTAATACCTTAAGGAGACTGGAAAAGCAGTCACTGGAGAAAAGCAGATCCAACACAGCTTATTTAAAGGGACTAGGAAGAAAGAATTAAGTTGCTGTTTGTATCTTGTCTTAAATTTTTTTTTAAGATTTGTATTTATTTATTTGTCAGAGACAAAGAGAAAGTGAGAGAGAGTGCTCAAGCAGGGAAGCACAGGTAAAGAGAGAAGCAGACTCCTGCTGAGCAAGGAGCCTGACCTGAGCAGAAGGCAGCTGCCTAAACCACTGAGCCACACAGGCCTCCCTGTTCTTATCTTGTCTTAAATTCAAGACGGAAATTTACTTATATTTGAATAAAAATGAAAGATCAGTATTTTAAAAAGAGGAATCTGGATAGTCTTCAAATATTTGACACAGAGAACAGATAAGACCACCTCTATTTTCTTATATAGTCTACATAAAATTAATCTGTGGATTTTTTTTTTTTCAAATTGCTAGAGTGAGTAAAAATAATAATATTAATTTAAAAAACAACTAACTATATTTGACACTATTAGGGAGGTTCCTATCCTAGGGAAGATTTTTACTGATAAAGGACCACAAACAGATAGAGTATTCATTACATCTCAGGGGGAAAATGAGGATGGGTGAACGAGTAAGGAAGAAAAAACTGGTGTATTTTGGAACAGCTAAATCATAAAGAAAAAGTTTACCTCACTGCAAAAATTAGATTCATGAGTAGTAGACTTGGGAACACTCAAAAGAAGTGGGAAATAAAACAATACTTAATATAGTCATTATGCTGCAAACAGGTTAAAGCTTCCACATTGTCATTAAATGTCACAGGGAAAAGACAGACAAGTATCTAAATTATACAGTACTTCACCTTCTCGTAAAAGAAGAGAATGTTTTCTGAAAATACCCATTTTCTTCATAATCCTAAGTGACTTGAAGTACAGAAAACCTAGTAAGTGAGAAGTAAACTTAATGACTGGATATTCGAATACATTTTAAACTGAATTATTAAGTAATTATTTTTGTTGTGGTGGTTCATATGTTGAAACTGCTGCATTAAAACAAGGAAAGAATGCTAAAATACCTTATATTCATGACTTGCTTTAAACTACCTTGCTGCACTTTGGAAACTGATTCACAAATATCTGGTAATCTAAATCTAGAAATCTGATCTAGAAACAGAATTTACACTCTACAATAATGTAATGTCTTTGAAAGTTGAGAAAATAGTATAATCCCTTAGGAACACAACAATGAACTGATAAAAATGCATTCATGCAGTCTGAACTTTTCAAAGTGATTTTTAAAAACTGTAACCTCTATATGCATACTTTAAAGAGTTTTCAAACCAGCGAACCAGATAATCATTTGTAGCCATTATTGAAGGTACATTTAACAAAAAACCAACTTAACTCCAATGAAGATATAACACTACAACATAAACCTTTAAGAAACCTTCAGAGAAAACATTAAAGTAAATTGTATCTTAGGTGACCAGAGTTTAAATTTAGCATATGAATATAGTTCAGAGAGAAAAGGGAACAATATATTAAAGCTAAAAAAAAAAAAAACTTGTAGAAGTCTGAAATCACAAAAGAACATAGATGGCTGAGCTAGGTCACAGGTGGAAATACGGCAGAACACCACAGTTACACATGTGGATCTGTAGCTGCCAAGAATTGGTGGGGGGAGACGTTTTTTAACATAAATTAAAAGTTAGGTAATAAGTTCATACTCTCTGGCTGACAAAAAAAATTAACAAAAGAATTAATCCAAATGAATCTAAATTGCAATATAATTAGTATTTGGTCCATGTATGAGGTATTGGTTTTGAATAAGAAGGAATTTTTTTCTGTAAAAGAATGCTGATATTAAAAAATATATATTAAACCTTCCAATTTGTACACAAAGTGGCAGACACTGCACAAATCATAACATTCTTAAACTATCTTTGCAAAGAAACTAAATATGGCTGCTTTTAGTTTCTTTTCACAGTACAGGTTTTGAAACTTCACAGTTAATGACAAACATTAGATGCAATATTTGATTCAGCAAAAATATAGTACTTAGTGCCGAATGAAAAAAAAATCACTTTTAGATCCCTTTCCCTCACCTCCCTCCAAGTACAATAGATTAGATACTGCTGGGTCTACATAAATCATCTATACTGTGAAGTGGTAACTCCCTTTACAAAAATAATCATTTCATTCAATTTTATGAAGAAAGTTCGAACTTGAGACATTATGGTCTATCTTCTACACCTTACAGTAGGACATCTTTAATTAATTCATCTGTTTAAGAATTACCTCTAGGCTTTATTGATTTCCCTATTCACTAAAAACACCAAAACAGATCCCACTTAACAATAAAGGTATTCCCTTGTCCTGTTATAGTGCTGTTTATTTATAATACAAAATTATCTGAGTTTCTACATTACCAAAATTTACAGTGACTTCGGGACAAAATCTAATTTGAGAATCTCATGCAAGAAAGAATAGAAAATACCCATTTCAATATGGGAAAGTGGGGCACCTGGGTGACTCAGTGGGTCAATACGGGAAAGCAAGTTTCTAAAACAGACTCCAGAATAGGGAAGGTCTGGGTTTGAATCACTGTTACACACTTATATGTGTAATCCTCCTCTGTACCTCACTTTTTTCCCTACACAAAGGAGATCAAAACAGTAACTACCTTGAAGACTGTGGTGAGGAGTAAATGAGATGGCATGTTTTAAGTGCTTAATTAATGCCAGGCACATAGAGGTACTCAATAAACGTTAGCTGCTATTATTATTTCTAAAATTATATTTTATTTTAAATATGTTCAGTTTTTTGACCCAGAAATTATACCAAGAGTATATCTGTGCAAAGAAATGTACAGTACTAAAAACTCTGGTCAAAAAAAAAATGTGGTTAGAAAAAAAGTATCTAACATCACGGAAAATGGTCCCATACAGTTACAATTTAAAAAATTATGTAACAGAATACATATGATTGAAATTTTTAAAGAGTAGGTTGTAGTAGGATATACTATTGAAACATGAGCAGAAATGTGATGCTTACAGGTACTATAATTGCAGGTAATTTAAAGGATTTTATTTATTTATTTGAGAGAGCACGATTTGGGGGTGGGGGAGAGGGAGAAGCAGATTCCCCGCTGCGCCAGGAGGCCAATGTGGGCGCTCAATACTAGGACCCTGGGATCATGACCTGAGTTGAAGGCAGCTGTTTAACAGACTGAGCCACCCAGGTGCCCCCTGCAGGTAATTTGATTTTTTTTTTTGTTATTAAAATGTTTCCAAATATTTTCTAATGACCATGTATTGTGTTTGTAATAAATTAAAAAAAACACAATGTATGTAATTTCTTTTCTGATTCCAATTCTCTCCAGAAAAGCTGAGTCACAGAAAAGAAAAAAATAAAGATAAAAAGACAAGCATACATTTTTTTTAAAGCAAGATTTTATATAAAGGATGTTAATTATATTAAAAACTGCTATTTTGAATTATTACTCTCTAGCTTTAAAGAAAAAAACTTAAAAGAAGAAAACTCAAAGTCTGACTGCAATTACAGTATGTTTAATCACATGTCCAGAACAATATTTCATTTGGAGATCAAGTTGATAAGTATTCTCCTACTTAGATAAATTGCTATTTAAACTTTGTAGTAATTTTGTTTTTCCCCAACTTTATTGAGATATAATTGACATATAACACTGTGTAAGTTTTAAGGTATGTAATGTGTTGATCTGACACACGTATATTGCAAAATGATTACCACCATTGTGTTAATTAACATATCCATCACATCACAATTACCATCTCCTTTTTTTGTGATGAGAACACTTAAGATCTACTTTCTTAGCAACTTTCAAGTATATAATACAGTATTGTTAACTATGATTAATATGCTTTTCATTAGACTACCAGAACTAATTCTGCATTTCAAGTGATTACACCATTTTACATCTTCACCCAAAACTCACTTGCTCCTCTTTCCTGTTAGAAGTTGCTACTGTAAAATTTTTTAGTTTTTCCTCAGTCTACTAGATGGTAGAAATGGACAACTAAAATTTGGTGAATTTGTCACTAAATTACGTCTTAATTATTGGGCAAAAAAATTTATTTAAAAATAAATATTTAGTTATAAATATTTAATTATTTTTCAAAGGATAAGATTTTAAAAGGCAGAAAGTCTCTCTTTCTAAGAAAATTAACTAAGAAAAAAATAGGTGGGTTAGGGCACCTGGGTGGCTCAGTCAGTTAAGCATCTGTCTCTGCCTCAGGTCATGAGCTGAGGATCCTGGGATCGAGCCCTGGGCTCCCTGCTTCTCCCTCTCCCTCTGCCTGCTGCTCTCCCTGCTTGTGCACACATTCTCTCTTTGTGTAAAAAAAAAAAAAAAAAATACATCATTAAAATAGAAAGAGAGAGGGCATCTGGGTGGCTCAGTAGGTTAAGCCTTCCACTCAGGTCATGATCTCAGGGTCATGGGATCAAGCCCCACATTGGGCTCTCAGCTCAGCAGGGAGCCTGCTTCCCTCTCTCTCTGTCTGTCTGCCTCTGCCTACTTGTGATCTCTGTCAAATAAATAAATAAAATATTATTTTTTTAAGTTAAAAAAAATAAAATAAAATAGAAAGAGAAAGAAAAGGAGGAAGGAAGGGAGGGAGGGAAATTGGATCATTAAACCTAAATCTCAAGTTTTCTTGTAGCTTTGGGTATGGATGCTGTCACCTGCAAAGTAAGAAAAGAAGCCTATCAAAACGACCAAAGGTATATATGGTCTCCTAAGAAGAGAGAAAACCAGGAGAAAATAAGTTCACTGAAGGGGAAGGAAGGCCGTTTGTAAAAAGGAGGAAGTTACAAGTGATACTGGAAGTTACCAGTATCAGCTGCTGCAAAGAAGAAGAAAAAAGATGAAGCGGAGCAACTGGGGAAGATTCTGCAAATCTTGGGGGGAAAACTGAATTTACAGCTCAGAGAAGATCCTGAAGATGTTGCTGAGCAATTCTAGAACTCGAAAAGAAGAAAGGGAATATGGTATATTAGTAATCCAGGAATGCTACTGTACTGAATCTGAATTAGGTATCACCAGTCTACCTTGAATCTGCCCGAGGAGGTTTGAAAGACAGTCTGTAGGTACAGTAAGTGGATATCTGGAGTAGAGACAAAACTATTTGTCTCTCTCCCTCTCCCTCTGTCCCTCCCCCGACTTGTGCATGCACATTCTCTCAAATAAAAATCTTTAAAAAAAAAGATATATCATGGGTGCCTGGGTGGCTCTCAGGTCATGATCTCAGAGACCTGGGATCAAGTCCTACATCGGGCTCTCTGTTCCACAGGCAGCCTGCTTCGTCCTCTCTCTCTGCCTGCCTCTCTGCCTACTTGTGATCTCTGTCAAATAAATAAATAAAATATTTTTTTTTAAAAAAAGACATATCGTTGTCGTATAAGACTGATGAATCACAGACCTGTGCCCCTGAAATAAATAATACATTGTATGTTAAAAAAAAAAAAGACATACTTGGGATTGGGAGGGAGACAAACCATAAGTGACTCTTAATCTCACAAAACAAACTGAGGGTTTCTGGGGGGAGGGGTTTGGGAGAAGGGGGTGGGATTATGGACATTGGGGAGGGTATGTGATTTGGTGAGTGCTGTGAAGTGTGTAAACCTGGTGATTCACAGACCTGTACCCCTGGGGATAAAAATATATGTTTATAAAAAATTAAAAAAAAAAAAAAAGACATACTGAAGGCACATAATCATGTTATGATATTCTAATTAAGTTTACGCAGTATGCCCTAAAAGTTAATAACCTTAATATCCAGGCTTCACAAGGAATGTGAAAGACTAGTCCAGAACCTCCCATATTTCCTTCCTTAGGAGTTTTCAAACATTTATATGATAAAAGGATGTGTTGCTGATATATGCTTGTTCTCTATAATCATTCATTAGGCTTGATGCAATCTTTTATTATCAAAAACTGTATATACGTTGACAAGTAGACTCAAATTATCTTACATCTGTCTTCAATGGTTAATTTTAAATTTCATTTTATTTACTTCCTATTTTCATTTCAGTTTCAGGTTTATAGTTTTCATGACCTTCCTTGACCAGGAAATAATATCCCTCTCGACAGTCTATGGAAATTTCTTCTTGTATTTCTTTACCTATTAAGAAAATCTATCTTTAGTTAAAAACAAGTTTCCTTTTATCCCCATGCCAGTTTTTTTTTTTTTTATTCAATGCATGGCAGAACCAGTGGTTTAAATATGACAGTAAACCTTTATTTTGTAAATAATATGCCTTCTTCTTATAAAATAAAGGAAACACATTAGTGTATGATCTGTGTGATTCATAGAGGACCATAATTCTATATTCAACATGAAACAGCCATTACATCAATATTTTTAAAAAATGATGTGCTAATGATCCACAATAGACTTAGAAAAAATACACTATAAAATAAAATAATATGCATTTTCAAAGTTTAGAGAGCCATAGGTACCTTAGTTTAAAAAACAGATGAATTATAAAGACAGCTTTCATGACCTCTTAACTCTAGCAAGAAATTTAAACAAATGGACTTTTTTGTGAATGGAAATGTTAGACATGACCTTACTCTATTTAGTATGGAACTCTGAAAGAGGCAAGAAATGATTTTTACTTGGTACGTGAAGACAAAAAAATAAAACAGAAAATTGCTGAAGAGCAATTACTTTTTAAAAACATTTCTTACATTAAAAAATCAGAATATTAGGACTAGTTTCGAACTTTTCTCTTTGTAACTAAAATGACTGTTTATTTTTAAGAGTAAGAAGAGATATCATTTACTGAGTATCTCTATTGTTCCAAGTATTGCCATTAAACCTTTCACAAATAAGCAACCAGAAGCTCACTGAAATGAAGCAACCTGCTAAAGGTCACAAGCATTGTCAACAGTTAATATCTGGACCCAGTCTGTTTCTTTTCAAAGCTCATAAAGCTATTTATTCTACACTGTACTGCATACTTAGACTTTCCCTATATTTTAAGTTACTGTTCTGTTATTTAACAATGCTTCAGATTTTAAGAAACTCCATAAATTTAATAAATAAATAAATAATAAATAAAATCTTAAAAAAAAAGAACATCAGGATTAGAACACTTAAATATATTTAACTTAAGAGCTCAATTCCATTAACTTTCAGAGTCATTTTTTTGAATTTTCTTAGCTTAGATTTGAAGAAGTGTTACCCGTAGATAAACGGTACTTCTGTAACCACAATACATAGGATAGAAAGAAAATTTTTAACAGACAAGTAATTCCACACAATGATGAAAATAGTTAAATGTTTAATAAATTAGAAGGGATAAACTATCTGTAGCAGGAATCCATGAAATCTCACTGTTTTTTGAAGCTAGGAGTTAAACCTTTCCTATTATTTACGTTAGTTCCATAGCTCTGAAAATGGGCTAGCTTATTCCAACTAGGACCATCTCTTTGTAGCAAACAAGGTCTCTCACCCTCATTGTATATATAAAAAGTGATTTAAAAACTAAAGGATAGAAAAAAGGAAAAACAGAAGAAGAAAAAAACTAAAGGATAGTATAAAGTTAGTGAGTTTTGAAAGGCATTCCCTTGTATGGCACCCTACTGTACTTTGATTAATTATCTCTTAGTTATGAGTTAGTTTCTTATCACATATGGTATTCCACAGCATGCTATGCAAATGCATCAGCCCCACATGCCATCTAAATTAGAATACAGTTTTGTTTTTCCAGTTTGTAGTAAGTATAATATAAAAAGTGATTTAGTTTTTCAATTCTGTAAATTATTAACATAAATTAGACAAAATTGTGTTAATATTTTTATCTAATTTCAGTGATTTCAGTAATTTTTCTTCTGTGAACATGATGTTGAAATATATACAAATGTATGTCATGAACACTGACAAACTCTTCCTGGAGGACAGAAATCATATTTTCAGAAAGATTTGTAAGGAATATCTACCCATGACATATCAAAGCATACAAATATGCTTAAAATTAACTACACAGTCCCTATGAAAATTACCTTATGTTACGGAACTACACAGATCAGTAGAGATTCCAATTCTATTATAAAGAATAACCACAAACAATCTTTCTTTAGCTCAAACTATTACTTGATAAAAGTACTACCTGGAATAGGTCTCAGAAAATGTCTAGAACCATCAAGTAAAGAACCTCTGAGCAAGCAATAATGACAACCAGTTCAGTATACAAATGTTCAGATTTCTAAAAATATTCTATTTAAAAAAACAACACAGTAGCCGACTATTATCAGTGGAACGGTTAATGATTATACTTACTGAATTCAAAAATCATTGTTACCAGTCTCAAATTACAACATCCAAAAACTAAGGGCTTAAATAAGACATTTATACAAAAAATTCTGCCTGTCACAGAAAATGTTGAAGTAACGGCCAATTGCCTGAACTTAATCTAGATATAAGGTAGAAGATTCACTGGAAGACTGTGGGCTTTATCTCACGTACTAGTGAAGAGGAAATCTAAAGTTTAAATATGTAACTATAACTATCATCAAGGATAACTACACCAGTTTTTTAGTAAGTCTACAAACTACCACAGATTTATTCTATGGTATTCTACTGTAAGATACTGTATAAACAACTTGTCTCTAGACTTTTACATACCTATCAGTAAGCAGGCAAATCAAAACTCAGTAATGCTAAAGCACTGTTGTAAGCTTTAATGCCTGTCATACAAATGCTAGAAAAATACTAGGTAAATGGTACAATTTTTACAAATATCTCAGTCAACCATGCTAAATCCATAAACTTAAAATTTAAACTAATATTAAATAAAATCCCAGACATCAAATCGATAGTTAAAATACTCTTAAAAAATCCCAGACGTCAAATCGATAGTTAAAATATTCTAAAAAAATCTTTCTTTAACAGGTAAGTTATATAGTTCAAATTTAAAAGCACTTTAAATAATAATTTAAATTTTAAAAAAATTTTTAATAAGAATTTAAAGTAATCTCTACACTCAACATGGGGCTCGAACTCACAACCCTGAGAACAAAAGTCCCATGCTCCAACAACTGAGCGAGCCAGGTGCCCCTTAATTTTATATTTTTCATAATTTTCATCATAAAAAAATTCAGACATCCAATTCTACCAGGTTCAATTAAATGTGCTTGTTTAATTTATTGTGGCAAGATACTCTTTGGAGAAATTGTTTTGTTTCATTCTTAAAGGGGCAAAATTCATAATGAATATTTTATTTGAAAATCAGCACTTATATATGTACTTTTTACTCGGGTATATCAGTTATAGAATTCTAGTTGCTAATGCAGAAAACTAGAAAATAAAGATGAAAGAAAGTCATCACTTTCCCTACTCAGGGATTTCTAATACAAATAATTGGTTATCAACTAGCACCACTTGCCTGAGGAGGCATGTATTGTATTTGTTGTTCCAGAAAATCTTACATAGGGATGTAGACGACATTTCTGTGCGTTATCAGTTCAACTTAGCACTGCTCAAAAGTAGTATACTATATAGATCAAATACAAAGAAGCAGAGGTCTCCATGCTAAGACAATTCATCTTCTAGTAGTCATACAATGATCTGCCAGGTATATACTCTATAGCTTTGCACCAAACAGATTCTTATTCTTGACTGCTCATTAAAATTATTTAGGAAGCTGTAAAAGATATAAATATCCACCCTCTTTCCCTCTCTTACCTCCTCCCAAACAATTCAGTCTAAAAACCATCAGGCTATAGTAGGCAAAATAGGTGTCTATATAGGGTGGGATTAGAGAGTGACAAGAGATTAGTTTACCATCAGGGGACTGATCATATAAAAATATTTAAGAATAATGTGAAGCACCTTGGTTAAGCATCCGACTCTTGGTTTCAGTTCAGGTCATGAACTCAGGTTCATGAGACTAAGCCCTGCATCAGATCCCTCTGCTCAAGTGCTCTTTCTCTCTCTCTCCCTCATTCACACAAACATACAAATAAATAAATAAAATCTTTTTAAAAAATATATACTTAAGAATAATGGGAGCCAGTTTTCTGTTAGGGAGTTACAAATATAGAAAGGAAGAGAGAACTGCAATGGTTTCCAATATCTACAAAGGCAGAAATATAGATGCAAATGTGTATGTACACATACATCTAATCCTTGGCTCTGTGGCTCTGTCTACTGAGAAGACCTAGAAGGAATAATGAGCACATCTAGTACCCACAGTTTGATTTCTAAATACCATTCTCCACTGAAAGGAAATGGAGCTCCTTGGAGAAATGGCTTGGTTCCAAGAATAGGGAAAGGGAAAGTATAGTTGAGCCTGGAACATCTTTAGCAAGGAAGTATTTGAATATTACTGGGGTCATGTCACATGGACATAGAAGCCGGGCTTAAGTGTCAGAAGCCAGCCTGAAGTGGCTTCTATTAGCCAAATCTGGGACAATATGAACATCCAAATAAATGGTAAACCTAGTGAATAAAAGCGAAAATGAAAGTTTGATGAGGAATAGGATATTTGCATAGTCTCAAGTTTCTTCCCCACAAATTAATTAGAAAGGTGAAGAGAATGGAGAAGACTTGCAGAAAACTTATCAAGTGATTAAAGTTATACTTTACAAAAGACAAGTTTAGTACCAGCATAGAAGTATGGTATCCAAACATTATAGCTGATGTACCTCCATACTAAAAATATTTTAAATATGCATCTTTATATATACACACACACACATATGTATGTATATATATGAAGTTACATATACTACAGTATTTACATTATTTACATTATAAGATGGGTAAGAAATTGAAGTGGGAAGCTATATAGAATTAAGTTGATTTTATTACTTATCTTGTCTATTTCTTAGGGTGCAAACACTTCATTTTGGAGGCCTCTAGTAAAAAGAATGAGTAAAATAGATGAGTATGGCAGATTTACTAAGATAGTTTTCAAAATAGGAAAAACTGATAGAATGAGGAAAAAGTGAGACACTGAATCAAGGCAGAAGCAATGGAGGAAAGGAACAAAGAGCACACTGGAGACACAATTAAGGAAGAAAATTTGAAGGACTCAGGAAGTGACTTTCTCTATGAGACAAGGATTAGAAAGGCTTGAAGATAATTCCAGCTATTTGGCTTGGATGGATAGATGGGATAGAGAGAGGAGAAAAAATAAGAGATAGGTGAAGAGGAGGATTAAGAATAAAATATATTTCTTTTCCAGGCACATAGCACTCATTAATGATGCTATTATCACAACAGAGTAAAGAGCAGAAAGAAAAATACTAATGCATAGTGATAGGTAGCAATGAACTAGCTTCACTGAACATAAACCCAATACACTGACCAGATAGCTGATGCATTAGTCAAATATCTTTGAAGCACAGCTTATAGGAGAAGGTATGTTTTGTGCATGTCTGTTTCCGTGTGTTTCTATGTGTGTGAATTTGCTTCCATGTAAGCATGTGTATAGGTATGTATCTGTGTCCATGTAGTCCTTTTTCATGAAAACAAAAGAGAACTAACTAGGTTTATAATGGGTTGATAAGGGAGAGAAAGTCTTATCATGCATACTTCATGGGTTTGGATAGAATAAAAACTCATTCTATATAGAAATATTGAATGATAATGTTATCATACCCCAAACTAATATGTTATATATAATCAACTATTTCTCAACTAGAAAAACATTATCATACTTTTAGGTAAATTGTTATTAAGTCAATATTAAAACTAACTATAAGTAGGTATATTTTATCATGTACTAAAACATTAAATTATGGGTTATGATAAGATGAATATTCTTAAGACTTCAGTGGAATTTCCATAAAAGTAATAAGCAGGATTTCTGACAGAAGGTTTTTGCCCTCATAAAACCCATAGCAATAAATCTGTTACTTGAAAGACAAAGACATGAGAATATACACAGCAATATTTTAGAGTTTCCCCTGCTACATAAAATTTGGAAACAATATTAACAGCTAAATTAATATTTAAAGTGCAATGCATTTTCAAGCACATATTCAGCTATATACCCTCACCTTGTAGTTTATCTAAAATTCTAAGCAAAATAAGTAATTTCTTATATGGGAGTTGAATTTTCATAATAAAGTCGAGACTTCTTGGACTTAATCCTGATTATGACAGAGAAAGGAAGTTGGATATGTGATTTTATGGTCATCACAATTTTACACATTCACTTCCTCCCACCTAAATTTACTAGCAACTGATTCACTTCCCTTCTCCAGGCAATAACTATTTCTATCTTACTTTTCATATCATTAAAATATACGATCATGGCAAACATACACTGTATTATCTAACAAATAATACTCCACCAAATCCAACAGAAGAAAATGAAGGACAACCAACATATATTAACTTCCACTATGGGTTTCTTTTAGGTCCTAAGATGATCCTAATTTTGGCTCAGATGTTAATAATATTTTAATATTAATATTGTAACTGATTTCTTAATTTAAAATGGTTTCTGAAGCAATTCACTGAATTATAAAGCATGACATTATATCCATCAATGCTTTCTTCTTAGGACCCAAACTGGCAAACATCTTTCAAAGGAAAATTTAAACAGAAATCTACTACGTGCTGGTCAAGAATGGAAGTCTTCAAAAGTGAACAAAACAAAATGGATGCAACACAAATATTCAAGGAAACAGAGTAAGTTTCCAGCTTAACTACTACACTAAATTTAATTTTTTTATTGGAAAAAAATATAAGCATACAATAGTCATGTTGGTATGATAAAAATACAAATCCACTTCATTGCTGTAAACCTTACAGTAAAATGCTGTGACAGTCCAGAGATTAGATACCATAATTAGATGAAATTTTGACCAAGTTGGGTGTTTATATCTGGTATTCAATCAGAGGCCAGAATACAGAAAATACAATGCAAGTTTTCTAACAATGAGCCTCCATAATGGATTTCCATCAGAGTACAAAGACCTATTGTCTTGTAAAGAGGGAAAAAACAAAAACAAAAATAAAAATACCTTATCCTTCTCAATGGCTACTGGCATTCTAGTGCATTACATAATGTATGATATACTCTTAACATATGTGAAATAGGACCCCTTTACTATATAACTTAAAGCCATTCTTTAAAAAGTGAATAAATGGGGCTGATTGGAGAGGCAAGATGGTGGAGGAGTAGCAGACTGAAATGACATCAGGTCCCAGGAGTTCAGCTAGATAGTTATCAAACCATTCCAAACACCTACAAACTCAGGAGATATCAAAGAGAAGAAGAGCAGCAATTCTAGGAACAGAAAATTGACCACTTTCTGAAAGACAGGATGTGCTGAGAAGTGAATCCGAAGGATGGGAAGAGAGATTGTGGGGGAGGGGCCAGCTCCCGGCAAGCAGAAGAGCAGTGGAGAACAAAATCTGAACTTTTAAAAGTCTGCTCCACTGAGGGACATCGCTCCATAGCCTAAGTGAGGTGGAGCCCTCGCAGGGACACTGTGGTCTCAGGACCCAGGGGTCACTGAAAGATCGGGGGTATCTGATTGTGAGAGCTCCCAGGTATCACAACAGGGAAGCAGACTACAGAGACAGAGCCGGAGAGTGAGCTTTCAGCTCGGTGTTACCTTAAACCATGATCCAAGGCACAGACGGATCACTGCTCTTTGAGCAAGGATCCCACAAGTGGCAGATCCAGGGAAACTCACCTTCCTCCTCTGCAGGCAGGAATCTACTGGATTTGGAGACTGCCAATGGGGCTGTGTGCCAGAGACAGAAACGCTTGGTCACTGGCCAGGTGAGCCCAGAGCGTGGCCGGAAATCAGAGAGATAGGAGTGATTGACTGCTTATCTCCGAGAGCGCACTGAGGAGTGAGGCCCCGAGCTCTCGGCTCCTCTGGGCCAGAGACTGGGAGGCCACCATTTTCATTCCAGAGCTCTACAAAGTGTTCAGGGAACAAAAACTCCTGAGCGTGAACTCAAGCAGATTTATTAGCCTGGCCCCTGGCAAAGGCAGTACAATTCCGCCCTGGGTAAAGACACTTAAGAATCACTACAACAGGCCTCTGGCAGAAGATCAGCAAGAATATCCAGCCAAGACAAAGCTCGCCAATGAAGGAGAACAGCTGAACTCCAGAGCTAGGGGAAAGCAATGCCTGGAATTCATGGCTTTCACTCCATGATCCTTTAATCTTGCGAAATTAAATTAAAATTTAATTTTTTTCCTTACTCTAATTTTCTTTTCCTCTTCCCTCTCTTAACATTTTTTAACTAGTTCATCTTAACAATACCTTTCTAAAAAAAATCTTTTTAAACCTTCATTATTATAGTCATATTTTATCCTTCATTGTACTTAACCTTATTTTTTGTATACATATAAGATTTTTTGTTTTCCTAAAAAATTTTGGGATACCATTTCTTCTAATAGATCAAAATATACCCTAAATCAAGCACAGGGTTTTAGTCTAGAATCCAGCCTGAACACATTCTCTCCCCCTTTTTTTTCTTCTTCTTCTTTCTAGTTCCAACCAACCTATCAATTCCTTTTTTAGAATGTTTTTTAATTTTCATTTTTATACTCATATTCTATCCCTTCATCATATTTACCCTTATTTTTGTATATAAATAAGTTTTTAGTTCTTTAATCTTTTGGGAGGCAGTTTCTACTAAGAGACCAAAATACACCCAAAATCAAGTGGGTGTCTATGTTCTATTCACCAGTCTAATATATATAGATATATATTTTTTAAAAATTACATATATATATGTATATACATATATATATATATATTTACACACACACACACACACACACACACACACATATGTATGTATTTTTTAAAAATTTCTCCCCCACAGTTTGGGGTCTCTTCTGATTGGGTCACTATACATTTTTCTGGGGTCTCTGCCACCCTTTTAGTATTTTATTCTCTCGTTCATATATTCTTATCTGGATAAAATGACAAGGTGGAGAAACTCACCACAAAAAAACAAAAACAAAAAAAAACTAGAGGCAGTACTGACAGCTAGGGACCTAATCAATACAGACATTGGTAACATGTCAGATCTATAGTTCAGAATGATGATTCTCAAGGGGCTAGCTGGGGTCAAAAGAGGCATGGAGGATATTAGAGAAGCACTATCTGGAGAAATAAAATCCCTTTATGGGTAAATAAAAGAACTAAAATCTAACCAAACTGAAGTCAAAAAAGGTATTAATGAGGTGCAATCAAGAATGGAAGTTCTTACTGCTAGGATAAATGAGGCAGAAGATAATTAGTGATAGAGAAGACCAAATGATGGGGAATAAAGAAGCTGAGCAAAAGAGAGACAAACTACTAGGTCACCAGGGCAGAATTCAAGAGATAAGTGATACCATAAGACGAAACAACATTAGAATAATTGAGATTCCAGAAGAAGAAGAAAGAGAGAGAGGGGCAGAATGGAGCAAATTACAATAGAGAATTTCCCTAATATGGCGAAGGAAACAAGCACGGAGAATGCCCCTCAAAATCAATAAAAATAGGTCCACACCCTGTCACCTAATAGTAAAACTTACTAGTCTTAGTGACAAAGAGAAAATCCTGAAAGCAGCTTGGGTCAAGAAGTCTATAACATACCATCGTAGAAATATTATATTGGCAGCAGACTTATCCACAGAAACCTGGCAGGCCAGAAAGAAATTGGCATGATATATTCAGAGCACTACATGAGAAAAGTATGCAGCCAAGAATACTATATCCAGCTAAGTTATCATTGAAAATAGAAGGAAAGATAAAAAGCTTCCAGAACAAACAAAAGTTAAAAGAATTTGTAAACACTAAACCAGCCCTACAAGAAATATTGAAAGGCATCCTCTAAGCAAACAGAGAGCCTAAAAGTAGTAGACCAGAAAGGAACAGAGAAATATACAGTAATAGTCACCTTACAGGCAATACAATGGCACTAAACTCATATCTTTCTATAGTTACCCTGAATGTAAATGGGCTAAATACCCCAATCAAAAGACACAGGGTATCAGAATGGATAAAAAAACAAAAGCCATCAATATACTATCTACAAGAAATTCACTTTAGACCTAAAGACACCTCCAGATTTTAAGGTGGGGGGACAATTTATCATGCTAATGGACATCAAAGAAAGCTGGGGTGGCAATGCTTGTATCAGATAAATTAGATTTTAAGACAAAGACTATAATAAGAGATGAGGAAGGACATTATATCATACTCAAAGGGTCTGTCCAACAAGAAGATCTAACAATGGGGCACCTGGGTGGCTCAGTGGGTTAAGCCTCTGCCTTTGGCTCAGATCATGATCCCAGGGTCCTGGAATCAAGCCCTTCATTGGGCTCTCTGCTAAGCCTGCTTCCCTTCCTCTCTCTCTCTGCCTCTCTGCCTACTAGTGATCTCTGTCTGTGAAATAATTAAATAAAATCTTAAAAAAAAAAAAAAAAAAGAAGATCTAACCATTTTAAATATTTACGCCCCTTACATGGGAGCAGGCAACTACATGAACCAATTGATAAAATCAAAGAAACACATCGACAATAATTCAGTAATAGTAGGGGAAAGATCAACAAGGAAATAAAGGATTTAAATGACACAGTGGACCAGATGGACATCACAGATATATTCAGAACATTCCATCCCAAAGCCAACAGAATACACATTCTTCTCTAGTGCACATGGAACATTCTCCAGGATAGATCACATCCTGGGTCACAAATCAGGACTCAAGGGGCGCCTGGGTGGCTCAGTGGGTTAAAGCCTCTGCCTTCGGCTCAAGTCGTGATCTCAGGGTCCTGGGATTGAGCCCTGCATCGGGCTCTCTGCTCATTGGGGAGCCTGCTTCCTCCTTTCTCTCTGCCTGCCTCTCTGCCTCCTTGTGATCTCTGTCAAATAAATAAATAAAATCTTTAAAAAAAAAAAAAAAAACAAAAAAAACCCAAATCAGGTCTCAACCAGTACCAAAAGATAGGGATCATTCCCTGCATATTTTCAGGCCACAACACTCTGAAGCTAGAACTCAATCACAAGAGGAGATTTGGAAAGAACCCAATACATGGAGACTAAACAGCATCCTACAAAAAAATTGAAGGGGTCAACCAGGAAATTAAAGAAAATTTGAAAAAATCATGGAAACAAATGATAATGAAAACACAATTGTTCAAAATCTGTGGGACACAGCAAAGGCAGTCCTGAGAAGAAAGTATATAGCCATACAAGCCTTTCTCAAGAAATAAGAAAGGTTTTAGGCACACAACCTAACCCTAACACCTAAAGGAGCTGGAGAAAGAACAGCAAAGAAAGCCTAAACCCAGCAGGAGAAGAGAAATCATAAAGATCAGAGTGGAAATCAATGAAATAGAAACCAAAAGAACAGTAGAACAAATCAACAAAACTAGAAGCTGGTTCTTTGAAAGAATTAATAAGACTTATAGACCCCTGGCCAGACTTATCAAAAGAAAAGAGAAAGGACCCAAATAAATAAAATTATGAATGACAGAGGAGAGATCAGAACGAACACCATAGAAATATAAACAATTAAAACATATATTGATCAACTCTACTCCAGCAAATCTGATAATCTGGAAGAAATGAATGCATTCCTAGAGATATATAAACTACCAAAACTGAACCACGAAGAAACAGAAAACCTGAACAGACCCATAACCAGTAAGGAGATTGAAGCAGTCATCAAACATCTCCCAACAAACAAGAGCCCAGAGCAAGATGGTTTCCCAGGTAATTCTGCCAAACATTTAAAGAAGAATTAATACCTGTTCTCCTGAAACTGTTACAAAAAAATAGAAATGTAAGGAAAACTGCCAAACTCATTTTATGAGGCCAGCATTACCTTGACCCCAAAACCAAAGACCCCATCAAAAAAGAAAATTACAGACCAATATCCTTGATGGACACAGACACAAAAATTCTCACTAAAATACTAGCCAATAGGATCCAACAGTATATTAAAAGGATTATTCACCACGACCAATGGCTGCAAGGTTGGTTCAACAACCACAAATCAATCATGATCCGAAACAAGCATCCGAATGTTTATAGCAGCAATGTCCACAATAGCCAAACTATGGAAAGAACGTGGGTGTCCATCAGCAGATAAATGGATAAAGAAGATGTGGCATATATATATACAATGGAATACTATGCAGCCATCAAAAGAAATGAAATCTTGCCAGTTGCAACGATATGGATGGAACTAGCGGGTATTATGCTAAGCAAAGTAAGTCAATCAGAGAAAGACATTTATCATATGATCTCCCTGATATGAGGAATTTAATTAAGAGGCAAAGTGAGGGGCTTGAGGGGTAGGGAAGGAAAAAATGAAACACGTTGGGATCAGGAGGGAGACAAACCATAAGAGACTCTTAATCTCACAAAATAAACTGAGGGTTGCTGTGGGGAGGGGGGTATGAGACAACTCTGTAAGATCTATAGTACAACCACTATTTTTAAAATTTTTAAATACAATTTATGTAAAGCATTTTTTTAATCATGCAATAGCTTTTATTATTAAAATCTGGGTCTTAGTAAAATGCCTGGAAAATAATTTTTGATATTGTATATTTAAAATCTTGGGCAAAAATGTTTGGTTAGTAAATAAAATGCACATTATTTTCTATTTTAATAATCATTATACAAGTCTGTAAAATTTTTTAATAAAGTTGATTAAAGAATGCTTTAAATGGTTTTTTTTTCTATAACCAAATGTTTTTCTGCAGTTTTTCATAAGTAAATTTTTACAGATGGCCTCTGTGGTAACCTAGGTAATCATTTTAACTTAAAAAATATGTATTTGGAGTTTTTTGTTTTTCTTGCAAAAACTTATATTTTATTAAAAGGTAAAACTGCAAACATTTATACACACTCCCATTATGCCTTTGGGGTTACTCATGATTCGGTATGTTCTGAAATTCACTGAAAAGTGAATTTCTATCCTTTGGAGGATCTCAAATTAAAAATGGATCATTCATTAATGAATTACTAGACTCAATCCACAAACCATTCTCCTTGGCCATTATCAAGGTTCTTGAATATTCAAAATTAGACTTAAAATCTAAAGGCAACAATTTGGCCAAAAAAACAAAGACACATACACATATACACACATTTGATTCCACCATCCGAAAGGAATTCAATATCAATTTTAACTAACTCTAGGACTGACAAATGTATTTAAATGGCATTTGAGACGGTTTCATGTCCCTGGATAGATAGCTGATTTCCATTGTCTACTTAAGGAAGAACAATGTGATTAACCTATAGCTGACCAGAATATCTTAGTTCAAATACATTCAATATTTTTGTCAAATGAGTTAAAGTACCAAGAGTCTAACTATTCACAGACTTTAAAGAAATAATAATCTTAAACTGTATATTACTACAATTTGAGATTATAGTGTTGATATTCAAAAAATATAACCTCAGTAATTTTTGGAGATAAAATATTAAACAACCTTATTCTTTTCACTTAGCTAAATAAATATAAAAAACAAGTTTTAGGTTATAAAAACTAGCTTTCTCAAAAATAGACGTCTCTTTTATTCCCCCCATATTCATGTCTTGCTTTTTTAATTCCACATAAGTGAAATTATATAGTATTTGTCTTTTTCTGACTTATTTCGTATCAATCTCAAAGAACAGATTTTATCAAACGTTTACAATACACTTAATGAGTCATCTACAAAATAAAATTGGATTTTATTGGTTATTCTGTTGACTCATATTTATATATATTAATATATATTTGTCAAAACAAATTTCTTATTACTCAAGGCAGAATTTCCTTGCCATTCCCTAGGTGTGGTAAATTAGCACAGGGTGACTTTCTTTGGTGACTAGAACACTACTTAGTATGTTACATTAACTGGAAAGTATATAAAACAGCTAAAATATTTCAGAAGAAACTACTATAATTTAGTAAAGCTGTTTATTCCTTATTTTAAGCACTATAAAATCACCATCAGAAAATATTAGTGAAGTGCATTAGATTAAAATGTTGGTCATTCACAATTATAATTCTCTTTAAAGTTAGGAAGCAGATGGTATGATATGGCTATCAAAATGAAGTAAAACACTTCTTCTGATGGACTTTTTTTCTCCTTACCTTAGAAGATGAAGAATCACACTCCTGACATATCCATCCATAGCCTGTTTGTTTAGGAGACTTTTTCAAAGGGGGATCCAAACAGCCAAAATGGTAGCACAGTCTGCATTCATCACACCTGCAGGGTAAACAGATTTATGGTATATCTAAATAGTATTAAAAAAAACTATCTTTTTCAAAGACAACTGGCAAATTACTATACATTTCAACATGGTTAATTCTATGCTTAGTTCACAAAATTATTAAATGAATGTCTATGACAAAGACAATCTAAACCTGAAATAAATGTTTTAGGAAAAAGCAAAATACAGGAATAAACTTAACAAAGTAAATATAATTTAGAACACTTTGATAGTAAAAATGTTAAGAACATGTGAATGAATGTACATGTATAGCCAAATGTGTTCAAAACTAACATAATTTCACTTTGAAATTCAAAAATTAATCTTACCCATTAGCTTAAAAACATTTAATATAAGATACATATAATTCTAGATTATAAATTCAATCTAATACATTGTAATTACTTAAAAAAAACTTAAGGTGTAATCAATCCTATGCAATTTATACCTTATTATACCTTATCACTCTTCCTCCAAGTTAAGGTAGATTGTAAATGTATGGTCTAATGTTTACAGCATGCTAACACAACCTAGCAAAAAAACCATCCTAAGAATGTGGTATCATTTTTCTCAAATATAAATATTCTCAAAATTTACCTGTCACTTTCTCTCAATGCATTTGGGTTTTCAAAGTACTTCCTAGTACACCTTAAAGCTTATGAACAAATATTTTGATAGTGTCTTTGCCACCTATGATGTACAAAATCTAAGAAAACTATCATACCTATTCTTCGTTTCAGACAATCTCATCCTGCTGACAATGAAGAAAGATCTGCATTATTTCATTGTTTTGTAAAAAAAAAAAAATTGCATCAGTTGGAAAAACAAGACCAAAATTTGACAGCAAATAACAAATATGTATACATGTTATAGAAAGGATTATATCCTCATTTTTTTTGTGCTCTTTTAACTTAAGATACTTTTCTTCAATCTATCAGATTCTCTTTGTATACGGTTTCTCTTACTGATTTAAATATTGAGAAATCCACAACTACGAAACCAAGAAAAAAATTTTATAATACATGTTATCACTTGAATAAGATATCAAATTACTATTCAATAACCTTTATTAGCAAAAAGGGGGAAGGAACTAGTGCTATAAACCACACATAAAGAAAAACAATTGTTTTTCACAATAAAGGGGACTATAAACCTCCATTTATATAAAAATTTCAAACATGCTACCAAATCCAATTGTCCAAAGACCCATTTTAGAAATCAAGAGTTTCAGAAAGTTAGCCAATTAGCCAAGTTATTCAGTTATAAAGAAATTTAAAACATAATACATCACAAGTTTATGCATTTCTTCCTCTAGAACTTTCTCTTTATGAATGAAATAAACTTACGTACTTTTCCAAAAACCTTTTTTTAGACTCAAGACACAGCCTTAGAAAAAACTGTCTACCATAATTCTAGCTACATGAAAAATAAAATCAAACAGGAATAACAGCATTTTATTTACTATGCCATTATAAATAAACCAAAGGATATTTAAAAGTCAAATTATTCAAATACCTGTTGTTCTAGCATTAAGAAAAATTACAGATAACATATAGCTAACATCAAATGTAACATAAAGAGACTAAATAGCAAGCCCACACAATTTTATGTTCTTTCTTGTCAATTCAACTTATTTACCTTTCAATAGTTAGAACTTCAATTACTTGACATATAGTTACAGGAACCTTCAGAATATGAGTACTTCTGAATTTATGAGGAGGTTGAGACTTCTAGACAGCTGAGTGCATATTCCTTCAAGCATAAAACTAGTATTTCAATCATCTTTGATGGGAAATTTAAAAAGAATCACATTCTTTGCTTCATCAAGAAAATACATTAAATATAATTTACTTTGTCATCTCAGGGTCATGAATACAAGTAACACATGTCGCTATGTCTAGCAGAATGCCAGCCTTTTATGTTTGGAGTACTATCCAACTGCTGTTCTGTTTGAATTCTCATATTCAACTTCTTATAGGTTTTCAGGGTCCTCACTTGCTTGAAAAGTATCAGCTACTGCTTTCTGATATTGTGACCCTATTTGTCTAAGCATTTCCCGAACAATAATTTGTTGTGGATTTAGAAAACAAATCTTAAAACCTCAGTAAAACTATGCAAACAGACAATTAAAAGACATGAAAATGAGAACTTCTACTGAGTTAAGTATACTGACTCAATTTTGGATAATAATAATCCTTTATGCTTCACTTCAGGTTTTTGCGCAATGTTCCTAAGAGTTCAGATTGCCAATCTGGGCTCTTGATAGGTGAAGAGTTATGGCATTAATGTTTTCCTAGTTCATATCAAATTACAACCTAATTATTGCATATTTACCTTAAAGCTGTGTTAGCTAACTTGAAATTATGATTTATAGTGTATAACTCACATCAAGCACCGTAATCAATATAAAGGTAAATTTTAATTTATTTTTCACATTCATCAGTGCAGGTGATTCTTCTTGTTATATCTATGTATTTCCAGCTAATGAACTTAAAAACAAGTATGCTACACTGATAGAGTTCCAGTTTGTACCAGATTCCAATTTATTGTAAAATCAAGTTACCAGCTCAAGAATAAATGCACAGAGAAAAGAAAGGTTTTATATGCTAAATTTGTTACATGATAATGAAGTATATGCCATTTGGAAATAACATAATCCTTACTGAGTACTTCATTAGTAATACCTTTTAGAATGACTTAATCTCCATATGGAACTCTAATGTATTTGTAATGGGTCTCAGAGGAAAGGCAAAATTTGCTTGTCAGAATTAGGGGGATGTTATAAGAGTTCTCTAAAGTTATAGCTCACTCACCAGGAAATAAAAACTGCAATTGCAAGACTAAATAACAAAAAAAGAATAGTTAATATACTTAGGAACTGTCAAAATCCAGGAAAGAAAAACACAAAGAGAAATAAATCAATCTTGAAATCACATTCTGTTAATAAATATGCAAATTAAAGCTCTTTCTATAAATGGCTTAAATTATTTCCATGTGGAAAAAGTACTATTATTTCTACATTAGAATACTGAGGACATCCATAGTTTTACGTGCTGGTAACAAAAATATCCTCGATGATACAAAGTAAACTCCAACAGGATTTGTAAGAATTAATACATCATAGACAAATTCAAGGATACCATTAAGAACTTAAGAAACCGAGGAACAATGTAGATGGTAAAAATACTGGATTAATTATTTCATTCACACACACTCCACTTTGAAACTTAAGCAACTTCTGTCAGCCAATAAATTCTGGCCATGTTACAAATTTAGATCTCTTTTAAAAATTGAAAAGCAGAAACTCCTAAGGGTCTGCAATCATTCTGCTATCTAAAAGGTGAATCAAAGTTGAAGTAGTTATTGATCAAGTTATTATTTATGGTCTCTACTATTTTTCACATATACCTGGAAACACATAACTACAGCACATAATATATATACCTAATTAATCAAAAATAGTGAATACAATGTTTTAAAATCTTTTCCAAGAGCAGTCATTGACCCACAAATGATATAACACAATATACTTTATTAAAGAACACAAATGTCTTTGTAAAAAATAAAAAAACAGATTATAATACCAATAGCACATATACTAAGTAGAAAGGCAGTATCTTAAAATATTTAAAAGAGAATATTAAATTAACCTATAAATAAATACTATGGATTTTTTAAATAACGTACAAATTGAATGCTTAAAGAAGTATCCTTTAAACACCTAATAAATATTGTACACGTTAACACTATAGGGCATTCTAAAATCACAGTTTTAATAGATAAAATGAATCCCACTTATTAAGATGAAAGGAAACCTGATTTTTAAATTAGATTATTACTAAATATAACTTCCTAGGTATCAGATTCATAAAGTATACAATGTAAATAATAAAGCAGATATAAACACAATTCTATATGTATTTAAAATACTTACTTAGTATATGGTTAAGTATAGCACCCTAGACAAAGAAGAGGAAGAAAATGACCTATGTTCATGTCTAAGATCCATACAACATGCAGTCCTTGGTTTACCTGATTACCGAGGACATGAATACAAGTAAAAAGAAACAACTGATTTATTTCTGCCTATACCAAGAAAGAGGCTAAAAACCAATATTCCAAAGGATTTCTTTAACCCTCTTAATTTCCAATTGATAATTTCATTAGAATACACTAAATAATTATTTTTAAACTAACTGAAACAATTGAGTGCACCTCCTATGCATGTAACTTATAGCCAACTTACAAGCTAAATTTCAGAAGAAGAAAAATCCATACATGGGACTTGAAAAGGAATGTACATTTTTTTTTATCAAGTTGATTCATAATCACAACTATTTTTTATGTCAAGGAACATTTTATTTAGGTCCATGTCTATATACGGTAAAATACTGATTGAAAATATATACTATTACATCTCTTCACTCAAAAGGAAACAGACTAAATATTGAGAGAACTGATGGGCTGGGGTTCTTTACTTTTTCATGATCTCTGTGCAAAACTTCTATATAAGAAAGATCAAAAGAATTAATATTAACATTACTTAAATAAAATTCACTAGCAGCTTAAAACACCTACACAAATCTATTAATGGTAGTGATAGATTCTTTCATTGAATAGTAGCCAATTATTTCAATTACTCATATTAACAGATGGAGAAAATGCTGCATTGTGGCCCATGAGTTAAATAACTTTTAAAATAATACAAGCTTAAACAAAATTTTGTATTCTACCAATCATAATAACATTTCATATCAGTAAAGACATTTTACTCCTTGTATTTTACAATTCCAGTGCAAACTATCTATATGACCATTTTCTAAATGAAATAATTCGAAAACGTACTTTAGATCATATCTCACAAATATAAGACTAATGTGGAGATCTTCAACATTTTTCCTTAGTGCCACTATAGACCTCTATTTTTATCACAGGCAATAATGAATGAATGAGTGGTAAGAAAGACAAAAATACTCTTTACCCATGAAAGTATATTAACTGAAAAAAGTATCTGGATAATTACTGAAATCCAAATTCATATTTAATGATAACTAAAATAATAACATCAATTCAGTTAGCTACATCTGTAACAGCCAGATTACAAGATCCAAAGGGAAACAAAAAAATAAAACATGAAACAAAAAGAATTCATATAAAAATACATAATTAAGGTCAAGTACCGCCTCATAGCATGAGAGAATGATGAGACATTTCCATACCTGAAACACGTCTGCTTTGTTTTTTAATAAACTGATCTCCATCTGCTCATGCCCTTGGAAATTTTTTAGCAGTACAACCTGCTGTGCTCAAGCCCCACATAACTTTGTATCTCCCTGCTCATAATTAACTAATTATGCTCTAATCAATAGTGTAGATCCTGATTTTACAATGTAAATCAGATAAATGAGATGATAGCTGGGGGTCAATCTCATTTTATTTACAAAACCCAGCATGAACATCCAATTTCATTATATCTTATGTACCTGAACAGCAGTGAATCTTATCAGCAGGTCTGCAGAAAGTCTTAAGAGTGAGCACTGGGAGAAAGAGGCCTATGTTCTTACAGAGAAAGTATTTGCAAACCATGTCCATCTCAGAAATACTTTTAATCACAATCCTTAATAGTATGTAATTTTACAAAGTGCTGACTCAGACAGGTAGGAAAAAAATCTATCTTCATATACATGCAACCCTAAAGCTGAGTCTCTCAAACAAGTTTCAATTGTCAAAAATAGTTTCAGAAGATAAAAAAAAATTTTTTAAACATTACATTCCACTCTGCCGTAGAAAGTCCTTCTACAACTCCTTGAATAGATTTTGCTGAAATATTCATAAAATAATTCCATATTGTGAATCAAGTAAAAGAGTGGTAAATTTTGTAAAATAAGGAACACTGTTTAAAAAAGAGTGGTCTCATTAAGTGATAGGAAGTATAAACAACGAAATAGGATAATGACAATAACTGATTATTATTTATTGGTCACTAATCTATTTTTAATATCATCAGTGTAAAATCAGATAAACATCAAGCAATACATGAATAATGATGGTATGTAAGTGATACATAAATATCCTTTCTAAACTAAAGATGGATAAAGGTTAAAGCTAACCCTTGCATATTCAAACATAACCCGAATTTCCAACCTTTTTTCAAATAAACAAAGTAGTGAATTATGTACAAAGGCTATGTTCTTTGACTAATTTCATAAATTAGTTACATAAAATAGTGTTGTCCCTATAATAATTAAAATTAAAAACTTAAAAAGTAAAAAAAAAATTGCTTAAATGAATTTGTAAAAAGAAAGACAGTGTATGTTATAGATACAGCTCCTATAAACTTATCTAGAAACAAATATTTTTGGAAAACTTAAGGGCTCTTTTAAAGACATTAATGCCATCTTCTATCAATTATGTAACCACAACACAATGATTCTTTTAAAAACTATTATATACAAATGGTTCTCAAAGTGGTGGTCCCTGGCCATCAGTATCACTCAGGAACTTGTTAAAAATGCAAATTTTCAAGCCTCATCCCAGACCTACTGAATCAGAAACTGGAGGGAGACAGGAGGAGTAAGGTAGGGAAGAGGATAATAAAAAGATGGAATGGACAGCAATCTGTGTTTTAACAAATCCTTCCTGTGACTCTGATGCACTATAAAGTTTGAGAATCACCACTATATACTACTATGTCATTCTTTCTGTACTTCTGAATCACTTAATTTCCTTCCTGATAGAATTAGTGTATTTTTCCTCTCTCTGCTTTGTGAGAAATAGCCATCATTTACCTAACCTACCGATTTCACACATCTGTGAAATATGTATCATTTTGTACCTATTTTTTTTAAGGGCACATTAATATCTCCTTTGAATAGGAATTGGACCAATCATGGAAACGAGTTAATTATATACTGTGGAAATATGAGAGCACTCAGGAGATTATGAGGAGAAAATGTTTAATTCTACTCCCTTTAAAAGTTCTCTTACATGTTTGCAGTACCAATGATCTTATGAATTATGAGATTTGTATTTGTGATGTGTGACAAAGATTTTAGGGTTAGCAACAAATATGGAATAGCATATCTACCACTGAAGATTTTAAGATAGAGAATGATGATTATGTAGTATTCTAATTAAAACCAGGTGGAAAGGATTTTGAATAGTGACACCAAAACCACAAGGCTTAATGGTTTCTCAAAAAATCTAAAATAAAATGACCCACTAGTAATTTCTTACCATATATCAAAGGAGGGTGAGGAACATTAGCATATTCTTTTAAGGAAATGGCAATCTGTCATTTTACTTATTATCTATTACAATTAAGCAACAGTAATAATTATCAATTTTCTCTTCAGCTTACATAGAGATAATGAGTCCTTATTCCAGAAAAAAAAATGCCTACTGGTTTTGCTACATGCTATTTATTAATAATTTTCCTCCAATGTTAAAAGATCTTTTGAGAAGTTAATAATCTCAGTTTATACATATTGTATATACATATTTCTTTTATTAAACATCTTATCCAATAAGGTTCCTTACTGTAACTACAGATTACTGGCATACAGCAATTTCATACTTGCACTTGCTTTTGCTTATCTAAACATCGCCTATTCTATTCCTAAAGTTTAAGCTATTTTCAATTGCCACTATACCTGAAAAGAAGTCCAAACCACATTTATAAATCAGGAAATTTCAAGAAACAAGTTAACAATTACATGTATATGTACATTTTAATTTCAGCCAAGAGTCTCTTCTAAATCAGTTCAAGATGGAGTGATGGAATATTCAACATATTTCTGTCGTTGATTTAAAACTGGATCATTAAAACTTGAAGATCAAATTTTAATTCTGTAAACCTCTGGAAAAATATAGATGTTGATGAAGATCTTTCAGTTGGCAGGTTGTATAGTCATTAAGCTTTGAATCTCCCTCCTTATTTCATAACCTCAAATTTAAGGTCACGAAAAATAAAATTATATCGAACACAGAAAGTTCGTATTAAATCAATGAAGACTGAATAAAATTGGGTATTACTAAAAAATATCTAGAGATCAACACAGATATATTTTACTAATGAGCTTAAAATTTGAAGTTGTAAAAGTTTCATGCTAATAATATTAGTGCTTTCACACTAGGACTAATGAGCCCAAACTAGAATGGCATATGCCTCACAAGTTTTTCACGTTTGCTGAATATTATAAATAGGAATAACCATTAAATAAGAGTCTATAGTTGTTTCCCAATGTAATATTTCACATATGAATATATGTTTTAAATTGGATGAAATAGAGTAGCAGACTAGTGGAATGCATTGTCTTTCTTGTTTGTTACTGGTATTGTTCAACAACAATGAGTAGCACATTGCATTTAAGTCCCACAGGCTTCCAAAACTCTTCAGTAAGTCCAAACACTGCATATCATCATTTGCCAAAGAAGCAAGAGGGAAAGACATTACTTAATAGGACAATTCTGACAAGACATTATCTACCATTATTAAACAATGCACATATCAAATGTTTCTGATTAGTGCAAGGAAAAAAAAAAAAGAAGAAGAAGAAAAATATAGAAAAAAATCCACACAGGCAAATTAACTGCCTTGTCAGTCCAAGCAACAAACCAATCAATTACATTCTATCCAAACCTGACAAGCAAAGGCAACTTTTTGCAGTGATAAGCTTATGGGAAGGACAAGATAGCTGTTCTCCTTTACTTTATGTACTCTATTGAGAGTGTTATCCACATTTTTAAAATCACACTTATAAAAGAGGTTTCCAGGATTGCCTCCGAGGATGAGCTGTGGCAGAGTTGGGTCTCATGAAGGGTATCTACACAGTAAAGTGATAAGAAAAGAACATTAACATTTAAAGATCATAGCAGCTCTGTACTATGTCTTATGAAACATACTAACAATACCACAGTAGATTCAAATAACATGATTTGGTCCAAAGAGATAGATACCCTAAACCTAAATGCCATGATCTTGTACAGGTTCTTACTGTTTAAAATGGAATCATATTATCCTTTGAAACACTGAGTTGCCTCCTCTTATATTATTAGTATTGTTATTATTAGCTAAAGTTGCAAATTAAATCTATCTTACTAAAACAAAAAAGAAAACATAAAAATGTTGGAGAGTTTATATTTACACAAGCAAATACGTATTTGATCAATAAATGTTTCAAGAAATAGCAGTTTGCTCTTTTTTCTTCAACTACGGCAATTTAGCAAATGCTTGTGAAACTGCGGAAGGCATATTGAATGCAACTGTGCTGAAAACAATTACACCTAATTGCCATGTTACAGTAGGGCTGGTTCTGCTCGACTATAGTCTCAGGGAGGACGTTTTCAAATGATATCTGTCCCCTGGGCCTACACTGCCTACCTTTGTTAAGGAATATAATAGAAATGCTTGGCTACAAGTATAAAATGTATATCCTGAACTAGCTATTTTAGTGGACTGTGCAACAAAAATGGCAGAGAAAATACCTCACTGTGAAGACCAGGAAGATTATGAATGTACTAATTTTAGCCAGATTTTCAACACTCATTCACCTGCATTTATTTCTCAAAACTTTTTCTATTGTTTGTTGATTATTTCACTAGCAACATGTATTCATTTGCTACCTTTGTGCCTTTATTTTCAGAGGAGAAATGTTAGGTGCTTAGTGATTAGAAGAGCTTTTTTTTTTTCTACTGTGGTAAACACAGAAATTTATTTCCTTCAGGTATCTGTCTGTACCTATATAGATGAGGTGAAACTGTCAAAGTAGTCACACATCATAGAGAAACTTCATTTTAGTATTTAATTCTGCTAGAAAGATGTGTTTAATGCTTCTAAGTTCCATTGAGAAAAAGAAAGTGAAAAGTGGCACATCACAGACAAATATAGCACTACTGAGAAGAGCTACAACACCAAGCTGAATAATTTCCAAAGAAAGCAAAAACAAAACTGTACAAGAAAAAAAAGAATATAATGTGAAACATAGTTTTCAGAGAAATGTACTTATCACCATATGAGAAATAAACAGAAAGAGCTAAAGTCCTTTGTCAAATAACAAAGACATAGGAAGAGCTGAATTCCCTTGCTGAAAAGTCATAGCGCTAACTTTTCTCAGTGCTTCAGTCTCTCAGAGCTTTAAGCATATTCTGAATGTGATATTCTGAGAAGTGCTTCGTCTGCAACTTAAGTACTACATAAACATAATGTAAGTGAAGAAAGCACACCATTTACCAAAGAAGTATAATTAAATCTTAATTACATGTACAAATGATGGAGATTAGCAGATAATCCAAAAGATGTATCTGTATTTAACTTTGAAAGGAATTTGAACATAAAAACATTAGATATCATGGAAATCTGTTTTAAACCCCAGTGAAATCTAACTTGAATTTTAACTTTGAAAAACACTAAAAAGCTATTGCTAATATTCTATCCTACAGTTTCACTTAATATTCTAAATTTCCCTTGAAGCCAGAATAAGCAGTGTGACTTGTCTGGGCTACTATCTTCCTAGGACAAAAGCCTGTGGTCTTTTACATCAGAGATCAAGTTGTGGCTTTGTATTTGTTCCATATGTATCTAGTAAGCTTACTTAAAAATTACTGTAGAAAAAAGTAATTATTTTCAAAGGGCTTCCCTGATGCATATACCAGTAGTCTGTATCTTATATAGTTAGAATTGCCTGCCAAAAAGCATTTGACCCAATAAAGTCAAATATGCTAACACAGTGTAGTCTAGAGAGGCAGTATACCTAATGATTATGTAGAACATAAGCTACATAGTCAAGACTATTTAGACTCAAACCCTAATTCTACCACTTTCCAGCTGTGTGATCTTGGACAAGTAATTCTTCTTGGTTCCCTCTCCCATAAAATGAAGATAAAAATCTGTATCTCTTTCCTGGGATTACATGAGATAAAATATGAGAAACACTAGCACACAGAGTGCCCCATAAAAAACACTCAGTAGGGGCACCTGGGTGGCTCGGTGGGTTAAGCCTCTGCCTTCAGCTCGGGTCATGATCTCGGGGTCCCGGGATCGAGCCCCACATCGGGCTCTCTCCTCAGCAGGGAGCCTGTTTCTCCCTCTCTCTCTGCCTGCCTCTCTGCCTGATTGTGATTTCTCTCTGTCAAATAAATAAATAAAATCTTAAAAAAAAAAAAAAAAGCACTCAGTACATCTCAGGAACTAAAAGAAGAGCAGCAGATTTATCAAGTAGTATAAGTATTTATTGGAAGGGAAAAATTTATGTTTTAATACATAATTTATATAGTTTCAATATAGAATTGGAATAATTTCTATTTCATGATGCTTAGTATCTCTGTACCTCAGTTACCTAACTTCCAAAATGGAGATGTGCCTACCTCATAGGACTGTTGTAAATACTGAATGAGATCATACATTTAGAGAGCAAAGAATAGTGTTTGGGACATAGGAAATATCTAACATTAGGATTATTTAAATTCCCAGCCCATAAAGACTTTAAAATAACATTTTTAGGGTTTAATTACAAATGTTAAAAATATAAGATTCTTATACATTATTATCTAGTTACATCTATCAACTAAAAAATTCATAACCAATGTTATTTTCAAATTTATTTCACCTCTAATTTCATTAATATTGTTTATTTCCTAAAACTATGCAAAACCAATACAAATCGAAACCTTGTTATACAAGGAACAGATGAAACAGGATGTTTGATTAAAAAAAGAAAGAAAAACCAGAAAAGATAGTTGGTTTCTAATACTAGGAATTGGATTATGCTTATTTTGTATGACTCCAAAAACTGAAATTATTAAGGAGAGACATGTCAATCACTTAAGAGAAACTGCCAACCAACAGACCTGCCTTAAGAGGAAATGGATTTCTTATACACTTCTATCCCCCACAGCAACTCATTCCCTGTCTCTTAGTAGTGATACTGGGCAGATGATTCAATTATCAGGTGAATGGTGGATTACATGCTTTGAGATTCTTTTCAGGACTGTACAGTGTTTATTCTGGAGCTTCTTCAAGTTACAAAAAGTTACAAAATTTGAGAAAAAATGAGATTGATGCCTTTATTTCACAAATGAGAAAAATACTTTAGAGATAACTTAATTCAAGGTCATTTATCTAGCCAAAAGCAGAACTGTGGCTTGGGTTCCAGTGTTCCCACACAATTTAAAATTTAATACATAATCCCATCCATATAACTTAAAATATTAACACATTGTCATAGAAAATAAGTAAAAGATTTCAAAAATAAATTTTACTGAAAAATAGATGAATGAATGAGAAATATTTCACTGCTATATATGCTTCTGTTTACTACTCTAAAATTACTCCAGAAATACCACACTTCACTATGTAATTAATATATACCATGTTCAGGCTTTTGTTTTCTTTAAATGCAAATTACTTGTTTATAATGTATTTAATTTAAAAAGAAAAATAAAATCTAAAAATTCAAACACCGATAACATGAAACATACAAATATTTATGGAATCATGCAAAGTCAGTTACAGGTTAAAAGTTTCAATTAATATAGATCTAAAAGTCAAAGAACGTCATATTAAATACTGACTGTGTAAGGCAAATTAGCCAACCTACACATCTAACAAAATTCACTAAATCAACTTAGTTATAAAAGAAAAAATATAATGAGTAAAACACCTTCTTTTTAATGTAATTTTATCAGAATATCACCTTAATAAGAAAAATTACCTTCATTATCTAAGTATTATGAAAATTAAACATCTCTTTCCAAATTTTTGCTAGTAGAAAAACTTTCTTAAAAAATAACCAAAGTTTTCTTCACCAGACCCAGTTTATTTTCTAATTTCCTCTTTAGGATCTAATCTTTTTATGATGTACAATACAGCATCATTTTATGTTCAAAGACATTAACTTAAATCACTGATCATTGTTTTTTATAAACCCAGGTCTAAAGCAAAAAGGCAACATTCTTGGTGGTAGGAATGGCCAAGTAGCTTCTACAAGTGGTGATATAAAGCATTGAATTTTAAATTTTAGACTGTCATGCCCATAAGATTTAACTCTGTTATCCTAAGTCTGTTCAGTAAATGTTCATAAGAGCCTTGGAAAATTGCATTTGGAAAATAACATAAAGCACAGCCGGGTCAAGTGGAGAATAAAGAAGCAGGAGAACAGTTGGCCTACTCTGTGAGCTTTCTACATTGACTGGAGTTGAGGTTTAAGCCATTTTACCAGGCAAGAGAAAGATCCAAAGGTTTGGAGGATCTGAAATATATTACAGCTACAGAATGCAGTTACATACTAACAGTAAAAATGGATAGAGCCAAACCAAACAATGGAATCCATGGAGAGCTAATCAGAAGTAAGAAACACAGAGAGAAGGCAAGAGAAAACACTGAAGCAGCCAAATAGAACAGTGAAACAAAGTAACATAGTAGAGAACAGTGAAACAGATATTGAGAAAGATCTCAAGGAAGCCACAAGAATGAAAAGGGGAGGGAATGGATATCAAGAAATGTTATGATGGAAAATTGTTTCCAAATTATTCTGATATTTCTAGTTTTCAAATAATACACAATAGCTATATTTAAAAAATTTTTGGAACAAAGTCATAATTATGAATAAAAGTAAATATATTAAGATGCTATAAGATTAAAGGAATTTAAACTCTTAGAATTTTTTGTATTTTTATAATGAACAAAATTTAAAATGTTTCCATGTACATGCCTTTAATTTTTAAAAAAGATTTATTCATTTATTTATTTGAGAGAGTGAGAGAGTGCACAAGTAGGGAGGAGGATCAGAAAGTGAGGGAGAGGCAGAACCCTGACTGAGCAAGGAATCTAATGCAGGGCTCAATCCCAGGACCCTGGGATCATGACCGGAGCCAAAGGCAGAGGCTTAACTGACTGAGCAGTCCAGGCGCCCCTGCCTTTAACTTTTTTTTTTTAATTAACAGATTTTATTTTTCAAAGTTTTAGGAAAATTGAGTGGATATACAGAGATTCACATATACTTCTCTCTCTCTCTCTCTCTCACACACACACACACACACACACACACACACTCCCTTTAAATTTAAAGTTTTTATATAATGGGCACTTTTGATACCTCAAGGAAGAAAAAATGAAAAAGAAGTATGTCAGGTAGAAATAGAGGAAGAAACAAACATGCTGAGATTTGGGAATGTACACACTTCATTGATTCTTATTTAGTGTAATGATACTGGACAAGTCTCTGAATTACAACAATGAAGATAACAATGAACTTTTGAATATTTAAAGGGAAGGGAGATTTTCATAGGAAACTGAACTAGCCTTAACCTCACCTCTGGCATCAGTGTGTGTTTCAAGATTCTTACATTAATTGTGAAGAAGTAAAATAATATTTGAAGAGTGTCAGTGATACAATAAGGATACATACTGTAAACCCTAGGGCAAATATTAATTCTTAAAACAGAGTCTAATTAATAAGACAACAGTGGAGATAAGATAGAATCATAAAAAAAATACTCTAGGCAAAAGCAGGCAGAAAAAGAATAAAAAATAACAAAGAACTGATAAAATAAATAGAAAACAATACCAAGATGGTAGATCGAAATCCAACCATATCAATAATGACATTAACTCTAAATGGTGTTACCTCATGAAAAGACTGAGATTGTGAAATTGGATAAAACAGCAAGTTCCAACTATATGCTGTTTACTTGAAATACAATCCATTTTAAATATAGTCTGTATACCTGATTATTTATATATGTATGGAGGTATATATATATCATAATTATAAATATATAGCTATTTTTTTAAAGATTTTATTTATTTATTTGACAGAGAGAGTGAGCACAGGCAGATAGAGTGGCAGGCAGAGGCAGAGGGAGAAGCAGGCTCCCTGTCGAGCAAGGAGCCCGATGTGGGACTCGATCCCAGGATGCTGGGATCATGACCTGAGCCGAAGGCAGCTGCTTAACCAACTGAGCCACCCAGGCGTCCCTAAATATATAGCTATTTTAAGCATAAAGATATAGTTAAAAGTAAAAAAGGGTAAAAGATATACCATGCAAACAGCAATCAAAAGCTTATTGGAGTGCCTATAGTACCATCAGACCAAGTAAGCCTCAGAACAAGAATATTACCAGATATTAAAAGGGACATTATATTGATAATTCACTAAGAAGAAATAAGTATAAATAATAATGTATAAAGCAAATGCTAATAAAGCTGAAAGGTGATATAAACAAATCTACAATTATAGTCAGACTAATACTCTTCTCTTAGTAATTAATAGTATAAGTAGATAGAAAGTAAAGTATAAAAGTAAAATATGTATAAAAACACTTGAACAATATATCAACCTATTTTTATAGGACATTCCATTCAACAAGTGATGAATACACATTCTTTTCAACTTTACATGAAATAAACCTCAATGAATCTGAAAGAATTGAAATCATATAAAATATGTTTATGATACTATTTTGGCCAAGAGAACTGTGTTTCCTCACTAAAGGCTCTAAAAGTCAATGATCAGTTTCAACTAGGAATGAACGGTACTCCATCTTAAAAAGACTTTAAGAAACCCAACTCATTTGGGTTGGATCAGTCAATATGTGAGCTGATGCAAAAAAAAGGCAGGGGATGTTTTAACTCTGAGGTACCATATCGATGTTGTTCACTTCTGATTTGCGCGCGCGCGCGTGTGTGTGTGTGTGTGTGAAAGAGATGCAGTTGGGGGTGGGGCAGAGAGAAAGAATCTCAAGCAGGCTCCATACGCACTATAGAGCCTAAGGCAGGGCTCACTCTCACACTCCTGAGATCATGATCAGAGGTGAAATTAAGAGTCGGATGCTCACGGACTGAGCCACCCAGGTGCTTCTATTCACCTCTGAATTTCTGGAACTAAGTCTAGCATCTGGTACAAAGGTACATGGAATAATTATTTGCTGAATGAATGTTTTTCTAAAATGTTCTACCAAACAGGGGCGCCTGGGTGGCTCAGTGGGTTAAGCCGCTGCCTTTGGCTCAGGTCATGATCCCAGGGTCCTGGGATCGAGCCCTGCATCGGGCTCTCTGCTCAGTGGGGGGCCTGCTTCCTCCTCTCTCTCTGCCTGCCTCTCTGCCTGCTTGTGATCTCTGTCAAATAAATAAATAAAATCTTAAAAAAAAAATGTTCTACCAAACAGTTTGAACTTAGTACATTAAAAGGGTGAATCTAAGGGCCAGAGTGAGAACTGGCATAGGTACTATCAGGTATCTAGTACCTGTGAAGCTTTGTAAAACCACAGATACCCAAATTCCACTCCACAGATTGAGAATCTACCAATTCAGAATCTCCAAGACTGTGATATTCAATTTTTTTTTTTTGTTTTGTTTTGTTTTTGGTTATCCTTTCTAAAGGTGATTTGCATCCTTAGCAAGCTTAAAACCATTATCTTAGGGCTTCAGCTAAAAGGATTTCTGGAATAAAACAGTGGTTCTCAAAGTATGCCCAAACTTTCAAAATCAGCATTAACTGAGAACTTGTTATAAATATAAATTTTGAGGTACCACCCTAGGAAACTCAAAACAAAATTCTGGGGTTTAATAATCCTCTTAGGTGGTTTGAATGTACCCTGAAGATTAAGAACTTCCACTTATGATGGCTGCATAGTATTCCATTGTGTATATATACCACATCTTCTTAATCCATTCATCTGTTGATGGATATCTAGGTTCTTTCCATAGTTTGAAATGAAATCTTGCCATTTGCGACAACATGGATGGAACTAGAGCGTATCATGCTTAGCGAAATAAGTCAAGCAGAGAAAGACAACTATCATATGATCTCCCTGATATGAGGAAGTTGTGATGCAACATGGGGGCTTAAGTGGGTACGAGAAGAATAAATGAAACAAGATGGGATTGGGAGGGAGACAAACCATAAGTGACTCTTGATCTCACAAAACAAACTGAGGGTTGCTGGGGGGAGGGGGTTTGGGAGAAGGGGGTGGGATTATGGACATTGGGGAGGGTATGTGCTTTGGTGAGTGCTGTGAAGTGTGTAAACCTGGTGATTCACAGACCTGTACCCCTGGGGATAAAAATATATGTTTATAAAAAATAAAAAATTAAACATGCAAAAAAAAAATTAAAAAAAAAACAAAAGAACTTCCACTTAAAGTAGAGCAAATAGAGCTGGTATGAAGAAAAAACAAAGTGGCATAGAAAGAAAGTTAAATTACTACTTCTGCTGCTACTACTACTACTACTCTTAGTAGTAAGAGACAAATTACAAGTATTTCGTAACTTTACTTAAGGTTGACCAAGCTGACATTCAACTACTCAAAGACGAGTTTTATTTACATGGAGTTATTTTGGTAATGAAAACAAATCTTAAAAGAACAAGCAAACAAATAAACCATAGAATACAGTACTATCTCATCTTGAGGATTTCCTACTTGGCAGTTAAATTACTTTGGACTTAGTGTGTGACCCAAGGACACCTTAGTGTGTAAACCAAGGACACCTACAGCCAATTCTTTCAGTTCCACCATTCCTTCCCCACCTCCCCCCCAAATTTTTTCAGTTCCTCCATTCTTCTAGAACATGATTTCCTGCTAGCCCTTCAGTATCCATTCAGAGACACAGTCATTTACTTAAAAGTAAAGGTAGTAAAGTTAGGATTGGATAATTCAGTTATACAGAACAAATCTTTAACAGTTACCAAATCTATAACAGTTATCAAATATATTTCCAGTGTTTGATTCCTCTCTATTATTTATAATCCCATAACTTTAAATGCATTCTGGAGATTTCTAGTTAACACTCCTAAAAAGGAATCTCACAATTCCCTATAATACCATTCATTATTTTGTTTCCAAAAATTAAACATGGCTGCTCATCTTTCTGTTACTAGTATCGTGATTCTTTCCAATTAGTTATCTTGAAGTCAGTCAGCTGGGTTAGTCAGTCATCCTTTTAGGAATATTTCCATGATCTTCTAAGTTCTTATGTCTCTTATATAACCTCCATAATAACAATTTCATGGATGAATAAATGAATGGGTTTTAATATCCTTAATAAATAGGAGGCAGATTAGAAAATAAATCTGAGACTAAACATAGGAATCTTATTTAAAAAATAAAGAACAAAGAGATTTCATAATTTATTTATAAATGAAAGCTTCAAAAGAATAGTCAAAGAAATCTTTGGGCCATGTGCTCAATGCTGTAAATGAAACTCAGCTTTCCTTTTAAAAAAACATTTATATTGGGGCACCTGGATGGCTCAGTGGTTTAAATCTCTGCCTTGGGCTTAGGTCGTGGTCTCAGAGTCATGGGATCGAGCCCCACATCCGGCTCTCTGCTCAGCGGGGAGCCTGCTTCCCCCTCTCTCTCTGCCTACCTCTCTGCCTACTTGTGATAGCTTTCTCTGTCAAGTAAATGGATAAAATCTTAAGGAATAAAAAATTATATTTACAGGCCATGTCACAAGAAGATTCTTGATATAACCAGGCAATTTTCCTTTTTCTTTTTTTTTTTTTTTAAGATATTTATTTATTTGACAGAGAGAGACACAGTGAGAGGGGGAACACAAGCAGGGGAGTGGGAGAGGCAGAGGCAGGCTTCCCGCCAAGCAGGAAGCCCGATGCAGGGCTCTATCCCAGGACCCTGAGATCAGAACCTGAGCCGAAGGTAGACACTTAAGGACTGAGCCACCCAGGCACCCCATAACGAGGCAATTTTTCAGTTCCTTAATAAATGACATAAATGAGTACCTGACAAGAGAAATTTGGGACTGGAAGACTTTAGTCACTTAAAAGAAAAGTTACTGACTGATGTAATTTCACTTGGATGTACCTAAATCCCATTGATTTAGTTTTTCCTAGGCCTACCTTCCTTGTGCAGCTGTGTCTATCGGATTTCATGAGCAATTACAGGGAATGTCTAACAGTTTCTTTCAAAACAGAACTCCTCCTCCACTTGCTACATTTGGAGAGAACATGCTTAAGGAGTTACTTTTATGTAGTTCAATCTATCAATCCTCAAGTGCTCAAATGGTTGCCTATTTATGAACTAAATCACACTAAGGATCCTTGGTTTCGTGTATTATCTTTATACTAAAAAAATCACATATACACACAGAATGCATGAACTAAAATTTTACCCTAAGTCACATCATAAAGTCACATTTTTAGTAGTATATTCACAAGGTAATATTCAACTATTCTAACCTGTTTTTTTACCCATAATTTTGTCCTCAAACTTAGGCCTAAGTATTTTAGGAATGCATACACACATACATACATACACACATGCATGCATACATTAAGTACCCTGATTTTAAAAAAGAAAAGTTTCTAGAGTTCTGAATTTTACCTTTCTAAAAAAAAGCATGGTATATTAAGATAAGTTTCCAAGAACACCATGAAGAATCAAACAACTGCTATATTACCTATGAAAGGGAAGCTGAAGAAACTGGATAATTTCACTTCCTTTTTTTTTTTTTTTTTTCTAAATTTCTTCCTCTCTCTTTCACCAAAGAACTAAAGTAAGGGTACAACAAAACAAAAAAAAACACACAACAACAACAAAAACTTTGGTTAAAAAGCAGTGTAACTCTTTTCTAGGAGAGAATTAAATATAACAATAACCAAAGTGGGAAAATTAAAAAGGTATTATTTTGGAGAGAGATAAATTCTGGAATTGATAGGTTAATTTTCAGAAAAGAATACATTCAAGGGAATCAAGGTCACGAGAACATTTTTTTTTTTAAATATGCAGGGTTTTAAAGAGAAAAATCCAAATTTAACAGTAAATAAATCTTTTGAAAATTCTGCTAAGTCATTTCACTTACTTGTGTTTTAGTTTCTAACTCAAGTTCTAGTAAGCTAAAAAAGTTCATGTAAATCAAAATTGAAGGTGATAAAAATAACAAGATGAAGACAATTTCATGTGAAATGTAATTCTTTAGAGTAGTATAGGTTAAGAAATGAAGTACAAAGGAAGCAATATTATATTATATACATATATATGCTTACATATTTTATATATATATATATATGTTTATGTGTTATATATATGTAATAAGAGTTTCTTCTATTATTTACCAGCATGAGATTTTAGAACAGGGGTGCAGATAACATGACTAGTATCAATGAATCACACATTACCAAACCATTTTTTGCAAGAATTTGAGAGCCAAACATCAGAACAAGAGGGTCTAGGAAATTTACTAAATGAACAATTTTATATATGGGATATACTACTACTTCTAAAATGGGTGCAGAATTTAAAAAGATGTGACTGTGTGATGATTAAAACTCAAGAAATAAATCAAAAATTGGTTACCAGTTACAGTGGAGTGATCAGATTAACTGAATAAAATTTTACAGAAAGTAGCTCTCATCATAGAAGGGAAATGTGGAAACCCAATGATACACAGTGACATGACACATGCACATGACACTTACTATTTCAAGTATTCAATGAATACTCAATTCTATGTTCAAGTAAACAATGAAGAGACTTATACAGTTAATCCAGAAGGAGCAGTATTCTCCAAAATGATGAACAGTCAAAGCACTAGAACAAAAGTGTTAAAAAGTACATACAATTCATTAAAAAAAGAAACTGTTGACAGGGCATGCAAAGATACAACTGTATATTATAATAGACTCTAAATAAAACGAGTAGAATTATCTTAAGAACTTAATAACACGGGACCTATAGAAACAGCAAGATAATGAACACTGAAGTCAAGAGGTCTGAGTTCTAAGTGTAATCCACACTAAGCAAGTGTCTTTTATAAACCCACATTGAAAAAAAAATTACTGAAAGATTATAGCACACCAAGTTTTATCCTAGCTCTTGTGATACAAAGATAAAACTCATTAAGTTCCCAGTATGATGAAGAGTCAATTAAACAAAAGTATAAGACTCCAAGAGAGATTCAGTACATGGTGACAAGTATTATCACAGAAGGCTGCATAAGCTGCTAATGTAGTAAGAGACAATCTTTACTTGAGAAGTAGGAGAGGGTTAAGTAAAAGATTAACAAAAGATTAAAGCAAGTATTAAAAGGTTAAGTTGGAATTTATCAGGCAGAGAATATGTGGAATAAAATTTGAGACACAAGGAAAGTACAGAGGAATTTTTAAAAAGAACATGTCAGAAAAGCCACATTGACATGACTGGAGTAAAGGGCACTTGTGGATAAGTGACAGGGATCTAGACAGTTTCCTGGAGATCCTCTGAAAGTACTTAAATCAATAACGTAAGTATATGATACAGAAAGAGAGATGTGGATACATTAACTGGAGGACAAGGAAAGTATAAGGAGGGAGAATTTTAGAAAGTTATCAGCAAAAGTTCACAAATGAGAAGATAAAGATCAAAACTAAAGCAATAGAAGTGAAGACCAAAAATGAAGGCATAGATATAGAAGGTACAGACCGCTATGGAGATGTGTATGATTGGCCATACCAGTCAGAAACTAAGTAGACAGAGTCTGGCCAGCATTAAAAATTCTGAGTATTCCAAATTAAAAAGAAAATACCAGATAATCCAGTAATCCCACTACTGGGCATTTACCCAAAGAAAATGAAAACACTAATTCAAAAAGATATATGGACCCCTGTGTCTACTGCAGCAGCCTTTACAACAGCCAAGATATAGAAGCAATCCAAGTGTCCAGTGATGGATGAATGGATGGACACACACACACACACACACACACACTCACACACAATGGAGTATTACTCAGACATAAAAAAGGATGAGATCCCACCATTTTCAATAACATGGATGAACCTAGAGGGTATTCTGCTTAAGTGAAATAAATCAGAGAAAAGACAATTATGATTTCATTATTTACATGTGGAATCTAAAAAATAAAACAAATAAACAAAAAGCAGAAACTACCTCTTAAATATGGAGAACAAACTGATGGTTGCCAAAAAGTTTGGGTGGTAGGTGTATGGGCAAAATGTGTGAAGAGGGGTGGGAGATATAGGCTTCCAGATATGGAATAAATCAGTCATGGGGATAAAGGTACAGATAAGGAATATAATCAATGACACTAAAATCAAATGACACTGTTATATGGTAACAGATGGTAGCTACATCTGTGGTGAGCATAATATAATGTATAGACTTGTCTAATCACTATGATGTATACCTAATACTAATGTAACATTGTGTGTCAACTATAATTCAACTAAAAAAAATACAAAAAAATTTTCAGAGAATTCTGCATTAATGGGAAAACTAAAGATATGTCAAAGGTGAGATTACCAAGAACTCTGTAGAATGAAAAAAATACTGGACTGAGTGTAAAACAAACAAACAAAACACTAACATGAGCAGGGAAAGCAGAGGAGAGAAGTCTATAAAAGGACTATTCAGAGACAGAATACCTAGAATGCCATGTGTTGAAAGCCAAGGAAAGTAATCAATGGAAAAGACTAAGTTGAAGATAGAGGAATAGGAAATAATCTCAGTCAAGGAGAATGGGATCCAGGGCACTGGTAGAAATATTACCTTCAAAAGGAAAAAGGACCACCTTTTTCTAGGTGTACTGCTAGCAGAGATACAGATGATAGAAGATGCCTATGTATACCAATACATTTATAGGTAAGTTATAGGATACATATTAGAAAGTTCGTGCATTTCTGTCTGATCGCTTCTGTTTTCTATGAGAAGCAGGAGATGAGGTCATTGTTTAAAAATGAAGAAAAAAAAGAAGAGGTGTTAAGATGAGGTTCATAAGGAGAATGGATATAGGTGCTGTCAGCAATGAATGTTCAAGTTGACTAGGGAAACATGGAAGGACTGCCAGACGACAACGGGGGCCCAATTTATAAAGATTAGGTATGTCAAAAAACATAAAACTTACAGATGAATCAATAAATTGTTTATACCTCAGTAAACATCCTTTCAGTCTATTTAGTATTTTATTTCTTAACTGAAATTATGTGTAAAAAAATTTATTTAGTCTGCCTTTAGTGCCTTTTTTGAGGAAGAATTTGATGTTTATTTCATTTGAATATATTTTCCCTAGGAAATGGTAATTTCTGAGCAAAGGTCAGAAATGGTCAACTGATCATAGCCATGTTTTTTTATATTTAGTTAGCCTTTTTGTATGTGTGTCATATAGGGCTCTATTTAAACATTATATTCATGTAATTAACTTACTTAAAACTTTATATAAAAATTTTTTACTGTTTTACTCATAATCCTACCATACTAAAAAATGCCATGCTCACCTTTTATTCTCTTCCAATCTCTAGCTACCTATATGTTAACAATTTAGTGGCATATACTTACTCTCAAAAATGGGTTTCTTTACTCCTATGTAATTACATTGTAATCTATAAAAGATACATAATATGTTTGTTATCCTGATTTGCAGTTTATCATCCACCTCCTAAATACCATGTTTAAGCTGTTTTTATTTGGGGATTTGTGTGTTTTGGGGGGCTGAGAATTTTCCTACTATAAAAATGTTTTTATGTAGCTTATTTTCTTTGAATATTTCTTTGTGATAAATTCTGAGGAGGAAGATTATTACGATGAAATGTAAGAATATTTATGTAATTAGCACAGCCAAAGCAGTAAAAGAATTGATTTTTCCCCTTAAAATTAAACAGTAGAATATATGAAATACACTTAATTTACAAAAGATAGTTTTAAATGCCAGAAATCAAAAAATATTGTGTTACTTGCATCAGTTGTTGTGCTTGGCATTCAGCAATTTGTAAACTATACATGTTAGGAAATAGGCTATTATGTGTATACATGTGCATGTATGTGTATGGCCAATAAAAAATTTCCTTCTAAAGTTGATAATAATGACAATCTTGTAATGTTAAATTTAATACTGAAGGAAGTAAGCAGTATTCTACATAAGTTAAAACTTATAAAACTATGTCCTACAAATAATTCTGGGTGATTTATAATCTTTATGATAGTTTAAAAATGTATTTTTAATTTTATTTTATCTTTTCTTTTCTTTTCACCACCATTCAGCTTCTGGAAATCTTCACGATTTTCCTAAACTACTCATAGTTGATTTTCATCTTACATATTTAAAATGCTTACCTAATACCAGAAAAGAGTAATAGAGTCTTATACATACACAGATAAACTAATGAAGCTACAAAAATAAAGGGTACTAGAAGGTAAAGAGATAGTTGGTAGATGTAATTCATGTCAGCAAGAGCCACTGAAAGAAATAACTGCACAGGTAAATAAATACTCCTTAGGAGCCAACCACTACATTGAAGTAAAAGAAAATGGTACTATATCAAAGTACCTATTATCAAGAAAACAAACAAACCTGAAATAAAGGGAAAAAAAGGACAAATAGAAACACAGTGCTTTCTACTGCCATAGACTTACTCCAGGAAGTGAAATTAGAAGTTTTCAAGCTGTTAACAAATTTCTTTAAGATTAAAGTAAATTGGAGACCCAATTACACATTACAAAACAAATAATATAGCTTTATTTCCTCTATTCTGACCAAACTAGATTGATATAGTCAGACCTAACTTACCTGACTCTATTATTGCCCAAGCAGTTAAAATCAGCAAAAACTAATGGTAACATATATTTTCAGATTAGATATTTCAGATTTTAATGAAATAGTTACTATCTTTAGAAACAACAGGAATATTAAGGGTAGTAAAATTCATCTAAGAATTTTGAGAGAATAATATAGAATAAGAATATAGAATAATAATATAGCCATGAAAAAAATTAACTGAATTACTATACAATTATATTAAAATAGATGATTACAAAATACTACCATCCAGTGTAAACAAGGCTTCAGTGTTTTGTATATAAAAATAATTAAGTTCCCACTAGTTATCTGACGACTGTTGCTCTTAAAAATATTAAATAAAAGCTACTTTAATTAAAATCTATAGATTCTTATTCTCTTCAGATGTGTAAAGGGCATGCTATATGATTAGCACTGAGCTTGTGATTGGGACTATTAAAATGAATTTGCTTTAATTTTTTAGAAATAGTACTTACACACTAAGAATCATGAACTGACAAAGACATACAGACTAAATATAAACAAGTGAGAAACCTTCATTCCAGAAAAAAAGGGGAGGTCATATTAGATAAAAGGATACAACATAAAGTAAAAGGAAGATGGCATGAAGGTAACAGGAAAGTTTTATTAAAGAGAGATAGTCTGCAGTAGTTTGAATGAATGAAGTGAAATGAAGATAAAAATTAAACTAAGGTCAGGTTTGGAGAACCTTAAAAGCCACAGTATAAACTTGATTTACCTTGCAAGAAACAGAAAGTTGCTGGACAAATTCGAGTACAGCATGAATGGGATGGGCCCTGACATTTTGTTTGTACTTAAAAGAAAGAAGTATGGATGATTATACATGAAACTTAACATGTTCCATCAAAGGACTGGGGTTTACAGTAAGTAAGGAGAAAAATAATATTCCTCTATACATTTGTTATTTACATGGTTACAAACAACATATATTGCTTTAGTACTTAAAAAAAATCAATCCGTAAGTTAATAAATGCGTTCTAATACAGTATGCCATTATTTACTCTTAAAATAAAAAGCCATATATAGATGGCTATAGATGTATATATATATGCATATATGTATGTGTGTGTGTGTATATATATATATATCAGGAAAAAAACTATATCTTATATATGTATCTTATTTATATACCATATATATAAATGTATTTTTTCTTCATGAACATTTTGCATTTTGTAGTTTTATAATTGTTATTTTAACTGAATTTTTAGCAAACAGTAATAGTTTGAAAATAGCATGATATAAAATGTCCTTGCATATCTTACTTATATAATGTTACAGTCCAAAAGAAAAACTGCACATTGTGCTATATCAGGTCAAATAATTCAACATGGATCTCTGCTTGAATCTACCTACTGCCATAAAAGAACTTCCCATCTTCTGGCTATGGTCACAGAACCTCTCTTATGGAATGCCTTGCTCCTTTCTTCCCTACATGTTTAAACTACCAAACCTTTTACAGCCCCATTGCTTTTACTGGATACCACTCATTTTTACAATCATCATACTGGGTAATCCTATACTAAGAGTTCCCATTATGTAAAATTCTTGGAAAATAGATTCTTCCTCTGTAACAAATTTCTGTGACTTTTAGATCCCAACGATGTAGGGGGTGAAGTGGAGAGAGGAAGAGACATAGGGGGAGAAGAAGAAGAGGAGGGAAGGAAAGGGAAGGAAAAAAAGAAACTTGTTCAGTAGGACATACCTGAATTATATCACTAACAAAGGCCTTCAGTCACTTTTAGTTGAAAGCATGGGGATATATACACATACTGCATACTGTCCTGACTAGTTCTTTTGAGCTAGGTAACTGCTATTAGCAAAAAATCAAACAAGATAAAGTGAAGATAAACAATTGTTGAACTCAATGTAAACTCTAGTATTTTGAGAAATTTGGAAGAAAAGCAACAGAGTTAACGTTTGTTAGGAAACTAAATCTAATCTACACTTACAGAGTTCAAGGAGAACAATGAATATTGCTCAAAGAGCAATATTCAAAGAGTTGTTGGGTAAAAGGGAACAAGAGACAGCATACTGGCAGAGAAATTTCCCATTAAATTTACATTCCTTTAACTGATAACTGAACCTTTTATAAATAGTTCTATATTCCTGGGGGTAGGGAGAATCAAAGTAATATTTAAACACTACTTGATACATTTTTTAAAAACATGAGCTATTAAGAAACGTTCATGTACCAAATAAATTCTCAAGTCTTTTGTTTTTTAAATAATTGTGTGATTGGGCCCATACCCAAGCACTCCGTATCAACACTAAAACTGAAAGTCCAATGCCCCAGAAGTCTTACAAACTATATTTTGGTAAATTACTTTCTCTTTCTTGGCAATGTTTTCATAGATGCAAATAAGCTTTTTATTTGTTTTATGTAGGACAACTTTATAACTTAAGTCCCACTAGAAATATATCCTCTCAAAGTTAAAAAATGTTTATTTTTCTTCTTATTATTTAATTTTAGAGCAAAAGTGTGAGCTGGGGGAGGGGCAGAAGGAAAAGGAAAGAGAAACTCAAGCAAACTCCACACTAGTGCAGAGCCGAGGTGGGGCTGGACTAGACTGACCCTGAGATCATGACCCCAGCAGAGACCAAGAGTCAGATGCTTAACCAGCTGGACCACCCAGGCTCTTAGGCAGGCACTGATGTTTTAGACCTTTGAATCTATTCATGTTTTATTTCCTTATATAAGCAGCTCAAGTAATATACATGCAAAATGATAATAAAAAGGATACTTTTCTGGGTTACATGTATAAATGAGACATATGCATTTCCTAAACAAAGATTTCCTGATTTATTAACAGGTCATTTAAAATCAAGGGTTACTAAGATGAAAAAAGAACAGGAAGTGCATAATGGAGAAAGGGATTAACTTTAAAGAATAAACAAGCTGTCCCTTGCAGATACGACAAACTAAATGATTTGTGTATCACAGTTTATATATAATGTAAAGGGGGAAAAGCCATGCTCCTAAAATATTTTTTTTTATTTATTTTGAAAAGAGACTTCTATAATAGAATTCAGTGCTTGGTCACCCTTCCCCTACATTTCTATCCCAACTTCAGTTTCTTTTTTAATGAAAAAAAGGAGTCAGCAAAACAAAATGCCACCATTAAATCATTTTGCAACGTTTTGTGTCAAAAATGTAATGGGAAATGCACACATCAAGGGAAAGGTTACTGTTCTTCCAGAACATCTTTTCACTTGGTTCATGGCTCATCCTTCTACATAACTGTGCAGGCACTACTGATGGTTTTCTTTCTCAGTTTAATGTGGCATTTGAAGGATTATGGCATTTTCAGGAAAGCACACTGCAGTGATTTTAGTGGTTATCTGGCTGAAAGTGATACGGAGATTTAGAATAACTGTGCTGTTTATGTGCAATGGTAAAATTCAGCTACCAAGTCATCTCACAATGTCAACTTAATTCTTGATTGTCTATTTTCTTAATTATACATAAGGCAGTCTAGAGAGACCAGAATTAGAGGAAACTCCTAGATGGGAGGTTGCTGTATATATAAAGGTATACTAAAAGGTATACTATATACAGCTTTAAATACTATATACAGCTTTAACTCCTAAGTGCTCTGTAGTAGGAAGAGCTAATTCAGAAATTGATCATCTTAAATCATTGCAGTTGAGGAGAGCATAATTGCCCCTTGAATCTGTTTCACAAAAAGGATTAAAAAGAATTAAGAATTTTAAAAAATCTTAATTAAAATAAAAAGAAACTATATATCATACATGTGAAATAATCAAGAGATATAAAGAGTAAATAAGAAATCTGTTATAAGTACTTACTTAGGTAACACATCATTTTTATGTACAATATACTTCAGCCTACTTAAAAGCTCAACCTATCTTTTGTTTTAGAGAATTAAGGAGAGAACAAAAATGTTTCAGATTTCATGTTTCCTATTATAAACTATTCCTCACAAACCTACATCTCAATTAGTAAAAAATGTGCAGTGGCTACCTTATAATTAACTCACATTTTGGTAGGCTATAATCTATAAGATGTAATAACCCAATTTAAAATTAGAAAAATATTATGGGCTAATAATACATTAAAAATAATACTGCAGGTGAAAGTTTTATGCTGCAAATTTTTCAGAATTCTATGCACCTAAATAATTTCTGAATTTCTTCTTCATTGCTATACTATTATAAAATCATAGAATGAAAATTGAAGGGGATTTTCAAATTGATCTAATATGCTGCTCATTTAATGAATGAGATAACTAGTTCCCAAAGAAGTTATCTTCATTCCTCATGGTAACGCAGCTTCTTGCTGGCAAAGTCTTACCTAAAATTTCAACTTCTCAATTTTAGCTCTGTGCCTTCCCTACCATTTTTCTTGGCTGGTTATTTAATTAAGTTTTCAAGTAAGATTCACTTTTTGAGTCTATAAAATATTAAATGCACTACCATTGGGGGAAAAAAAAAGATTTCTTCCTTTTGTAAACAGAAAAATTATCATCCTCATTTTCCTTATTAACAGTCTTTCCATATATGTCAACAATATTAATTGGAATATTAAAGTTATACTAATGAAGCATACTGTATCTAGAGAATGTGTGAATAAGATGAAATGAGGAAAAATGAGGTTTGACAGCTTCTTTTCTCTATCCTTAATCATAAAACAAGCATAAAATCATGTCTGTTCAGATACCAGAGTGTTAACTAAAATACACATGCATGGCATACACACACACACACTCACACACACTTTAATACCTGAGCAAGATTTTCCTGGGTTATGTAATTCTGAGGTTATGTATTTCTGAGATTTAAATCTGACTTTCATATATGCTGGTATAAGAATTAAATTCTCAATTAATGAACAAATTAATATTTGTTTTATAAAGATTCTAAAATCACAATGTCTTATTTGCTAAGCTTACTAAATTTCAAAGGACTGCAATCTCTATTATCTTGTATTGTTCTATTCATTTACATGATCCCTCCTCTCCAAACAACCCACCCACCCTCAGATTATAATCAAGAGGCTGATTTATATATACCTGTTCTACAAATATAATTCACAAAATACAAATATACTATGCTTATGATTTTTCTTTTTTCTTTTTTTCTTATGCATAACTCATGATTAATACAGATATACCTCCCTAAAATTTTACATCATTGTGCTGACATATCCAGAAATTGCTTTAATCTACAATTAGTACAGTGATGTATGTTATTCTTATGACAAGACAGAGGGACTTCAAAAGCATTTAGGAAATAGCATAGTAGAAGAATAAAGATGATAGCACCGAAGTCTCAGACAATATCATGAAAACTATAAAATAAACACATCGGATCATCTTGAAAGGGCTGTTACCATTTAACCTGCAACAAACACATTTATCAAAGGCACATTTTATCCAATCAGGGAGCAAAAATGTAAATTATACTGAGACTATATAAGATTCACAGCACAGACTCTAGAGCCAGACTGCCTGAATCTGAATATCAACTCTACTACTTCCAAAGCTATGCAACTTTTGGGAACTTACTCAGGTTCTCTATGGCTTAGTTTCCTCATCAATTCAATGGAGATAATTCTTCTTAGCTTACAGGATAAGAATTAAGTGATTAAAAATATATGGTACACATTATTTGATCTATTACAATTGTTGTTTGCAAGTATAGAGCATTTACAATTCCCTAACAACTGAGCCAACCCTTATATTGGATTTTATCTCACTTAATCCTCCAACAACCTAGGGGGTAGATACTAGTGATTACTGCTATTTTACAGATAAGGAAACTAAGCCACAGAAACAATACTGGGCAGAGTTAATAATAAGAGAAATATGTGTCAAATCCAGCTGAGTGGATACAAATCCTCAAACTAATCATCTGTTACATAGTACTATCCCCCAAAATGTAGAAAAATACTGAAATTTAATAAAATTTAGGCTCTTCACATAAATCTAGCAGGCTACTTTTTAAAATATCCAATGTTAATAAAATACCCAGGTTAAAGAAGGACTAAAATGGAATGATTTTTTTTTCATATCTCAAGACTCATTTTAGTATATATTTGATTAGAAGTTCCTTTGTTAAAAAAAAATTCAATCACACTTGTTAAAGATGGTAAAGTATACTTCATTTAGGACCGTCACAATAGATATTAGGACCAAAGCAACTGGATTTTATAGTGGAAGAGAAAGATGCAGCACAACTCTGAATAAGCATGGGCAAGTGGGAATTTATGGCCAAGGAAAAGGGTGGAAATCAGTGGATGAAAAATTATTAAGAGGAAACATCAAAAATAAGGGGAGATTCTAGCTAAAACCAACCAAACAGGATTGTTGCAGAAGCTCGCCCTGGTGATCAGACATCCCCTTCAGAGAGGTGGAGGATGAAGCACCTGACCAGATATCTAGGATGGTAAGATATCAAGGGTGGGGGGATTCTGATTGAACTGACTCAGCAGGATAAACTATTTAACCTTACACCTAAAGGAGCTAGCTTAAAAAAAAGAACAAAGCCCAAAACCAGTAGAAGGAAGAGAATTAGAAAGATCAAAGCAGAAACAAATGAAATAGAGGTCCTCCCCCCACAAAAAGTATAATAGATGAATGAAACCAGAAGCTGGTTCTTTGAAAAGATATCAAAATTATAAATCTTTAGCCAGACTCATTAAAAAAGGGAAGACTCATTAAAAAGAGGGAAGACTCAAATCTCAAATAAATAAAGTCAGAAATGAAGAAAAAGTAACAACCAACACCACAGAAATACAGGGGGATTATAAGGGAATATTATAAAATATATGCCTACAGATTCAATAACCTAAAAGAAATGGATAAATTCCAAAACTGAATAAGGAAGAAATAGAAAATTTGAATAGACTGATTACTAGCAATGAAACTGAAATAGGTAATTAAAAAAAAACAAGAACAAAAACAAAAAAACTCCCATCAGCCAAAATTCCAGGACCAGACAGCTTCAAAGGTGAATTCTAGCAAACATTTAAGGAAGAGGTAATACCTATTCTTCTCAAACTATTCCAAAAATATAGAAGAGGAAGGAAAGCTTCCAAATTTATTCTATGAGGTCAGCAATACCCTGATAACAAACCAGATAAAGACAACAACAACAAAAAGAAAACCACTGGCCAATTATCTCTGATAAACATAGATATAAAAATCCTCAACAAAATATTACCAAACTTTACATTAAAAAAATCAATTACCAGGAAAAAGTGGGATTTATCTCAGGGATAAAAGGGTGGTTCAATATTCACAAATCAGTGTGATACATCACATTAACAAGAGAAAGGATAAAAAACATATGATCATCTCAACAGATGAGAAAAGACATTTCACAAAGTACAACATCCATTCTTGATAAAAGCTCTCAACAAAGTAGGTTTAGAGGGAACACACCTCAGCATAATAAAGGCCATAATATGAAAAGGCCAAAGCTAACATCATATTCAATGATGAAAAAGTGAGCACTTTTTCTCTAAGTGCAGGAACACTGAATGTCCACTCTTGCCATCTCTTCAGCTTAGTACTGGAAGTCCTAGCCACAGCCATCAAGTAAGTAAAAGAAATAAAAGGCATCAAACTGGTAAAGAAAAAGTAAAACTGTCACTATTTGCATATGATCTTATACTAAACATAGAAAACCCTAAAGACTCATAAATGATTTCAGGAAAGTCACAGGATACAAAATTAAATATCAGTTGCATTTATTAACAATAATTAATAATAATTATCAGTTGCATTTCTTTAGACTAATAATCAAATAAAAGAGAAATTAAGAAAACAATCACATTTAAAAATTGACAAAAAATAAAATACAGATGAATAAAGCAAAGAGGTATATTCTAAAAACTATAAAACACTGATGAAAGAAATTGAAGACAACACAAACAAATGAAAAGATATCCCATGCCCATGAATTAGAAGAAGCAATACAGTTTAAAATGTCCATAAGCAATCTACAGATTTAATGCAATCACTATCAAAACACCAACATTTTTCAGAGAACGAGAACAAACAATCCTAAAATTTGTACAGAACCACAAAAGACCCCAAAGAGCCAAAGCAATCCTGAGAAAGAAAAACAAAGCTTGAGTATCACAATTCCAGAGTACAAGTTATATTACAAAGGTATATTAATCAAAACATATGGTACTGGCACAAAAGCAGACATATAGATCAATGGAACAAAATAGAGCCTAGATATAAACCAAAGCAGAAATGGTCAATTAAACTACAACAAGAGTTAAGGGTATGCAACGGAGAAAAGATAGCTTTTTCGACAAATGGTGCTGAGAAAATGGGACAACTACATGCAAAAAGAAAACCCAAAACTGAAAAAACAAAAACAATGTACCATTTCCTTACACTATGCACAAAAATAAACTCAAAGTGGATTAAACACCTAAATATGACACCTGAAACCATAAAACTCCTAAAAGAAGACATAGGCAGTAATTTCTTTTACATCAGCCTTAGCAACACTTTTCTAAATATGTCTCTTCAGGCAAGAGAAACAAAAGCAAAATTAAACTACTGACACTATAACTAAATAAAAAGCTTTTGTATAGAGAGGGAAACCATTAACAAAACCATAAGGCAAACTATGGGATAAGAGAAGATATCTGCAACTAATATATCTGAGAAGGGGTCAATATCTAAAATACACAAAGAACTTATACAACTTAACACCAAAGAACTAAATAATCCCACTAAAAAATAGGAAGAGGACCATTTTTCCAAAGAAGATATTCTAATGGCCAACAGACACATGAAAAGATGCTCAACATCACACATCAAGGAAATGTAGGTCAAAACAATGAAATATCATCTCACACCAGTCAAAACAGCTAAAATAAAAAGGACAAGAAATAGTAAGTTCTGGCAAGCACTTGTGGAAAAAAAGGAACCCTCATGCACTGTTGGTGGGAAAGCAAATTGGTGCAGATGCTGTTGAAAACAGTATGGAAGTTCCACAAAATGTTAAAAACTGTACGATCCAGTAATTCCACTATTGGTACTCACCCAAAGAAAACAAAAGCACTAACTAGAAAAGCTATGTACACCCCTGTATTTACTGCAGCATTATTAACAATAGGCAAGATATGGAAGCAAGCCAAGTATATAAATGTCTATCCACAGATGAAGGGATAAAGATGTAGTGTGTGTGGGTGTATCTGAATATGAATTAATGAATATGAATATTACTCAGTAATGAAAAGGAATGAGATCTTGCCATTTTCAACAACATGGATGGAACTACCATGGATATGGTGCTAAGTGAAATAAGTCAGAGAAAGACAAAAACCATATGATTTCGCTCAAACTTGGAATTTAAAAGATAAAACAAATGATAAGACAAAGAAAAAAAAAGAGAAAACAAAAAAGCAAACTCTTAAATACAGAGAACAAAATGGTGGTTGCCAGAGGGGAAGTAGATGGGGAGATAAATGAAATAGATAAAAAGGATTAACAGTACACTTACCATGATGAGCACTGAGTAATTTATAAAATTGTTAAATCATTAGACTGCACACCTGAAGCTAATAACATACATCTTTAATTCAGAAAATAAATAAATTTTTTAAAAAGTGGGGTGTGTAGGTGGCTCTCAGTCACTTGGGTGTCTGACTCTTGGTTTTGGCTCAGGTCATGATTTAGGAATCATGAGACTGACCCCCACCTCAGTTTCCATGCTCAGTGGGGAGTCTACCTGGGGTTCTCTCCCTCTCCTATGTGCTTCCCCTTGCTCACACTCTCCCTCTCAAATAAATAAGTAAATCTTAAAAAAAAAAAAAAAGAAGTATTTGCTATTTAACAATGGAAGTAGGTAGTGAATAAACTTATTTTCCTCTCCTCTTTAGCTGAAGGAGAGAGACACAGCAACACAACAGCTTCCACTCTAAGAGATTTTTTTTTTCTTGAGACTTAATCAAGAGATATAATCACATCCTACATAGTTACAGGGTAGACTCGAAAGAGACCCTACTGACAATATGTATTTCCAGGAGAGCTTGTGAGGGAATGTAAACAAACAGCGTGGGCTTGGCAATTTGGGAGTATCGCATAATCTGTGAATATCAGAGCTACTATGTTAGACTTCAGAGATGATACAGCCTAAGTTCTTCTAAAATAAGAAAACAGAGATCCATAGAGATGAACTAACTTGCCTAAAATGACAGAATTGGCAAGTGACAAGTATGAAGTAGCTGAGATCTCTCAGTGAAGTATCTCAATCAAAAAACTATTATACAGGGCACCTGGGTGGCTCAGTGGGTTAAGCCTCTGCCCTTGGCTCAGGTCATGATCCCAGGGTTCTAGGATCAAGCCCTACATCGGGCTCTCTGCTCAGCGGGGAGCCTGCTTCCTCCACTCTCTCTCTGCCTGCATCTCTGCCTGCTTGTGATCTGTCTGTCAAATAAACAAAATGTTAAAAAAAAAAAAAAAGGTTTAAAAAGAAAAACTATTATACAACTACTTTTTCCTTACAATATGTATATACTATTTTTAAGTTTGTTTTTAATAATTAAAAATGCTTATAAATTTTAAAAATAAAACAAAAACTATTTAAAGAACTGTCTCTTCCCTCAAAGAAATTACAAAATATTTCAATTGTATAAAGCTACAAAGGTGTACAGACCTAGCAATGTATCAGCAAATAATTTAGTAAGTATTTATTCTGAATTAATTACCTGTGGCATACTATATTAGATTATAAAAACCTTCACAAAACAATGGAAGGCCAAGACCTTACCCTTAACTAATAGAAAAAGTAAAAATAATTCATAGACAATTTTTAAACAAGAGGATGACAGCATGATGTAGGGCTGTATATGAGTCCCAAGGGCAACTGAAGCAAGAAAAAGATCACTGTGGAATCATCTAAGTCAGGAAAGGTACATGGAAGAAGTAAACACTGACCTTGTCTTAAAAAGAAGAGAATGTGATCCAAAATATTACAAGTAGTAAAGTAAGCAAATAGTTGCAGTGCATATTCAAAAGAAAGTACAACTAAAGAAAAGAAGCAACTGACAACTGAGATGAAATTTAAAAATTCCCTGGAAAACCCATCTTATCAAAACAGACACAAAACAAAATTAAAAATATTTCAATAGCTCTCTATTTATTTTAAAAAATGAATTATCAAAAACTGCCCAAGAACTAAAACTATAATGCAAATGGTTTCATAAAAAATTTAGTGAAAAAGTATCAATTATAAAGATAAATGAGAGAGGAACACTTTCATGTGCTTGTAGAGGGTCAGTATACTCTAAAAACAAAACCTGATAAAGACTTTATAAGAAATTAACAAAAACAATACTTTCATGAATAGAGACACAAAGCCTTTATCAAAATATTAAAAAATGAAATCCAAAAACATATAAACACACACATATATATATATATATATGTTTATATATATGACCTCTAGGTCATGAGGTATTGCTATATATATATATATATATAGCAATACCTCATGACCTAGAGGGGCTTATCCCAGGATTGCAAGGTTGGTATAATTTTTTAAGCCTCCTTATGTGGAAGAAGGAGCTAGACTGAAACACTGAAGAAGGAGCTCGTGCATCTCTGCCAAAATCTCCTTATTGAGGGGTCTTACAGACACTCTACTGACTCAGTCCTTTCTACTTCCTAGCCCTTGCACCCATCCTTCCCCTACTGCCCAGAAACCAGCAAAACCTTTTGTTCAGGACTCCCTTGGCAGTGACAATAATGCCCCACTCCCCTCCACGTCTGCATTGATTGATTGATTTGAACTTCACCCAATGCTATTCAGCGGAGAAAACATGGAATATCTGGGGAGCCAGCAATCTTTCCCGTTTGGCCTCTTGTTTATACACTACAATAAATAAATAAATTTAACTATCCTAACTGACCACCTCAACACCTGGCAGCTCTCCATTTTTGCATTAACAGCTTCAAAAAATTGAATTTAAAAATTATACAGTAACATCAAAAAAACACTAAATACATGGAAATACATTTAATAAAAGATATACAAGACTTTTATACTGAAAACTACAAAATACAGATGAGAAAAAATAAAAGATATCTGAAAATCTGAATAATGTAGAGCTATGTCAAGTTCAAGGATCAGAGCACAATCCTGCTGAACACCCAAAAAACAAATAATCCAATTAAAAATGAGCAGAAGACATGAACAGACATTTCTCTAAGAAGACATACAGATGGCCAAGACACAAAAAGATGTTCAACATCACTTATGATAAGAGAAATGCAAATCAAAACTGTAATATCACCTCACATATGTCAGAAGGGTTTAAAAAAAATACAAGAAACAAGCATTGGCAAGAGTGTAGAGAGAAAGGAACCTTCATGAACTGCTGGTGGGAACGTAAGCTACTGCAGCTTACTGTAGAACAGTATGGAGGGTCATCAAAAATTTAAAAATAGAACTACCCTATGACCCAGTAATTATACTAGAGTATTTATCCAAAAAATACAAAAACACTACTTCAAAGGGATACATGCATCTTGATGTTTATTGCAGTATTATTTATAATAGCCAAATTATGGAAGCAGTAATTTACATTACATATATATATCTCATATATGAGATACATAGGGATCCAATATCACCACATCATCACCAACACTTGCTATTTTGTTTTTAAATAGCCATTCTAATGGTTTGATGTGGGATCTTGTGGTTTTCATTCTAATTTCTCTATTGAGTGATGTTAGGATCTTCTCGTGTCTTTGTTGGCTGATGTGTATCTTTGTTGGAGAAATGTCTATTCCAGTCTTTTGCTAGTTTTAATCATGTTTTTTGTTTTGTCTTGTCTTAATGAGATGCAGTTCTTGATGTGTTCTTGATTATCAATCCCTTATCAGATATTTGATTTATAAATATTTTCTCCCATTTTGGGGGGCTGCCTTTCACTCTGTTGATATTGTCCTTTTGATACACAAAAGTTTAATTTAGAATAAAATCCAACTTATCTATTTTTGTGGTTGTTGTTGCTGCCTGTGCCTCTTATGGTATTATATCCAGGTTTCTTTTTTTGTTTTTTCAATGAAAATGGACAAGCATTTCTGACACGTATATGAAAATGCAAAGGAACTAGAAGCACAAAATAACTTACTATATAGTAACTTGATTACTGTAGTAATCAAGACAATTGGTACTGGCTAGGAATAAATACTTAGCTTAAAGAAATAGAATACAGTTTCAAAAGGACCCACTTTTTTTTTTTTTAAAAAGATTTTATTTATTTGAGAGAGAAAGTGAATGAGCAATGGGGAGGGGCAGAGGGAGAAAGAGAAAAAGAGAAGCAAAACCCCTGCTGAGCAGGAAGTCTGATGTGGGGCTTGATCCCAGGACCCAGGGATCATGACCTGAATTGGAGGCTTTTAAGTCTTTTAAGGACTGAGCCACCTATGCGCTCCAAAAGGACCCACATTTAAAAAGCCAAGTGATTTTTAACAGTGACACCAAAGCAACTTCATGTAGAAAGGCAAGCATTCTCAACAGATGGTGCTGGAAAACTGGAAACCCACATGAAACAATAAACATTCCTTAATTCTGCCTGAGATCATAAAAAGTAATTTCAAACGGATCACATATCTCAATACTGAAGCTAAAGTTACAAAGCTTCTAGAAGAAGGGAACAAAAGCAATACTCATAAAAGAAAAAGGTATTTAATTGGACTTCAACTAAATTAGTAACTTCTGCTCTTTAAATGATACCATTAAGGAAATGAATAGGCAAGCCATAAATAAGGAGAACATGTGAAAAACATTTATTTATGAAAGGACTTACATCCAAAATATATTTAAAAACTCCTACAACTCAATACTAAACATGTAACCCAATCTTAAAAAAAAAAAATGCGCAAAAGAATTAGTTCTCAAAGAAAGACATGCAAATAGCCAGAGAGTACATGAAAATGTGCTCAACATCCCTATATCTATATCTACATATGTATCTTTATCTATATATCTATAACTATATCTAATTTACATTACTCTGATAAGAGTAAATTAAAACCACAGTGGGATTCCCTCACATACTTATTAAAGCAGCAGACGTCAAATAAAAACTAAACATATTATTTATATGAAATTCTACAAGAGGGAAAACTAACGCAAGGTAGAAAAGAATAGCAAAATGGGTGCCTTTGAAAAGAATGACTAATTGGGAAAGGGCAAAGCTTCTTGGAATTAACGAAAATGTTCCAGATATTATTAGAAATGGGGGTTATATGAGTACATACTTTTCACGAAAGTCATCAATTTATTCACTTAATACTTTTGCATTTCACTGTATATAACTTACTACCACCCTCCCAACACACACTAGTGAACAGAGCAGATTTACTTTTTGTAGTTGTTTGGGTTGGCAATTCTGAAACTACTTCCTGTATATTCTAAACTCAAGCAGGGAACTATTGAACATGATACTTTTAAATAAAGTTTAATAAATGGAAATAATATGAAACTGTTTAAGTTTGTTTCATTATTTCATTATTACTTTAGAATTTATAATTTAGGGACACTGAATTTTTGTTTGTCTATGTAGTTGACACAGTCTAGATTTTAAAACACTGAAACAAAACATGTATGATTTAGTTTCTATTTAGGGATAGCCATTTTTTTACTTCTGATTTTCTGTTATCTACATCCAAATAACTAAGATTGAAATACAGTTGTATTTCATCAAAATATCTACTTTTAAAAATATATCAGCAAGGATAGTATCTTTTAAAGCTTTTTTCCCTACTTATCTTTAGTAATAACGGAAATAAAAATATCTTTGTAAACCAATAATCAGACTGATTTCTTAATGCAGCTTCCTACAAAGTGTGAAAGCCACTAACCACCATGATTGATGGGGGTTGGGGGGAGTACTTCTAGTAACTTGGAGGGAGAAGCTTTACAAGGTTAAGCTTAACAGAGACTATGGCCTTCAAGATGGTTATACTTTCAAGAGAGAAAAGTCAAGTTAAACATATACCAAAAAGAATAGCAGCCAAACTTGAAGAAGAAAAAGGTACATCACAAAGCTGTCAGGGTGACATGAGAGGATACACTTTTGCCACACATATCTGAAAGAAATAATTAAAATTCAAGCTTTAGAAGTAGTCCTTCAGAATAAAGTAATTTTATAGTACGAACTAACCACTGACTCAGGAATACAAGACAAAACAAAGTAAAACAAAAATGTAAAACCTATCCTTGAAACTGCTGGTAGAGGCAAGGAATAAAAACAAGCTTGTCCAGAAATGTCTTTGTACAGAGAAATGTCTGTTTTTCGGACATTTGAAAGTTATTAGAAGACATAAATCATTTTAAAACTTGTAGTTATTTCTAGGTTTTAATTTACAATTATCCAAATAATCCAAACACCACCACTTACAATCATGATATTCCTACATAAGTATGCAAATTTTATCATTAAGAATGATTATTATGTTATAAACTGCACAAGAAACAGTAAACTAACAAGTGTGTAATCAAAACAAAAAACTCATTCTATTTGTTTTAAGAAATCTACCAACTGCAATTTTGGCTGTTTTTAAAAAATAATATTAGGTTTCATTTTTTAAAGATTTATTTATTTATTTTAGAGAGAGTGCATTGCGGGGGCTGGGGGCAAGGAGCAGAGGGAGAGGGAGAGAGAAACTCAACATGCATGACACAGGGCTCAATCTCATGAACCGTGAGATCAGGACCTAAGCCGAAACCAAAAGTCAGATAACCAACCATTGGGGCACCCCTCATTTTTTAAAGTAATTTAAAACAATCCATTTTTAGTGATCTGATGTACTATGAGCATAGTTAACAAGTTATAACTAATCTTAGCTTTACTCTCTAGTCTAATAAAACCTTTGCAAGAAAACAACCATTCAACTATGACACAGGTAATCTAGTAAGACTCCAATACATGTTAGAACAAAATGGGTAATTTAAGAAAAAAAAAAAAAAAAACCTGAGCAATCAGAAACTAATCCTTGAAATAAAAATCTGATAAATATGAATTTTTGCAGATGCTCCTAACAGGTTATAATACAATCAAATCTAGTTAGGAGGGAAGCACTCAGGAGCCAAATATTTAAAATGTGAAATAAGTAAAAGTAATAACGATATTGTTGAGAGACCAAACATTCTAATCTTAGGGTTCAATATCTATATAATTTGCCATATTCTCAAATAAGGAGGAGAATATAGTAAGCATTTAATAGTGTGGACTCAGCTATAAAAGTAAAACAGCTTCATAGATCATTTCCTACACTCAAAGCTTTTGAGTAATGGCCACAATACAAAATAAAATTAAAGATACTATTCAAGGAAACAAATAGATTCCAGGGTTTTTAGTTTTAGGAAACCTTTTTTCTCTCTCCTATCTCCCATTAAATATTAAGATGTACACAGTTAAGCTAAAATTTAAGGTCTAAAAGTTGGTCTTATTCTAAATCTGATAGCTTGATAAAGACTTAGAAGAAAGGCATACCAACATTTAAAAATGTATCTTTTGCAAATCAAATATGATTCCTTAAGGAGAGGGATCACTTCAGTTCTGTTTGTTACACTGATGTATCAAATAACTAATCTCAGATCTGTAGTGCCTATTTCCTTACCTAATACACAGAAAAAATTCATCCCCTTGTTTTTGGTGACACAAAAGCAATTTTCCTTTATTAAGCCTTCTAAACATCTTCATCAAATACTTATATTTAATGACCAATTTGTTCTAGGAATAAATTATAACAGTAAAAGTTTTCTTTATTAATTCAGCAAAGAATGATCAGTCATTATTTATATGAGGTAGTCATTCATTTACCAAGCACTTACTGAGTATTAATTATTCCAGGAACTGTGGAAACAAAAACCAATAAATAATATATCACTACATGGCCATAACTATCTCAAAAAAAGAACATCCATCACAGAGAGATAAATACCTAAAAAGACTTCACAATTCCAAAACAGAGTTTCATTCTGGCCTTTAGCATTAAGAAATACACATTTTTAATCGGAAATTTCCCACACAATTTTGATTTAAATTTTAAAAGCAGATGGCAAAATGGAAGCACTGTTTTTAAAAAATGTGTTAAGATACTGTAAACCATCTTCTTCTTTAGGACCTTAATCATTGTCAGATTTCCCATGTCTAGTAAAAATAGTGGGGTCTAATCATTTTAAGGAACATGTTTCAACAAACTCAACAAAAACAAGGCATGCACATTCTCTGAAAGGCAAAAATAAGCATGTATTATTACTAAAACATATTTACCAATTGGAACCCTTATTTCAGAACCCTCATATATGTGTCTTTTGTATTACTAAACAATACCACTACCCTACCCTACTATTTTATATGGAAAAATACTTATTGCTCATTTAAGTCCCTAATGGAACAGAGTATAATTTTGATCATGTACAATAAAGGGAAAAACTGAGACACAGAAATGCTAAATTACTTGCAAAAGACCTGAGAAAAACTTAGAGGCAAACCAAAAATAATAGTTGGAACCTAGTATCACAGTTAACGGATTAAGTGAACTCAATTTCCCAATGATATTAAAAAATTACACATGTAAAATAACATATACACATATACAAATAAAGGAAGAAGCCAGGAAAATAATTAAGAAGGAATTTTTTATATAGCCTGAATTACATAGAGAAGTGTGGTTTCAAAATCAAAGCTGCTAAACCTGAGTCACATATATATCAGTTCAAAGGAACTTAAGAAAATAAATATAGTATATTCAGTAAAATAGTAATTAAATTACCACCCAGGAAGTTTAATTTTATAATAGAACCTAACAGATATACATAATAAGTATAACGTGTCTCTGACTAAGCACTGAAATATATCTTTAGGAAAAATAAAGTCTAATTTAAAATGTCTTAAAATGAAAAGTTAAAAAATAGCACGTGTACGTAATACTTAAGATGCAATCATAAAAGTGCAGAATTTTGTGGGGTGGGGCGATTTGGAAACAATAATGGTGCCAATTATAAAATAAAAGAGATGTTAGGGGAAATGGCTGATATTAACTTATAAGATTACTTTTTAAACACATAAAATTCTACATTAAAAAAAATTCTTCTTTAATCTAAGAGCAATCGTGCTTATATTGAATATGTACTTTGTTTTTAACAGAAGAGTCACATTATAACCATAAAACATTTTATGGCACTGCTTTATATCCAGCTTATTTTATCCTCAAAAACATTAACATATAATATTTATAAAAATATTTAATTCCCTCTTCATTACCTCTTTAAAACCTTTGCAGAAAATCTGTGATGTTATCTTCTTAACAAGGCAAAACCAAGGAAAATTTTGTATATTCATCATTTCTAGAGTAACAAAAATATCTTTACCTTCCAGATGACTATCCATAAAATCCCAGACACTGGCATGTTATAATAATGCAATTAGGAATGGAAATTTTATGACAGAAATTAATTAAATGATAGGAAAGGCCAATATTATTTTTAAAATCTCACCAAGAATCGAAGAAAGATTGTATCTACTTTTTTTAAATGACAACTAAAATATGATGTGTTGGAGATGCTCTTGTTATAAAGTGGTTTTTAAAATTAAAATTGAACTTATGTCTGAGGTTCTTTCAAATATATGACCAAGCAAATAAAATAAATAGAAACCTGGTAAAAATGTATAGGTCCGTGGCAAAAATGTCACGAATCAGCTTCCTATCTTGAAAAAATAAATAAGAGGATTGATATTTACAGTTTCAAATAACTAAAGAGAGAATAACCAGCTCTCTAAGTTTTTAACTAGTTTCAAATTGATCATGTCCCACAATGCAACCCTCAACCCCAAGGGGATTTCCTTTAGATTGAATTTTTTTCATTATATAAGACTGCTTTAATGAGTTTTTTTCTTTTATTGAGTTTTATTGTTTTACGCATTCTATCATGTTATGCTTATGGTTGGGATTTCTTTTTTTTACATAAAGAAAATTATAGTATGGTCAGAATTATTCACATGTATCTTCGGATACAGGAACTACTCTATCCTAAATTTAAATGAGTTTCATTTCCAGGATAGCCCTCATGACATTCTATATGTACTACTTCAGAGAATACTGACCCAACATGATAGACCTTCTTAACTTTAAGGAAGCACTTTTAATTTCTTTACTGGAATATTTATTTTCTCTTCATTTTCTTTAATGATAGTATTAAAAAAAACTCTAAAATTTAAATTTAAAACTGCATGCCTTTATTTAAGGAATTAAAACAAATAGAAATTAGATTTTTAGTGATAAATAAATGACATCATTTTGGAAGCAAATATTTAACATCATGTAACAGTACTAATATATGTTTTAAAAATTCACTTTTGAAACATTTAATTTCCGTGCCCTCAGTTAATTTCACAGGGCTTCATCAAAAGACAATTTTTTAAAGAAATCAGAAATTGTTTCCTTAAGACACAAAAAGACTCTTTGTGTCACTGTCCTTTGAAAGAATGATACTACTTTTAAATTAGATATCTTTTTGCTCACCCACTTTACCCACTCCTTCATCTCACCCAAGGCTTTGAGTAATTTCTTCATGTCAGCAAAAGAGGCAAAGGCTAAAATTAGCAGTCTCTGGACCCTCAGGAACAGCCACTGTGCAACATCAGCTGAGATTCCTGATTAGCATTATGTCTGATTAAAAAAAAAAAAAAAAAAAAAAGGTACCAAAGCAAAACAAAGAAACAAAGAAGAAAACAAAACAAAAAAGCAAAATCTATCTAGGCCATCTTTTCACCTTTCTTTATTTCATGAGAGAAGCATTTAACACATTCGTTTTGATAAGTGGTAAGGAAGTGCTAATGAAGCTCTTGTCATTGAAAAAGAATCTGTCTTATCATCACTAATAAACTTCAACTTTTATAATATGTAACTTAGTAATTTCATTGTTTTATGAAATAATCTTCATACAAGGTGTTTAAATCAAATTATTTTTTTGCCCTCTATACAGAGCATTACCAATTGCTCTTATCAAGAGAAAATTGTTTCTTGTGCTCAAAATCCAGATTATCATTCTTAATTATACCTAAAGCCAGAAAATAGCCATGCACATGAAATATGTTTCTGAACTACTATTTCCACTAAATAAGATTTTAAGAAAGGTCCTATATTGTGATTTTTCCCCCATTATATCTGTAATGAGAAAATATGAAGATGGAATTTTAATCCCCTAAAGACAAAGTCTCAGCATCCAATTTACCTGACAAGATTTTCATTGTCTCCAGTTCCCTTGCAAGTTGCACATTCAGTTCGTAAATCTTCAGCCTTAGGCTTCTTTTGTAACACAGACTGCCTCTGCCTTCTCTCTCTAGGAATTCTTTCCTGCCATACAAGGGAAAACAAAACAAAACATAAAAATCAGGATATGGGGAAAAAAGAAATAATTTAAGCAATAAAGTTTCTCAAAGTTTAGATTGTGTAAAAAATGCTTAACTTATTCCAACCTCATGTTTTTCTTCTTCAGGAATGAAGCTTCGCTTTCGTCCTCTGGTTCTCTAAGAAAAAAAAAAAATTCCACAAAAATATCTAATGTTTAATTTAATAATAAAATAAATATTCTCTGTTAAATGTTACTGCTTAAGTTAAGCACTTGGAAAATTAGTATTTCTAATTAATACTGTACTGCTCTAGTGCACTGTTACAATTTATGTCACAAGAGATAAAAACATGAAAAATTAAATGCACTTTATAAGCACTTTACTTTTAAATTACACAACTATCTGATAAGAAAAATAAATTCTTCAAAATCAACTGGAATGACTTCTCAATACCTCACACGTCATACAACTATGATTCATCCAGAGCATTTAAACCTTCAGAACTTACATGACTTTTATAGCCGAAATGTTAAACCTAGGCTCATACTACTTCTAATACTCCTGTGTGTGTGCAGAGTACATACATGTTTATATAACATAACCAATTAATTTTTAACTGCCATCAAAAAGTGGGAGTAAAAGATCTCAGATGTCCCCAAATCCTAGATGAAATAAAACTAACTAAAACTCAGGTTCCATGCCAAGAATGGAGCTTACTTAAAAAATTTTTTTAAATTTTAAAAAAGAAAAAGAAAAAAACTACTAAAACATGGTATAAATGACTTATTTTATTTAATTTTTTTAAGATTTTTATTTATTTATTTGACAGACATTATCACAAGTAGGCAGAGAGGCAGGCAGAGAGAGAGAGAGGAGGAAGCAGGCTCCACCCTGAGCAGAGAGCCAGACTCAAATCTGATCCCAGGACCCTGGGATCATGACCTGGGCCGAAGGCAGAGGCTTTAATCCACTGAGCCATCCAGGCGCCCCTAAATACTTATTTTAAACTTAATTAGTTGAAATTTTATATCCTATATTTCAGAACACATTTACCATTAGAATGATGACATCTAAATGTTAAAAGTAATTACAATAATAGTATTGTATCCAATATGTTCAAAATCTCTACCCACATTGCACAGCCTCTTGTAGATTTATAAGACCATAGTTCTTTAGAGACTGAAAGATAAAGAAGGCACCATTCCCACAAATTCTTTTGTCTGACTGCTAATATCAAGGAACATTCCCAAATTAGAATAGGTACCAAATAATCCTAAACAGAACTGATATCCAGTATAAGAACCCTGATGTTTTCTTAAATTACTGTCATCTCAGTTCTTCAAAATACTGACTCCTTTGTTATTTAATATCATGGCTAATTGCATACTGTTTAGCCGGGCCAAAGATCACCAACAGTTAACTACATGAGTCATTCAAAAGAAGTAATTTTATAAACAACATATTCATTTACATTTGTATTGCTACTCAGTATATTTTAATTATATTATGGAAAAGTTAGAAAAAGTAAGACTATACCATGAAAAGGCTTTAAATGCAGGCCCTATATTTGTCTATTCTTACTTCTAAAAAACAGCACTGAGCCTTGCTCCTCAGAATACCAACATGGCTCCTAAGCACTGGCATGCCCTGGGAGCTTGTCAGAAATGTCGAAGCTCATGCTTTCACCATACTGAATCAGAATCTGCCTTTTAACAAGATCTGCAAGTGAATTAAACATACATGAAAGTCTAAGAACATAAGTGTAGAACAGCCCTTAATATTGACAACACTTACCCAAATTCTGCCTAAAACCTTGAAGCTAGCTCTTTACATATTCATCCTCCCCTTCAGTAACATTCCTGTCCTTTATAGTCTTTTATACTTCAACTTCTGTCCTCCAAAACAATTCACTGTAAAACTGGTAAGAACCATGTCATACTCATCTTTCTAGACCCAATTAAACTTAAAACAATATGTATTAGATAAAAGCTCAATAAATTTGTTTTAATAAAATAAGTGGTTAGATCAAAACTCATAAATAATTATACTAGATAATGCAAATAATAAAACAGCTGACAAAATGGATAAATTATTATTCCCTTCTTCAGTTAATCTATTTTTAAATTTGCATAGTTTATGCACACGGGCATTTCAATGAGCTGATCCAAATAAACACTACCAAGGGGAAAATATTGAGGGCACCCAGCTGGCTCAGTTGGAAGAGGCTGTGACTCTTGATCTCACAGTCATTAGTTCGAGCCCCATGCTGGATGCAGAGGTTACTTAAATAAACAAAACTTTATGGGAAAAAAAAAAAAAAGGGAAAATATTGAAATGACTCCTTTCAGTTCTACAAACATCTAAGAATGCTCATGAAGCCTCACACATTTCCCTATTTCTCTTCATTCACCCCATCTTTAGGTATTGAAATAGCAAATCAGTTTACTACTTTAGTAATAAACTACTTGTAGTTGGGTTGTTGTTTTTTTTCCATAGTAGTCAACTATTGCTAGTTTTTTAAAATTATAGAATCATTGAATTAATTTTTGAATGACATATATATTTATTTTTGAACTACTTTATCTAGTAGCAAACTATTACTAATTTTTGAATCACCTAATCATTGAATTGATTTTTGAAATACATGTGAATCCTCTAAGTTCATGTTTTCAATTCTTTTGCAATGAAATAATTTACTGTTTATTTTGGGGGAGGGAAGGGAGAGAGAGAAAGACAGGAGAAAGGAGGGGCAGAGAGAGAGAGAAAATCTTTTTTTTTTTTTTAATATTTTATTTATTTATTTGACAGAGAGAGAAAGATCACAAGTAGGCAGAAAGAAGGCAGAGAGAAAGGGGGAAGCAGGCTCCCTGCCCAGCAGAGAGCCTGATGCGGGGCTTGAAACCCAGCGCCCTAAGATCATGACCTGAGCCCAAGGCAGAGGCTTAACCCACTGAGCCACCCAGGTGCCCAGAGAGAAAATCTTAATCTTAAGAAAGCTCTATGCCCAGCAAGTAGCTTGACATGGGGCTCAATCTCACAACCCTGAGATCATGACCTGAGCTGAAATCACAACCCTGAGCTTAACTGACTGAGCCACTCAGGTGCCCCCAATAATTTACCATTTCTTTAAATTTTTTTTAAAGATTTTATTTATTTATCTAACAGAGAGAGAGATCACAAGTAGGCGGGGGGGGGGGGGGGGAGCAGGCTCCCCACTGAGCATTTCTTATTAATACTTTAAACCTTTAAACCTCTGTTATGATGATGGTATGGCTAGTATCCAGACTGTTATTAGTATCATAGAGCATAATGCCAATAAGTGATACTATCACACAATGATGTAGTCATATTTCTCTATAAATTTCTTCTGTCTTATTAAAGTGCTATTTTTTAAAAGATTTTATTTATTTATTTGTCAAAGAGAGAGAGAGAGGCAGACAGAGCAGCAGGAAGAGGCAGAGGGAGAAGCAGGCTCCCTGCCAAGCAAGGATCCTGACGTGGGACTCGATCCCAGGACGCTGGGATCATGACCTGAGCCGAAGGCAGCCGCTTAACGAACTGAGCCACCCAAGTGTCCCTAAAGTGCTATTTTTTAAAGTGAATATATTTATAACATATAAAATAGTAACTTTAAATTAAGTACACTTATTATCAAATGTAATCACTGATGTATTCCTGTGGTAATTTTAAAGAACTAAACAATTTCCAGCCAGAAAAACAGAGGTGTTACAAGCAATATGAAATTATAGCATCTCAGAGCTCTGAAAAAGCAGCCCAAGGAAGTGACCTGATTATCACACAGCTGGTAACTGACAGAAGTAAACTGCAAACCCAGGTATCTCGACTCTGATTTCAGTGACTTTTCTTGCCTGCCAAATCCAAGGTTAATAGGATAATCCAAGCAGAAATTAGCAAAATTATTATGAGAAGGCAAATCTCTTATTCTGATTTGAATACTTAAATGAACTGTAACACTGTGATGTCTAAAGGAAGAATTCATCTATTTTGAAACATGCAGAGATTTCACCCATGAAGAGGAGTCCTCAATACCTTAAATTGACACTATATTCCACCCAATTTGGTACTCTATATAGTACAATGATTAACATGATCCATTACCAAAGTAAATTACAGAAAGCTTCTTCTTTAGCACGTATCACACCAGTAATATTAAAGGAAAGGAAAGGAAGAAAGAGAAAGAAGGGAGGGAGGGAGCAAAGGAGGGAGGGAGGGAGAAGGAGGGAAGGGAGAAGAGAAGAGAAGAGAAGAGAAGAGAAGAGAAGAGAAGAGAAGAGAAGAGAAAAAGAAAAGAGAAAACGGGTTTTAATCCAAACACAACTTCCCATAAATAGCAAGTCCTCCAACCAGGAAAATACTGACAGTTCTGGGCTCTTTCTTTCTTTCTTTCTTTTTCCCTACCTTTAATAAAATGGCAGCAGCTTTAAGTATAAGAATTCATGACCACCGGGGCACCTGGGTGGCTCAGTGGGTTAAGCCTCTGCCTTCGGCTCAGGTCATGATCTCAGGGTTCTGGGATCAAGCCCCTCATTGGGCTCTCTGCTCAGCAGGGAGCCTGCTTCCTCCTCTATCTCTGCCTGCCTCTCTGACTACTTGTGATCTCTATGTGTCAAATAAATAAATAAATAAAATCTTAAATAAATAAATAAATAAAAAGAATTCGTGACTGCCTACAATCACAAGAGACAAGATATCTTAAACACGGTGTCCCTGAAAGAATCAGAAAATGTTAAGAGGAATTAAAGGAAAGAGAAATGATGCAAAAAGGAATAACAAAAACATGTTTGGCTATTTCAACAAATTTCAATTATCCAAAAGCCTGCCTCATCTTAGATATATAGAATTATTCATAAGTGGGTGGTCATTTCATGATATACATTGAGGCTGACACTATTTTAGAAGCAAAAAAATAAAGAAAGAAAGAAAAAGCAAGCAAGCAAGCAAGCAAGCAAGGAGCTGGGTAAAAATAGCATGTGGAAAAAGGAAGAATTGTATTTATCAAGTATATGCTTTAGAACTTAACACAGATGTATTACCTCAAAGTTCCAAATGACTGAGGGTTCAATTGCAAGTTGTGCTTTCTTTTGTAATTATCAAGGTACTAAGAGTAAATAAAAGTTTGAAACTCACTCCAAAACTTGATGTATTTCTATTTTTTTTCTGTGTTGTTATTTTGTAAGAATTTTATTTGCCTAAGGAATAAGGACATTCTGAGTTGCATAGATCACCTGGCTCTTTATCTGCCTATGGTAGATTTTCTTGAAAACAGAAGGTCATAAAATATCCATAAAGAGAGTAGCATGGTATTACAGACAATATATATAACTTAAAAAGGAATAAATATTTTTAGCTACTAAGCATCATTTCAATAGTTTATTCAACTGAAACAAATAATTAAATGTTTCAATAACTTCACTCATTTGGACTAGAAAACCTGTAAAAAATTTTAATTAATTCTTTAGTGCTGGGGTTATTTTAATGTTAGATGCATGATGATTTTCCCAAGGTTAGAATGATTCATTTGACAAATGAACTAAATTTAAAACTAAAAAACAGTGTCTCAACATCTTTGATATCACTAAGATGGGTTTCCCATATTCACTGTGTATTGTTTTCTTTAAATTTAAAATGGATCTTTTTTATGACAGTTAATAAATAAACTATATGTGGTTAGCAGAAACATAGAATGCCTCCCTGTATAATTTCTATACAAAAAAAGACAAAATGCTCATGAACAGAATTCCAAATTCAATGTTAATTAGGACAATTAGGTCAAACCTTGAAAACCTGTGAAGCTAAAATTCAGATTTATGCCGAGGAATAAATGCCAACAGCTGTGCGGCAGTTACACAGAAATCCTACAGTATAACTTATTTTTAATTTTTCAATGTTATATAACATAAAATTCCTAAAAAAAAATAACAAGTATATGTTTCCCAATTATAAAAAAAATTGAACACCCTCATATATTAAAGCTCATAAAATATTTAAAATATAATATTATACATATAAACAAGGTGTGAATAAAGCACCATCTGTTTCTATTGGCTACTGGCATATAACAGATGGAATGGTGATCACCAAAAGAGAGTGTTTTCCTTTCTTGTCAACTGGCTGTAGAGTTTATTTTTTTATCTAATTTAATTTATAGCAACAGGGTTAGGAAAATACGCTGAAGAATAAAATCATGACCAACTTTTCTTAACACTCTAAATTAAAATAACCACAAGTCTAAAAGTAAAAAACAAATTACACATTTTACATATTAATAAACATTCCTATAAAACCCTTCTCACAAATAATGGTATATTCGGAATAAATAAAATCCTGAAGCTCTGCCTGTTTTCCTTATTCCACACTCCAGGAAGTAAATAAAGTGATAGATTCCCAAGAGGCAAAGGCACAGCAGGAGCCTTTAGGCTCTGAATAGGATTATCTAAACTAAGGATACCTATAGTAAATCTCTTCTAAGTGAGCCAAAGTGAGTTAAATATAGTCAAGTTCACCACAAAAATTTGCCAGGGTTTCTTTCAAGGATCTATAACAAACAGAGGTTACATAATCTGTTTAGTACCTCAGAGGTCACCTTGAGTCTAATAACAGACTCTATAACTCTGATATTTAAAGCCTCCATGTATAACTTTCTTCCTAGAACTGCAATAATTTAATTTAAAAAGTAAAAAGATAACAAGTAAGTTAAGAAACAATGCACAGTAGAGAGACTAAGAGAACCATAATCATTGCCTGCTGAACCCAGCCTGGGCCTGGACACTCTGTGAATATATTATCTCGCAATGTTGGGTTATTCCAGCCAAAGACATTTCAAGTGCCTGTAACTGATTTGTATATATTTATAAAATCTATTCAGAAATTGGTCTGATGATGTACATGCTTTGTACTGGGTGCAGCTGAAAGCCTTCAGACCCATGGGGACTTGGTGGGATGAGCCTGCACCGCTGGGGGACGGTGGGGGCAGGGGTGGAGCTGCTCACTGCGGCGGAGCTGACCAGGCCATCTTCCCTGCGGTCACAGGCATTTCATTGCTGGCAGGGTTGAGGTCATTTCCATAGGGCTTTAGTCATTTCAGTAGAGCTGAGTCCAAACACTTCTATGTTTTCACTAAATTAGAACCAAAAATTATACATACACACAGACATACACACACAAAACATACTCCGGTTTCCCAAAGTCTCAGAGGACTTGGGTTCTGACTTTGTTAAACAGGCCTCTATTTTGCATGTGTAAAATTAGTTTACAAACAAATGTAATGGAAGTAAACTCTTAGGATATTTGATTATCTCTCAAATTAAGAATGCCACTTGGAACAGGCTATTGACTTAATACTGTTAAGTTAGGTGGAAAACAGTTTAACCACGTGTTTAAGCCTTTTTTCCAAGTGATAATCTATAACAACAGGTGCATCCTGAAAAGACAATATGGTTTTAGTCAAAGTTGCTAAAAGGTATTTTGACTTTTTATTGCATTTATTTTCCAAAAAAGGAGATCTGTAACACAAAATAAAATGTATGAGATAGGAAAAAAGATGTACAACTTCAAAGAGAGTAGCTGATGCATGTGTATAAAAGACTACGAGAAGATAGGTTCCAATAAGTCCTTTGGCACTTGTATAAAAGATGAAAAGTCACTAGATAACAAAGTGTAAAGAAAACGAAAAGAAAATCTGAAAGCTTTCAAGTTACATTAAAGTCATTAGAAAATATGCCAAAAAGTACAAACATCAATTTTAAAGTAACTTCAAAAGGGACACAGGTAAGCTAATTTATATTTTCTTCAAAAGTAATTACTTGCATAAAAGCAAGTGAAAAGTTTCCAAAGAAAAAATAATGCAGAGAAAATGCCTAAATAACAAGATATTTACACAAAAGTATCCTGGGCTGCCTTTAAGTAATTCTATAGTTTTGCCAATGAAATATGATGAATATATAAAGTGAAAAGGACCAATTCCCTTCCTAACAATAAGGAGCTAGAAAAAAGACTCTTCCAAAGTATACTAGCTTCAGATGTATAGCCACAATGAAAGATGGAAAGAACTGTGAAATACTAAGTACCTGCTGTGAACCAAACCTGGTGAAAGGTAACAGACATATAGTAGTAAACAGGACAGTTCCTATCCACCTGGGAGTTCATGTCCATGAGTCCCAGTGATATCAAACAAATAATTATATTAATAAATATTTATAAATATGTTAAGTGCAAACCAAGGTAAAGCATAAAAATAATATCATGTAAATACTCAGATCTTTCAAAATCTCAACTACAGTCAAAAGTGTTCTTAAATTTCGGCATAAGTCATTTTTAATACCATTAATAAGGCTATAAAACTCAAAATTCACCTTAAAGATGGGTATAGAGAAAAAGTTTGAAGGCAACAAAAATTCTCAAAAAACACATTTAACTGGCTACTCTCAGGTAGGAATGGGGAAAAAAAAGGAATTCAGAATGGCAAGAGGATGAGAGAATCAAGGATGATAGCAAAAGCATTACTAAAATGACTAAATACAGGATACAAGTAAGATACTGGAATTTTAAATGAAGGCAAGAGGTATGCGAGTAACTATGCTGCTCGATAATAGTGACAATAAGATGGCTATTAGACTAGGAATATAAAGAAGGATCCATGATATACTGAGGTCAAAGGAATTGTGGTTAAATCATGATTATTTCACATACATCTTAAAATTAAGTATTGGTTCATATAGTCCCTTCTCTTTACCTAATTTGGAAAACTCTTCATAAAATATCCCTGATGACTTCAACTATTCCACAGAGTGAGGCAGCATGTTTCATAGTAAGACAATTCTAATTGTTGGTCCAGTTTTACTGTCTGAACTCTACCTAGCATTCATGTAACAGAAGTTTAAGTGTTTAAAAATAAATAGCCAGGTCTCTATTATGTTCATTTATTTAAAAAATAACATACAAAAAATTTAATTCCAATTGTGATAAGGATAGTGAAAGAAAATAGTGCTATGGCAATTTTTTTTTTTTTAAGATTTTCTTTGAGAGGGAGGGAAGGAGAGAGAGGAAGAGAGAGATAGAGCATATACATGAGGAAGGGGAGGGAGAAGGAGATTCCCCACTGAGCAAGAAGCCCTATGTGGGCTCCCTTCCAGGGCCCTGGGATCATGACTTGAGCCAAAGGCAGGTGCTTAATGACTGAGCCACCCAGGCACCCCAGCAATAATCTTTCAATTATTTCTTTGAGTACCTTTCTGGAATTTCATCATATTATCACATTAGGTTTTTCTTGCTTAGCTCATACAAACTAAAATTAAGGATGTGGGCAATAATAATAGAGGACTACTTAAAGCTTTACCAACAGATGTGTAATCTCAGTCATTTTTCATTTGTTTAACAGTCCAACTAGAAACATCATTTTAGCACTGTTACATGGTACACATAAAAGAGTGGGAAAAGGGGCTGCATCATTTTTTTTTTCTTTTTAAAATATATAATCAGTGTCATTAGTCAGTGAAGAAATACAAATCAATCAAAATGAGATACTACTTTACACCCACTAGGATTACTGTATCAGAAGGACAGGTAATAAGAAATAAATAAATAAATGTTGGTGAGTATTTGGAAAAACTTGGGTCCTCACACACCGCTGGTGAGAACAGAAAATTATATGGCCAGTTTAAAAAACAGTCTAGCAGTTTCTCAAATGCTAAAATTAGAGTTATCACAAGACCCAGCAATTCCACTCCTAGGTATACAACCAAGATAAGTGAAAAGCTCACATTCACACAAAAGCTTGTACATGAATATTCATGGCAGCATGATTTGTAACAGCCATAAGGTGAAAAATAAAAACAAAAACAAGCCCATAAATGTCTCATGTGACAGATGAATGGATGAATTTTAAAAGCAGGTACAGCCATAAAATGGAGTATTATACAAATAACAGAAGAAATTAAGTACTGATAAATGCCATAATATGAATAAATCCTGAAAATATTATGCTAGGTAAAAAAAATTCCAGTCAGAAAACATCATGTATTATTCCATATTTAAAAATATTTTATTTATTTATTTGAGAGAGAAAGAGTGTGCACACACAGAGGGAGAGGGAGAAGTAGACTTCCCGCTGAGTGGAGAGCCGGATGTGGGGCTGGATCTCAGAACCCTGAGATCATGACCTGACCTGAAGGAAGATGCTTAACCAACTGAACTACCCAGGCACCACCATATTATTCCATTATGGTATGTCCAAAACAGGCAAATATACAGTGATAGAAAGTAAATTAGTAGTTGTCATGGCCTGAGGCTGGGAGCGGGGAGAATGTAGTCACTGCTGATGGGTATAGGGATTTTGTTGGGAATTTGGGGCAGGGCACTGCAATAAAAATGTTCTAAAAGTAGCTGTGGTAATGGCTATACAACTCTATGAATTTACTAAAAACCACTATATTATACAACTTTAAATGAGTGAATTACATGGTATGTGAATTATATCTCAATAAAACTATTATTAAAAAATCATCGGCCTGGGGCGCCTGGGTGGCTCAGAGGGTTAAGCCTTCGGCTCAGGTCATGGTCTCAGGGTCCTGGGATCGAGTCCCACATCGGGCTCTCTGCTTGGCGGGGAGCCTGCTTCCTCCTCTCTCTTTCTCTGCCTGCCTCTCTGCCTGCTTGTGATCTCTGTCTGTCAAATAAATAAATAAAATCTTAAAAAAAAAAAAAAATCATCGGCCATTAAGCTGATCAAGTTAATTTTAACTGTAGCAAACTTTAAAGAAAAATGAACCAATTTTCCATTACCACATAAATGATAAGTTTCTATATTTAACTTACACTTAAATAAAACTAAAATGCCTTTCAAAATTATTTCAACATCCATCAGTGTTTAAAAAAAACTATTAATCAATATAAAACTCACCCACTGAGTTTTTTACATAATTTAATGATATAAAACATTTGCGTATGAATAAAATACTGTACCACTGGAACTTTCCAAAAATATGAAGGAATGTGCCATTCATTTCCAACATGCGTGGCTTCAAGTAAAAAAATATAGTATTATAAATCATTGTCCCATTTTTATTTTAAATGTGAAAAGAAATGTACAAATTACTCTATATTAGTTTCTATCACTGCTGTTAACAAATTATCATAAACTCAGTGGCTTACAAGAAAACAAATCACTATCTTACAGTTCTGACATGGGTGTCACTGGGTTAAAATTAAGGTGCTGGCAGGGCTGCATTTCTTTCAGGGTGCTCTAAAGGGAGAATCGGTTTACTTGCCTTTTCTATCTTCTAGAGGGTGCCAACACTGCTAGTCCCCTTCTTTCCATCTTCCAAGGAAGCCAATGCTGCATCTTTCTAACATTGTCTGTAGTCACATGTCCCTTTTATTTACAACCAGGAAAGGTTCTCTTCTTTTAAGTACTTATGTGATTAGACTGGGCCCACATGGATAACTCTGGTTAACATTCCACCTCAAGGTCTGTAACTTTAGTCATACCTGCAAAATTCCTTTTGCTATGTAAGAGAACATATTTACAAGTTCTGAGGGTTAGTACATGGACATCTTTGTGGAGGGCCATTCATTATTCCACTTACCACACTGTGAAAATCACCACATAGTAGGAAATAAAATGCTACTTTGGGTTAAAATTCACTAACATAAAGGTATAAGGGATTCCACTCCTTCCTTATACTGTCAAGAGATTACTCCTCTCCCACCAGACACAGGAGGCCTATCCTCTGGAGAAAAATAACCTAACGCTGACAATGGATAATCAGGCACAGAGAAGGGAGCAGTGATGTAGCAAAGAGAAACCAGAAAGTTTACATGGAATTCTGCTTTCTGAACTATGAGATCTTTAGCCCCTTTCTCCTCACCTGTCTGTCCAGGAGTCTGGCAGTCAAATTATACCTACCACTTAACAGATGAGAGAATACTTCTAATGAACTGATGTGGGGAAAAACCTGTAGATACTGACATTTAAGATGTTCTCAAAGAGAAAATCCCCAATCATAAAACTATCTCTATGGAAAAAAACAGCCCCACATAAACTTAATTACTATTAAATATATATGTGAGTGGACATCTAAGGATCCCTAGTCATCTAAAAGCGTCAACGTGAAAGGGACAAACATGAACAGAATTAGGAAACCCAAGGAAACAAAGACAATGAAGGATTAAAAAGAACAACTGAGAAGTGATTATTACTGAAGAGGTAAAAGAAGTTTTCTTGCCATCATGAAAAAAAAAATCTGTTACTAAAAGAAAAAAAGAACAATGAAAATACACATGCATCCCCAAATCAGAAATTCAGTAAGAATTGGAATATAAAGTTGAGAAAACCCTCACAGAAATAAAAATAAAAAAGAGAAAGAGGGGGGGAAGGAAGGAAGGAAGGAAGGAAGGAAGAAAAATAATGAAAATATTAGAAGGGCGCCTAGGTGGCTCAATAGGTTAAGTGTCTGCCTTCAGCTCAGGTCATGATTCTGGGGTCTTGGGATCAAGTTCCATATTGGGCTCCTTGCTGAGCAGAGTGCTTGTTTCTCCTTCTGCCTGCTCTGCCCACTGCTCCCTCTGCTTGTGCTCTATCTGACATAAATAAATAAAATCTTAAAAAAAAGGAAAAAAATATTAGAGAACTAATCTAGCAGCACCAAAATACAATTAGCAGAAGTTCCAGAAAAAGAGAACAGAAAAGAGAATAAAAATTATCAAAGAAATAACAAATATTAATTTCTCAGAACTACAATACATAAGTTTCTAGATAGAAAGGACTAACTAAGCTCCCAGAAATGAATAAAAATGTACCACAGCAAGCAAGGTACTGAATCATACCACTGAATACACTCAGAAAAGAGAAAATACTAGGAATTTCAAGACAGAGGACAGGGGCACCTGGGTGACTCAGTGGGTTAAGCCTCTGCCTTCGGCTCAGGTCATGATCCAAGGGTCATGGCAATGACATTTGTAACTACTTCATAGCATAGCAATGACAATTAATATAAAATACAAAGTAAGTAACAGATAATGGTTAAATAAAAATATGCTTTTCAATCCTTTTCTTTCCTTAGACTCAGTCCTTCTATTTGTGTCCAATAATAAAATAGAGAATATGGTTCCTGGGAGACTGAAATACTGAGAATGGGATATTTGTGAGCCAATTTAAGATGATGTTACAAAGTTACATTCCTGGAGCAGGAAATAATATGTGAAGAATTTTCTAAAACCAGATCATTCCTCTTTTACTTATTAATAATATTTCATTATTTCCATGTTTCTTGAACTATGCCCATATTACCTTTCCATATGATTCACGGATCACTTTTTTTTCTTATTTTTTGTTTGACAGATACACCAAAAGAAATTTCAAAGTACAAAATATATACCCTTATGATAAACATAGATTCATGGGCTGGGGAAGGGTAATGTTGGGAGGAAAGCCAAAGGAGACTATACTTTTGAATTTCTTATAACAAAAAAATATTCACTTTCATAGTTAATATTTTCAAAGTGTTACTTTCATAGTTAAAATTTAATTTAAAAATAATTCTTTCAGAATCAATTTTTAAAAATAATAACCTAACAGTTAAATATGAGACAATTAAATATGAGATGACATGAAAAAAATGAAAATATGGATCAGAGAGAATCTCCATCTTTGCACAAGAAAAATATTTTCTAGAAATATAGTATTTTCATTCTTACAACTCAAAAATAGCTCTTTTAACCCATTATTTTTAAATACCTTTAACTCTTTAAAGCTATCATTTATTTCAAGTAACTTTTCTGGCTAATCTTTTATCATCTTTGGGTAGAAAAAAATTAGGAAGAAAAAGTAATACTGGGACTACTTACTTTGAAAAGCATCTATCTTATCGGATCTACTGTCTCAAAATGTGCTATCGTCATTCAGAGTTCTATAAATCCTTCTTAAGGAAATCAGAGTAGAATAAAATGAAAAATGAATTTCCTCAGCATCTAAATAATAAAAATATAGTAAGGTTTGCCAAAGTGTTCTATTCCCCATTGCACTCTCCAGCTACGATAAATGGAAACTGCCTGTCAGCAGAAAAAAGTGGATGCCATTCTTCTAATAGCAGCCTTATTTGGCACAAAGCAGGCACTCAAGCACAAAAATTGAGTCCATGGGCCCATCTCTTAACACTGATCAAACCAAATGAACAAATCAAAAAGATATTTGTTGCTTAATAAAAAAAGCTGAGATACAATAAGCCAAGTGTTTCACGTAGATTTAGAGTAACTAGTTAGGAAACAAAAACCACTATATACTTCTCCATCTTCACTGCCAATTCCAAAGCATGCACTCTTTTTTTCTACAGCAAGTTTCACAGTATTCACAATTTAGAGGGAAAAAAGAAAACCAACATAGAATAGCAAAATAAATATATGCTGGTGGCTAATATATACACACATGCTGTCAGTATGCTTACAGATTTGCTGCTTCTATTTTTTTAATATCAATTTCCTCAAGGTAGAATAACCTTCAAACATTTTATTAATTAACTTCTACACTACTGCACTGTGACTTTTGAAAGCAGTGACACCAATGCCCTTGTACAAGCTTGGGGGGGGAACATTTCACACTTAACAGAAAGTGCAAAGAAAAAGAGTGTTGGATCTTGTATTGAATGTGAACAAATTCAGGTACACAAGTTAGTAAGTGGATATGTAACTGTCTTACGATAGATAACACTATGCTAGAGAAAGACACATGAACATTCTGGTATCACATTCCCAGCTATGCTACCTAAAAACCAAATGTTTTATAACTTCATTTGAACCTCACTTAAATTTCTTCTACAGACCTTAAAAAAAGAAACAAAACCACAGGGTATTAATTCAGGCTGAGGTTAAGTCCTATTCTGCCTACTATTTGTAAGATCATGGTAGGTTACTCAAGCTTTGTGTGTCTCAGTTTCATTTTGAGTAAAATAGGTGTTATAATAGTCATATACTAACTAATTTTTTAAAAGGGGGAGTGAGTCAGAAGATCAGTACAGTGTCTGGCATGTGATGAGTCCTCAATAAACGTTGGGTATTATTATTATTATTATTATTAAACAATTTTAGATAAAGGTAGGCTAATCCCTCATGTCCTCTTCTGACCTACTAGCCTTTGAAGAAAGTAATGAAGTGAAATAGCCAATGATCGAATAGTAGGAAGAAGGAGAAAATAATACAATGGCTGGATTTATTAGTAGCATGGATAAACAGAAGTTAAATTAATAGTAGTAACATACCAGGATTTACAAAAATACTCCAACTTCCATCCCTCTTTTGCTTCTTTACTACCACCATGATGTTACTTTTAATCATAAAGATATAAAGTATAAAAGAAAAAGTATAAAAGAAAGTAATAGCGGGGGAAGAAAGTATGTTCAATAAAAATGTGACTTCAATCTGGCAGCCATGAAAATTTTATATTTTTGATGGTTCTCAGAGACAACTCTATAGAGACAGTCCTTCAAAAGAAAATTAAAGTGCTATATATACTTAATCATACTATAAAGTCTGAATTTAAAAATAAAATTATTTAATAGAATACCAATTTACATATCCCACAAAAAAGATTCTTGAAATAAGAGAAAAATCCTTTTTACTAGCATGAAATAGCCCAAACTTTTCTAAAAACTGTGCTAGTACTATAACCCAAAGGAACTTAAACTTAACAGAAATGGATAGAAAGTTGTGGAACAAATGATCATTTTTAACAGTTTTATTTAGTGATATATTATTTTGAATGAGAAATTAAAGCTTAGGATATATGTCATGAATTCCCTACAACACAAAGCTAAATTTTATTTAAAATTTTGATAGAGTAATAGGACTATTGTGAAATGAAGTACACTTTGATCAGTAATGGCAGGAAAAATAAAAATTAATAAAAGAATTATTATAAGAAATTTAAGGACAGAATATCAAAAAATGTAATATATGTACTAAAATAAAAAGTATAACTAAGAAGATACTAGGAACAATTAAAAATTAAACAAAAGGAGAGATAAATCACTTATTTATTATGAAAGATACTTGGTTATATAAATACTGAGATATTTATGAATCAATTCAATGGATTAAAGTATCAAATAATAAAAGGAAGAAGTAACTCCATTCATACAAAATTCAAAACTTGCAAAGCTATGTATTACTTATGAATACACACATTTGGAGATTCATTATTAAGAAAAGAATGAGAAATATAAAGTTGAGAACAGAGGTAACCCCTGTGCTAGATAGATGAGAATGTAATTACCAAGGATTCACAGGGGACATCAAAGCCTTTCGTAATGTCTGATTTTTGAAGCAGGCTGGTGGATACCATGGGCATTCATTATTATTATTATTATGCTTTAAGTTGAATTCATAAACCATAAATTCTCACGTATGTATGGTATATTTCATGATTAAAACAATAAATTCTTAAGAATGACCAACAGCAATATGATGGTTTCTTTCTTTGACTCCTGAGTATATGTTCACCCTTTGTCTTTCTCACCTCTTAAACTCTGACCTCAGATTTCTGTGATGATTATGACAAACAGGTAAAAAATTACCGTGTTTCTTATTGGAATCTTCTTGGGTTCTGGAGGCATATCCTGTGGAACAAATTTCACTGGTTCCTTAATCTGCCTCCTTGATCGTTTGGTCCCATCTGGTAAGGTTTCCATGGCCATGTCTGCTTCCATGTCACTGCTCCCTGCCTGGTCACATTCTGAACACTGCCTACATAAAGAAAAAAATGTAAGTTCATATATTTATTTTTATTTTCTAGTATTAGCTATGGTTTCTATTAATAAAAATTCAGGTACATGTGAAGAATATATAAAAATACACACTCCTGTAAGAATGACAATAGTAAATATATAAAGCAATTCCTGTATCCCTGTAAGTATCATAAACACATACAATAATGCTACATGTTTAAGTGAACCAACGTAAGAGATTCAGCACTAATGGTGAAGTCCAAAGTAACAGAAATCTGTCTCTCTACCTAGAAAACAACTGCATGGGCAAATTGTTTGATGTAATTATTTTCAAACTCTGGACTCTAGTAAAGGCTTGCAACTTCCAAGGAAAAACTTACACAGGTAAACTGCCATTAATTTCAGTCAATTTCAGCTCTAGGCAAAGTCACAGCTACCCATTCTCCAACCAAGCCACACAGCAGGCAGAACACTGCACATGTTCCTGCAGTAGCTTACAAACAGCTATTAGGAGCCAGAATGGCCAAAATAAACCATGTCCTCCAAATATTGACATCTGTGCTCTGATCACAGAAGTACAAAGAGCTGGGTAAGGTCCCCTTGGACTGAAATGTCTTCTAGAACTTAAAATTATTCCCCACCTTCATTTTTCTCCTTGCACCCTTTTGGGAGCCAGACACTAAAGACATGGGCACTCAAAAATAAGTGCATATAGGGGCGCCTGGGTGGCTCAGTGTGTTAAAGCCTCTGCCTTCAGCTCGGGTCATGATCCCAAGGTCCTGGGATAGAGCCCCGCGTCGGGCTCTCTGCTCCGCAGGGAGCCTACTTCCTCCCCCCCCCCTCTCTCTCCGCCTGCCTCTCTACCTACTTGTGATTTCTCTCTGTCAAATAAATAAAATCTTAAAAAAAAAAAAGTGCATATACAGGAAAAATTAGCAAATGACCAGACTTGCCCAGAGAAAGGCTCAGAAAAGACATAAAAACTGTAAGTTTACACCTTAGACTGATCCTCAGCATAGACAGCACACTATGATAAGAAACAAAAACAAACAGAAACATTAAGAGAACAAAGCAAATGTTGGGAATGGTTGAAAATCTCATTTCCAAAGTTATCACATTATTAAATACAAATGTCCAGTTTCTGAGAAAAACCTCACAAGTTAATCAAAGAAAAAGGAAAGTATGGCCCATTAAAATGGGGGAAAGATTAACAGAAACTGTCCCAGAAAAAGACCTTAAGGCAGATCCGCAAGACAAAGAATTATTTTTTAAATGTTCAATGAACTAACAGAAATTGTGACAAAGACAGGAAAATAATTTCTGAACAAAGCGGAAATATCAATAGAGAGATAGCCTAAATATAAACCAAAAGGAAATTCTGGAGATGAAAAGTACAATAATGGAATAGAAAATTTACTAGAGGGATTAAAAGGACAGATCTGTGCAGCAAACCTGAAAGAAAGAACAATGGAAACTACAAAGTCTGAGGAACAAACAGAAAAAAAAAGCTTGGAAAAAAGTGAATAGATCCTAAGCGGCAAGTGAGGGCATTGACAAATACACCAGCATTTGCACCATGGAAGACCCAGAAGAAGAAAAAGGGGTAAGAGATAAAATGTTTAAAGGAATAATGACTGAAAACTTCCTAATTTGATAAAGGAGATAATATGAAATCCAAGAAGCTCAACAAGTACCAAACAAAATAGACTTAAAAAGTCCCACACCAAGATGCATTATAATCAAACTTTCCAAATAAAAAGACACAAAGAGAGACTTGAAAATAGAGAGAGCACATACAAGGGATTTTCAATAAGATTACAGGCAGAGCTCTCATCAGAAGTTCTGGAAGCCAGAAGGCAGTGTTATCAATATATTAAAAGCGTTAAAATGACCAGAAAAACAAACAGCAACCAAAAATACCTATCAACTAAGAATACTATGTTCATCAAAAATGTCCTTCAAAAGTGTGGGAGAACTTAAGACAATGCTAGACAAACAATAGCAGGGGGTGTTTGATACCACCAGACTTGTCCTACAAGAAATGCTCAGTGGAGTCCTATAGGGTGAGGGGAGGGGGGTAAGGACACAGACAGTAACTCAGAGTCCATTATGGAGAAATAAAAATCTCAATAAAGGTTAATACACGATCAATTATAAAAGCTAATATTATTATAACAATGGGTTGTAACTCTACTCTTGTTTATTTACATGTGGTAAGAGACTAATACATTAAAAAAAATTAATACCATAACAGCTTATACTATTATAATCGTTTCTTAAGTCCACATGCATGTAGAAAAAAGATTTAAATAAGATATAGAGGGGTACCTCGGTGGCTGTGTCAGTTAAGGGACTGACTCTTCATTTCAGCTCAGGGCTCTGCACTGTCCATTGAGTCTGCTTAAGATTCTCTCTCTGTCACCACCCCCCAAACCTCCCTCCCCATAGGCACTCTCTCAAAAATATAAATAAATTAAAAAATAAGATATACAAATGGCCAATAAGCACAAGAAAAGATGCTAAACATTACTAAGCATTAAGGAAATGAAAATCAAAACCACAATGAGATAGCACTTCACATCCAACAGGATGGCTATTTTCAAAACAAAAAACAGAAAATAGTAACTGTTTGCAAGGATGTAGAGAAACTGGAATCCTGCACAGCTGCTTTAAAAAGCAGTATGGTGGGTGCCTGGGTGGCTCAGTGGGTTAAGCCTCTGCCTTCGGCTCAGGTCATGATCCCAGGATCCTGGGATCGAGTCCCACATCGGGCTCTCTGCTCGGCTGGGAGCCTGCTTCTTCCTCTTTCTCTTTCAGCCTGCCTCTCTGCCTACTTGTGATCTCTGTCTGTCAAATAAATAAATAAAATCTTAAAAAAAAAAAAAAAAGGCAGTATGGTGGTTCCTTAAAAAATTAAAAATACAATTACCATATAATCCAGTCTTAAAGAGGTATCTCTACACCTATATTCATAGCAGCACTGTTCACAACCGCTAACTGTGGGAGCAACCCCAGTAACTACTGACCTATAAATGGATAAGTAAAATGTGGTACATATACAATGGACTATTATTCAGCTTTAAAAAAGAATATTCACAATATGCTATGACATGGATGAACCTGAAGACATTAGTCTAAGCAAAATAGACCAATCACTTAAAAGACCAATACTATATGATTACACTTACATGAGGTACTTAAGAGTAGTTAAAATCATAGGGAGAGAAAGTGGAGTAGTGATTTCCAGGAGCTGGAGGGAAGGGAGGAATGGGGAGTTATTATTCAATATGTATAGAGTTTCAATTTTTACAAGCTGAAAAATGTCATAGAGATAGATTATTATAGTATTTAATATGACAATATAATAATTACTAATGTACTTATTAATACCACTGGACTATACCACTTAAAAATGATTAAGATGGTAAATTTTATGTTATGTGTATTTTGCCACAGTAAAATGTTTGAACAAACAAGAGTAACATTAAAAGATAATTAAACACTGAAATTTCAGTCTAATCAGTACAGCCCAGTAGAACTCTGTTAGAATTATCTATAACTGCACTATTTAGTACAATAGCCACTAGCCATATATAGCTATTGAACACTTGTAATGTGTGACTAAGAAACTGATTTTTTTTTTTTTTAAAGATTTTACCCATTCAACAGAGAGAAATCACAAGTAGGAGAGGTAGTCAGAGAGGCAGGCAGAGAGAGAGGAAGGGAAGCAGGCCCCCCGCTGAGCAGAGAGCCCGATGCGGGCCTCGATCCCAGGACCCTGAGATCATGACCTGAGCCGAAGGCAGCAGCTTAACCCACTGCGCCACCCAGGCGCCCCAGAAACTGATTTTTAAATTTTAATTTTAATCAAGTTAAATCCAAGGAGTCACATGTGGCTAGTGGCTAACACTTGGACAACAAAAGTCTACAAAATGATTACTGATAATCTTAATATTGCCAATTATAAAGGCCCACTTAAAAATTCATTAGAAACTGTTAGAAGTAAGTTTTTTCATGTATTTTCTTTAAATTTAAAGAAATTAAATTTAAATTAAATTTAAAGAAATTTTTTTAAATTTAAAAGAATGATCAGGTTCTTTAGAAGTCTAACTTACAGTGTTATCTCTATAAAAATAGTTATAATACAGAAAATAATGTTTCATATTTAGTTTACTTATCAGTACCTTAGTTTCTTAAGTAATCTTAGTTTACATCAGTACCCTTGAATGAATCTTAGAATTCCCTCACCGAGTATTTTCAAAGATTTCTTACTATTTGAGGTCATACTGCATCAAAATTCACATATCTTGCTCACTAATACAGTAAACATTATCAAACTAATATCTATTTCTTAAGAGTAATAACTTTAAATTCAAATTCCAGTAACAGAGCTAAATGCAATATGACATTTGTGTTAATAAGACATATACATTAATTGTTAAAATGCAAACTAATATTCAACACTGTTGCTGTTTTTTTTTAAAGATTTTATTTATTTGTTTGACAGAGATCACAAGTAGGAAGAGAGGCAGGCAGGGGGGTGGGAAGCAGGCTCGCTGTAGAGCAGAGAGCCCAATGCAGGCTCAATCCCAGGACCCTGGGATCATGACCTGAACTGAAGGCAGAGGCTTTAACCCACTGAGCCACCCACATGCCCCTAATATTTAAGGCTTTTATCTTAATATCTAAAAATTCTCATTCATTTAACCAATATTATTGAGGAAAATTTTTAACACTAAAAACATGACCAATAAGAAAAAAAAAAAGTAGGTAATTTATCATCTGTTACTCAAAAAGTTTTATGTATCTATTGGTAGAACATCCAACCACTTCATTCCTTGGATTCACAGAATGCCACGGATATTAACATACAGAGCTCCTGGGTGGCTCAGTTGGTTTTGGCTCAGGTTGTGATCTCATGGGTAATGAGATCAAGCCCATGTTGGGCCCTGCTCTCAGTGGGGAGTCTGCTAAAAGATTTTCTACCTCTGCCCCTTCCCACTCATACCCTCTCTTCTCGCTCTCTCAAATAAATATATTTTTTTTAAAAAATTAAAATACAAATAAAGTGTAAGTTATCTATTTGTTCCTGTTTGTCCCATATGAAAAGATTAAAGATTAGTATGAGCAATAAACACCTAACAATATTCGTAATTTAAATAATGAATATATTTTCAAACAATCTATTGGCAATCCTAAACTGTGAAAACCCCACAAATGTTAGATACTATTAGTAAATAATAACAAATACAACAAACATCAAAACAGAAATGGCCATAGAAAGAGATTTAATTATGTCACAGAAAAGGACTATTTCCTTAAGTGATCATTTCTACCAGCTGAAGTGAAATGTAATCAAAGTTTCTCAGTTCCAATTCATTTTTAACATACATGAATTGCTGGGATATAGAAACAAGTACCTTTTTAGGATGAATCAGTGTATTGTTTTCTTTTAATTGAATTTTTTTTTCTTTAGTTTCTCATTTTGTAACAATAATCCTTGTCAGGACATTCTCTAACTTCTTGTGCTCATTATTATCCTCACCAAAAGTAAGACACTCAGGTCACAAGGAAACTTGCTTTAGAGCCCTCTGACAGAACTGTTACTCCCTAAACTCCACGACAAAACACTGAACACAGAAAGTCAAAATAAAATTTAACAACCAATACAGAAATTTAACTGTTTGTTTCAAAACAACTGCCAAGTGATAGTTACAGTACAAATTCTACACAGTTGGAGACACTACTTGAAACTTTTTCAACAACCTTATTAAATACTATCGTCTCTATCTTTTATGTATCATTTAAGATATGAAAAAGCATCTCTACTACATTAATCAGTACACAAGATCCTAAGAATAATAATCTAGGATATAGCTATGGCCTGTCCAATTCAATGGGATTAATGGGATAATATTTGGGGGTAAAAGTCATAATTATCCTTGATAATGTCAAAACACATACCTGGCTTCTTCTAATAGCCCACTAAGCTGCTATTTTATACATTTAATCCTGTGTATTTTTACTTAATATATTCTACTAAGGGAAGAGAATCCTATGTTTTATAATTCCCATGCAAAATATTAAAAATACTCTTAAGTAATCAAAATATTCAATTAATTAAAAAGGAATTTTTAAAGTACAAGTAATAAAAATTCATGTCATGATTTATGTAAAAGGGCAACCTTCTGACTGAAATGAAATATCAAGAGATTTTTCTCATTTGCTATACAATCTCCAACTCCTGAACCATATATTACAACTTGTTTTTTTGTTCAGAAGGGGGTTTAGAATTTTTCAATTACTAAAGAAAAATGATTTCATTGTATAATAATCCTAAGACAAGTACATGAATTCAGTTTATAAAAAAATTACTGTGTATGTTAGAGAAAAAACAGATTTTATGAATTCTTAACTGTAATAAATTGTGACACTTTCTCAAATATTATATATAATTCATGTTTTGCTTTTTTTTCCTTTACAAATTACTTCTTCCAGTCTTCAAAGATTGCATAGCATAGTCTGTTTTTTCCCTTATCTCTAAGATTTTTCCATGTTTTCCCCATTTTTAAAGGAAAATCTTCACGGGTGCCTACATAAAACTTCATTAGTGCAATATAAATCAAAACCACAATGAGATATCACTTCAAATCTGTTAGAATGGCTGTCATCAAAAAGATAAGAAATAACAAGTGCTGGAGAAGATACGGAATAAAGGGAATGCTCATATACTGTTAGCAGGAATGTAAACTGGTGTAGCCACTATGAAAACAAGCATGGAGGTTCTTCATAAAATTAAAAATAAGGCACTCCTGGGTGGCTCAGCTGGCTGGGCATCTGACTCTTGATTTTGGCTTGGGTCATGATCTCTGGGTCATGGGATTAGCTCTGAGTCAGGCTCCACACTCAGCAAAGAGTCTGCTTGGGATTCTCTCTATTCCTCTGCCCCTCGCCCCACCACTCTGCTCTCTTGCCCTAAAATAAATCAATCTTTGAAAACAAAATAACTAAAAATGCAACTACTGTATGATCCAGCAATTCCACTTCTGCATGTATATCCAAAGGAAACAAAATCTCTATCTTGAAAAGATACCTACACTCTTATGTTCATGCACCATTATTTATAAGAGGAAAAACATGGAAATATCCTGTGTCCACTGATGAATGAATGGGTAAAGAAAATGTGGTAGAAATATATAATAGGATATTATTCAGCCATGAAAAAGAAGGAAACCCTAGCTATTTGCAACAGCATAGATGGACCTTGAGGGAATTATGCTAAGTAAGTCAAAAGCAAATATTGTATGATCTCGATTATATGTGGACTATTTTTTTAAGATTTTATTTATTTATTGAATAGAGAGAGAGAGATCACAAGTAGGCAAAGCAGCAGGCAGAGAGAGAGGGGGAAACAGGCTCCCCACTAAGCAGAGAGCCTGATGTGGGACTCAATCCCAGGACCCTAAGTTCATGACCTGAGCTGAAGGTAGAGGTTTAATCCATTGAGCCACCCAGGCGCCCCTTATGTGGACTATTTTTTTTTTTAAACCCACAAATTCATAAATAAAGAGTACCGACTGGTAGTTGCCAGAGGCTGGGGTCAGGGAGGTGGAGTTGGGGAGGAGATGCAAAGGGAAGGGTGGTCAAAAGGTAAAAACTTCCAGTTAAAACAAAAATATATACAAATAAAATAAATAAATAAATAATTCTTAAAAGGGGGCTGGTGCCTGGGTGCCTCAGTCTGTTAAGCATCTGACTTTCAATTTTAGTTTGGGTTACAATCTCAGGGTCATGAGATGGAGCCTCAAGATGGAGCCTGCTTAAGATTCTCTCTCTCTCCCCCGTGCCTCTCACCACACTCTCTCTCTAAATAAATAAATCAATAAATAAGTCCTGGGGATGTAATATACAACATGGTGACTATAGTTATTAATACTATATTGTATATTTGGAGAAATATTGTTTTTTTTTTTTTGGAGAAATATTGTTTTTTTTAAGATTTTATTTCTTTAACTGAGAGAGCGCACACAAGCACATGCACATGAGTTGTGTTAGGAGAGGTAAGGGAGAGGCACAAGAAAGCAGACTCTACACCAAGTGTGGAGTCCTACACGAGGCTCCATCCTAGAACCCGGAGATCATGATCTGAACTGAAATCAAGAGTTGGCCAGCCACTTAACTGTTTAACCAACTGGGCCACCCGGGTGCCCCTAAGAGAATACATCTTAAGAGTCCTTATCATTAGGGGGAAAAAAAACAACAAACATTTAACTGTGTATTACAATGGATGTTAACTAAACTTACTGTGGTAATCATTTCACAATATATACATCAAATCATTATGCTATACACCTAAAATTAAAGCAAGGTTATATGTCAATTATCTCTTGATAAAAAGAAAGAGTTAATGGAAGAAGGGAAGGATAAATTATTAAGAAAAATGGGGGAGAAACCTATAAATTATTAACTGAAGGGTCTGTGCTATAGATTTTCTTTTCTCTTAAAAGAATAAACAAAGGTATACCCAAAGAATAAAAGGATATAATAAATATTACTCAATTATCTGTCAAATAATACTCTCCAGAATATTCAGGGTTTGGTTTTTTGGTTTTTTTTTTTTTTCCAGAATATTCTTTAATTAGAAAAGGCAAGAAAACTTCTGATCAGACGGTGATAGAAACATAAGATTACTCTAAAAGAAGTATCTATGGGGCACTCAATGGGTTAAGCCTCTGCCTTTGGCTCAGGTCATGATCTCAGGATCCTGCATTTGAGCCCTGCATTGGGCTCTCTGCTCAGCAGGGAGGCCAGTTTCCCTCCCCTCCCCCACCTGCTTTTGCCTACTTATGATCTCTGTCTGTCAAATAAATAAAATCTTTAAAAAAAAAAAAGAAATATTTATTATTTGAGCTACTCTAATAAATCAAACCCTTACTACTTCATTTATAGAGCTATCAGGCTTATCTGGGAAGAATATAAGGCAGTGTGCAACAATATATATTTAAAAAGGAACAAACCAAAATAATAATATAAACTAAGAGTAAGACAAAATAAATTTCAAACAATGGGAGTAAGTAAAAACAAAATGGAGCCTAGATCATACCTTCATTAGCCTCTTTATCCCTTGCCAAATTCCTCACCCAACTAGCATTCTCATCTGATTTGCCCATTCCTAACCCAACATAAAAAGTCCCTGGGTTTTTCCCTCTCCTGATCCTGGACAGCTAAGCATTATTGGAGAAAGATCAATTAATCACACTTATTAAACCAATTCACAAACATTCTTTAGTATATAACCTCAGCAAGTCATCTGTGATTTTTTTTCCAACAAAACTATCGGAAACTATCTCCTATCTTCTTAAGCCACCATCATCATCCCAATTAATTGCTTTCCCTTTCCACAGACTGCTTCTATTTCACTGAAAAGTCAGAGCCTGTCTAATGTGAGCTTATTCAACTTTCCTACTTTTCATCAATAATTACCTCTGTATCTTTATTCTTTCCTGTCACATGTCTTAAATTAGTCCAAGATAAGCAGTGAACTGAACTATTGTGGTATGGACCAAACAGAAAGCATCCAGATCTCAAACAAGTAACTCCCAAAAGTAGTACAGGAGGTGCTTAGAACAGTCTGCCAAGCAGAATACGCTATTTGAGAAGGGAAGATTGCATAGTAATTTTGGCTAGCAGTGAACATAAGGGGTATATAGTAGAAAGGGTGTTACCAAATACACATAGCATAAAGACAAGAAAAGGAGTAATTGGTGACGTTCAAAAATGTGTACCAGTAGGATCTGTATAAATCTAAGCCAATAATGAGCCCAGTCATGAGATAAGGGTATAGGAACCCTTTCCCTAAGACAAAAGGACCTTTCTAGGACCTTTTTTCCTAAGAAAAAGACTAAGAACTAAATGAACCTAGGCAGAGGTTAGGCAGTAGTGTGCTAGTAAATTTCTAATGCCTAATTCTCTATGGGAAAAAGTCTTTATTTATAGCATTTGCTAATTTCTGTATCATGCATACTACTAAACATGGTCAATTTCAAAATACCAATATGGCATCAGAGAATGCAGAATGGGTAAAAAATGTATAGTAGCATACCATTAGACAGTTTTTCTACCATACATATATAATAGACTTAGGCAAAGAGTAAAGGTAATAAAAAAATACTTGGGAAGTGAAATTGCTTCAATACTTATTATCTTTAATATAACTTCAAAATTAAACTGAAAATGTTAAAAAGCAAAAAGTACCTCTCACAACTGAGATACACTAAAGAAAAATACAATTCCATGAAACTTACTCTAAAACTAAAACACTCAATTAAGTGTTAAGCAAAACTAAGTTGACTTCAGAGGACAAAAGAAATTTGATTATTAAAAACTAGAAGAGGGGGCACCTGGGTGGCTCAGTGGGTTAAGCCGCTGTCTTCGGCTCAGGTCATGATCTCAGGGTCCTGGGATCGAGTCCCATATTGGGCTCTCTGCTCAGCAGGGAGACTGCTTCCCTCTCTCTCTCTCTCTGCCTGCCTCTCTACCTACTTGTGATCTCACTCTGTCAAATAATAAATAAAATCTTTAAAATAAAACAACAACAACAAAAAAACTAGAAGATATAGAAGACTTCACTTTGCCATGGTATTAGCTTCTTCTATTTTAAAACACTGTAACCAATGCATAGGACCCTAAGTAGTTTTAGGTCTTTGGGGGAGACCATTCCCTAAAACATTCCAGGCAAGGCAGTTTATGTGAAGTTCTTCCAGAAACTTACTGGAAACCAGAGCTCTGCAGGCAGAGCAGTATTAGAAAAGTTCATAACTGCACATCTCCATGTCAAAGATCATGACTAGCACACTAGCCCTGGAGACTATCAAACAGGCTTTCAATTTATAAACATCCACTTATAGGCCATCTGGTTGGCAGTTTTTTGGGAGTCTGACTCTTGGTTTTGGCTCAGGTTGTGATCTCAGGGTCATGGGATCAAGCCCCGCATCAGGCTCCATGCTCAGTGGAGTCTGCTTAAAGACTTTCTCTCCCTCTCCCTCTACCCTTTTCCCCTGCCATGTGCACAAGCGTGCTTGCTCGCTCGCTCGCTCTCTCAAATAGATAAATAAATCTTTTTTAAAAAGGCAAAAAAAAACCACCCACTTAGGACAGTTATTAACACTGCTGGCATTCTAATAAGCCACAGCATTTTTTAATAAATTCTGGTTTCAAAAGCACAGATATAACATATATATATTTATGCCCTCCATTATACTTGAAAAGGGAGGACTAGTAGGACTCTCTCAAGACACACTGATAAAGAACACTATGAGGGATGCCTGAGTGGCTCAGTCAGTTAAGCATCTGCCTTCAGCTCAGATCATGACCCCAGGGTCCTGGGACCAAGTCCTGCATCCAGCTCCTTGCTTAGTGGGGAGCATGCTTTTCTTTTTGCTTGCCACTCCCCCTGCTTGTGCACTCTCTCTCTGACAAATAAATAAATAAAATCTTTAAAAAAAAAAAAAAAAAAGAACACTATGAAAAAGTATTCCTGTGAAAATGGTGAAAGAATGTAAGCTTCCCAGTAAAATAAACAGAGATGCTTTACAACATAAAACAATAAGGTTAAAAAACATGCTTACTGTGTTTGACAAACACACAACTTTTCATATAGATTAGCATTTAAGAACCTGGGGTCTACTCTTTTCTAAAAGTAGAAAGATCGGCACTTGGGTGGCTCAGTTGGTTAAGCATCTGCCTTCAGCTCAGATCCTGATCCCAGGGTCCAGGGACTGGCAGGAAGCCTGCTTCTTCCTCCCCTCCCTGGTCATCCTCTCTTACTATCTTTGTCACTATCTCTGTCTCTCTCTCCAATAAATAGAAAATAAAAATAAAAGTAAATGTAGAAAGGCAATTTGCCTAAGAAGAATACTGAGATTTATTCCAAAACTTTCCGTGTTCTACATTCTTCCTATACAGAATCATCATATTAAAACTGATTTGTCTCTCCCTTGGACTAAAATTAAGGAAAGGATAAAATTCATCATACATAAGCTTTTATCAAATATCTGCAGTAATGTAATATACCTAAGTTAATGAAAAAAATTAAAAACATATGTCAAATGTTTCTAGATTGGTTGAACATAAATATAACTAGCACAAATGAAAAATACTAAAAGTAAAGCCTTGAGTGAAACTATTTAAAAATATTAAACCACAATAAAAGGATGAGTAAGGAGGCAAATTCCTAATAAATTCATTCAATTTCAAAATAAAAATAAAGCATTTCAGAAATTCGTATAATAAAGTAAAATACAACTAATACAGGAGAAAGAATTCATGCTTTAACCATTGCTAAGATACCACGATAGCTTCAATTAACTCAATATTCATTTGTCAAACAAACAGATACAGATTTATTTATATATTATAATAAATATTTATGACCAAAGTGTTCTTACCACAAAAAAAGACAATGGAAACTAAGTGAAGTGATGGATATGTCAGTTAGTTTCATTATGGTGATTACTTCACAATGCATACGTATATCAAATCATTAAGTTGTATATCTTAAATATATATAGTTTTTAATTGTCAATTATACTTAAAGTTGGAAACACATTTATAAAAAATCAGTTAAAAAATTTGCTGAAAACTTTATTGTGAAATAATACGATGTAACATCATCTTACACTGTTGAAACACAGAGCAAACCATTTCTAATGTTAAAATCTCTTTCATTTTACTTACCAGTAACTGTTCTTGGTCTTCCTTGGCATCCTCGTAAGAGGAGGGTCCAGACATCCAAGGTGGTAATGAAGTTTACAGGTATCACACAATAAAAGAAGATGCTGATCGTGGTTCTTCTTACAAATTCCACAACTTTGAATAAAGGCAGCAAATAAAGGATTAGAATAGTAGTAATCTTAGTGAACAGCTATTCATAGCATATTTTTTTAATTTCAAAATTTCACCTTGATTAACTTAAAATTTCTTCTGTTAAAATCAAATGTCTTCTCATAACACATACTTTTTTATAATGTCACTACTTATTACATCAAAATATGTTTGAGACTATAGAAAAATAGCTGGATCTAATATAAATATTCCTCTAGAGTCAAACCTTTCAGAGAAAGGCATATATAAGATAGTATTCTCAACATCATCACCATCTCAATTTTAATTATCACTTAAACTCATTTAATATTAGCTTAGTTTTTCTCTAGAAAGGTAGCTATTAAACAAAAAACTTCCCAATTTTTTACTTCTCTAAAACTACCAAAGAAGTTAACTTACAAACAAACTTCAGTTTATTTCCTATCATTAATTACAAACTTTTCAAAGAGTCTTAAACATAAAAATAAGCTAAATTTATAAGTAAGACTCTTTCCAAAATCTGACTCTGAGTCTTAAAAATATACCAATTGATATTTATTGCAAAGAATGGGGCGTTTTACTATTGGTGTTAACTGCTACTTCGATTTTTGTTTGTTTTCAAGGAATTCAACTTCTCTTGTGCAAAACAGCAACATAACCACTCCTAGAGCACAAGCCCTTGACCTGAAAATCTAGGTCTTTTTTATACTGGGAACATAAAGAGTGAAGTTGAAAAGTTGAGAATCTATAAGAGCCATCCATCAACATACAGAAACAATGATATTTGAATTTTTAAATTATCCTAGAAAAAAAATCATATAAATGTAACAACAACAACTAATATTTTATCTCAATGTTGCTCAGAGTCAAAAAGGAAAATCATGTAAAATACATTCTGGAACAAAAATGAATGCAGTGATAAGTCAGAAGCACTGTGTTATGTGTGATGGTTCCAAATGAACCAACTTTGTTTAGAAAAGCTGGGCTGAGAATGTGCTAGTCTGCATACTGTACACTAAAACACTAGTTGGCTTTTCCCACATTTCAAGGAAGTCAACTGCTATTACCTACGGAGGAAGCCTCCAACCAAGAATGAAAAATAATTATGGAGATTGATGTTATTACTCCTGCTATTCTCAGAAGGGAAGAAGTTGTGGGGAGAATATTTATGTACTTATATAAGTATATATAGGTATATATGTGAATATATACATTTGTATGTATATATACATACATGCATACATAAATACACTAGCATCTTCTAACTTTCCCCAGTTAATATGTTCAGTTACATTAAAAAAGTAAGATCCCAACCTATTCATATACGGAAGGAAGTCCAGGCTATGTAAAATTACTATAAATGGTGAACACTATAAACTACTGAGACAAGTAAAAAAAAAAACACACTTATGTAAATAAAATTATTACAACTGAGCACAGAAAAAAATATAGACAGATTCAAATCCAGAAGTTTTCTTCATCATCCACCACTGTACAAAGGCAGGAATTGAGACTGTATATGATAACTATCACCACTTAAAAACACATGCAAAGCTCTAGAACTCATTTAAGTAAAATAAAATATAAATGTATATTTATATATCCTTTTAATTATTTAAGAAAATTATTATCTACATTATTTAAAGTCACTTTCCAATTCTCCAAAGAGGACTGACTATTCACTTCCACGGAACTTTTGGAGATACATCTCCACCTATTTAAAGGATATAAGTTACTTATTAAAAGAGAGCAAAAATCTCTTCTGTCATTCAACCTAAAAAGCATCTTTGATGAAAATATTCACAAAATGGACTTCAAATGCATTTAACATAAATTCTAGTATGGACATAATTCATTCAGAAATATCTGAAGCACCTTGTTATTAAAAGCACGAGTTTAAAAAAAAAACACAATATTAACTTGTCATGTTATTACTTGCCTATAAAGTACTGCAGGAAGGATAGATGTCTTTTGTGCGCCTCCTTCTTTTTTACTTGGCTTTCTCTCCTTGGGTGCTCGCAAAATTGCCGGTATGTTCAACTTCTATTGATTTGAACAAATGCAGTTTATTTTGTTTTAAACAAAAAATATAAAGCAACATTCTCCTCTATTTGCCACTCAAGTCAACTAAATATGCTAGAATTGTGAGGGAGAAATGTTTTACCAGCTATTACACCAGCAAAAAAAAATTAAAATGAGTTTCTTTGGTTACTTCCATTAGAAACCTATAATTAGGGGCACCTGGGTAGCTCAGTCATTAAGCGTCTGCCTTTGGCTCAGGTCATGGTCCCAGGGTCCTGGGATCCAGCCCCACATCGGGCTCCCTGCTCTGCAGGAAGCCTGCTTCTCCCTCTCTCACTGTGTCTCTCACTGTCAAATAAATAAATAAAATCTTTAAAAAAAAAGAAAAATTATATAATTATATAATTACATACTTTGAATTTTCGCTGAAACACTAAAATATTATGAGAATTAAACTTCTACTTCAGCTTTGAAAAGTGAAAGACAAGGACAATCATTTAAGAGCTTAAAAAAAAAAAAGCCTCACACAATATACTTGACAAGAAGAATATTGAAGCCGTTTATTTTCCTCAGCATCTCAGCTACATTGGTGCTCCATAGGTTAATTAGAAAAATTATCTTATTGGACCAAACTCTCCACAAAGTGAATGAGATTCTTTTTGGTCTTCTACTAATCTGTAGTATGCTGGCTTCTGAGACAGCAACCATCTATCAAAGTCATTTCTCAGTGGCCCGGTGGGCCGGCATTTGTTCAACCAACTGTAAAAAAGTGTCATGCAAATGGTACAAATGAATTCTACTTCTGTGTATTTTACATTTACACAAGGAAATGTGTGAACTTCTGTTAAGAGTCATTTAATAAATGAAAATACCCTTTTATGGTAGATAATTTTTTACACTAAGTAAGAGATTCTTAAGAGACAGTCTTGCAAATCAAACCAAAAGATAATGCTAGCTTGGTAAATAAACTAATAATAGTCTTGTACTCAACATTAACTTCTCTAAATATCAAACACCAGAATCTCTCAAAAATCCATCAACAACCTATCAATAGAAATTTCAATTCACCAAAGGTGACTACTCATTCTCACCTCTTAAATTATGTTATTCATTTTAATATAAGCCACATACATCCTGTTCACAAAAGAAGCATCTTTATAGCTATCATAGCACAATACATATCAGTATTTATTATCTTCTAAAATATTAAGTCTACATGAACTGTATGATAAATTTGACCCTTCTTAAACCTCTGAAACAAGTACCATGAAAAATATCTCTTCGTTGATAAGCCTCCTTCACAAATAAGATTACTTTCATTGAAAAAGGACCACAATGAGTCTAAAACATCTCTTTTAAAATAGAATTGAAATTACTTGAATGAATTTTTAATTTATGTGTTATACACACAGTACTAAAAAAAAAACATTCAAAGAAACTACTATTTGGCAATGATTCTTCTTTTCAACACCAAGAATTTTAATAGGGTAAAAATGCTCAAGGATAAAATAATTTTTGTCATTATCCCAGTGATATTTACTGCAGGTAAAAAACTATCCTTTAACATTAAAGTTTCAAAACCCATCTCTTAGGCAGCTCAAAACTACATCAATATAAAAACGAATTTCTCTAGTTTGCCTTTTAAATTTTACACTTAAAAAGAAGGAACTAAATATAACAGAAGAACAGGATAGGGAAAAAAATGTGGCAAGGAGTCTAACTGTTAAATCAGAGATAAGAATTTGATAGGAGTAACTTATGCTTCTAATCTTAGCTTCATCTCAAACGACAGGTCAATTAGTTAGAGCCAATGAAAAAATTTCGTAAACAAGATAGCTGTTCAAACAACCAAATTAGAGTACAGGTTCTCAGTAGGAAGCTTTCAATGCTCTAGATGTATTTCAGGCATTATCTTACCACAGAGGATTAGTTGCCCCTAATCAAACAGAATTTTTTAGTTAGGAAAGTTGTATCAGAAATCTGATCTTTGAAAATAACAGAGTAAGAATAGGAGACAGCAATTGGAAAGAAACTAACCTGCCCTGTGATTCTGCCTAGTAAGGCCCATATTCCTTGCCCTTCGCTTCGAAGTTTTCCATTCAGATTCTGCAGTTCTTCTAAAGATTCACATAGCTACAATGTAAATAATCCAAATCAGTAAATGAATACAATATAATACAATACAATACAAAACATGGGGAAATTTAAATAATTTATCAACAAATGTCCAAGAGTATCTGTATTGCTAGTCTGTATTTTTAAACATATTTAAGTCACAATACCCTGAAGAGCAGGCTATCCAATTATTGAATAAGCAGTACCAATAAGATGTAAGCATTTTGTTTCATGTTAGCATTTTTACCGATAATAATACCTATATTTATCAAACCATTATAGTTTACTAAATAATTTCAAACACATTCTTCTAATTAATCCTTGAGTCTATGAAGATGCATTTCCACCATTTTTTCAATGAGAAAACTAAGGATCATAGGGTTTCTGTGACTTGACCAAAATAAAGAACTAGCAAGAATCCCCAGGTCTTCTGAATATAATCCCAGTACTCTTTTCTTTCACTACAGTGTGGCTGATATTGGAAACGTATCTCTTACTAATTTTTTATTGCTTAAAATGTTATCTAACAATAAGTCAACATCAGCTTTATATGCTTATGTTACTTATTACCTAATATTTTAGCTACAACTTTCTTTTATAGGATATTTCTTTTGATCTCCCTCATCATTACAATGAAGATGTAGAATGAAAATTTAAATTGGGAGGTATTTTTCTTTTTTCTTTTTTTTTTTTAAGATTTTATTTATTTATTTGACAGACAGAGATCACAAGTAGGCAGAGAGGCAGGCTGAAAGAGAGAGAGGAAGAAGCAGGCTCCCTGCCGAGCAGAGAGCCCGATGTGGGACTCGATCCCAGGATCCTGGGATCATGACCTGAGCCGAAGGTAGAGGCTTAACCCACTGAGCCACCCAGGCGCCCTGGGAGGTATTTTTCTTAAATCAAAAGTAACATTACAAAACAATTCAAGATAAAACTAGTGATTTAAAGGGAGTTTCTAAGTTTTCTACAAACTTAGAAAAAGAAGTTCTATAGTACACTAGTTAGGAACAAGGGACGGAGACTGTTTGGCCTCAAATCCCAACTATGACTTGATTAGCTACATGAGTCTAGGCAAATAACTTCACCTCCCTAGGATTCAGTTTTCTTCTCTAAAAATGGGAGCCATAATTACAGCTCACATAAAACTGAGGTGAAAATTATATCAGTTAATGTATGTAACGTGCCCGAATTGTACATAGCACATAGGAAGTACTTAGTGTTATGGATGATAATGAAGCCAGTAAGAGTAGGAAGTGTGGAGAAGGGCCTAAACACTTCATAATAATTTCAAAATAAGACATAAATAGAAATTCTCTAAAATCACAAATGACATCATCAACAGGTCTATGATCTTATGTTGTTTTGTAGCCAACTTACCTTATTATATTCCACATGAAGTTTTTCCTGTTCATTCTCTAATTTATCCTTTATATTCTTTTGTTCAGCCATATTTTCCTGAATTTGAATCATGCGCATATTTCTCTCTATTTAAATTAAATATCCAATTTTACTTTAGTAGAAAATAAAAACTGATATACAAAACACACACAACGGAAGAAGCTAGCCATAAAGATGATCACATGGATAATTTTACATTGTTTACAATACTTTAACCCTATTCACAAACACAGGAACTCAGCATTTTACAACAACCTACAACTTATTAGGAAAATAAATATGCTTTTTATTTAATATATGTAGCATGGCTAATGAATTTCTAAAAATTGACAGTATAACAAATATTTCTAATAGCAAATTGTTCTCATTGACAATGTGCATATATCAGTGTCTATACTGACCAAAGTAATAATTCACAAAATCAGCAGTGAGAGCAGGTTGCTTATGCTTTCTCCTTCCGTCCACACTAGAACTAGTATCTGAATTGTCCACTGGAAAGATATCAGTACTGATCCCCATTAGCTCTGCTTTCCGCATCAGCTTACGAATGGCTGAAGCACTGCTAGTGAGTGGTCTGGGCAATTTTTCCCTTGGAACCCAGGCCTGAGGTCTGGTAGATCGAGCTAGTTCTGCTTTGGCACGATACTGCTGAAGCCGGGCATTGATTCTTGCCTATAAAAGAAATGCATACAAATTTTAAAAGATACTAAAATGTAACATATTCCCTCTGATTTCTACTTGCATGCTTAGAGAAAGTACAGAATTTCCCATATCAAGGCAAGTTATACCTATCCACAGTTATTAAGATACACTGTATTATTCTTGGGTTACAATAAAGTAGGTCTACTCCTAGTAATTATTCTAGGACCTAATCTATGATCAGATTTGTCAGAACTAATTTGATTAAACAGAAATTTCTCTTTTCAGTAACTGCAAGTCTCTATAAATTCATCTTAATTTACCTAGAAATACATTTTAAAAGATAGGCAAACTGATCAGATCCTTTACATAAATAACAACGGATCAGACTGAAAAAACATACTGCACTGATAGAATAATTTCCTCTAAGTCACATTTTTCAATGTATTTGGAAATGCGCTTCATAAAAGGCTGCTCTGTTGACCAGATGAGGAGTACTCGTCAGCTACAAACTACACTCACCATATACCTTAATTACAATCCACTTCCTAGGTAACTAACCACATTTCATAAATATATTTCACATGTCGCCGGCACACACATATGAGAGCTTAAAATCCATAACCTTGAAAGAAAAAACATGATTTTGGCATGAATCCCATACCTGTGCTTCTGGTGACAGTTGCTTCTCCCTCTCTTGCAAAGACATTTTACAATAGGATTGTAGAGCCAAATAGTTTTTTCTCTTCCATTTTCTGTCTAACCTATCTGCATGCTGCTTACAATAAGCAAAAAATGGATCTGCTATATCCTATACAAAAAAAAACAGAAGGGTGGAGGGAACATTTTTACTACAAAGGGTCATAAACAACCTAACATAAGAGTGAATATATCTTTTTTGAAGAACTTCCTACAGTGTTGATATTTCTAAGACAAATTATAAAAGTAATTTTTGCCCATAATGATAAAAATTGCTACTTTTGAAACTTAATCTTATATATAACTTCAAATTAACAACCACTTTTTTCTTTTAAGGGCCTTGTAGATTTAAAAAATACTGTAATCAAATCTTATGTATTATATTTAGTTAAACTTGTATACCTAAAAAATAAACACTGTTTAAAACAAGTAGGATTTTAATAATCTTAGGCATTATTAAATATTAAAGTTATGCATACACAGATTAATATTACAAGACAATATAACCAAAAAATACAGGGCTAGCCAACACACATAAGTGGAGCATTTTTAACTGGCTAGCAATGAATGCATGGACATATTCTACCCAGGACAAAAATGATTAAGAAAGCCAGGCCCTGTCAAATGAACACATTAGGTATCACCTTTAACTCTTTATATAACTCTAAAACCTCAAATGGAAAACAGAGCTCTCTCACAACCATCCTTCATGATACTAACCTAACGCGTTACTCTTTACAAAGAGTAGGGAAGGAAGGAAGGAAGCAGGGGGAGGAGAGGGAAGGGAAGGAATTTACTCCGTAAAAAACAAAAATAATTTGTAAATAACCAAAACATGTAAACTGCATTATAACTGCCAACAAAATAACAGGGAGTTCATTCTTTAGATCTGGACTAAGGAGGAGAAATAAAGATATGTTCTCCATATAGTTTTTATAGAAGCTATGTTAAAAGGGTGTCTTACTAAGGTGGGGTTTTACAATCCAAAGAGAAATCATGACACTAAAAAAGAAGCAAAGGAATAAGAACAGAATGGGACATAACAACAACAACAAATTTAAGATATCCTTAAAAATTAAAAAAGCACATGATACAATTCTGTAGTGTGATATCCACAGATGCCACAATATAGCACTGGGTAACATCACAGAATTTGGAAATACAAAAGCCTGGACACAGGCTTGGGTCAGCTCTGTAATATACAGGTTTTACAACTTTAAAAAAGTTTCTACACATCTCTGGGTCTCTTAACTCATTTGTAAAATGAATTTAATTATAACTACTTCATATAGTAATAAAGTAAAGTAACAAAAATGTAGGTAGGAGATTGTATTAACATACACACACATACACAGCTGCTGTCTCATGATATTCTAAACCTTGGTGACAGATGATAATAAATGGAAACAAAGATTGTATCAAACCTCAGACAAAATGGCCAGATCTAGAGAAGTATTTTATTGTTTTAAAGTAGGTAAGATTGAAACTGAGTCATCAGAAGTAGGATTCATGCTTGCATAGATGAATTAACATTTGGACCAAGACACTGAATTAAAAAAAAGACCAGTCATCTCTAGTCTAAGAGACCTGAAAAGGAACAGGTAACCCATATAACTTTTTAAAATTAATTAATTTGGGATTACAGGACAATAAACCTAATTCCAAGGCTAGAATGACCATGGGATTAATACTGCTCAGAGAATGAAAAGATATACCAAGCAAATATTAACTGTGACAGAAACCACTGTCTTCCAATATCTATTCTCCCCATCTTCCCCTTGGTAGAACCCTCTGAGTTTTTACCGGGTAAATGGTTACCCTGCTAGAAATGCTCTGCATTTAGATATGGCCATGTAGTAAGTTCTAGAAAATGAGATGGGTGAAAATTCCAGACTATGCCCTTAAAAGGAAACTGTCTACTCTTAAACTTCTCTTTCCTTCTTCTAATGGGTGAAGCCCAGTCAAAGTAGAGATAAATCCTCTCGGACGTGTAAGAAAGTACAACTGACTAAGGAAAGATAAAACAACAATAAAAAAGCACCTAATCCCTAGAATCAAACTCCCCTGAATATCAAACCAGTCTAGAATCTCGTATTAGAGCTAGTTCAACTTCTTCCTTCTTTAAACCGCTAGTTATTTGATTTTGTTAAACCAGTTAGTGTCCTAATTAATGTATTGTTTGACTTGGAATATCCTTTAAAACTGCTTAGAGAAATGAAACTTTTGAGAAAGGTTCCCAATGGAAAATGGAAAACATTTATCTGAATGCTACTATATGCCAGGCACAGGTGACTTTTATATACTGCCTCACTTATTCTATATCACTAAACTTCAGATGATTATTTTAATATCAATTTTATGGACAGAAAACTGAAAATGAGAGAGGTTAAGGTGCTGACCCAAGATCTATGACTCATAAGTAAGATTTCTCTTTTCCAGCCACTACCTGACTGATCAGATTCACTTAAGGAGGTCTCTAAAGAGAGATGAGTAAAGCCCAACTCTGGGAGATTTGGATTCAGTAAGTCTAAGGCAAAGGTTTTAAATGAGAATGCTTTGAGAAACAATACCAATAAATATAAATGAGTAAAGGAGGCTTCAAAGAAGCTAAAAAATTATAAGACAAAAGTAAATGATGTTGGTAGAAGGGGGAAAATAAATGAAGATAGAAGAACTTCAGGGCCTGTGACAAACTGGAATGTTCCACCTACAAAGGCATTCAAAAGCATACAAAACATACTGCTACCATTAAAAAAAAAAAAAAAAAATCCAAAGTCCTTCCCATGTTCTTCCAAGTCCTACCTGGTATTCTATGCAACTTCCTCCCCTCTTACCAATCCTAGTCCCTAACTCTGTACGAGCCATACTAGTCTCCTTGTTGATCCCCAAACCAAGCATGTTCCTATCTCAGGCTCTGTGTATTCTGTTCCCTCAGGCTGTCATGCACTCCTCTCAAATAAATATATGTCCACTACCACCTTCCTTACATATTGTTATAAAATGTCATGTTAAGGGGTGCCTGGGTGGCTCAGTGGTTTGAGCCTCCGGTTTCGGCTCAGGTCATGATCTCAGGGTCCTGGGATCAAGCCCCAAACTGGGCCCTCTGTTCAGCAAGGAGCCTGCTTCCCCCTCTCTCACTGCCTACTTGTGATTTCTCTCTCTGTCAAATAAACAAATAAAATCTTAAAAAAAAAAAAAAAGTAAAGTAAAATAAAGTAAAATAAAATGTCATCTAGCATTACCCGACCTCCTTTATTCTCTGAATGTTTCACCTTACTTGGAAGGTGAAAGTTTCTCAGTACTTATCACAATGTTGCATTTTGTTTTCTTTCTTTTTTTTTTTGTACTTATCACAATGTTGCATTTTGTTTTCTTTCTTTTTTTTTTTTTTTTGCTTACTTTTTTACTTTCTGTCCTCTCCCCACCTGCCACTCAAATGTAAGCTTCCTTAAAGAATATACATTTTGTCTGTTTTCCTCACTGCCATCTCCATAGGGTCTGTAACAATGCCTAATACCAATAGATAAGTATATCTGTTGAACAAATACATTGAATAAATGAGAAAAACCACACTAATGCTTATAGATAAGGTGAAATATAGATAAGGTAAAAATAATTAAATAAATAATAGTAAGTCCAGCTGAAGTTTCCGATTCTTCCATGGAAATTTCTATCCCTATTTATATCACTTCCTGTCCATACTAGACACTTGTGACATCTTTTAATGTCATACTATTTATCCCCACACAGGTGAATACTGTGCCTTAAAGCTATTTTTATGCTCCTTGACAGACTTCTCCACCCCAGTATCTACTTTTGTGCCTTGCACATATGCATAGTCCCTAAATCATGACTGAATGACTTCACTGAGTGCTACGAAGTCACTTTTGAATATAAATTTCACTGCTAAATAAAATATAGATCACCTCTTAACATAACTGGGTTTAGAAACATGAATTCAATAAGGACTATATATTCATATTCTATAAATGCTTGCTGAGTTCTATTTCTGTCATCTGTTTTAACATAAGATAAAGGAAAAATCTACCGGAGTGAAAATATGAGAAAATTTTTCATTTCCAATTAGAAGAGAACTCTTGTTCTCTTCTTTTGAATTCTAAAATGAAGTGCTTAGGATCATTCCAACAATACTGAATGCTTTGTATCATTCCAACAATATTGACACCAACAAGCTTAACAAGAACAAAAAAGGAAACCATGAAGATGCTGATGGGATAGAAGGATAAAATAGAAGGGTTGTTAAAAACCCTAGAACTACATCTGTTTATACCTCCTGTCATGTGAGATAGTTAATACATTACTGTTGGGTCATTGTAAATGTTCTATTACTTGCTGCTGAAAAACTAAGTAAGATGCAACATCAAGAAGATAAACAGCCAACACATATCTTAAAGACCCCATGCATATTGGCATTAGACTCCAAATGTGGCTCTGAAATTTTTAGAAAATTAAAGGAGTTAATAAATTCAGTTACATAATTCATTGTATCTATAAGATAAAAACCAAACCAGTTAATAAGCTAACACAAAGCTAGAGGCATCATGCACCCTGATTTTAAGCTGTATTACAAAGCTACAATAATTAAAACCAGTAATAGACTGACATAAAAACAGACCTATAGATCAATGAAACAAAATAAAGAGCCCAGAAATAAAGTCATGCATGTATGGTCAATTAATTTACAACAAAGGAGTCAAAAATATACAATGGGAAAGGATACAGCCACATACAAAGGAATAAAACCTGACCACTATCTTACACGATGGATTAAAGATGTGCACATTAGACCTGAAACCATAAAACTAGAAAAAAAAAAAAAAAGGCAGAAAACTACTTGATAAAGGTTTTGGCAATGACTTTTTAAAATCTGACATGAAGAGCAAAAGCAACGAATGCAAATAAATAGTAGGACTACATTATATTAAAAAGGACTGCACAACAAAGGAAACCATAAACAAAATGAAAAGGAAATCTACTAAATGGGAGAAGACATTTGCAAGTAATGTATCTGGGTAAGGGGCTAATATCCAAAATACATAAAGGGTCATATAATCAACAGCAAAAAAAAAACAAAACAAAATCCAAACAATCTGATTAAAAAATGGGTAGAATATATGAATATATGAATATTTTTTCCAAAGAAGACATACAGATGGCCAACCAGTATATGGAAGACACACAGCATCGTCAATTATCAGGAAAATGCAAATCAAAATTACATGACATATCACTTTTCATCTGTTGGAATGGCTACTATCAAAAAGATAAAAAATAACAAGTGCTGTTGAGGATGTGGAAAAAAGGGAATCTTAGTGCACTGTTGGGAATGTAAATTGGTGCAGCCACTATAGCAAACAGTATGGAGGTTCCTCAAAAATTTAAACGTAGAACTACCATGTAGCCAGCAATTCTACGTCCAGGTATTTATGCAAAGCAAATAAAACACTAACTCAAAAAGATATATGCACCCTCACGTTCACTGCAGCATTATTTACAACAGACAAGATATGGAACCTAAGTGTCCATCAATGGATGAACACATAAAGAAACTGTGGTATAGATTATACAATGGACTATTATTCGGCCATAAAAAATGAAATTTGCCATTTATGACAACACGGATAGACTCAAAGGCATCATGGTAAGTCAAATAAGTCCAAATGGAGAAAGACAAATATTATATGATCCCTCTTATATGCAGAATCTTAAAACACACACAAACAAAAAAAATACATACACAGAAAACAAGCTCATAGAAAGAACAGACCAGCAGTTGCCAGAGGAAGAGATGGAAGGAGAGAAATGGGTGAAGGTGGTCAAAAGATGAAAACAAACAAAATCACAACAAAACCAAATACATTCATAAGCAAACTCACAGCAACACCTAATATTAAGAACTAAGAGAAAGAATATTATGTACTGAAAAACTGGCTTATCAGTATTCTCAGGTCAATTCAAAAGAAAAAAATCAGTAAGGCAAAATGCAACAATAAAAAATGTAACAACATCAGAATGTAAACTCATATTAGCAAAAAGAATAATCATAAGAATCAAAATAATTCTGTCCAAGTATGTGTCTAATAATAGAGCTTATATAGACTATTTTAAAAAATTGATATACTCTGCATATACCCCAAATACATCATACTTGTTACAGTTAAACTTTAAATAAAGGTTAATAAATAAGGTTACCTTAGAAAAGTACCAAAGTGAAAGTCATCTATTTGCTAACACATGTTTTAATAGTTCCCTGAGCTGGGATGGCAGGAAACATCATCTCATGTAAACCAAAGAGATAAAGAGACACATGTATGAATAAACAGTTATTCCAATACCCAAAAAAAGTATAACAAAGATATACCCTCAGGCAATGCCTTTATATAAATAGAAAATTAAATAAATGGGAAAGGATATATGCAAAATACTACAACACAAAATGATGATTTGAAAACTAACTATACCCTAGAATTATTTTTTTAAATAAAATCTCACCCCAAAAGCCAATAATGCTAAAGAGCTAATAAAAGAAAACCTGACTGATAAAAGGGACCACTCCCTCACAACTTGTATTCTAATGACTAAGATGCAGTGAAAAGCAAGAGAAAACAAACAAACAAAAAAACCCTCTCCTCATAAATCAATGTTTATACCTCCTGTCATGAGAGGTGAGAGACAATAATAAAGGTGAGAGACAATAAACAAGATAAATAAGAATCAATATACTGGACAGTGGTTAGGTACTAAAAAGACGCAAAAAAATAGCAGGAAAGGGGATTAGAAAGTATCATGGAGGGAGAGTGTTACAATGTTAGACACGGTCACCAGGAAAGTCCACAATGAGAAGCAGACATGGAATGAAGATCTAAAACAAAAAGTGAGAGCGTGGGTTGAAGCCTCTGCCTTCAGCTTAGGTCATAATCCCAGGGTCCTGGGATCAAACCCCGCATCAGGCACTCTGCTCATCGGGGAGCCTGCTTCCCCCTCTCTCTCTGCCTGCCTCTCTGCCTACTTGTGATCACTCTCTCTGTCAAATAAATAAATAAAATATTAAAAAAAAAAAAAAAAAAAGTGAGAGCGTAGCCTGGGCAGCTCAGTCATTAAGCATCTGCCTTCAGCTCAGGTCATGATCCCAGAGTCTGGGATCAGGGAGCCTGCTTCTCCCTCTCCCATTTCCCCTGCTTGTGTTTCCTCTCTCGCTGTGACCCTCTCTGCCAAATAAATAAATAAAATCATTAATTAATTAATTAATTTGTAAAGAGTGAGGGAATAAGCCATGAGGACATATGTGAGGGAAGGGCAGCCCATGCAAGGAAACAAGTACAGAGGCCCAGAGCAGGAGCTTACCCAACACACTCCTTACAGGAGCAGGGAAAAGGCCAGGGAGATTGAATGAGGGGAAGTGATGAGGTCTGAAAGGTACTATGAACCCAGATCACACAGAACTTTATAATCACTGTAAAGAAACAAACAAACAAACAGACAGACAAAAAACTGGCCTCTAGTGTGAATCAGATGGGGAGCCACTGAAGGGTTTTGATCAGGTAAGTGAGCAGATCTGACTTTGATCTTAAAGGAACAGCATTAGTTGTTACTGAAAAGGTCCTCTATTCGCTAGAAAAGGATTGGTGGACCATGACTTAAGAGCCAAATCTGGGCCTAGCTTGTTTTGGAAACAGTTGATTTCAACACAACCATAGTTACTCATTTACATATTCTCTAAGACAGTTTTCACAATCAATGGCAAAAAGTTAAATAGTTGTGACACAAATGATAGGGCCAAAAAGCCTAAAATATTTACTATCTGGCTCTTCAGAGAAAAAAATTGCCATCCTCTGTCCTAAAAAGAAAAGTAGGGAAAGAGTTAGGATGTTATTAACTCAGGTAACAAAGGACTATTGGGACTAGGATAGCAGCAATGTATTTGTTAAGAAGACATATTCTAGACATACTCTAAAGATACAGTTGAATACAGTTGATACAGATACACCAAAGGTATATATTTTAAATATATATATTTATATTTATTTTAAATGAAAGACTTCTTAAAATAAAAATGTAAGTTACCAAATGCCTAATAGCCAAATAAAGGTATTACTGAAAATCTCATATAAAATGTCAAGTTTTAAGCAATGTAACTTCTTGATGAATTCATGTAAAATTACTGGATCCACCAAGTGCCCATTCCTACCAAATGGGGTTTTCCCAGCAATATTATGGCATCAGTTCAATAACTAAAGATCTAACTTAAGACTTTGACATTTAATCCATGAATGATTCCAGTCCATTAAGTCAAAGGTTATGCAAAAAAAGGAATCAATAAAATCTGTAATCTTATATTGTTTCAAAGAGAATTTTCTACATGGTAACAGAGTGTGACAAATCATACTTTATCACAGAAGAAACGACCATATGTTTTACATGAAATATAAGTAACTTTAAGGTTAACTACATGGTGTGAAATGTAATCACATAAACTTCAGTCAGCATAACTGAATATGTGCTATTGCTGTTTTAGTAATAAATATGTTGTATCATAACATGGTTTGAATATTCTAAATAACCTGGAATTGTCACAAAGTGGATCAGAAAGAATAGAAAGTTCAAACGGATCCTCACCAATAAGAGAAAGTACTATGTCAGAAGGCTATAAAAAATCATTAAAATATGGTAAGGTATGTGAAGTCACTGGATGAAACTGAGGTACTAATTCTTTTTTTTTTTTTTTTAAAGATTTTATTTATTTATTTGACAGAGAGAGATCACAAGTAGGCAGAGAGGCAGGCAGAGAGAGAGAGAGGAGGAAACAGACTCCCTGCTGAGCAGAGAGCCCGATGCGGGACTCAATCCCAGGACCCTGAGATCATGACCTGAGCCGAAGGCAGCGGCTTAACCCACTGAGCCACCCAGGCGCCCCACTGAAGTATTAATTCTTTTTCAACCTTTCTTTTACTGTCTATATAAAACAGCCACTAAGAAGAAATCCTGCTTAACAAACAAGTCTTTAATAAAGGGGAAAGAAGATTTCTAGAATGTCATAGAAAATTAAAACAGAAGATATGCTCACAAACAATAGATCTGTTTTAATTTAAAATGTTTCTTAATTAAATATACTATTATATTACATGAATCTTAGTCTATAGAACCACAACCATAAGAAGTAGCCAAGAACTTCTTTTAACAGAATGATTACTGCCAGGAGCAAACCTCACTGATACAGATTCATACAAAGTCTTGGGTTTTAAAACATTGTTCTGAAATCTTTATAATTTTCCAATTCTATTTTATAACAAGATACCAGAAATATATGCAAATGTTTTAAATCATTTCCCCCCCAAAAAATATACATAACAAGGCAGCAGTACATGGCTCCTTCATGCATTTTCTTTTTATTTTTTTAAAGATTTTATTTATTTTAGAGCGCATATATGGGCACATGTGTAAGCATGCAAGGGAAGGGGCAGAGGGAGAGAAAACTTTAGCAGACTCTGCATTGAGTAAAGCCATGGCCTCTTGATCACATGATCCTGAGATCACAACATGAGCTGAAACCAAGAGTCAGACCCTTAAATGACTGCGCCACCAAGGCACCTCAACTTCACACATTTTCCTTAGCTACTGTCTACCCACCCCCCAAAAAATGGTGAATAATGCTATACAAAGGAACCCAAACTACCATAGTATGAAAGGTAAAGTTCTCAATAAGTTCTAAAAGAAACAGCTACAAAGGAATTTCCAGACTGCAAAGCTCAGAGTTTGCCACAGTACAGTAATAACCTAACAGATTCTGTGATCTTAAGTATTCACCTGGGATTACCTGGTCTTCTAAATCTTACTTGTATTGCCCCTCTGCACTTCTGTTTACCATCCTGAGTTGTAGTCATAACTAATCCACACAACCCTATTATATATTTCATTATACCTCTGTGTCTGCCTAAGAGCTGTGAAAATGTTCAATGTTTACCCAGTACCCTTCATCAGTCAATCAAAGTACAATTCATAAGAATCAGAGGCTGGTATAAAACTATGTACCAACATATAACCGCTATAGAATTTATTTATTAAAAAAATATATTACTGTAAATCTACATAACAAATTTTCATCAGATTATCTTTTTCACTTGATTCCTGTCTACAGATAAAAATTAGTAAGATAAAGACCCTATATAATAAGCATGTATGAGACAAAATTTAGCCAGTAAAAGTAACTCAACGAGAAACTTGGATATACCACGGATCCACCATGAATACACAGCAAGAATTATCAAGCAAACACTCAAATACCTGCCTACATAAGAAAGTTAAAGAAGCAACAAAACTTAGTCTCAGGACTCCTTAAGTCTTAAAAATTATCAGAGCCCAAAAGAGCATATGTGAGTTATAGACAGTCTCCATATCAGAAGTTAAAATAATAAATAAAATTTGAATATATTTATTCATTTTAAATAATCCTATCATATGTTAAGATAAATAACATTTTTATTAAAAAATACTATAATTTACATACACAAATTCAGTGAGAGGACTGAAACTGTTTTACACTTGGGCAAATCTCTTTAACATATAAATAGCCCACATAAAAGAAGATAGCTGGATTCTCAAAACTATTTCCACATTATGTTATACTATTACGTGTTATATAATCTCTGGAAATATCCATTACTGCTCATAAGAGAATTAAGAGTAAAAAAAATGTATATGCCATTCTCATAATTGTTATAAAGATAGTTTTAACTTCATAGACCCTTTGAAAGATATTAAGGAGTCCCCAAAACATACTCTGAAAACAACTGACTACTTAATCTAAAACTAATAAACCTGGAAGGAAAATTATAAAATCAAAAACAATTGTAAAGAAAGAAATACAGATACTGATGATGGGGTAATGATTTTATTTACAGAAAGAGTAAGGTTATCCAAGATGCTGACATTTTAATGCTTTAAAACAACCTGATTATGTTTCATTTTATCTATCAGATATATCTGTCACTATAAGAATTTTAGTTAACATATTTTCCAAATGCTTAACTAGCTTTCACACTGAAAAAAAAAAACTCATGTACTGTTTATTTTTGGAATTTTAGATCAGTGATCTGGGCAAAGACTTTTAAAATAAGCTTGTTAATTTATTTTATGATGCACACCTGTTGTGGGACATTTATAATCATGAGACATCTTATGAACATATTCAACAACAATGAGTTTAAATAAACCCACCTCTTCTGCTGCTGCCTCTGAAAGCAGACCTTCCTTCTGGGCACAGGTCACATGGAAATAGGCTCTGCACATCCCTGCATCGCAGCTAATACAAACTCCAGTTCTAGCAAAACGAGGGTCTTCACAGAAGCTACACTCCTACAACGGAATAAAAGGAAAACTCTCAGAATAAAAATATCTCTAGAACAAGACTGCATTCTCATACAAAGCATCCGTAAGATACAAATAGTGAATCAATAGCATATTAATAGAAACAGTAATTAAAGACAAGAAAACAGTTTATATGGAAAAATTCTCTCCATAGGTTCAATAAACCAAATTCCACTGATATAAAAATGATGACAGTAATAATAATAATAATAAGTTGAAGGTTTATTTTGTGCTAGGCACTATTCTAAGCACTTTATATATATTAATGTACGTAACTATACTGTGGAACCTTACACTCTAATATGTGGAATAGGTATTATCTCCATTTTACATATGAGAATACGAAGCTGAAAACAGGTTAAGAAATCTCAAAATAACACAAAAAATAACTGCCAAGTCAATATTCAAACCAAAGTAATCTCACTTTAAAGGCCATGCTCTTAACTATTAACTTATATGGATTTGAACAATATAATATTGCTTGGAAAATGAAAGAAAATAAGTAAAAAGCCAGAGAAAAATTCACCAAAAAATCTAGACAACATAGTCCAAGAAATTATGTATTTTTAAAATACATTTAAGAGAATTAAATACTATTAAAGAGAAATACTTTAAAGAGAATTAAAAGTAATCTTAAGTAAACAATTTAATTTGTTGTGATAGATATTACAGCCAATTACATCCTTTCTGAATACAAAGAAAAAACTATAAAACTAAAAGTTAGTTTAAACCTGAGATTGCTCCCAATTCCCCCAAATTGACTTTATCCTTTACACTATCTAAAGCACAAGGAAAAAAAAAAAATATGGTCTAAAATATAAATTACTCTAGTGATCATAATCTTCATAAAAGAAAAACCTGCTAAATTCTGAAAGACTGCCAAATGACAATTAAAGAACTATTTCTAGTAAATACATTCTAAGTAAATTAAATAAAAGGGAAACATTAAAAAATTTAGAAGTTTCAAAAGATACTAAAAATGTAATTTTAACAGTGTACATATTGACTATCTTCTAGGAAGACAGCACCAAATTGATACATCAGCAATGAATGAAAATAGCAAGAACAGGACTCTGGGCACAGATGTGAAAACACACCCAAATCCTGACACTCTACTGCTTGGTTATATGTCTTTTTTCAATAATAGTAGAAGGTTTATGGTATAAAATCCTAGCAAATAGCAATCTAACCATGAAACCAAAAAAGGAGAGAAAGAATGAGACAAGAGAGAGGAAGGAAGAAAAATGAAGAAATTATTTCAAGAATATCAATAGCACAAACAGAACCAAACTGTTCAGGATAGTTCCCAAACTAATTCAATGTAATATGATGACGTTGAGCAAGGGATTTCAGAGTGAATACAAGGGAAAATTTCCTGACCATAAAGTCTTAAGAAGACTGTACAAAAATCTAGTAAAGAAAAGGGAATTTTCTTAATTGCTTGAATCATTTAAAATGCTAGGGAACTAAACAACTAAACAAGAAAGCAAGCAACCAGGATTAGGAAATGGATAGACAGATCTAGAAGAGCTCATTTTACAAATGAGCTAGAGAATACATTATTTTTTACTCCACTTCCTGGTCATCAAAACAAAAGGTGATAATGAAAAATCAGGTCACAAATGCATATTTAATAATTCTCTTTTTTGGTTCAGAGGTCACTGCAGGCTTCAGATATATTAAGTAATATCTGGTCCCTGTGTTTTTCAGTGCTTATAGATTTGTATTTATGATACTAATGTCTGTCTACTGAAAATTACTTAAGTTAGTCCCTTCTAGGCTCTGTGTGAATTATGAAACTTATCAAAAAGCAGTACCTTTCACTTCCAATAATGGTGCACTAGGTAATTCGTACTAATTCTGCTAGAAACTAGAAAATATGGACAATCTTTTTTAAAACTATAACTTAAAGGCATCAGAGAAATAACAAGATAGTATAAAATTACCTGAGGACCAGGAAAGTAAGTTCAGTGCTTGGGCCTGTTTTTCTCCCTGGGGACTTTAGCTAATTTTGGAGAGGGATACTGTAGATAGTTCAATAGAAATTACCCAAACTAAAGCACAAGAGCTTTGGAGTGAGGTCGGAGGGTGAGGGATGCAGGTGGTGGTTAGAACCAAAGGAGGATATTCTGGATATAACAGCAGAAACTGTCAAATTCTTGAATTTTCAGTATCAGAATTTTCCAACAACCTGTAAGCTTCCCGTCCCACTTTAATGTGTTACTAATGCTTTTCAAGAGTCTTCCTCCCCAATATCCCAAAAGACAGCAATGGAAGAGAATGTTATCAGTGCCTAATTCACTCTAACATTACAGGCATGTCTGTGGTAATTTTATACCTAAATTTAAATTAGTAAGTGTATTTTTATCACTTAAAATCCTAAAGCTCAAGCAATAAAAACCAATTAATAAACTTGAGGCTGACAGGTTGCTGAGCAGGTTATGTAGTCTTTAAAAAAACAAAAACAAAAACACAACACTCCTTCAATTCTAAGTAAAACATCAGGTGCCTTTTGTACTCTTTTCATAATTTTGGTAAATTCCACTTCAAAAGTAAAGTCAGAAATAGGTTTGTATTTGTTCTGACTGGTCTGAAAATTCGTATGTGCTAAGGAGTGTGCTAAATGCCACAGAAACAGAAGTAGAATCAATTATCATTTTACCCTACAAGTTACTTTAAATTAAGAATACATGAAAGAATTTATAAATTATGGGCTTTCTGGGAAAATTACTATCAATAATAGATGGTTAAGTGCTAACTGCTCTACAAATAAGAATAAGCATTTCTATACTCAATAATGATACTGACATTAGTAAAAAACCATATGAACTAGTAAGTAAAATTTTTCTCTTTTAAACAATCAAGAAAACTTTGTCTCACCTTGGCACCATATTTGGAATAGTTCATTTCTGTTAGTGTTACTGGTCGTAATTTGTCAATATCTCCAAAGGCTACTCCAGGAACATATAGGGCACATACAATGTGAACCCATCTATGAGGAGAGAAAATATGATTTTGCTATCAAACCCTTTCATAAAATGCCCAAGAGGAAAATAAACATAAAATATGTGCCATCTCAAATAACTACTGAAAGAATTCTATGGTCAGATCTCAGAATCTCACATAACTGAAGAATATGGAATAAGCACAACTGCAATAATAAGCAGTTTTCTAGCACTTAGCCAAAGTGAAGAGTGAACAACTATAAATGCCTGTCACTTCAATTCACTGCTCTTTGCACTCACCTGTTATTCTCAAATATTTGCACAAAACCACTATTCAAATAAAACAAAACATCATTTTCTTATGCGTGGAAAGATATTCACATTCATTATTTTAAGGACTGAGAAGTAATGATCTAATTTAAGAACTGTGCAGTAATTCTGCAGTAATTAGGTAAAATTGTTCTTCCTTGTTACTTTTTTCTAAAAGCTGTTGGAATAGTCCTTCAGAACACTTTAAAACAATTTTTGGTCTTCATCCTGACTTTCTCTCCAGGTTAAAACTGATTCCTGAAGACTGTCCAGAACAAGTTGTAATAATAAAAGGAAGTCCTATTTCACTCATCTGTTCACCATACAAACTATGTACTAAAACTTACATGCCCCATGTATTTATTTTTTTAAGTCTGAATGATGCACAACACTAAACAAAGAATGCTCAAAACTAAAAGGGGAGTTGATTCTAATTCCTTTTTTTTTTTTTGAAAGTTGCGCTGAAACTTTTGAAATGCATTCAGAACCCTTTCCGTTCATATACAACCACACAATATACGGATCACCAGATTTTGAAATTTAAACAGATTTACATTACTTCTCTAAGAAGGTAAAAATGAGAAAGCAAACCTCTCTTAAACTTGTGACTATATTAACAACAAATTCTGCTTTATCACAGCTTGAGAGGCTATGACAGCTACATGGTTATGTTTTGTGACACACTGTAAATTTTAAAAGATTAAGACTAAGAATCATTTTATAGAGGCACTGAGAAAAACAGTTACAAATCTTTAGAAATTATCTTTTTTATTGAGAAGAAAATCCAAGATTTTAAGATTTTCTTGATAAAATGTTTTAATCCAACTTCCCAAATGCATCCCGTGGAGTTCAATATAAAGATACACATCTTCAACAAGCAGCTGCTTTCTCAATTTAATTTGCGCAGGTTTTTCATGCTCCACTGGTGTAGTAAATGCCACTGTACTCTGTAGGAGTTTATCTTTGATAAACCCAACAGCTGGCTGCTTGCTTCATACTGACCTTCTGAAAATGTTTTAGTACAAGTCATGCAAGTACTACAGATTTAAACTGCCATTTCAGTGTGACTGGCACACAAGTGTATCATTTCCCCAACCACTGATGTGAGGATGTCAACTTGAGTCTTTATTAAAATGCATATCAAACAGCTGAGACAATTCTGTTTTTTTTTAATACCTGTTGTGAATAATTTTTTGTTCATTTGTTTAATTGTACATACTTTAGAACTCTGTAATTAAGACAAATGAAGAAATCAAAAAGGAATAATCTTTGCTACTTTTAACATTCATTCTGGAGCTATAAGGACAGATGTTGACTGGGGAAAGGAAAAAGAAAACAAGCACCACATAAAACCACCGAAAAATTAAGAGTCAAAATTGCCATTCTAGCATGGAAACTAGTAATATATCCTTTAAAACACATATTTTAAAAAAGCAACTAACTAGATTTATCTAGGATTCACTTAGAATGGGAACTACTTTACAATCAATCAAATTCGATTTTGAAATGCGCTGTATTTGTAATGCCTTTACAACATGTAAAATAAATCCATTTCCACTATGTTATTTTCATTTTTCTTTTATTCATTCAGTAATCAATTACTAAGTGACTCTGAGGAATGGAGCACCACAAAGGCCATTGGAAAGTTATTACTTAACATGAAATATTTGCAGCACAGTGTTAGGCATGAAATCTTAAGGATTAGAGCCTATCTAATACTTCCCATAATCAGGTAGATAGAAGCCACTTGAGACAGGCTAAAATACTTTTCCTAAGGAATGGAATAAAAATTGAAAGACAAAAAAAAAAAAAAAAAAAAAAATTGAATGATGGGGCGCCTGGGTGGCATCTGCCTTCAGCTCAGGTCATGATCCCAGGGTCCTGGGATTGAGCCCGGCATCAGGCTCCCTGCTTAGTGGGAAACCTGCTTCTCCCTCTCCTACTCCCCCTGCTTCTCCTCTCTCACTGTACCTCTGCCAAATAAATAAATGAAATTAAAAAAAAAAAAAATTTAATGACAAATTTAATGATGGTTTCCACACACATTAAAGCACATCATTTTCAATGTAGAACTTATGGCTCCCATCAGAATCAGAGTGGGAAAAGTCTAATTAGCCTATGTGATACACAGTTTCAATACCTTTTTCATTCTTTTCCATACTGAAGCTAGAATACTAAATGACTTGTCAAATTTTCTTGTTTTTTTTTCCTTGCCTTGAATCAAAGTATTATCAAGCTTTAACCATACCCTTCAAACTATATCAAGACATATAATTTCCACCATAGCCTATAGTTGAGTATGTGTCTCAATGCAAATAAAATGTTCAAATACTATAAAAAGAACTTCTGCCAGGCTGTACCATCAAGGGAAGTATCTACAGGTAAGATCCACAAGAGTCAGTACAAATATTTCTCAGTGAATCTAATTAAAGGGGCCTCTCTTTTCTCCATTCAGAAACAATTTTACAAGTTATTTTGTGGATTATAATAGCATGAAAAGACAGATACTTTACAGTTTTTCAATAGAACTTTCAAATTATGAACAAGAAAAGAGGTAAACCAAATTATTTTCCCTAAAAGGAAGCTCTGTGTTTTCCAAAGTTGTCTTACTTATTCACCACAATTTATCACCAAAAATTTCAACTGTCAGGACGAAGTAGTTACCAGAAGGAATTTATGCAGCTGGTACTCTATGATCCCCTTAAGGAAATGGAATACTAGTAATAAGAAAAGCAATAGAAGCAGCATTAGAAATAAGGAGACATTTATTAACTACTTATTATGCTCCAGAAACTGTATTGTTTGAGAGGAATCAACTCTTTCCTCTCAAAAGTACTAAGAAAATGGAGGTTTTGAAAGGTTAAATCACATGCCTATAATCCTAGTTATTTAAAAAAAAAAAAAAAAAAACAACTCAAATATATGCAGTCCAACTTAAAAACCTATACTTTTCGTGCTGTACTAAACTCCCTAATTCTGGGCCCAAACCAGTCCAAATGTGAAATAAAATGCTCAGGTCTATAATGGAGACTAAAGATTCAAGTCAATACATCAAGTCATTTGTTATGCCTCATATTTTATTTCATCTTTTTGGATGTGCAATGAGGAAGAACTACTAAGATTTTCAGCCATTTATCCTACACATCAACACACAGGATTCTCCCAAGATTCCATGGTAGATTCTATGCTATCCCAACAACTTGTATGGCAACATTTCTCAGGGGCCTTTCACCAACTTAAAATAGGGAAATATAAGAAAAATATTTTTGACTTTACTAATGTAGCATGTATCAAATTTTAAAGACTATCTTTATTTTGGGATAAAATATATCCTATCCTTTTCAATATTAAAATATGGAAAATAATGCTGAAAATTTATATATTTTATCATTCATGTATATTAAATATTTTTTAAAATACTGAAATAGTTCATCACAAAATTAAAAAATCACAAAATAAAAAACAACAACACAAAATAAAAAACTTATTTTAGTACTTCTCTTATATGGGAGGGGATGGGGTACAGGATGGGGAGGTCAGGTAGGTAATGATCCATAAAATATAAGAGGGCAGGAACTACTCTTAAACTCCCCAGACAGAAGTCTCTTGGTCAAAAGCATGAAAAATGTCAACATAATTGTGATGACAATTGCTCAAATGTAGTAATAAAGATGAGTATGAGTGTAGCAAAAAAAAAAAAAAAAAAAAGAAAGAAACATAGGTCTTTGTGTCAGTTATTAATTTATTGCCTCTCAGCTCCAGATCCACCTTAAATACCTCCTATGCAATAATGGACAAAATCCCTTCAGCATTTCTCCTTTATAGTGAGCATGATATTAAGTTGTCTTAGTAGAAGTGGTAGAGAGCACAGGAGGAAAGAAAGCACTTCTCAGTAGGGATGATGAAGAGCATCTGCTGGAGTTCTGCCCCAGCCACATATGGCAACTATTGACTCTGTGACCTCACAAACCTAGCCTAAATATCACTTTCCGGGGCACCTGGGTGGCTCAGTGGGTTAAAGCCTCTGCCTTCGACTGAGGTCCTAATCCCAGGGTCCTGGGATCGAGCCCCACATCGGGCTCTCTGCTCCAGAGGGAGCCTGCTTCCTCCTCTCTCTCTGCCTGCCTCTCTCTGCCTACTTGTGATCTCTGTCTGTCAAATAAAAAAATAAAATCTTTAAAAAAAAAAAAAAGATCACTTTTCTACGGCCCTCTTAACAAAGACCCACATACTGCAGACACCACACTGGTGCCCCAGTTTCCTCTCCAACTTGTGCCTAGACACCCACTTGCCAAGAACTAAAGACCCAGTTCTAACCCAGGCAAACACCCAGGTAAGCATCTCTGCCATCTAAAAGGTTGCAACTACACCTTCTCCATTACCGTCTGAACTCCAGCCTTGGCCAGGAAACTCGGGGGGCTGGTGTCTTCCAAGTTTGTCATTCCCTGGATACTCTCCCTCAGCTTTAGGGTATCCTTTAGAGTTCTTTTATATTGCAGTAACCTTTTTTTTTCCTTTTCTTTATTTATTTAAATTCAATTAGCCAACAGGTAGTACATCATTACTTTTTTTAAGATTATTTTTTAATTAACATGTAATAATATTACTTGTTTCAGGGGTACAGGCTGTGGTATCACAGTTACTCTTACCATAGCATAATTCTGTAACTTTCCCCTTTAAAACCACTGCAAGGGTTCTGTCTTCTGGTATACTTTTGAAATCAGACAGATCTGGGCTCAAATCTAATTGTTTACCTGCTTATGGCCTTGATCAAATTAAAATTACTTAATGATCTGAGCCTCAGGTACTATATCTATAAAATGGAAAACTTTAACACCTGTCTCATTAGACTCGTTAGTGGGATTTAATGGGACTATGGTTATAAAGGCAAATGCAGGTAACCAATAGTCTTTCCTCCCTCTTCCCCTGACCTGTAGCCTACTGTTCATTTACCCTATGCCAAAAAAAAAACAAAAAAAAAAACAAAGAAACAATCAAGCAAAAGTTTGTAACTGAAAAAAATTAGAATAGTCAGAAGCAGACACATTATAAAGCAGGCATATTAACCCATCAGAATTATGACATCAACCTTCCAGCATCTGTCTCCTTGAAAATTCCATCCTGATTAGGACACAGTTCACAGCTAGGGGAAACACCACATTTACAGGCATCACAAAACCAAGGTTCCGTGGAGTTTTCAGAAGCTGAACTCATAATAGAGTCACTCTCTCCATCAACTCCATAGCAACCTAAAAAAAAAAAAAAGATATGATTAAATAGGTTACTGTTTAACTCATTTATAAAATTACAAAAGAAAAAGGGAATTAGAGAACAAATCTGAAAAATTAATGGTTTATAAGAATGATATTAAAGTCAAAGCAGTGAAATAATTTTATAAAAATATTTTTTCACCTACCATAGTATGCACAATGAAACAAAAATGACCTTTTAAAATAATTTTAATCTACTGGAACAGCATTACAAGAATAGAAAAATGTACAGTTCTTTAAAAGATTACATAAAAATAGGGCGCCTGGGTGGCTCAGTTCATTGAGGGACTGCCTTTGGCTCAGGTCATGATCCCGGAGTCCTAGGATTGAGTTCCACATCAGGCTCCCAGCTCCATGGGGAGTCTGCTTCTCCCCTTTCATGCTCTCTCTCAAATGAATAAGGTATTAAATAAATAAATAAATAAAAGATTACATAAAAATAGAAATTTTCATTAAGGAGAAATGAGATTGCAGCCAGGAACTACTGATTAGTATTTATGGAGCTCCTTTTGTAATGGACACTTAAATTTATTTAAGACCATGCTCACACAAAACAAATATACAATCAAAAAAGTCTTTAACTTTGAAGATGACAGGTAAAACACAAACTCCTATAACCATAAACACAAGTTAAGTATTAGTAAAAGAAAAATACATAAAGAAACCCACACAGACATAAATAAAGATTATAGAACAATTTGAAGTGTTCAGACTACAGTTAGACAAACTGAGTTCCATTTACAATGGAGCCAACTTCAAGTTCTAGAAGATATTTGATCTTTTTAAACATTTATAAGTCTACTGTAAAAATTTATCCATAACTGAAATTAATGAAAACAGGAGATTATTCTCTTTCTGTTTAACTCAATATTCTGAGAGAAGTTAAATTATTTAATTAGAAAATGTGATAAAAATTTTTAAAGATCCTCATTGCAAACAAAGAAGATTAGTTAGTATAGGTCTTTACATTTTAGAATAGGTCATGTTACACTTAACTACCTTTCAATTATTAAGAGCAAAATGTTTCCTTATCAATACAAATATACATATCGACAATTACAAATTATATTTAAAGTTACTATTTGCACTTCCAGATTTAAAGTTTTTATAAAATCAAAAATATTTTCCTTGATTTTGAGCTTAAAAAGAGTGTATTAGATATCAAACATATAGGCCAATAGGAAATTCAAGCAAAACATCACTGTGAACATTTTGGTAAGATCAGGTTCTCATTAAAATTCCTGAAACTCAATTTTTTCAATGAACTCAGTGTTGATGAGGCTCTTAGTGTGTGACAAACCAAACTCACTAGAAAGTGATGTGATATCCATTACCAGGAGTAATTTCTTTTTTCAGTATAAAAATACCAAGAAGAATGTATTGGCACTGACATAGTACTGATAAATATGGAACCCAATAAAGGGCAACTGAAAAGTCCAGAAATCATTTTACCCACACTATAAAAAACCATGACAAACCCTTGATGACTTACACTATGGACTATAAAAATCACGAGTCCTAAATAGTTTTCTTTTCCCTACATGATGCTTGACACAAAACTTCACATTACCTAATTTCTCTTTTTCTAGAAAGAAGGACACTATCCTCATGATAAAAATATCCTGAAGAGAAAAAAAAATTAATGCATAAATAGAAGTAAATACAATTCTAGGCCTTCATCACCTTTAGGCGTGGGCACTTCTCTGATCTCCTAAGACACATTTATTACTTCTCCAAAATAGGTTGCTTCTACAGATAGCCAAATAAACCAACCACCCAAGGATCTTCTGACCAGGTTTATTCTAAGAGTCTAAGTGTCAAATTCTAAGGGGCATCCAAAGTGACCTCTATAAACTGAAGACATTAAAAACAAACAAAAGGGGTGCCTGGTTGGCTCAGTGAGCTCAGGTCATGATCCCAGGGTTCTGAGATCAAGCCCTGCATCGGGCTCTCTGCTCAGCAGGGAGCCTGCTTCCTCCTCTCTTTCTGCCTGCCTCTCTGCCTACTTGTGATCTCTGTCAAATAAATAAATAAAATCTTTAAAAAAAAATAAAAATAAAAAATAAATAAAAAATAAAAACAAACAAACCAAAAAACACTGTAGGAAATATATGTAAGCAACAATCATCTCTCAAAAGGCTTTACCACACAGGTAGGTTTATGTGCATCCAGTGTAAGATATGATTATTTGAACTGTTACACACTAAACAATTGAAGCCTAAACTGGACAGTGTCTTCTCACAAACACCAAAGATACTCAAATTAAAATAAATGAATAAATATATAAATACTGAGTTAAATCACCCAGAAAGAAAAGAACCATACACAACGAGTAAGTAATTTTAAAGTACCAACATTAATTTACTAGATGTCACTAACAGGTTAATAGTCGTGTGTAACTATTTAAGTCACACAATGCTATCACTGCCTATAGGTTATAATTAAAATAGCCTGGTAGCAGAAAACTAAAAAGTTGGTATGCAACTATCACTTACATCAGCTGCCTCAAACAGATGCCATAATTGTCATCTTCATGCTATTCAAAGGCTTTCTAACAGTGAACCTTAACGTAATCTGACAATCATACAAAAACTTGCCAAAGAAAAGATTTCAAAGTAGCTATACTATAGTACACAAGATGAGCAAAGAAATCAAAACTTATTAAATTCTTTAATATCATTAAATTGTAGTTGATAGTCATTATCTTCACTTCTGTTTAGGTATATATTTTTTAGATGACAAATCCCAAAATGAAAAGGAAATACAATTTTCTCCTTGGGAGCAGTTATTATTATCACCAATAAAAGAGAATTTTACAGTAAACACAATAGTAAGCAAAATACCATATTCAAAGAAAAATCACAAAACAAAACAATAAAAATTAATCTGCTATCTCAAAGGTTTATACAATGCTACAAGGAAAAAAATCTATTTTCTTTACAAAATAATGTTCCTTTGAAGTAAATTCTTTCATCTGTATTCAAACAAAGTAGGCAATTGCCAAAATAATAAAGCCCCTGTGGGGTTATTTTATTCACTTCATTTGCCAAAATCAAGGTAAATCACAGCAGTTTTTTACAACAAAGCAAAATTTCTGTTCTACTTTTTAAAGAATATTCTCCACACTGGCAAAAATCTGCATAGAGATTAAACCTAAAAACAACCTGAAGAATGATTTTTTTTATCAGTTCTTCTAGGAAATCCCTACTTTGTAACCTAGAAGATAAATATCACATAAGTTCAAAGAGCAGCCAGCAGGTACCTAAGTATTTCTTCTTCAGCTTCAATGCCCCTGAAAGATGATTCACAGTGTGTTATGACCTCTATAGAGTTCTTCACTTGCCGTTTCTCCAATACTTCTCCACCATACCTATTTAGTCTTCTGACCTCTAGACCAAAGTTCTCACATGGTATAACCACTCTGATACCTTTTAATTAATGACTAAATACATTTTAAGATCTTTTTCTTTCCTCCATTCAAAACAGAATTTAAAGTACTATAAAACAATGTTTAGGGGGAAAAAAGTACTATAAAACAATGTTTAGGGGCACCTGGGTGGCTCAGTGGGTTAAGCCTCTGCCTTCGGCTCAGGTCATGATCCCAGGGTCTTGGGATGGAGCCCCACATCAGACTCCCTGCTGGGCAGGGACCCTGCTTCTCCCTCTCCTTCCCCCCACTTGTTTTCTCTCTCTCTGTCAAACAAATAAGTAAAATCTTTGAAAAAAAAAAAAAAGAAAGAAAGAAAGAAAGAAACCAGCAAGACTAGCTTCCTATTGTGCTTTAGAAAATTTCCCTTTCTCTGGATTAATTTTATATAAAAATTCATTTTGGAACTTAAAAACTTCCAAAAAAGAGCTAAAGATCCACTGCTGTAATTTTATTTAAAAGGAACATTCTATAAACAATGAAAAATAACACAAAGTTACAAAGTACATGAAAGGGTGGAAAAAATATTTGCAAGAATGGAAAATTTCCATTACACATATAGCAGTGAAAGGATTAAAGAATTCCAGTAAATCAATGAAAAAAAGACAAGCAAACTTATTAAGAAATGACAAAGGAAATGCAAGGCAAGTAACAACATAAAATGCAAGTGGCCACAAGATACCAAACTTCACTCATAATAACATGAACGCATATTTTAATCAAGTGATAATTTCCAAAAGATTGAAAGAAAATTTACTAATATGCAGTTATCAAGTATTTTGTATACTGTTGGTAAGAATATCAACAAGTACAGTCTTTTTGAAGATCTCAGAATTCTGGCAATTCTGTCTCTTTAAAACTTAAAATGTATTTATCTTTAGATTCAGCAATTTCACTTCTAGGAATCTATCCCACAGAAATTATTACATGATTATATATGACACATACCTGTTAGTACTATATACAAGTGAAAAACTTGAAGAAAAATAAAGACATCACGGTTGAACCATTCTATAGCTAACTACATAACATTAAAAAGAATAATATATGAAAAGAATCTCAATACTCACATGAAAAGAATCTCAATATTAACAGATTAACATATGAGTGAAATGAAGCAAGTACAGGAGGGAAAGTCCCATGGTATTTATCGCATTTATTTAGGGACAGAGACAGAGAGCAAGAGCATATGCATATGTGATATGTGTTCATGTATGTACAAGGAAGCCTGCACAAAAGGTCCCCTGGCGAAGGGGCTCTCACTGGTCAAATTTGGACAATTTAGGTATTAGAGTAATCAGATAATAAGTGATAATATCTGAGAGCACAATAACAACTGAAAAGAAACAAAAGAGAAAAGTTCTCTATAAAATAAATGCTGCCTATTAATGTAGAGGAATGACAGAATTAAAAATCCCCATCTTGCAACTACATATATAACGGATTCTGACAGAAACCCTAATACCACTATGCAAAAGGCTATTAGGAAACAGGATATTAACAATGTCTCAAAGTTACCACCTCAGAGATTACTTGTTACTTACCAAAAGAAAAATAAATGGCTTTAAAATGGAGAGTTCTAGGTTGTCGGAGACAGGCCCCTGGCCAGGGCAGCCTCTGCCATTAAAAGATGGCGCCTGGCTAGTTGCCAGGTTAGGACTGCCTCGGGAGATTAAGCGGAATGCCCAAAGAGGAAGTAAACAGCATTGGTTGTTAGCGAAGTTGTTCGTTTAGGTGCACAGCCTGATTCGCTCCCTCCTGTACCCTGCTCGCTGATTGGTCATGTAAGCGTATATATGTGGGTAGACTTGCGGAAATAAAGAGAGAGAAGATACACCTGAACTGGGGCTTCTTGTCCTCCTTGCGGGTCGAGGGCAATACTAGGTGACACTATCTTAACTACCACAAAAAATTAAATAAACTGGCATCGTACTTTTTTTGATGTAATATAATGAGAGGTAAACATTGACATAGTACTTTTGCCAAAAAATATTTAAACTGAGTCTAGTTATGAGGAAAAAAAAAAACAGACAAATCTAGATTGAGGGAAATTCTACAAATTATTCTAAAACCTTGCTTACATTCTTCTACACATGGTCATGAATGACACAAAAAAGGCAGAAAATTTGTTTTAGGTTGTTTTAGGTTCAAGGAGACTAAGACACAAAAAGCAACGCATAATATGTGAGTGGATCCTGGACTGGGATCAGGGCAATACCACTGTGATAACAGAGGTATAGAGGTCACAAGAACAATTTGCACAAGGGCACCTGTGTGGCTCAGTCAGTTAAGTGAACAAGTCTTGATTTTGCCTGAGGTCATGATTGCAGGGTTGTGAGAAAAAGCCCCACCCCGCTCAGCAGCTGCTTGAGAGTCTCTCTCCTCTCCCTCTCCTTCTACCCCTCCCCCCATGCACCTGCACTCTCCCCCCCCCCATAAAATCTTTAAAAAAAAAAAAATGAAGTTTTCATATTACCAGACATTAATTTTTTTTAATGTGTTTGTGTATCTGTATGCACACGAGAAAGCAAGACAAGTCTGGAAGAATATACACAAAGTTTAAAGTATGTTTATCTCTAGGTGATACGATCATGGAAGATGTTTTCCCTAGCTCATTTATACTGATACGTTCTACTATGAAAATGTATCCAAGAAATATAATAAAGTTAAATGAAAAGCACCTGTATGGAGGTTAAGAGAGCTGCAGAGAGGGACAGATGTGAATATAGACCAAACATGAACAGTAATTTCCTAAGCTACAAAGTAAAAAAAAAAAAAAAAGAAAGAAAGAAAAAAGCAGAATTCAGATGAAGGCCAGTAATCTATGAACAGTAATTTCCTAAACTACAAAGTAAAAAAAAAAAAAAAAAAAAGAAAGAAAGAAAGAAAGAAAGAAGGAAAGAAGCAGAATTCAGATGAAGGCCAGTAATTCATTGTTCTACTTTATGTACTTTCATATTTGCAACTTCTGTCTTTATATGCTACTTATATTTAATAGGAAATATTTTAATAAAAATGATTTTTCAAATACCCTAATAAGACAAGGCAATGGTAAACACTAATTTAACACCTATACATTTAAGTTATATTTGTGGAACATAAGGAATATGAGAAGAGGGAACAGTGTAAGTGAAAGCCCTCTAATACTGGAAAAGCAAGTAATTCAAATTGGCAGACTATAAAATCTAAAAGAATCCTGCTGTGAGCGTGAACTTTATTCTAAAAGGACAAAATGATTTTAAATAGGGGAATAATATGAACAGATGTGCATTTCAGAAAAATCAGCCCTGAAGACAGTAGGAGAACGGGAGCAAGAAGAGGTGCATCTGTTTAGAAGTTGACACCTTAGCTCCCATCTGCCTCAAGTCTCAACCTTCTATCAGCTTGAACCATTATTTTTTGTGTTCAGAGTTTCATTTTATCTCTTCTTGCCATGTTCCCAACCACTTCTCTAAGAAATAAAAAAGTCTAAACATTTAAAAATTGTATTGTGAGTCTTACCTGCCTTATACCAGAAGGTATACTTTATTCTTCATTGCCCTGGCTCCTTGCCATGACCTGTATCTGTAGCTCCCTTAAGCTCTAGGATGACAGCCACCTACCCATTCCTTTTCCCTCTCAAATTTTACTTCCTTCTAAACACAATGTCTCCCAAAGGATGATCTCTAACCCCATCCCCCACAAAAAATCCCAATGTATCCTTTTAAACTGTAGATACTAGATCCCCACCCCAGACCTACTGAATCAGAATCTCTAGGAGCAGTACTCCAAGGAGTCTGCCTGAGATTCTCTCTCTCCCCTCCCTCTGTCCCCCACCTCACACATGCACACATATGTGTGCTCTCTCTCTCAAATAAATAAATCTTAAAAAAAAAAAAATCAAGTACCCGGGTAATTCTTTTCCACTATAAAATCTGAGACCACTGGAAGAAACATCAGACAATTAAAGAAATTATCTCTATTCTAAAAACCATTAATATTTATTTTGTATACCACCCAAATATCAGCCACAAACATGGCAGAAATAGAAACATTCAGGAGATTTAGACTCTGAATACATAAAAAACACAGGAATTTGCTAACAAGATATTCACAGATTCCAATCTTGCATAGGTACAGTGGCTTCAATCATTCAAGACTATACCTCTAAACAACTTATTATCCCTAATTCACATAGTTGGCAAAAAATGAGCTAAAGAAAACATCTCCCATGATCATACCACCTAGAGATAAACATACTTTAAACTTTGGTGTGTATTCTTTCAGACTTGTATTGCTTTCTCATGTACATACAAACATACAACAAAACTATTTGCTACTGATTATTTACCACAGAATAAAAAATCCATAAATTCATCAAGGTTTTACTTCACATTCTCTTTAAAAAAATAAATAAGATTATACCCATACAAAATATCTCTAAATTGTCTTATACCCAGGGATGCCTAGGTGGCTCAGCAGGTTAAAACCTCTGCTTTAGGCTCAGGTCATGATCCCAAGGTCCTGGAATCGAGCCCCACAGCAGGCTCTCTCCTCGGCAGGGAGCCTGCTTCCTCCTCCCTCTCTGCCTGCTTCTCTGCCTACTTATGATCTCTGTCTGTCAAATAAATAAATAATCTTTTAAAAAATTGTCTTACACCCATTTCTTTTTTTTTCAAAAGATTTTATTTATTTATTTGACAGAGAGAAACACAGCGAGAGAGGGAATACAGAAGGGAGAGTGGGAGAGGGAGAAGCAGGCTCCTGAGGAGCAGGGAGCTTGATGTGGGGCTCGATCCTATAATCCTGGGATCATGACCTGAGTTGAAGGCAGATACTTAACAACTGACCTACCCAGGAGCCCATGTCTTACACCCATTTCTTAAAAAAAAAAGTTTATGATTCTGTGCTGAAAAAAAATTTTTTTTAATTTTACTTATTTATTTGACAGAGAGAGAGAGAGAGATCACAAGTAGGTAGAGAGGCAGGCAGAGAGAGAGAGGGGGAAGCAGGCTCCCTGCTGAGCAGAGAGCCCAATGCAGGGCTTAATCCCAGGACCCTGAGATCATGACCTGAGCCGAAGACAGAGGCTTTAGCCCACTGAGCCACCCAGGTGCCCCTGAAAATACTTTTTACAAGAGTTATATTTTGTTTCCACAAATACAAAGTAATCTCTGCTTCAATAAGCTCATTTAATTTTTTTGTTTCAATTCAATTAGTCATCATTAGTTTCAGATGAAAAGTTAAATAATTCATCAGTTGCATGTAACACCCAATGCTCATCACATCACATGCCATCACCCAGGGCACCTGGGTGATTCAGTGGGTTAATTAAGCAGGCAGAGAGGCAAGCAGAGAGGCTTCCCTGTCTCTACCTGCCTGCCACTCTTCCTACTTGTGATCTCTGTCAAATAAATAAATAAATCTTAAAATAAATAAATAAATAAATAAATGCCAATCACCCAATTACCCCATCTCCCTATCTATCTCCCTTCCAGCAACCCTCAGTTTGTTTCCTAGAGTTAAGTGTCTCTCATGGTTTGTCTCCCTCTCTGATTACTTTCAATTTAGTTTTCCCTCCCTTCCCCTATGATCCTCTTCACTGCTTATATTGCACACAAGTGAAACCATATAACTGTCTTTCTCTGACTAGCTTAAAGGTTTATTTCACTCAGCATAATATCCTCCAGTTGCTCAATAACCTTATTTTAATGAACAGTAAAATAACACCAAAAAGTAAAGACATAAAAGGAGCCTTGAAAAAGTGATTTCTAAATGCAAAGAAAAGGTTGCATTAACAGACCACAAATGAATTTAATAGTACAAAATGTAGTACAAATCATAAACACCTTAAAATTTCTCAGAACTAAAAACCAGTAAGCTAAATACAATGTATTCAGAAATATATATTTTAGTGCAAGGATTAGCAACCTACTGTTTGCATATCAAAATGTTAGCTAGGATGCAACAGAAAGTTACTCAAATGAAAGGGCTGAACACTACCAGCAGAAAAGGAGGAGGAGAAGGGACAAAGGCAGGGAAGGAGTGTGTTTATTTTGCAGAATGGACAGTTCCAGCCAAGGAGACACCCAACTAGGTGTTTCCCTGATAGGAGTGTCTTGTCAGGTGTGTCTCACCTGACAGCTTCCTAGGAGAGCCAGTTTGAGCTAGGTTGGAGCTGAGGACCTGCACAAAAGCCCCCTGAATTATAAAGTTATCCTTAGCTCATTAGAATACTAAAATCTTCTCCAACGGGTAGAGAGGCTTCTGCCATTTTTTGAACATATAATGTATCCATGAGCATCTTGACATATTAAGCATAAATAACTGAACCAGAAGTACCTATATGAGTTCCCTGACCCCACCCCCAATACACTGAATAAAAGTTTCCTGTACTAACCCCATGGGAAATAGTACTATAAGAGCTATCTCCCTTTCCCTTACTTGTAACAAGAAAAAAATTCTGTTTTCAAACCCTCCTTGGGTTGTGCTCAGTTTGATATATCAATGAATGCCTTGAAATCAGTTACAAAAACGGAACATGCAACTGACTCACAAACCACCTAGATTTACCAATAAGGTATGATGCATTCAATACACCCACAGCACAGAATCTATAACTCACTTATAAAACATTATTCTTTGTTTTTATTTTACATGATTTCTTCCCCTATTATATAAAAACAGCAGACACTGTATCTGGTATATGCTTCACTTTCCTAGCACCAAATCTTACATTTAAATGTTTACAGAATCAAGGTAACAAAAGAAATTCATTTAAATAGCAGTTAATGTTTACATCAACACCATAGAGAAACTTGTGCATCTCTCTTCAATCCTCTCTAGGTGGTAAAAAGAGCAACACTAGAGAGACAGAAATGCTGATGGGATCTATGACTCAAAGAAAGTAAGAGGCAAGTCCCATGTGTGGGGGTGGGGCATTTAACACAAAAAAAGAACTTTCAATTATTTAGGTGGTTTATGCACATAATAGTAATTGCTATGGTCAACAGAAGGCAACTCTAAGAGGGACTCATGCATTAGAGCCCTTTGTCTCTTAGTCCTCAATTTAGAGAACTGTGGGATTCCCCAGTGATTCCATTAACACTTTCTCCAGCTTCATTAGACTCTGACTTTTAAGTTTCTACTTTTGTATCTCTGGGAACCTGATAAAGAATATCAATTGTGTTACTTGGACATACTGCTTATGGTAAAAGACCCCACTAGCAGACTGCATCTGAACTGAGAGTAACAATAAATGGGGATAGGTGGGGGAGAATGACACAGCCCAAAGATGGCTCCCAAATGACTGTGAGCTGCTTGCTGTAGGGACTACTACAAAGATTCACAAAAAGGAAGGCATGCTTTGATGAGGCTGCTTTGGTGGCAAGCTGTGATTTTGTTCTTCTATCCTTCTGAATGAACTGGTGCTAAATGTGCCCAATGATAATCCTGAAAATCTTTTAAGTTCAGCTACCCTGGTAAGCATTGCAGGGCTACCTCTTTGTATTATCAATGGAGCTAATGTTTTAATATGTGTATGAAACATCTTGGATCTTCTCAAAACATAGATTCAGATTCAGAAGGACATGGTCTGTGATTCAGTATTTCTGACAAGCTCCCAGGTTATATAGATGCTACTACTTAATGCTGTGGATCCATGGACCCTACTCTGAGTAGTAACACTTAAAAAAAAAAAAAATTACTGAAATAGGTAAGAGTGACATTTTAATTTAAATACTATGAGCTCTGGGGGCACCTGGGTAGTGCAGTCAGCTGAGCCTCCAACTCTTGGTTTTGGCTTGGGTCTTGTGATCTGAGTCCTGAGATGGAGCCTCTGGCGCCTTACATCAGGCTCCGCACTCAGTCCAGAGTTAGCTTGGGACCCTCTCTCCCTCTCCCACACCCCCTACTGCTCATGTGCATGCATGCTCACTCTCCCAAAACAGATGGATAAATCCTTTAAAAATAAGTAAATACTATGAGTTGTGGAACATTTTTTAAAACTTATTTATCTACTTACCACTTAAGATGCAGCAAGAGTTCAGTTATATAGGGATAAAGACCTTAAAAATTATAATAATTAAGCAGTCATGAAAGCTCTGATTGGGACAGTGAAGAACTGACACTTCTAAAAAGCTGCTGACCCCATTTTAGAGGGAAAAAAAAGAAAACTAAAAATTAAAGAGGACTAAGAAAATGGTACACCTCAAAAAAGACAGAAGAACAAAAAATCTAAATTATTTGGACCAAGTCACATGTCACTGCTTATTTTTTCAAACCAAGCTTTAATTAACATGGGCTTGCAACTATGTGATAACCCACAAAAGGACCAAAAAATATATATACTGATCAGTCTGCACGTTGCTATGCTAAGAATTACCATCATTACTCTTCCCCAGAGGAGAAAATTAACCATCTAACCAATGAATATTAAGCAGGGTTTTTTTGTTTTGTTTTTACTTTTGTTTTTCTATTAGTAGACTCAACTGATCTAAAGCTAATGGAAGATGAAAAATTCTTCATAGATCTATTAATCAATATAATTTCTTGCTGCTACTACCCAAGTATTGCCCCAAAAAACTTAAATAGGAGTATTTCCATACCAAAACTACCCCTTCTCAAACATATTACTCAGTGATATCTGGTAAAGGAATCTTTTTAGAATAGCCAGATAAAAATAACCTACAGGAAATTAAGTTAAAAAGGAAAAATGTATTTATGTAATGCATTTATGAAAAATACATTAATGTTTATTAACACTTCAGGTGCCTGGGGTGGCTCAGTCTGTTAAGTGTCTGCCTTCAGCTTAGGTCATGATCTCTGGGTCCTGGGATGGAGCCAGAGTCAGGCTCCCTGCTCAGCAGGGAGTCTGCTTCTCCCTCTCCCTTTGCCCCTCCTCCCCACTAGTACACAGAAGCACACAGTGGCTTGAGGTCTCAAATAAGTAAAATCTTTAAAAAAAAAAAAATAACACTTCTCCCCAAAACACAACAGATATTAAAACTCACCAAAACTAGGAATTTTTCAAGCTACTAGTTCTAACTCTACTAGGAAACCAAGAAAAAAGAGAATTATATAATCACAATTACACAACAGAAACTCCAAGATTAACAAAAGAAATGGGATATTATGCTAGAGGGGAAAAGCTGTAACATAATTTTTTTTAAAACTCTCAAGATTTATGTTTTACTTTTGATTTATACTTCTGCACTTTAAATTTATCTGAAGTTCACAGAATTCACAATACTACCAACAAAGCAATTATACCACAACATAAAGATTTATCTAAAGATGTAGAAAACTGTTCTATTTCACCACCTAGTTTTCCTTATTTATTCATTCCACATATTAGCTGCCTCTCAAAAACCTTACAAAGCTTCACACTCAAGAACATTAATTTTCCTTTCCTGTCTTCCCTTTTTCCTTCTCCCATAACAGAAATTCTAATGAGTCAGTCTTCGAAGAAAAACGAGCAATCATTAGCAAATGCTCAAAAACATTCGGAACTTAAACTGCCATCAGAGCCAGTTAAATGAATTATACAAGAAAATATGATACACGACTTTACAGACACAACTTGGTTCTGACTTAAGTGGAATTACCACTCAGCTTGATCATCTTATTTGTCTACCTTGACTCAGAAAGACTTTCTGGCTGTTTCTAAAAAATCAGAGCTACCTTAGAAATAAGGTAGATTTGCCATTACTGAGGATATTCACCTGAAGCATAGGTCCCATGTGAACAATGAATCTTCTGGGAGAGAACTCGTACTAAGAATCCAAGGTGCACAAGCCTGAATCAAAGACAACAGAACCCAAGAAGAAGGTTCACTCTGAATTGTACATGTCACTTGTTCCTGGTGGACTCAGGGCTGAGTTTTAAAGGCAGGCATTTAGAAAAGTAATTCCTTTACTACTAAAGCTGTGAGACCACAAGGCCTAAGCAGCCTGAGCACCAACACCAGGAGACGACATCCTCAAAATAGATAGGGAATTCTACATTCAAGTACCTTCGGAGAAAATGTAACTGACAAAAATGAGTAAGTGGTTTGGGAAAGGACAGTGGTAAAAAAGAAACTGTAGGCTTTACCAGCAGGGGGAAGCCCTATTCAACTCTAGCAGAAGCCCTCAGGAAAAACTACTGTTGCCAGCACTTCAAGAGAAGTTTCAAATCCAAAATGTATAAAATAAAATCTCCCCGTTTTTAAATATTAGGAACCAATTCAGTTCCTTAAAACCACTGTGTTGGCCTTCAAAAACACATGCATGGTCAAAGCGATGACCTATAAAGTAGAGATAATGCTTTCAGCATGACAAGTCAACATTAATAGTTCTGTTCATGCCTGCAAATCACACCAGCAATGACATTTATGGATATAAGCAGTGGTAACATATTTGTGACCAACAGTGGTGATGAATACAACACACACATCAGCAGCACAGCAGCTGCTTTTCATGTTTACCTCTTCTGCACCTGCTCTGAGGAATCTGAACCATGCCTAGAAAAAACAAAACAAAACAAAACAAAAATAAAACCACCCCAAACATATACACAACCATTTTGACTCGTCTGTTTAATTCATTATCACTAATCACAAGTGGTCCTTTATAGCTGTCAGTAAAACATATGTATGTTTTACACACACACACACACACACACACACACACACACATGCATACAGTGTTATGCCAATTATTTCCCTAATTCACTTCATTCTCCCAAATAACTATTTTATACCAACCTCTGTTCCCAAACCTCCCAACATCTATCTCCCCCATCTCCACTCTGCTAATGACTTTCCTTCCCATTTCACCAGGAAAACAAGAAGCATTCAAAAATAAGTTGCACATGCTCTGACCACTACATCTAACAACCTACCTACATCTGTATCCATATATCCTTTCCCCTCTGCTTACTACGGCTACTCATATTTACTCAATCTCTTCACTTTATGCTGGATCCCATCCCCTCTAGTCTTGTATTCAAAGCCCTAGCTCCAGCAACTGCTTCCTTTTCTCTCCTGACATCAATTGTCCACTCTCTTTCCACTGATCACCCCCCATGTTAGTACTATACTAACATGCTATGTAATCTCTGTATCTGTGATAGGCAGCCTCTAAGATGGTCCCCAATGATCAGTGCTCCTTGTATTAATCATCTTAGAATGTGCCCTCCTACATTTAAGTAGGATTGTTCTGTGTGAAGAATGTGCAGAAATTATAGTATATATTTCCAAATTAAGTTGTAAAACACACTAGCTCTCTCATATGACTGCTTCTAACCCTTTCTCTCTCTGATCACTCATTCTGAAGCCAACTGTCCTGTCATGAGAACACCGAGGCCCACATGGTGAGGAACTCAGATCTCCAGCCAAGAGCCACCAAGTAACAGAAGCCTATCTATAACTACATAAACAAGCTGGGAAGCAGATCCTCTAGCTCCAGTGAAGTCTTGCAATGACTCTAGTTCAGGCTAACAGCTTTGACTGGAGCTTCATGAGAGACCCTAAGACAGAATCACCCAACTAACAGTTCCAGCAGATGCCTGACCATTAGAAACTGTGTGAAGTAAAAATGTTTGTTGTTTTAAACTGATACATTGTGGGATAGTTTGTTATACAGTAAAAGATAACTAAAAGCATCTAAAATAAGAAGAAAAAAACCCTTCCTCAACTCCACATCCCTGTAGCTAAGGCCCCATCTTGCTGCCTCCGTTTATATAAAAATTCATTGTAGGGATTGCATTTAGTCACTATCTTCACTTTCCTTCTTCTATTCCTACCTGAACTCTCTTGAAATAAGAAATGACATTCATGTTACTAAGTTCAATGGTAAACTCTCCATTGTAATGGTGTTTTGTTCTGCTTGAGAATATTCATTTCGCTACAGAAAAACAAAATGAGACAGGTGAAACGTACATGTACAGATAAAAAGCAGGTATGTATTAAACATGGACAGAAAAAAAGACCAAGACCAAGAAACATTTAACATTCTTGAAGCACCTAGTTACTACATATACAGAAGACACAGAAGAATCAGAATATACTAAATGTACATGAGACACGAAGAACACAATATTCATGAGGTCTCAGTATGGCCACCCATCAGTTATACCTATTCTGGCTCCATGTGTCCACAGCCCAAGAAACATAAAACCCATAACTATTCTGTAGGTTAACTGGAGAACTAAAGCATACTTGTCTCTGGATCTGTCCAAGAGTGTGTGTGCTTGGCCCAGGGTGGTGCCCATGTGGGCTCTGGTCCTCAGAACCATATTCCCAGCTGTGAAGGCTGAAAAGGCAGAGAGAGGTAGGACATACAATACAAACTCTGTGTACCCCAGGATTCAGGTGATCCTTCCACCAACTTGTACTCTATCATAAGCATGTTAACTAATTTCGTATTTTTCCCCTTGCTTTTTTCCATGTATTTTACATTTATTTAATAAACCATGTAATTAAAGCATCTTGTCCATGAACCTCTTTCCCTATAACTTTTGGGATGGCTTGCCTGGTAGTGTACTTGGGAGTCTACCGCTGCATTAGGATAAGTGGCCACATGACATAGGTCTTTATCTGACTCAAGAAACAAAATTTGACAGTTACTCACTTTCTCTGTTTGAAACATTTTCCTTACTTAGCCTCTGGGTCATTACTCCTGGTTCTCCTCCTGTCCCACTGGCAATGTGATTCCCATCTCCTCTGAAGTGCTAGAACCACTTTACTACTCCCTAGATAGTATATCCAATTTCACAGCTTTATATAACATCTACAGGCTGATGAGTCCCAAATTTTTATCTCTAGTCCCAACATTTTACCTAAACTCCAGACAATTTAAAAAAACCAAAAGTTTACTATCTCAAAACGTTTTCCTCTCTTGCGTCATTGCAATGGTCTCTCTGAAATGATTTCCCTGATTCCCAACTTGGACCCACTTCAGTCTACTTCCAACCCAGAAATCAGAGTGATCCTTCCCAAACATAAATCCAATCATATTAATCTGCTGCCCAAAACTCATAAGTCTTACCACATCCGTCAGAATCAAATCTAAAATCTATGACCTGCAAGGCCTACCTGGCTTGCTCTCATCTTTACCCCCACCACTCACCAGCTTGCTCACTTAATTCCTGCCATGACATAAACACTCAAACTGTGTTCCCACTTCAAGATCTTTACACTTCCTACTCCTTCTTCTTAGGATGCTCTTTCCCCAAAGAGTTGCATGACTTGCTTCCTAACATCCTTCAGGTCACTGCTCAATATCACTTTATTAGAGGGGATTTTCCTCTTCATCTCGCATAAATACAAACTTCCACCTGTCCACTCCTCCCTGCAAATCCACAGCATTTCCAATACTCTTTGTCCTGCTTTATTTTTCTTCATAGTTCAGACTATCACCTGATATGTATGTATGTATATGTATGTAAACATACATATATAAAATTATTCATAATTTATTTTATATAAGTTATTTATTGTCTTATTTTTTTCATTGCCTGTCTTACTAGATATGAACCTCCATGAGGTCACCAATTACTATATTGTTTATTTTACTTTATTTTACTTTACTTGTCTAAAATCTACAGAAAGCCTAGCATATAGAAGGTACTCAACAAATATTACTGAAAAGACTAAGTGAATGAGTAACAACAATAGGAGACATTTCCATTGTGAGCCTTAGCAGCAAGGAATGGCAGCTTTATATGAAGGCAAGAAGGTACTGGCTAAAGAATCATAGGCCCTGCAAGTCCCATAAGCCCAGCAGACTCCAAGAATTATTGAGAGAAGGGCTGTAATACCAAAAGAGCAGGTAAGGACAAGGCCATAGAAAAACTCTTCTGTGGTAATCACGGCCCTGCAGGAAAAAATTAACTGACAAGAAGAAATAATTTTACCACAAAGAAACCTGGAAGATACCCTCTCAACCAAGTGATAAAAGTAACATCACCAACGATGGGAAAAGTAAGTACTATATGCTTCTTAATATGACAAACTGAAAACACAACATAACTTCTACGGCATTTCTGCCAAAAGCATGTCACCTGAGGGGCGCCTGGGTGGCTCAGTGGGTTAAAGCCTCTGCCTTCGGCTCAGGTCATGATCCCGGGGTCCTGGGATTAAGCCCTGTGGCGGGTTCTCTGTTCAGCAGGGAGCCTGCTTCCCTTCCTCTCTCTCTCTGCCTGCCCCTCTGCCTACTTGTGATCTCTGTTGTCAAATAAATAAATAAATTCTTAAAAAAAAAAAAAAAAAGCGCATATCACCTGAATCTAACCATGAGGAAAAAAAAAAAAAGATAAAATTAGTATTAAGGACATTCTGCAAATGAACTGGCCTGTATTCTTCAAAAACGTCAATGGCATGAATCACAAGGTCTCAAGAAACGTTCCAGATTAAAGGTAACCAAATAAGACATAATGACTGAATGTAATGCTGGATTTTATTTTGCTAGAACAGACATTACAGGGATGATTAGTAAAACTGAACACAGTCAGTAGGTTAGATAGAACTCAATCAATGCTAAGTTCCTGACTTTGATAATTATATGATTATGTAAGAAAAAGCCCTTGTTAATACACACTGAGGTATTTAGTAGTAGAGGGGGATGCTATGTCTACAGTTTATTCTCATAGAGTTGAAAACAAAATTGTTCTATCAGAGAATATAAAACAGTAAAATGTTACCATATGGGAAATCTGAGTGAAGAGTATACAGAAATTCTTTGTAATACTCTTAAACGTTTTCTGTAAGTCAGAAATTATGTCAAAATGAAAAAAAATTAAGTAAAAAAACAAGCAAAAAAAATAACAAAAAAGATTCAAAAATAGCTGGAAAAATATTTTCCATATATTATAGTAGCTTCTATTTCAGATTTTAAAAGATAATCTCTCCACACAAGTTTAAAATTAAAAATTATAACCGTGAAACAAAAACTATATATTAGATTCAGAATATAATTTTTTAAAGAACATATTCTACCATACTAACATACTACATTTTTTCCTATATCTAAATTTCATTTAAAAACTAGAAACAAATGCCAGGAAGAAAACTATCATAACACCTTCAAAGAAATACTGTGATTTCCATGTAATAGCATTTCTATTTCAGTTATTTAAAAAACACATGTTAAATTAACATAATCCAAAAAATAATACCCATGATACTTTGAGGATTCAATATGTCCTACTTCAACTGAAAAGCCACGAAGTACTACACAAAAACCTTAAAACAGTACAAATGCAAAAGAGCTGATTTTACTTATTTTAATGCATTTTCAATTAGCTGTTTCAAAAAAGGAGACAAAACAAAGCAAAATTACCTTCATGGACTGTAATGCCACAATTGTCACACTGAATTATTTCATCAGCATCCTCGCTATTATCTCCAAGACAAACACAGCAAATCAGAATGTGGTCCATTTTTTGAGAACTCCAGTTTTGACTCTTCTCAAGAATCAGCGAGTCCTAATATTAAAACATATCAGAAATCACATGATTAAATTAAAAAGACAATTTTAATAACTATCATTCTCAAAGTTATTTTATGCATTTCTAAAATTATGCTGCATTCTCCATTGTTTTAGTAATTTAGTTTGAAATTTAATAATTCCAAAACATTTGAAAAGTCTATTTATCAAATGGCCCTCTAAGCACCCTTTAATTTTTTATTTTCCCTGCAAGTCCCATATTCCCCTCTTTAAAAAATGAAAGAGCAAGCTTGCAACTAACAACTCTTCATCTGCTTTACCATTCTGGATTAAAGTAAGACATGGTTCCTACACTTTGGAAGCTTATAATCCTGCCTTAAGGGAGACAAGACACACACATATCAAACAGGAGAAAATCAATCCAAGATAACATATAAGCAAATATGTATGGGATGGTATATTTACATACTGGCATAATTACAGACTCTATACTCTTTAACTGCTGAGGAATTCAGAAGTTTTAGAGTCATCAAACTACTGGATGATCGATTCAAGAGAGCCTATATAGGCATTTCTGTATATACAGGCACAGAAAGCCATCTAAAAAAGGATCCAGGTTGTCTAGTTGATAAAGCATGATGTACTCTATTAAGTTTGTGTCAAGAAATAACTAGTATAGGGACGCCTGGGTGGCTCAGTTGGTTAAGCAGCTGCCTTCAGCTCAGGTCATGATCCCAGCATCCTGGGATCGAGTCCCACATCAGGCTCCTTGATTGGCAGGGATCCTGCTTCTCCCTCTGCCTCTGCCTGCCACTCTGTCTGCCTGTGCTCGCTCTAGCTCCAAATCTTAAAAAAAAAAAAAAAAAGAAAAAAGAAATATCTAGTATAGGGTGCCTGGGTGACTCAGTAGGTTGAGCGTCTGCCTTCAGCTCAGGCCATGATTCCAGGGAGAGCCTCTTTCTCCCTGTGCCTCGCCCTCTCATGAATAAATAAAATCTTAAAAAAAAATTAGTATAAACTGATAATAAGATACTGACTAATAATATAAAAGGAGAAACGAAAATATAATATAAAGATAAAATTTCAAGAAGGGAAAGAGGTTTGCTTTGTTTAATTTAAACTGCATTACAGATTTAAACTTTAAATGGTTAACAATGATACTTATCAGATTGGACACTATACAAGATAGCACTTGAGTCTGTATTTTCATTTAAGAACCTAACCACTTTTTCTTATATTTTTGTATTCTTTTAAACAGACTAGTATCTCTAGGTAACATTTAAAGTCATCATTTCATAGCAATCTATAAATGACATTTGAATGACCCCTGAACATCCCATCAATAACATTTTTTTCAATTCTGTGTTATACACCTAAACTTGCAGCTGATCTATAAAACAAACAGAAAAAATGCAAATCAGAAAAAAAAGCAAAGTCAAATAGGAGACAGCATCCATGCTCTAGAGAATCCTAATACTTTAAAATTGTATATTTCGGGTTTGTTTTGTTTTGTTTTTGTTTTTTTGCTCCTCTTTGTTATGAAACCATAGTGGTTTGGGGCTTTGGATATGAGTACCAAAAAAGGTAAAAACTTCCTAAGAAGAAAACTCATGTTTTATAGTACTTTGGTACATTGAACAAAACAAAAATCTACCCAAATGTTCACCCTACTGGCTATGCTTCAAATATAAGAGCATTTGACTTAAAGTCTAATGTTCTGCGTTTCATTCTCAGTTCTCATTTAATAACTCCTGAACCTCGAAGCTACAGTTTTCTCATCTGTAAAATGGGATGGCAAAAGTAATACCTACCTGCTGAGATTGTTGTGAAGATTAAGATAATTGTATGGTAAAAATGTTCCTGAGATATACTAGGTACTCAATAATTATGTTCATTTCCATTCCCCTTTCCTAATTCTTGTAGGTGGTTCAAGAAGAGGAATATGAACTGACCATTTATTATACTGAGGAATCTTCCTTGGAATCCCTCCAAAAGTTGTAACCCTCAGTTAGTACTGCTATTTTAAATATCTTCCCATGGCAAGTCCAAAAAGACTTTTTCCCCAAAATACCATATCTAGGTTAAAAATCACAAACTAGAAAATAATCTAGCCAACAACCTGAGATTGATGACTGACAGGCTACTCGTGTAAAATGGGTTCTACCTATGCTTTTCTGGTGGAATTACAACTAATGAGCATTTGAAAAAAGGTTTATCCATGTGGGGAACAAGTAAATTTCTATGGATCAGAAAAACAAGCATTAATAGGTAGCTGTAATTCCATTATTTTCCTGTTCTTCCATTTTCTTCAGAAAAAAATGTCTAGATTGTATATTTATACCAATTTCACTCTACACATACTATCATTTAGAGGCAGAGAAAACAAAATCAATTGGTATTTCTGGGAGACACATCATTTGAGATTCTTACCAGAAATGTAATGCAGAGAGAGAGAAATTGGGGGGAACTAGAGCCCTACCAAATGACTGACAGATAATGCTTCTAGTGGGAAAATCTTGGTAACACATTTTCTTTGTACCAAAGTTTTTACCAAAAAAAATATATATATATTATTTGAAAATTTGGTTTTCACATAAAAATAGATATTGGGAAAGTAGGTTTTGGATGGCACAAGAGTATCACTTATGAAAGGACTTTGATATTATATCATAATTTAATGGAATCCATGGCAATTAGAGGAATAAATGGGGCACTATAGTTTTAAGTCAATGACGACTTTCAATGAACTTACTCATTTTTTTTCCCTTGGGATTTAAAATTTACACCTAAAATGATAATATTGTCTAATGCGCTCCATGGGTTTAGTGCACATTTATTTACGTATTCTACAAGGATGATTATAAATACTATTTAAAACAGGATAAATTCTAAGTTTTATGTATGTTTAATTAAAGGGAACTCCTGAACACTTCGTGTAAAATTAGAATTAAAAGAATCCTTATTGGGGTGCCTGGGTGGCTCAGTGGGTTGAGCCGCTGCCTTCGACTCAGGTCATGATCTCAGGGTCCTGGGATCGAGCCCCGCATCGGGCTCTCTGCTCAGCAGGGAGCCTGCTTCCTCCTCTCTTTCTGCCTGCTTGTCATCTCTCTCTGTCAAATAAATAAATAAAATCTTTTAAAAAAAATAAAAAAAAATTAAAAGAATCCTTATTGCTCTGAATATGAGAAAAAATTAGTACACCAAAGAGTTTGAGCAACAGGTCTTCCTCTAAGTTTTTTGTTTTTGTTTTTTCCTGTTTTTTTTTTTTAAAGATTTTTATTTATTTATTTGACAGAGATTACAAGTAGGCAGAGAGAGAGAGGGAGGGGGAAGCAGGCTCCCCACTGAGCAGAGAGCCCGACGTGGGGCTCGATTCCAGGACCCCGGGATCATGACCCGAGCCGAAGGCAGAGGCATCGGAAGTAATCTTTGCACAGTATTTTGAACTCTTTTTATATATTAAAGCAATTGTTTTAAGGGCACCTGGGTGGCTTAAGCTGGTTAAGCATCTGCCTTCGGCTCAGGTCAATGATGCCAGAATCCTGGGATCAAGTCTCACAATGGGGATCCTACTTGGCAGGAAGTCTGCTTCTCCCTCTACCCCTCCCTGCTGCTTGTGCGCACTCTCTCTCTCTCTCTCTCCCCCAATAAATAAATAAAATCTTAAAAAAAAAAAAATCAACAGTGCAGTTCTGGGGTGCCTAGATGACTCAGTTGGTTAAGTATCTGCCTTCAGCTCAGGTCAATGATGCCAGGATCCTGGGACCAAGTCCCACATCGGGGTCCCTGCTTGGCAAGAAATCTGCTCCTCCCTCTATTCCTCTCCGCTGCCTGTGCACGCGCGCTCTCTCTCTCTCTCTCTCCAATAAATAAATAAAATCTTAAAAAAAAAAAATGCAGTTCTGGGGTACCTGGGTAGCTTAGTCAGTTAAGCATCTGCCCTTGTCTCAGGTCATGATCCCAGAGTCTTGGGATCTAGCCCTGAATCAGGCTTCCTGCTCAGCAGGGAGTTTGCTTCTCTTTCTCTCTCTCTCTTTCCCTCTGCCCCTCCCCACTGCTCATTCTGTCTCTCTCTAGTAAATAAACAAAATCTTAAAAAAAAAAAAAAAGGTTGTTTTATTTTGAAATGTGTAAAAAGCAAGTGATATTTAATAAGTCAGAAACCACAAACAGAAGTAGCTATTTATAAACTTTGGCAAAAATTTAAATTACCAAAAATTGGATGACAATTGCCATTTCTTCACATCCATTTAACATCTTATAATCCATTTAACACAAAGGAGTCTTTTATGAAAAGAAACCAAAAAACTTCCACCTGAAAATTTCTATTGATATACTCTTCTGTCAAATATTAATCCTCAATCAAAACTCTAGTTTCAAGGTCCTGAAAATGCAAACCATTCTCTGAAAATGCTACACCACCCATCCCCAAAAGATTTACTTCAGAAAACCAAAAAACAATATAACATCAATTAATCTCAAAAGCATCAAGATAAAAGTTTGAAAATGGCATGTAACCATACTTCAAGGTGATTGTTCAGACCTCACTAAATTCAAAAAATGTCATAATTCTATAGGCCAAGGGAAGTCCCCATATGTAGAAAATGTAGGTTTATCAAATGTTCAATTATAGAACAGAAGTTCTCAAGGTGTGGTCTGTGGGACTCTGCTTCATAGGGGAACTGAATTTTTGTGACAACAAATACACTAACAGAAATGACAAGTTAAGGCTATTTTCATAATAATAGTAAGGTTGTTTTTTGCCTTTTTCACTCTCTCTCATAGGTGTATGATGTAGTCTTCCAGAACTAGACAACAGGGAATAGGGTCATCAATCTGACCACTTGTGTGCTTCTGTATATTTTAATCTTTAAAATTCCTGAGTTTTAATTTGAAAGTAACAAAAGCTATACCTACATATATACAATTAGGGTTCTCAGTAATTTTTTATTTTTGAGTGTAAAGTATCCCGAGACAAAAAAGTTTAAAAACTACTGCTCTACAGTATTTTCAAGGCCTATAGCATAGGCATGTTAAGTCCATTAAGAATCAATAAAAGGCCCCCAACTCAAAAAAAAAAAATCAAATTCCCTAAAAAACTCTAAAATTATTGAAGTTTCTGTCCAACATCATTTCTCTACAAGAGCACCTGACGTAACAGCCAAGAAAATCTGCTGTTTATAAACTAAATACAATTCAATTACGTATTTCTAAAACCACACTTTCAGCTAGTTCTACTACAAAGCAGTATTTGAAAACATAAAGTAGAGAAAAATAAAATTTCAAATGTAATCAAATATATTTGTATTAACTAACAGATAATTGACACTTTGATGCCAAAATATCATTACCTAAAATAACCAGAAAGATTAAGATACAATGGCCATAAGGAACAAGAATTACCTTTAAGTTGTCTTTACAAAATCAAGAGCATATAAAGAGGAAATTTAGAAATATAAGAAAAAATAATAATCTTGATTAATTTTTAATTAAAATTTGTTAGCTGATTTGAGTGATAAATAGAAGAACCATCAAAAATTACTAGTGTTGGGACCCTGGGTGGCTCAGTTGGTTAAGCAGCTGCCTTCAGCTCAGGTCATGATCCCAGTGTCCTGGGATCGAGTCCCACATCGGGCTCCTTGCTCTGCAGGGAGCCTGCTTCTCCCTCTGCCTTTGCCTGCCATTCTGTCTGCCTGTGCTCGCTCTCTCCCCCTCTCTCTCTCTGATAAATAAATAAAATCTTTAAAAAAAAAATTACTAGTGTTGGGGCGCCTGGGTGGCTCAGTGGGTTAAAGCCTCTGCCTTAGGCTCAGGTCATGATCCCAAGGTCCTGGGATCAAGCCCCACTTCGGGCTCTCTGCTCAGCAGGGAGCCTGCTTCCCCTTCTCTCTGCCTGCCTCTCTGCCTCTGTCAAATAAATTAAAAAAAAAAAAAATTACTAGTGTTGGGGAAAAACAGTTACCAAGATTTCAAATAGACTATTATTGAGTCAAATTAACTTCTATCAGTTCTTCTGTATTTCGGCATAGGGTAAAACAAAAGGAAAATTAACAGAAATTAACACAACAGAAATTAGTTTAGCTACTATAAGAATAAAGTTCTTGACAACTTCATCAAGGCACATTTCCAATAAATGCTCTGCAATCACATTCCTTTAGGACTTAATCTAAATATATGAAGTCCCATTATTTACTAAAGTCTCTCCTGGTAGGAAAAAAAAAAAAAAAAAAAACCTAGACAGCACATGTGGCCTTCTAATGCATCATAAAGGACAGTCTACAACCTCCTAAGCAACACTACATATTACAGATTATTAATAAATGGATAAGGTATACATTTTACCTGTCAAATTTCTAAACATCTGCAGGTATTCCCCACACCATCACATAAAATCTAACTATCTTTATCATTAGCCAGCCTACTTTTGTGAATGTCAGGCTAATAAAAATAAAAGTAATGCTACTGAAGGTAAACTTATTCAGTAGATATAGACTATTAAATACTATAAAATGAACTGGATACAAGCCTACATCAAACACGAACAACTGAATTTTCCATATTTCTAGTTCCCTAAATTGGCACTGGGAATATGGAACTGTTTGTGCTACAGCATTATAAATACTATATTATATTTCAAATGACAACTTCCCATCACTTAAAGATAAGAATTAGGATAGATAGCACTGGAAGCAGACAACATTCTTCATATGAAAGCGGATAACCTAGAAGTTAACCAATGTTTATAATTAAAATATAACATGTTTCATCACTACTGACATATACGCCCCTCGTAGCCTGTTTCTTACTATTTTGGCAAGAAAAAAATCACCCAGTTTTTAAATAAAACTTACTTAAAATAGGTAATCACTGCTAGGTAAAACTTGTAAAGTAGAAAAAATGTAAAAGAATAAAGAATAGAAGGAAAATCTTTCTACTAGTTTAACCTTTTTCAATGATATGAGAAAACAAAAAATAAGTGCTTGCTAAAGAACTGAATTTTTGTGACAACAAATACACTAACAGAAATGACAAACTTAATTATTATAGTTCTACATGTTGATGTAACAGGTACATCTACATGTAAGATGACAACTCAATCTTGCTTTTGAAGAAAAACATACACATAAACACACAGACAAAGAGACACAAATGTGTTTGACTGAAGAATCTTGAATGTTGCATCTTGGGCCCAAAGGATAAACCTAACTTTCGGTAGTAGAACTTCAAGTGGAAGAACTGAATCATTACTGTAGTTTTAAGACAGAAATGTTTGTTTTATGATACGAGTGTTTGGTTTTTTTCTTTTTCATTTCTTTGTAGAGAGAACTTATTCACTAAATGTATGCAAACATATAGTTCTTATTTACTCCCATACATCTAAAGCAAAGACTTGGTAACTATTCAGATGATGAGTGCTATGACTGGTAAAGGAATTAACCTTAAATTGAATCACTAAAAGTCTGAGGCAATCATTAAGCTGTTTGTTGTCCTGTTCTAAAATATTCTAGGAGTCTAAATTTTCATGTGGATAGGACATAGCTAAGTTGAAATAAAGGTGACCTTTGTTTTCATACTCCAGTCAGCACCATTCAGCAGTCCTATGAAGAATGGAGTGAGAGGACAGGAAAGGGAAAGGAAAACTACCATATCCCTAGTTTATGGATATAAAAATATTTCTCTAACTATAAAGACTGTGAGCTCCTTGAGGCCGGTGATTGTGAGCTCCTTGAGGACGGTGACAAACAGTAGATACTCAATAAAGGCTGGTTGACCAAAAGAATAAATGTTACAGTTAGGGCGCTCATTCACTCCCACAGCTGTCTATCAATAGGATTTCAAGGAAGCTACTTAATGTAACGAGTAGAATGGTTTAGAGAAGAATTCCCTTTTCCCCAGACAGACAGAGATCATAAAAATTGGGTTGATCTACCTCATTACTCTTGCTTTGAGATAGTGTCAGGCTATCATTGGTCAGTTCCTCATCATCAGCACTGTTTCTGCTAAGAACTTTACTCTTCTTCTTCTTGCAACCCCCTTCACTGGCAGGGCTGCTATGATCTTCATCATTGCCTTCATCATTTTCATCCTCATCACTCACACTTCCCTCATCTTCATCATCTTCATTGTCTCCATCACTTCCTTCTTTCTGAGATGCAGATCTCCCCTTTCTCTTTACTACAGTAGGTCGCCAATCATTGTCATCTTCGCTGTCATAGTCATCCATATCATTCAGCTCTTCCATGGAAACAAAATCCAAAAGTGGTCGATTTCGACGAAGGTTCCACTTTTTTGGCTCACTGACTTGCTCCTCTGTAGTGGTTGCTGAAGTGGGGACTGAAGGAGATGTGTTAACAGCAGGACTTGTGGCTGGTGCGGTGGCAGCAGCAGAAGCAGCCACATTATCAGATACTGTTGCTTTTTCTTTATCCTCTCTCTCCTTCTCTTTCTCCTTTTCTTTCTCCTTCTCTTTTTCCTTTTCCTTCTCTTTCTCCTTTTTCTTTCTAGGTCTTTCTCCATTTTCTTCTTCCTCCTTCTTTTCCATTTTAATTAACTGTTTTTCTGATGACAGTATTTCTTCCTCTGCAGAATTTTTAAGTTGTTCCTCTTTTACTTTAATATCTTCATTCAGTTCTTCTTCTAAAATATTTTCTTCAGAATCACTACAGGAACCTTCTCCACTGTCCTTTGAAGGATCTTCACTTCCATTACCACTCCCTTCAGAATCTGTTGAAAATATGAGAAAAAAAAACCACACATATGTATATACATACACACACACACACACAACGCTGACACAAATGAAACCACCAAAATTTGTGAGTAACTTGCAAAACAATATAAACAAATTTAAGTCAAAGAATGATAGACATTCCCAACCTGATTAAATAATAAATCAATGAAGTTGGTATAATGGTTCTAATTCAATATAGCACTAATGAAGATGAATATATGTAACTCTAAATTAAATGTTTTTTAAAAAGCAACACTATTTTGTGTTATATAGCTCATGCTATACGTGGTACCCTAGAAGCATTTTTTTTTCCTACAGGTAAAGGTGCTTCTTTTTAAACTGGGCACTTGATTTTAACTTAATGATATAATACAGACCAAATTCTTCTTCTCTTCCATCTTCATCTCATAAACTGTAAGAACTTACAAGCGTTGAGTCACATTGAGAACAAGAAAAACCTGGCCCAAAAAACTTGGGTCTCATTTATTTTATTCCTTACCCAGCAAAAATGAACACAGCTATTTATGACAGGCAACACCCCTAACATACTAACCAATTTTAGGAGTATCAAGTACACAGGTGAAAGGAGACAATAGCATGGCATAGTAAATGGAAGTTCCAACAGCAGTTATCAATTTTCCTGCTGATTAGTATACTATTCATACCAATAAGAGCCACTTAAACTTTCAAAAAGCCCCCTAGAATGAAAGAAATGAGTAATTTTTTAAAAAAACAAATCCATCTTGAAAGAAGCAACCATGGTAGTCATTAAAAAGATTGGCTTAGACTATTAAAGAGTTCATTCAGGACTACAAGCTTTCTAGCAAGTTTCTTCCATTCCTGCCTAGGGCAGCCCAGGCCATCTTGGCCTAACACTACTCAATAAATAACCTCCTGATCCTCTTTATACCTAATTGAATAAATAAAAATGTAAAATTTGAAATAACGAGAAGAAAAAAAAAGGAAGGGAAGCTGAAAGAAGTAAGAAACAAGTGGTCATTTTCAGGTCATGGCCAACAACTATAGTAAAATCTTTAAGGTGATAAGGATAATAATAAAATGGTGAAAAAAAGTCTATGCTTCCACACCATTTTAAGTTCTGTTAACTCAACCAGGCTTAGCTATTATAATTAAATGGACATTAAAAGTAAAGAAAGTTAAAAAAAAAAAAGTGAAGAAAATTGTAATTAGGTATCTAAAATATCCTAGAAATCCTTTACAAAAGGCTTAAAAAAAAATCCTGCAAGTTAAATCAATTAAAAATATAGTAATGTACAATAGATACTGACTGGCCCTACAAAATATTTGTCAATCTCAAGATTAACACACAGGGACCCACAGCTTATTATAACTGTTGTGAAAAAAAACTCATCCTAAACAATCTTACATAGGACACAGGAGCAATATCATTTAGGTCAACAATCCCTTATTTGGAACTTATGGAATCAGACAGCTTTCAGAATTTTGATTTTTTTTTTTCCCAGATTTTGGAAGGGTAGCATGGTGTATATACAACGTATTACACTAAAATCTCCAATGAGTCTATGGCACTATCCTATAATCAAATACATTTCCGCAGTGAAAAGTATAAATATTTACAAATGTGATAAGGAAACATTACAAATAAACTATCATTTCTAGTTAGGTTTTACCAAAAACAAGTTTGTATCAAATTTAGGAAACACCTTTAGATTTGAGCTTCCTGATTTTCAAAGAGTGTAAATCCAGTATCACCCACAACTAGGTAACTTCTTTTCAGTCCAACAGTTATATAAATCATTAAGAAAATTATGATTTTTTTAATACCACTCATAATTAAACCCAACCTACCAAAAAAAAAAAAAAACACCTACTTCTGGAAAAAATAAAAATAATAATGATTTCTAGATTTTTTTTTAGATAAGAATCTAATAAATAATAAGCAGAGTTGGCCAAATACTTCTAAGGCAAAAAGAGTCTCTGTGCATAGTGACTAAAGAAAACTGGAACATCTTGCAAATGATGCCATAATTAAGAGAGATGGCCATAATTAAGAGAGATACTCCTTAAAGTACCTAAAAAAGGGCGCCTGGGTGGCTCAGTTGGTTAAGTATCTGCCTTCAGTCCAGGTCATGATCCCTGGGTCCTGGGATAGAGCCCCACATCAGGCTCTCCCCTCAGCAGGGAGTCTGTTTCTCCTTCTGCCTCTCACTCTGTTCATGCTCTCTCCTTCTCTCTCTCTCAAATAAATAAATAAAATCTTTTTAAAAATTAAAATAAATAATAAATTAAAATAAATAAAATCTTAAAAAAATTAAAAGTACCTAAAAATTACTAATAAAAACTTAGTAGATATAAAAGTTAGATTAACTGGGGCACAAATGTAGGTACCTAATCAAAACTGAGACAAATCCAACTTTGTTATTACTTGGTAAAGTTTGCAAAATGTTAAGAATTTTTATGATTTTTGTCTTGGTGGTTGTTGCCAATGCCAATCATTTCTAAATGCATGGGGGTGGGGGCGACTGGGTGGCTCAGTCAGTTAAGCAACTGACTGGTGGTTTAGGCTCAGGTCCTGATATCATGGGTCATGGGGTTAAGACCCATGTGGGGCTCTGCACTCAGTGGGGAACCTGCTCAAGATTCTCTCTCACTTTCCCCCGCCCCTGACTCACACGCAAGTGTTCTCACACTCCCTCAAAAGAAAATAAACAAATCTTTAAAAAAAAAAAAAAAAAAAAAGTATGGCAAAATTGGTACTCCTTGATTGTTTTTGTTTTGTAATCACCTCAATAGAAATAAATTTGAAAAGAAAAAAGATTTAAATGTTTTACATCTATTAACATATTATTAGATAAATCTGAAATCTTCCCACAAATCCAAATCCTAATAGCTTACCAAACCCTTCATTCTCCAAATATAATATATTATCCATACTCCAACTGCAGGCATCAGGAATATATCAAATTTTATGGCTTTGATTTCTGAAAAATAACTTCTTCATCTGATTAGTCATCACTTCTTTTTGATACATATGCACTTGAGGGATGGAGATAAACAATATTTAGTTACAAGCATAGCTTGACAAAAACGACGATGAAAAAAATCAAGTCTTTGGCTGTCTATAATTCTATTCTTATAGGCTGCAAATAAAAATGTCTTATTATTACAAATTCAAACAATGACTCTGTGTCAAGTTCCAAATCCATCACTCTTATATCTTTTTTTTTTTTTCAAGTTAATAGACTAGAGAAATAAGTCAGATACTTCAAATAAGTCAGTTGCTTCTTAGCATTAGAAGAGAAATAATTCTGGGATGACTGGGTGGCTCAGCTGGTTAAGCAACTACCTTTGGCTCAGCTCATGATCTCGGCGTCCTGAGACTGAGTCCAGCATCAGGCTCCCTGCTCACCAAGGAGTCTGCTTCTCCCTCTCCCTTCTTCCCCTTCCCCCTGCTTGTGTTTGCAAGCTCTCAATCTCTCTCTAATAAATAAAATCTTAAAAAAAAAAAAAAAAAAGTAAGGCCACCTGGGTGGCTCAGTCATTGGGCATCTGCCTTTGGCTCAGTTCATGATCCCAGCATCCTGGAATGAAGCCCCACATCAGGCTCCCTGCTTGGTGGGAAGCCTGCTTCTCCATCCCCCATTTCCCCTGCTTCTATTCGCTCTCTCGCTGTCTTTCTCTCTGTCAAATAAATAAATAAAATCTTAAAAAAAAAAAAAAAAAGTAATTCTAACTCTACAATAAAAATTGTTCCTTAAAAAAAAAAATCTTTAAGGGACGCCTGGGTGGCTCAGTTGGTTAAGCAGCTGCCTTCGGCTCAGGTCATGATCCCAGCGTCCTGGGATCGAGTCCCACATCCGGCTCCTTGCTCCCCAGGGAGCCTGCTTCTCCCTCTGCCTCTGCCTTCCACTCTGTCTGCCTGTGCTCGCTCTCACTCTCTCTCTCTCTGACAAATAAATAAATAAAATCTTTAAAAAAAATCTTTAAAATTGAAATAGTTAAATAAAAGGTACCTTTCTCAAATATATAATATATAAAAATCTAAGTAATAGCTATTTCAACTAATAGAAGTTAAAAAATTTTTTACAGATACAGAATTAAAAGAACAATCTTCAAGAATTCCTTTACAATATTCAATGCTTAAGTTCTCCCCATGATAAATATTAAACAAAATTTTATTTAATTCAGTTTTATTTTAGCTTTGCAACATAAAGAATGACCTTTGTTCATCAACCTTAATTAACTATTTTGTTCCCTAATCTACTGTAATAGTAATTAGTGTTTATAAATATACAGAATATGTAATAGACAGATTACCAGTCTACTGGTCTTTCAGTTATCACCTTGGGACTATTTTTTACTAATCCTGTATTTTCTCTTTTTAAAAAAGCCAATCAGGGGTGCCTGGATGGCTCAGCAGGTTAAAGCCTCTGCCTTCGGCCCAGGTCATGATCCCAGGGTCCTGGGATCGAGCCCCGCATCGGGCTCTCTGCTCAGTGCAGAGCCTGCTTCTCTCTCTCTCTCTCTCTCTGCCTGCCTCTCTGCCTACTTGTGTTCTCTGTCAAATAAATAAATAAAATCTTTAAAAAAAAAATAAAAATAAAAAAGCCAATCAATCAACACAACTCATCCTCTACTCATTATCTCTAGTTCCAGCTGTGTCATTTATCATTTTCTGAATAAATCTGGACTAGCGGTTCTCAAGTAAGAACAATTTGGAATACTGTCTCAAAGAGAACATTGGCAATGTTTAGACAATGAATGATTGCCATGAAGGTGGGGGTGGGGGCAGGAAGGGACGATGCTACTGGCAGTTAGTAAGTAGAAAACAGATGCTGCTAAACATTCTACAGTAAACAGGAAAAGCCTCTTACAAAGAATTATACAACAACAAATGCCAACACTGCCGAGATTGGGAAACCCTGGTCTAGCAATTAAAGGCCTTAATTTGACCTTATTATACTTGCCCAGGTGCATCTCTTATTCTTTTACTCAATCCTGATTCCCAAATATAAATGATATTTTCCAGCCTCCACACTTCTAACACTTAATAGTTTCCCTCATCTATACTGCCTCTCTCTCAGTTCCTAGTTCAACTCTTATCTCCTCAGTGAATTGTTCTAGATAAATCTAGTCTACAGTAGTCCTATCTCCTTGACTTGAACGACAAAAAGGAATCAATCATGCTTTGTGTTATCTGTTATTTTACTTACTTAGTTATTCTAATATTATCACATTTCTTTGTGAATTCACCATAATATTCAGCAAAATGCTCCTAAACAAAACTACACATCATCAATGATCATTATCTTGATCCACTTAGCCAAAATTAGGTTAAGTACAAAATGCCACCAAAGCAAAGTCTCAGCCAGACTCTTCCAGCTAATTTTCTGGCAATTTGGCCTAATTAAATTAACTACGGATCAAGATCTAAAGTTAATCACCTTACTCCAGCAAGCAGGTTAGAGGGGACACAACACTGCTATTTTGTCTTAGTTAACAAAAGTTATATATGCACTCATCTTCAAAGACATTCCACTTATATATCTACCTTTTATATCTGTGTGTGTGTGTGTGTGTGTGTATTCCACTTATATATATCAGATAACTAGATAATTTATCTTAACCCCAATTACAGGACCAAGTCTCAAATATAACCACTTTAACTAGCCTGAATGATGAAACTGCCAATAATCTGAAATTTGTAATTTCATATGGTCCAACATTTCCATATATGGTTGTTCTGGTGACTATCACCATAATTCTAATATGATTATACTCTGCCCTCAATCAGAACTGAGAAATTGAGGGGCACCTGGGTAGCTTAGTTGGTTAAGTCTCTGTCCTCAGCTCAGATCATGATCCCATGATCCTGGGATTAAGCCCCACCAGCTCCATGCTCAGCAAGGAGCTTGCTTCTCTTTCTCCCTCTGCCCCTCTCCCTACTTGTTCTCACTCTCTCAAATGAATAAATAAAAATCTTAAAAAAAAAAAAAAGAGGGGCACTTGGGTGGGTCAGTGGGTTAAGCCTCTGCCTTTAGCTCAGATCATGATCCTGGGGTCCTGGGATCAAGCCCCACATCAAGCTCTTTGCTCAGCGGGGAGCCTGCTTCTCCACCTCCCTCTGCCTGCCTCTCTGCCTACTTGTGATCTCTGTCCGTCAAATAAATAAATAATTAAAAAAAAAGAAAAATCTAACTAATTTCACATTAAAGATGAAATGAGAGATGATCTATTTTCAGTCTGTACTCTTCTAAAGTCAGAGGCTTATACTTATTAACCATCAATAATCAATCACTTGACAATCTTATCGGCAGGTCATTTTTTGAGCAATATTTACATTTTCCTATTTTATTATCCGAGAAACACATGAATAATATTATGTTTATCTGCAAGGTGCTGAATATAATATTTCAGAATTGTCTATATTCTTAATGCCGAACAGAAATAGGAAATTTTATAGTCAGAATTTCTGATTTCAAAAAGGAAAAGAAATTGATGCACAGAATCCTGTTAACAAAAATTAAGGCCAATCAATCTAATCATTTTAACATTAAGCTCTAAGGGAGTCAGTAGTTCATTCAACAAGTCACTTCTACACATTGTTTTGGAAAGAAGCTTTGGACAGATAGATGATTGGCTACTAATTCTCCACCTCCAGTTTAATCTATTCCTATGTAAGGGCTGGGATTCCACAATTCTTACATGACTGAAAACCAGTGATAAGTCTAATATTTTATTTCCTGTAAGAGTCCAACTACCTCAGGCTAAAGAACGGATTCAAACAAGAAACACTGGTAATCTATAGTAAGCCACCATGTTAGTTTATGGGGGTCACCGATGCACCTTAACCTAGAATGGAAAATAGGATTCAATTTCTACTATTAACTATTTTAAACAAAATAATTTACTACTATAATCTCCTTTGCAGTAACATAATGAGAACTACACAGTAACCAAGGAAGTAAATTACAAATAGAGCAGACTAGATATGATAACAAGAGGGAATAGAAAGTACTTTTTTAGCACTATAAAAAGATATTTTAAAAAATTATCAGTCTAACAAAACTCATCCTCCCACTTTTCACACATAATTGATAATTCCCATCAACTCTGATTAAGATTTAACAAGGTCAGGAATCTTCACTTAGCTTGAAACCAAAAGTTATCTTGAAAAACAGTTTGTATCATTAGATTGTTTTAACCTTTGTAAGGAAACAGGATACCTGTGCATGACTCTAATTCAATAAACAAAAAGAAAAAAATCTACAAAGTCAGGATTTATTGTCACAGAAACAATTATGGAATACCTAAAGATTAAGCTTTGGAGTTTTTTCATAATGGTATTCAAGTAAGTCATAACCTCTGAAACCCAATAACTATTGTCACAGTTAACAAGCTCTACCGAAACTACATTCTAACCAAAAATATCATCTACCAAGATTCTCAACAAGAGAACTTAAAGAATTTTGGCTCCTCTCCCTTCCCTTTCTTTCCTTCTTTGGAAGTACCAAACATCAGTGAATTGACTAAGCTGGAGAGAAATTGGCTAAGAAGCAAAGGTTAAAAACCAATTAATCAAGATAAACTTAACTTTTGATTGTTGGGAGTGACCTCAATTAGCCACAATATCCAAGTAGTTTCAGTTTAAGATTACATCTAATTATTTTTAGGATCTAAGGAGCAAAAAGACTTAAATTTTGGCATCAAAGGCATGGATTACATCCATTATGGCCTAAGTGACCTCAAGCAAGTTCTTTAAACTCAAGTCCCCTGTTATCTGTAAAATAATATCTCCTTCACTAAGCTATTATAAAAGTTAAATGAGATTACAATAATAAAAAGTTCTCAGTAAATCAACATGCAAATTCTACTTGTTGGTGCTATTTAGAGTAATAATAGAAACATAACACAACCTAATTTCATCTCTTACCATCCCCAGCAGAAGAAAGGAAGGAAGGAAGAAATAAAGAAAGAAAGAAAGAGCGAGCAACGGAAAGGAGAGAGAGATGACTAAGCACAGAAAACTCTCTGGGAGAATACTTTAAAATTATTAAAGGGATGAAACTGAAAAGTCTTTAATTTCTTACTTTACTTAAACTTCCATCAGAAGGGGCAAAATTATAAGTAATTTTTATTGTGCATGTATGTATTAGTATTTCTCACATAAAATATTTAAACAATTTATATGCATTTCTCAGATTCTCACGATTAAAACTCTACACATATATCTATACATGTGAAGTACAATAAACAGAAGATACCATGGAAAACCGTATTTTTCTATGTTTTCCAATCTCGTACAATGTGAACATAGGTCCTTTTTTAAAAAGTTTGTTTTTAAAATCACAAAACATAATGAGTAAGCACATATCTTTGTACTTAGGAGATTTTTGAAGAGCCCAATCCACAAGGTCCAACACCTACCACAAAGCACAACTTTTTACTCTGGTCAACTTTATTCTGATAAGGGAGCGAATAGACAAAAAGCAAAACTCCCCTCATAGGGTGCCAAGTGATCTGAATAGAGAACCCTGCTTATGGGCTGTTCATGGCTCACATTACTCTCAGGATATTATCTGACTTCCGGAAACTTATATATTTTTTCCTCTATCCATAAAATAAGCATAAATTATTTTTGAGTAAAGAACAGAGAAAATTCCGCTATCTATAAGTTCTTTTCTATCTGTTAGTATCTGAGTATCAATATAAACAGAAGCAATGATAGGGATCTAGTGAAAGGATCTTAGGGAAATGTGAGAAAATAAATGAAGTTTATGTGCTTTAACTTTAAATTGGCATTTTAATCAAAACCGATTTTTTAAGAGGGTCTGAAAATAAGCCCAACTTTCAGAAAGCTGGGAAAAGGGAAGAAAATGAAACATTTACCTGAGGCATCTCCAACTTTAAAATCACTGTCATCTGAACTATCATAATCGAGAGCTTCTAGCAGAGAAGCTGCCAAAGGCTTCACCTGCCTCCTCTTGGAGCTGCGATCCACTGTTAAGAGAAAAACATTACATCGTCATTAATAATCACGCCAAGCACAGTAGACAGCGGTGATGCTAAGGGAAGATACAGATGACCTCGAGCAGGGAATCTTTGTCTACTTCAGTTCTCAGCAAAAAAAGTGTAGGAAGCTTGCTTGGGGTGGGCACGCGGTCTGGGGAGGGCGGGCCAGCAGCACAGGCTCCAGGCTGGGGAGAAGCCAAGGGGAACCCCGGCCAGCCAAAATCAAAGCTGACCCCCGTAACAACATCCTCTTATTTTTCAGCGACTCGCTCAAAATCCCTCACTTAGACACGGAGACAGTCAGCAGAAAGAAAACGCGAAGCCCAGGTAGTAAAAAAAGCCTTGTTCATTCCCGCAGATGTGGAAGGGAAGCGCCCACGAAAGGTCCAGCTTCCAGCGGAAACCTGCCGCCCCCACCCTGCGCCCTCCGGCCCTGACTTCTAGAAGGGCTGAAATGCACCTTTCTCCCGGCAGAGGCCTCTGACACACTTACTAAGGAATCCGTGAGGTGGTCGTTTGGAGGAGACCTAGGGAGAGGCTGCGAGAGCCTAGGCAGCGCTGAGGTCTGGACTGATACCGCGGGAACAAATCCGAAAGATGCTACTTAAAATCGGCGGCAGCGCCGCCGACCGGCCCCGGGCGCCTCAAGAGCAGCCCCTCCCGCCCCCCACCCCGCCCCCTAGTCCTCGCCGAACCGGCCCCGGCTGCTCGCGCCCCTTCCCACGGCGCTCCCCTGCCGGAGGCTCCCTTAGGCCCCGGCAGCTCTGGGGGAGTTAATTTCCTCCGTTAAAACTGTTAGAAAAAAATAAAAGAAAGAAAAACTTTATTAGCCTGCACCAGAAGAAACAAAAGACCCAGAAATGAATTTGCACAGTCCGAGGTCGATTGCCTGAGACAATAGAGAAAGCAACGACCCGGATACAGCTCGGAAGAGAAGGAAGTGAAAACCCAAGGCAAAGCGCGGCCCTAAGAGCAGCAAGAGGCTTGAGCGCGTGCGCCGGACTTGCAGCGGCTCTCCGTCTCTCCTGTTGGAGGAGCCGAACAGATCCGAGTGAGAACCGATTGGGAGCCGAGCGGAGCCGAGTAGTGACGAGCGGGAGCAGAGGGCCCTCCCGGACCCGGAGCGGCTCTTCCCACAAATCACTGAGGCTCCACCCCCGCCCCCCCCCCCCCGCCCAAATCTGTGGGAGGCCAATGTTTGTTACTGGTGTTGGTTTCTTAAGGAGTTGCTTAGAGTACATTTTACAGAAAGAGCCGTTTCTAGCTTAAGTTACTAGCACAAACATTAGTAATACCAACAGCAACATTCTACCTGCTGCCTCTATAAATTGCAACCCTTTAAATATTTTGGAACGTCGAATATTTTATTTCCTGAAAGAGGGAAAGGTGAGAATCGCATTAGACTTCGCTACTTTGAAAATAAAACTGCGACGAGAGGGGGAAAACCATTAATTTAGTTATATTAATTAACTGTTATTACAACGAGTGTATTGCGGACAGTCATTTTCACATTTAAAAAAGTATTTAATTTTACTGAGAATACATTTAGGGGAAAATAATCCATTTCACAAGTATATCGTGTGTTACGTCAGGATGTGTGTGCACGTAGATGTGAAATAATGCCTTACATTCACTTAGGGAATTTTTTTTTTTCATGATGGGACTTTACTTTCCCTTCAAAAGTTGGCAGATTAAGTGATCTATTGTCAATGACCTTTATAAATGAAAAATATTAGAACTTTGGAATCTTTTAATCCAGAAAAATGGCAAACAGACCTTATGACAACTGAGGCATTCAAAAGGGAATTTATTTTTTAAGGTGAATTTTTAAATCCGTAAAAATTCGGGTCAATATATACAACTGGATATGGCAGCCCTTCAACAGTTTCAAACGCCACATATATTTATATACAGCATAAATACTTTTTAAACAATATTAAAATGTTAGAATCTGACTAGCATTAATACTTGACAAAAGTTTACATATAGATAGAGAAAGGATTTGGATGAAGTTTACGCAATAGTGGAGCTTACTCTTTAAAGAAACATGTTGAATTATTTTGTGAACTGGAATTGAATTTTATAATATTAAATTTGACAAAAAATAGCAAATATTTACACAAAGTAGTATAATTTATGGAATAATTATACAGAGGGTGGAAGGACTGTAAGATAGTTGTCTTTTCCATTCCAGAACTTAAGGTACAGGTAAGGATAGAAATGGGTCAGACAATTGCTGTATATTGTGAGACAGGCTACCAGAGTTAAGAACACACATGCTAAGAAGAGAGAATGCATTCAGGGAAGGCTTCCTGGAGAAAGTGATAGAACCAGACATAGTCTGAACTTACCTGAAAAAAGGAGAAAGGAGAAAAGGAGACAGAAGTGTTCCAGACCAAGAAAGGGTCATGTCCAAATGCTCAGGGCTAGGGTTACCTAGTTAGATTCCCCAAAAGCTGGACTACTTCTAATGTCCCAGGACATTCGACCATAACAGTAGTTGTATAAATTATATCGCAACCTCACCTTTCTGTTTCCTTATCCCTGCCAAAAATGTAAACTCTTCCAATCTCTAAGAATCTCTAGTCCCTCATCCACTGCTATGTGCCCCTCAAACCTCTCCACAGTGCTATAGAAACTTACATTCCTGAAATTTATTTTTTTTAAATATTTTATTTATTTATTTGACAGAGAGAAATCACAAGTAGATGGATAGGCAGGCAGAGAGAGAGAGAGAGAGAGAGGGAAGCAGGCTCCCTGCCGAGCAGAGAGCCCGATGCGGGACTCGATCCCAGGACCCTGAGATCATGATCTGAGCCAAAGGCAGCGGCATAACCCACTGAGCCACCCAGGCGCCCCTACATTCCTGAAATTTAAAACTTACTTAGTAAACCCTCTTCCTTTCTGTGTCCTTGTCTAAAATGGAAAGTTACCCTGCAGCCCTCTCAATTGGAGGTCACTCAGCCTCCCACACCTCATTTTCTCAAGATCCAGAGGTGGCATCTAATCCTTAATACTCCCCACTGGCCTTCAGACTTGTTATTCCTCCAGTTAAAAGTCTAGAAAATTAATTATTTGGCCAGCTCCACTTTGGGAACTTAATTTCCATTCTTTTTCAAACATTAACCGTACTAAGGATTGTTTTACATCTGAGGTTAGAGAACCAAACATTCCACTCTCCTCCTAGATTCATTGGGAGGAATTATGCTGAATTATCTAAAAGGAAAAAGACACTCCAAAAGCTAGCATTTAAGTTTCTATAAGAAAAATTCCTAGAAATAGATTATCTTTTTTTTCCCCAGAGATTTTATTAAAGGTCTTTACAGAGCAAAATCCTGACTCCATATCCAGCTGCCAAGGACACCCTGTTATCCTGTGGGTACTGGGAGCAGCACAGCATAGCAGGACTCTCTAGATTCCCATCCTTCTGTTCCAAGATGGGGGTGATAGGCAATATCTCATCTTTGGGTTCCACAACCCTCACATGATCAAGCATGGGCTTCTTAGAGCCAATCTTACTACTTGGGTCCCTGGGAAGCATGATCTTCACTTTGATGCCTAGCACATCCCATCTGAGGAGCACATGGTACACAACAGTGTCAACACAGTAGTTAGGGTTCCCACTGTGAATCATCAGGCTATCTACAAACATCATAAATTTAGCCCTCTGTCCTTGCACTTTCTCAGACACCAAGATCTCACAGCTTTTGGCCCCACACTTCATGATGAACTGCCGCACATTATAACAGGCCCTCTGCACAGCAAGTCCTCTTAGGAGTTTGTATCAGAGAGACTCTGCCCTAGTAATAGCACACAAACCTCTTGTGGTCGCCTTTTCAATTTAAAGTTCTACCCTGTACCCCGCAAATCAAGCCTCTTCTGAACCCAGTGGTAATTCCCAGATCTGCTCGCCCTTCTCACCGAGAACATTCTGTGTCCTGATGGCCAAGACATCGATTTCTCTCCTAGTTGGTGTAATTCAGACCTCAACCCCAGAGTAGCCATCTTCAGCCATTACTCACTTCGTAAGTGAGAAATTCATTCAGTTCAGCTTTAAAGATGCCATTGGAAACAAACTTCTCTTCTTGGAAATTTGTACCACCATCTTGCTGTCACGGGCCACTGCTAGAAATAAACTTTCTGAATAAAAAAATGTAAACAGGGGCGCCTGGGCTCAGTGGGTTAAAGCCTCTGCCTTTGGCTCAGGTCATGGTCTCAGGGTCCTGGGATCGAGCCCAGCATCGGGCTCTCTGCTCAGCAGGGATCCTGCTTCCTCCTCTCTCTCTGTCTGCCTCCTGCCTACTTGTGATCTCTGTCTGTCAAATAAATGAATAAAATCTTGAAAAAAATGTAAACATATTTATATTCAACAAACATTGTCTAATTACTCTCTGAAAATAGGCTGTACTAATATATATTATCACCAAGAGTACATGAGGATTCTTTCCAAACCCCTGGTCATTGAGTATTCATAATCATTTTTTTAACTTTTAAGTAGTTTTGGATTTATGAAAAAATGAACAATAATACTGAGCTTGTATATACTCCTCACTGTGCTTCCACTAATGTCAACATCTTGCATAACCACGTTACATTTACAATTCTAAGAAATGATCGTTAGTACAGTATTATTAAACCACAAACTTTATTTGGATATTGCTAGTTTTCTCACTAATGTCCTCTTTTGCTCCAAGATCCAATCCAGAGGACCATGTTGCATTTAAATTAGCAATCTTTTTAACCTTTGCAATACATGTGTTAAAAGAAAAAAAAAAAGACAATAAGGAAAAAAAGAAGGAAGGAAAGAAACAGAGAAAAAGAAAAGAAATTCAAATTGTGAATTGCTTTTTGATTTGTATTTAATGTGGAAGAAACTGCTAGATGTTTCCCAATACCTATTATCCTTGCCTAGAAAAATAAAAGTCCCAAATTTTAACTAGACATAAGTTTTTCCTTTTTCCTTTTCTTTCTTTTTTTTTTTTTAATATTTTATTTATTAACAGAGAGAGAGAGATCACAAGTAGGCAGAGAGGCGGAGAGAGAGGAGGAAGCAGGCTCTCTGCTGAGAAGAGAGCCTGATGCGGGGCTTGATCCCAGGACCCTGAGATCATGACCTGAGCTGAAGGCAGAGGCTTAACCCACTGAGCCACCCAGGCGCCCCCTTTTTTTTTTTTTTTTAAAGATTTTACTTATTTATTTACCTGAGAGAGAGAGAGAGAGAGAGACCAGTGGGGAGGAGCCCAGAGCCCAGCACAGGGCTCAAGCTCAGGACACTGAGATCATGACCTGACCCCAAATTAAGAGTCTGATGCTTAACTGACTGAGCGCTCAGGTGCCCCACTAGACGTGTTTTTCAAGAATAGAGACTACATTTCCTAATCTTCTCAAAGTTATATGTGGTTACATAATTAAGTTCTGGCCAATGGGTTGCTAGCTGAAAAGGTATGTACAACAGGAAATTACATGAAATGAATTATTTTTTTTTTCTTTTCTCGAAGTCCACCCCCCACCCCCAATCATTGTGACTAGAATTTCCCGTACACTGCTGAATAAAAGTAGTGAGGGCATACTTCCTTGTCTTGTTCTTGATCTTAGAAAGAAAGCTTTCAACCTTTCACTATTTTAGTCTGATGTTAGCTGTGGGTTTTCATAGATGCTTTCATTTCATAAAAGAATAACTTCTTTTCTGTTTCTAGTTTGCTGATTGTTTTCATTTTGAAAGGATTTTGAGTTTTATCAAATGCTTTTTCTGTATCTATTGGAACAATCATGTGGATTTTATACTTTTGTAATTTTGTCAGTATAGTGTAGTACATTGATTTTCATGTTGAGCCAACCTTGCATTACTGGTACAAATTCCATTTAGTCACGGTGTATATGTTGGATTCAGTTTTGCTAGTATTTTATTGAGTATTTTTGCTTCTATATTCATAAGGACTATTGCTTTGCTTTTATTTTAGTCATATAAAGAATCTTTATTGTTTATGAACTGCCATTTTAGCATCTCCTATAATATTTTTCTATATGTCTTGAAGGCACACATTGTAAATTACTATTGGCATTCTTAACTCAGAAAAATTTGAATCTCTTAGTGATATGCCACCTTCTCATTAAAATACTTGTGTTATAGAATCCATCATGCTTTTCTTTTTGTTCTACATTCAATTCAAGGTATTCATGCATTAGTACACATATTGGGAAAATAACTATTTCCTAATTGTTGCAACCACAGTCTACCTCAATGTGGTATTTTGCCAAAGAATACTCTTAATGTTCACAAATCAAACTGAACATGATTGTACAAGCATCATCAACAAGTATTAAAAGCAGGATTATATGTAGAAATGGTCCTTCAAACTACTCCTACAAAAGTTGGTGAAGTAAGGAGCATAGTGTTGAATGGACACTTGCTATATGAAAACAATAACAACAACAGAAAAACAAAAGACAGTGAACAGAGAGTCTGCAGACCTGAATTTGAATCCAAGCTTTGCCACTGAATTTGAATCCAAGCTTTGCCACTGAATTTTTGCTTGATCTTTAAAAAGGCAACTTGAACTCTTTAAGCCTCTGATTCCTCATTTAGAATCTGGACATGATAATAATAACTTCTCTCATTAATTGAAAATTTTGAGAAGCAGATGACAAAGGACTCTCTCCAAAATTACTCCAGAAAATGGGAAGGGAAAAAAAAAAAAAAAAAAACCAAGAACTAGGAGGACATGTAATGCACATAATAATGTAAAAAGAAGAGAAAAAAGTTATAATGAAATATAAATAATTATTGATAATGAAATTTTGAAATTTAATACAGTTATTAAGCAAGAATAGGTAACCAAAAGAACCATAATTTTTAAAGTTTATAACCAAATCCAAGAGATTTGGAGGTAAAGAGATGGGAACCCTGGGAAAAGTAAATAAGAGAAATGAAAACAAAAATTGAATTGTCATATATGGTTCAAGGGAGAAGCTGAAGATCCTGATTAATTTTTCTAATCCAGGAAAACACAAATCAGTTTGTTATAAATCTAAGGATAATGTATCTGGTTCACAAAGGGTAGTTGAACACGTGAATTATCTTTCTACCCTTCCCAAATTTCACTGAAGTTACAGAATAAATATAAAAATAGAAATAAGGCCATAAAGCCGTAGTACTGTTATAAACACAGGAGGAGTGTCATGGGCAAACTTTTGAAGACTATTAAGGAATTTTGATAGTTACAGAAGTAGGCTCAGATTGCCAACAACACCCACCAAACTAAGAAGCTAATAATTTCATCCAGGTGAGAAAAAGGAGTTAGTGAAGTGAGATTTTCCTATAAAGTATCCACATAACCCTCCGATGAGAGATAATAAGGCCTGTAAAAAGGGCTAAGACTTGGACAACAATCTGGATGTTTAATTAAAAGGAAAAGGTCACACAACAATCCCATTTTCAGCTTCTTCTCTTGAATAAAAGTTCAGATTCAGTTCTAATAAGTGGGAAGTCTGACTCCAGAAATTTTCAGAACAGGCACTAGCTTTATAAGAGAAAGAATGATAGTGAGCCCAGTGACTCTCAACTGCCACAGGAAATAGAAAAATCTAGCATTACAAATACTCATAAACCATAAAGGACAGGCTACTCATTCCCATGCACCCTCCCATACCACCGACCTTCTTCCCACCCACTATAACCACTGGATCAGGGACGTCTGTAAACAGCTTGCATTCATTACCTACCCAGTGAAGAGGGCTTCTTATTTAGGCAAGGTATATAAATTCTAGCTACGAATACCATGCATTCTATGTATACAGATATATAGGTAAGCAAGCTTCAATTATTAAGGTAAAACTAACAACATGAGAGGAACTAAAGTTTTAAAAACCTTTAAAACAATTATATAATTCAGATATATCAGGCTTCTATGTACACCATGAGATTTAGAAGGTGAAAGGAAGGCAGAGGCCATCTACTTTTAGCAGCAGCAGCAACAAAACAAGTTTCATTATCTATGAAGATAGAATCCACATTCTGACATCTGCTCAGCCAGCTTCACAGGTAAGGTTATGGTGAAGGAACAGTTCTGGAAAAGGTTAGCAACGATAGCTGCACTCATTTTCTGACTTCTAGATCACAGCTACAAGTGTATGATCTTCACACTAAAGTCTGATTGGATCCCTAACTTTCCCTCCAGACTTTCAAATGACTTTATATGCACTATATTTCTTTTCTGCCTAATATACCTAGAGTGGTTTCTGTTTCCTCTACTGAAACCTTGTCTGATGCTGTGTTTAGTACAGAAAGATGTTCAGAAAATATACAAGTAAAACCTCAAAATGGGAATTTAAAATTTATTATTTAACTTGGTGTAGGTCAAAACACAGTGGTGATTTTATTACCAGTGGAAAATAAGATTTGGGCAATCCAAGGCATGCACGATGAAAGAGTTGTTTACATTATTACATATGATAACCTAGAATAAGGTACCTGTTTAAGGCCAGCTTTTTATAATAAGTATTTGTTATGACAGGATGCTAAGCTGAAAAAAAAATATTGAAGTAGGTTGGTACTCACACAAGCCAGCAGCTAGAGGTCATTTATGATACTTTAAGGATATCCCCTGCAGAGAGCCCATAGCTCATATTATCTTGCCATAATTAATATTTTCAGAGATATTCTAGAGAAAGCAATACGAATGAAGAAAAGAGTGTGCTCAAATTTCTGAACTTCAAGAGAATTCTAAATTTTCCTTTAGAGAAAAGACAGAATACCTACAAAGAAATAGGAATTAGGTTCAAATCAGAATTCTTAACTACAACTTTGGACGTCGGGGAACTTAAAATCCTTTCAATGTTTTGTAACAAAGTGTTCACTGATAGTCATCCTTTTCAAATTATGTAAAATATACTGACTACAGAATCTTCTTGAAGGATTTAGGCAGCAAAGATCTACTCTAGTATTACATGAATAAAAACTTTCTACATGGGGCGCCTGGGTGGCTCAGTGGGTTAAAGCCTCTGCCTTCGGCTTAAGTCATGATCCCAGGGTCCTGGGATCAAGCCCCACGTCTGGCTCTCTGCTCAGCAGGGAGCCTGCTTCCCCCTCTCTCTGACTGCATCTCTGCCTACTTGTGATCTTTGTGTGTCAAATAAATAAATAAAATCTTTAAAAAAAAAACTTTCTACATATTTAACAAATGAATAATATTGAAAAGATTTTAAGTTAGTTTTTCATAGCTAGTATGTCTGTACAGTAAAAAAAAAAAATGCACAGAAGACTATCATGAAAATAAATTATCTTATCTTTGTACCTTAAGCAGTCAATCATCTCTCTAGATATATCTAAACAAGACTACTTTTTTTAAAAAGTGCTTGAGTTGTGTAGTTGTGTAGTTGTAGTTGTGTAGGCCCACTCCCTTAAGCATCTGTTGGTTTTGGCTCAGGTCATGATCTGCCATCAGAGATTGACCCCAGCAGGGAGTCTGTTTCCCCTTTCCCTTTTGCCCTTCTCCCTGGTCTGCACTCTCTCTCTCTCTCTAAAATAAATAAATAAACCTTTTAAAAAAATAAAAAATAAAAAAGGTGCTTAGCGTCAATGCTGAGTTTTTATAACAGCTTTATTGAGATATAATTCACATACCATAAAACTTACCCCTTCCCGGTATAAAATTCAGCAGTTTTTAGCATATTTAAAAGTTGTACAACATGGGACGCCTGGGTGGCTCAGTTGGTTAAACAGCTGCCTTCGGCTCAGGTCATGATCCTAGCGTCCTGGGATCGAGTCCCACATCGGGCTCCTTGCTCCGCAGGGAGCCTGCTTCTCCCTCTGACTCTGCCTGCCACTCTGCCTGTGCTCACTCTTGCTCTCTCTCTCTCTGACAAATAAATAAATAAAATCTTTAAAAAAAAAAAAAAAAAAAAAAAAAAAGTTGTACAACAATTACCACTATCTAATTCTAGAACATTTACTTACTCCAGAAAGAAACATCATACCCATTAGCAGTTACTTCACATTTCCCCTATTCCTAGTCCCTGGTAATCAATAATTTACTTTCTGTCTCTGTGGATTTGCCTATTCTAGATATTTCATATAAATGGAATAAAAAAAATGTGCGGTTTCATGTGTCTATATTCTTTTTTTTTTAAGATTTTATTTATTTATTTGACAGAGACACAGTGAGAGAAGGAACACAAGCAGGAGAGTGGGAGAGGGAGAAGCAGGCTTCCTGCCTAGCAGGAAGCCTGACATGGGGCTTGATTCCAAGGTCCTATGATCCTAGGATCCTAGCATCATGACCTGAGCCAAGAGCAGATGCTTAATGACAGAGCTACCCAGGCACCCCATGTCTGGAGCTTTAATCAAGCACAGGGTTTTCATGAATCATTCACATAGTAACATAGTAACATAGCTCTTTTAAAAACTAACATGAAACTGTGAAATGTTATCAGTATTTGTTCTGTCTGAACAAAAAATAAAAGAGAGAGGTAAGTACTTCAGTATTTGCTATAACAGGGGCGCCTGGGTGGCTCAGTGGGTTAAGACTCTGCCTTGGGCTCAGGTCATGATCTCAGGATTGAGCCCCGCACAGGGCTCTCTGCTCACCAGGGAGCCTGCTTCCCCCTCTCTCTCTGCCTGCAGCTCTGCCTACTTGTGATCTCTTTCTATCAAACAAATAAATAAAATCTTTTAAAAACTTTTGCTATAATAGTTGTGTATTAGACAGATCTCTTAGACAAGCTAAGGTTTTTAATTATTTTTCAGTGCATATGAATGGCAGTCTTAGGAGCTGTGTTTCACAAGGGGCAAGTCCCAAGAAAGCAAAGCAGATGGGCAAAGACAGCATCCGTGAAGCAACATCATAAAATGAAGAATATTGGATGTTAGAGAGACAAATAAGGTTAGTTAGAGACAGGTTTCATGTCATCAACACAAAAGCTTCAAAGAAGCTTTCAAACAAACAAAAATGCATAAATGATACCTTCTGTTATTTTTTAATCCAACAGATCTTTAAGTGACAATTATAAGTAAACTCCCTAACATTGCTCTAAATCTATACAACTCAGCTTGAAGAAATTATTGGGAAACATAACAGAGAAAAGTGAAAAATAAATAAGTGTACAAATCAAAGGATTATCAAGAAGCAAACATCTTTCTAAACATCATGCCAAGGGGCACCTGGGTGGCTCAGCCGGTTAAGGATTTCCCTTCTGCTCAGGTCTCAGGGTGTTGGGATTGAGCCCCCTGTCAGGCTCTCTGCTCATCAGGGAGCCTGCTTCTCCCTCTCACTCACTCTCAGTTTTTCTCTCTCTCAAATAAATAAATAAATCTTAAAAAAAAAAAAAACCCAACCCTACCATGCCAAGACCAAAGAAGCTTCTCTTGAGCCTCCTCAATTAATATTCCTTACTGCTTATAAAGTTAGTCATTATCCCTAGTCTAATACTATTTTAAAATTTTATATAAATGGACTCACACAATGTTATTTTGTTTGTTCCTTTCTTTGACTAATTTTTTTTTTTTGTGAGAATCATTTATGTTATTGAGTGTACTTGTAGTTCATTTGCAATGTGGAATCACATACTTGAATGTATTACATTTATTTGCTCATTTGCCTATGATTAACATTTTTGCTCCTTCTAGCTCAAGGCTATTATAAATGATTCTATATGCATTCTAGTTTGTGTCTCTTGGTGCACATAAGCACACATTACTGTTGGGTTTATATCTCAGAATGAAATTACTGGATCATATAGTATATTCAATTTTGGTGCAAAAAATCAAGCAGACTTTCAAACTGTACTACCAATTTATACTCTCATTAGCAATATATTTAGATGGGTTTTTTTCTCTTCTATAGGATACTTAGCGAGAGCCTTGAGTCTTTAATTTGATATCCTACATCAGATTTGAAACAATCTTTGTTATTATATCTCCAATTTTTTTTGTCTTAAAAATCTTAATCTTCTTCAGGACTTCAGTTTCATGTATTTTGGATGCTCTCTATTACTTGTGTCTCTTGCACTATCTCCATTTTGCTTAATAGTTACTTTAGTCTTTTCCACTTGCATTTTACTATACGTAGCAAGGAGAAAGAAGGCTGTACATTTAACACTTTACTTGGAACTCTCCTCAGCTAAATATCCAAATTCATCAGTAATAATTCTACTTTCTACCCCCCAGAAGGACACAATTTAGCCAAGTTGTCTGGCACTTATAACAAAGATCATCTTTCTTCCAATGGCCAATTATATTGGCCTCATTTCTTTCTGTCACCAGAAGCACCTTTAATTTTTATAATTCTACCACTATTCTGTTAATGACAATATGTGTATTCTCTAAGATGATAGAAGCTTTCTCTACTGTGTTCTTCATTTCCAATGGAACCATCATCAGAATTACCTTTGATTTCTCTATTTTTACCAATTGTCTCTTCAAGACAATCTAAGATTTTTCTATCATGCACTTCAAAATTCTTCCAACCTCCCCCATTACTCAATTCCAAAGGCACGTCATCTTTTTTAGGTATTTGTTACAGGAGTAACTGACTTCTGGTACCAAAATATGCTTTAGTTTTAAAGTTTACCATAAAAATTATTACAACTGGGTGGCTTAAAACAGTAGGGATTTATTTTCTCATGGTTCTGGGGATCAGAAATCTGAAATCAAGGTGTTGACAGGGTGACACTTCTCCAAAAAGCTAGGGGAGAATCTTTCCCTGTCTCTTCCAGTTCCTAGTGGATCCTGGTGTTCCTGAGCTTGTGGTAGCATAACTTCAATCTCTGTCTTTGTCTTTACGTGGACTTCTCCATGCGTCTATGTCTTCCCTTCTTTTCTTGTAAGAAAATCAGCCATTGGATTTAGTGCCTATTCTAATTAAGTATAAGCTTAACTAATACTAATCAAGTGTGACCCTAACTAATTACATCTGCAATGACCCTAATTCCAAATAACTTCACATTCTGAGGTTCCAGGTGTTCACAAATAATGTCAGTGGACATTATTCAACACCCCCACACTCTTCAAGGTCTTTGAACAGAAAAAGTCTGCATTGCCTGAATAACATACGTAGTCTGACAACCCTGGAAGTGAAGGTCTATGAACAGTTTCTAAATCAAGTAATTTTAACTCATATTTCACTAGGGCTCCACATTTTGAGGGATCTGGTACTTCTTTGATAAAACTGTTGTTATTAGACTGGTTGAGATTAAAGAAAACATGGGTGGACTATTCTTGTCAAGTTTTATTATGAGGTTAATGCTTATTTTGTAACGTGAATTTGAAAGATTCATTTTTCAGAGATATGGGACAAATTTAATAGCATAAGAATTATCTATACCTTGAAGGTTTGGTAGCTATTACAGACTGAACGATTGTGTGCCCCCCCTTATATTTTTAAAGCCCTACCCATCAATTTGACAGTATTTGGAGATAGGGTCCATGAAAGGTAATTAGTTATAGATGAGATCATGAAGGTGGAACACCCATGAACAGATTAGTATCTTTACAAGAAAAAGAGCCACTGCTCACTCTTTCTGCCAAGTGAGGATGGCTTCCATCTGCAAGCCAGGAAGAGGGTTCTCACTAGGGATAAGATCTGCTGGCACCTTAATTTTGGACAAGTAAATGCTTTCACATCTATAGCTGTTATTAAAGACCAACAAAAGTAGTTTGCTTTTCACACTTTGACTATCTTACTTCATGGATACATCAGCTCTGCAGCCCTATTACAGAGTCGTGATCATCTCTTTATTCCACAGAAATTCATGTTGGTCAGTTACAGTGATGGTATCATGGTAATTGGACCTAGTAAGAAAGAAGTAACAACTACTTAGAACATTGGTAAGATAATTATAGGCTAGATGGAGAGAAGTAAATCTGACCAAAAATCAGGTTTCTGCCACCTCCGTGAAATTTCTAGGGTTCCAGTGGTCTGGAACATGTCAACATAGCTCTTCCAAAGGACAGATTATTGCATTTGGCTCTTCTTATCACACAGATGCTTTATTATTAGGTGGGCCTCTTTGAATTTTGGAGGCAACAATTACCTCATCTGCGTGTGCTACCCTGATCCATTTAGTGAGCAACCTGAAAAGCTGTTAGTTTTGGGCAGGGTCCTGCAACAGGTTTTGGGCTCCCACACAAATTATACTTCACCTGAGATGTATACCCTAGAAGATTTGTTGGTGTTGGAAGCAAATTACCATACTACTTCAGTTATCTGTCATGAACTGGGTCTTATCTGACCAACAAAGCTGTAAGATTGAGTATGTACTGCAGCATTTCATTACCAAACTGAAACAATCACCAGATAGATTTGGGCAGGTCCTGAAAGCACAAGTTGCATGCCATGTTCTGTACTCCCCTCTCAACCAGCACCTATGGTATGGATCATTGCCTATGACCCATTAACTAAGACAGACATATTTGAGCCTGTTTTACAGATTGTTCTGTATAAAATGCTATCAGTATTCCAAAGTGGGCAGCTGTAGCACTATAATTCCAGTCTGAATTGACTCTGAAGTACAGTAGTGAGAGACAATATGGAAGTGGTTCTTCTAACTTTCCCTAAAGATCCACTAGTAAAATTATGACTTACCATCCCTGCAACTGTGGCTTTGCTGGTCTAGAAGTCATAATTTCAAGGAAAGAGAACTCTTATTACTCTATTAGCTTGGGTGGTTCTTTTGATTAGCAAGAGAAACTGGGATACTACAGCTCAATAAAGGCAAGGAGAAATATGTCTGGAATGTGTGAGATTTTCTTAGGGTATCTCTTAGTTTTCTTTTTCTTGTCAAATTCCTTCTTTAGTTTCTATATTCCTGAACTAGGCTTATAGCTAATTCTGTGAGAAAGGGCTCTAGAAATAGGGTATCTCTGTCTTCATGGGTTCCAGCTATCCTCACAGGTTCTAATGTAGTTTTGCTTCTGACTTCTTGTTCCTCTTCCCTTATTGACTGCCTCCTCTGGTGACTTCAGACTGCAGTAAGATAACTGCTCCCACAATTGCATAATGTCAATTCCTTGTAATAAATTCCTTATTAAGTATGCATATTTCCTAGAATTTGTTTCTTTGGTTAAACCCTGACTGGTATAAAATATTTATCTGCCTCCATTTCTGACTTGATCTATCTTTGCTGTTCTGATTCCTCCCTCCTAGCCTGGTCCCAATTTTTATTCATGTTCTCTTGGGTTTTAGCATTAACCCTCTTCTCTCATTACACTTTCCTTCACACATGTTCCTCATGAACAAGCTCATCAGTTCCCAATAACTGTAACCTATATCCTCTTTCCTTTTAAATTGTACCTCTAGACCAAACTTCTCTGTTGAGCTGAAGAGTGATGTTTCTGCCAGCCTTCAGAACATCTCTAATTGGATATATCAGAGGTATACCAGACTTAACATTTCCAACATTCTTGATCTTGGCTAGGACACTATGTATCCAGTAGTCTAAGTCATATATCAGTGTCTATTGTCGCACTTATCAGAAAGCTTTGTAATAATGATACTCCTAGCCCCACTAGACTTGAAGATGCTGAAGAAAGACAGCAATGTGTTATTCTTCTTATCCTAAGCACTCAGCATGAGGAGTAATATATAGTGGGCACTTACTATATGTTGAATGAATGAATGAACATATGAATTCATAGAGAAGATAGAAATTTAAGAGAGTTAATAAATAATAACAGAAGAATAGAACATAACTGTTCTAAAAAATTCTAATTTGATGATCTAGGTGTATGGTATGATTTTCCAAAAATTGTAAATATGCAGTTTTCCTAAAATATTGTTTAACCAGAAGATTTCAGTGAAAATGAGTGTCACTATTTCAAATTGTTAGTTTTGGGGTGCCTGGGTGGCTCAGTTGGTTAAATGTCAGACTCTTGATTTCGGCTCCAGTCATGATCCCAGGGCTGTGGGATCCAGCCAGGATCAGGCTCCACACTCAGCTGGGAGTCTGCTTGAGATCCTCTCCTTCTCCCTCTACCCCCTCACCTGCTTGTACTCTCTCTCTCTCTTTCAAATAAATAAATAAATAAATAAATTCACAAATTGTTAGAGTTTCTTTGCTTTTTACTATTCATTTTGAACATAAAGCTCTTCAGGTATTTGATTAAAATTAATGACAGTATGTGAAGCTTTGAGATTTATAACAGGGGGAGTAAACTTTCACAGACTAAAATATGTTCTTATTTTTCTAATAGAAATTTTATAATTAAATAGCTTATGCTAAGTAACCATAATACTAGTGGAAGAACATATTTATTTTTAGATTAAGGATAGATAGCTACAGAATCTTCATTAACAAGTGGAGGTATAATTTGTATTTGCATTATCAGAAAAACAACAACAGTTGTCAATTTATCTGCTAGCAAAATAATTAAATGCCTAAATGCAAACAGAGTAAAAACTATAAGATTCTGCCTTCAATTTGTGTTATTATCATATTCCATGGCTCACTTATCAAATTATTCCTCTCTAAAGAACCCATTTCTAAAAAATAAAAAAGAAAACATTTCTTTACTGTCACACATTAATAACAACATATAATCAATATAACTCCCAGAATTTTCTAGGTTTAAATTTTTAGAGAAACTCTGCAAAAAAAATCATTTTTGAGGGGTGCTATTAATATACTGCTTAGACTTTTCTTAGAGCTATTCACAGTACAACTTACATTTAATTTAGACAACTATTATTTATATATTTTTATATTTAAATATTATTCACAAAACTAAATCAAACAATGGAACAAGAAATCTAGAGGGTACAAGTCTCAGAGTGAAGTTATAAAAAACAGCTCCAATTCATTTATGAAGATTTTATTGTTGCAGAATTTTTTCTCCACCTTTTGCCTGTCGTTCTTGGTTTCACCTCTTCAAAGAACTAAGTGGTAGGCCAGAGTGGTGGGCAGCAAAGTAAGGTTTATTGAGCAACAGCAAAGTGATAGTACAAAGCTCCCAAGGAGGGAGGGAACCCGAAGGGGTTGCCATTGGAGTCTCTTTTCTTTTTTTTAAGATTTCATTTAGGGTCCCTGGGGGGCTCAGCCATTAAGTGTCTGCCATTGGCTCAGGTCATGATCCTAGGGTCCTAGAATGGAGCCCTGCATAAGGGTCCCTGCCCTGTGGGAAGCCTGCTTATTCCTCTCCCACTCTCTCTTCTTGTGTTCCCTCTTTCACTGTGTCTCTCTCTGTCAAATAAATAAAATTTTTTTAAAAATTATCATTTATTGGGCGCCTGGGTGGCTCAGTGGGTTAAGCCGCTGCCTTCGGCTCAGGTCATGATCTCGGGGTCCTGGGATCGAGTCCCGCATTGGGCTCTATGCTCAGCAGGGAGCCTGCTTCCTCTTCTCTCTCTCTGCCTCTCTGCCTACTTGTGATCTCTCTCTGTCAAATAAATAAAATAAAAATCTTTAAAAAAATTATCATTTATTTATTTGAGAGACAGCACACTAGCATGAGAGAGAGAGAGAGATCAAGCAGAGGGGAGGGGTAGAGGGAGAAGCAGACCCCTCGCTGAGCCAGAAACCTGGCACAGGACTCAATTCCAGGACCCTGGGGTCATCACCTGGGCCTAAGGCAAACGCTTAACCTAGTAAGCCCCTGAGATGCCTGCCACCAGAGTTTCTAAGTTTAGGGGTTTTTATGGGCTTGTTAGTGAGCTATTTAAATCTGATTAACCTCCCTTCACTTGTCATCCAATCAGATTTTTGTCACCTATCTATCATATGGGAAAAGGTGGAGGACTCCTTCCAGGTTTTGATCAGAGAGCTATACCCTTATTTCTTTGTCCAGACTTTGAAATTGTTCAGTTGAGAGTTTACTGAGACACTTTGATTTATTGAGATGTTTCAATAAAGATGTGATGGCTACAGTCCTGATTGTGTGTCATTATCTTGAGATTTTTTAAAAAAAGATTTTATCTTTTTGATTAAACATCCATCTCAGTTTTATCTTATACAGCTGAAGATAAGTATCAGCCATATCTTCTAACTCTGCAAGTCTCTAAATATCCAGCTGCTCCATTCTCTGTCATTGAAGCTTGCAAACCGTTCAATTATTTTCAGAGTCCATCTCTCTATTGTATTACCTTGTCAACTGTTGCCAATAGTAGTGGACACATGCAGCTAACATACCGGTTGCCTGCCATTTCACTGAAACCAATGAATTTATGCAGGACATTATCAACCTTCCAATTAACTGAGAACAATTTCATCAAATGTTCCAGCATTGTATGACATAATTGCTATCCTTCCAGCTTCTGGTAACAGTTACCCTGTGACCTGTTGCTGGGACCTGAATCCAATGGCAAATATTTTAATTTTATTATGGTAATATACCACACTTTCAGTGCCAAATTCTTTATTAGAGTAGGCTAAGTTAGGCGGCAGTAACGAACTCTTAAATCTGGTGATTACAGCAATAAAGGCTTATTTCTCATTCTCATTACATGTTCCTTGTAGGTCAGCAATGTCTCTGCTCCAAGTAGTTTTCCATCTGACATCCAAATCTCTATCTAGAACACTGGTTACCTTGTGGCAAAAAGAAAGAACATGGCATATATTGGCTCTTAAAGCTTCTGCTTGTGCATTTCACATCTCATTTGCTAATAAAGCAGTCATCTTATTAAGCCTGACATGGAGGCAAGTGAGTGATATACCCTTCAAGGGACAGGCAACAGGTACTTGTATACAATATAATCTATCACATATACCAAAACTACTTCTAAAGCTAAAATATATTTTTTATAATTATGCATCCTCCGCTATGGCTTTTTTTCCTTGAAGGTCTCTTCCATACTTCCAATTCCTGCTTAAAATATAAAAGTCATAGACTCTTTCCCCTAACTTTAATATATATAATTAAAACTTTTATAATTTGACATTCTGGTTAATATTTAATGACATTTGTATTCTGGAACCCTACTTTGTTAACATTTCCAAAGGCATCACTTGATTATGTATATATTATTATTACTGCTAGAAATTAGGTCAATGACCAAAAAGTTAGCCTTTGGATATTACTTTCTTATCAACAGTGGTATTCCTGTATACCTATTTACTTATTTTATTATCACCTGTTATCATTAAAAATAAAATATTACAAGAAGAAATCTTCCTCCTAATTTTTTTGCTAAAAGTCCACCTGCATTTACTGCTGTCAGCTTTCTGTGTTCACTTTTAAGGAGTTTCCATTATTTTTATGCTGATTTTTGAAAATATAGCCACATTCCTCACCATCGTCTATAAAGTCAATGTCAGATTCCTTTACAATCTCCCTGATCTCTTTTTCTTCTCTTTTAATATGGCTCAGCCACACTGGCCTTGGGTTTTATTTTGTTTTTCAATCTCAAAACCATTTCTCTTGAGAATTGAACATTCTTCACCCATATTTTCACCAGGTTACCTCCTTATTTAAGTGTGGTAACCTAAATTTATTTAGATATTATGGCTAAATTTATTTACTTACCTCCTCAGAGGAAACTTCCTTGTCTACTCTCACTTAAGTAACCTTCTTTCCTCTACTCCCTCATGTCCTTCTCTCTTATTATCATATTTTATTGGTTTATCATAATCTAAAACTATCTTAATTATTTATAGTTTGTCTTCCCAACTTCCATGTAATCTCAATTAGAATATTCCCATTCACTGCTTTCTCCGAAGTTAGAACAGGCCCTGGTGCTGAGCAGGTACTTAATGCAAGATTTATTGAATGAATTAAAAAGACAATATCTTCCTAAGCATCATGATACATCATCTTAATCACCATTTATTTATTTATTTATTGCTGACCTTATCTCCTCTCCCCAAAATTGCATTAGAATTCCTCACCTCCCTGTCCTTTGTCTCTCTTGTTACCTTCTACCTTCTCTCCCAAAGCAATCTCAATCAGTCATATGTCTTTATTTCCCATGAGTCCTAAATATATTTTCCCAGTTTAGAGCTCTCTTTTGCCCTACAGAGATCTACGTGTATCTTACATAAATATATATCCATTATTCTCTATAGTTTCTTATTTCAGTAACTGGCATCAACATCCAGCCAGTCGAAGCTGAACCTCGGTAATTATCCTGGGCTTCTCCTTCTCCCCACCTCCTCACATTTGACCAATGTCTGGAACTCTTTCTATGTCATCACATTGCTCACACTGGTCCAATCTACTATAATCTCTCCTAAGGACTACTACAGTGGCCCCTGATCAGTCCCCTCCCCTTTCATGCTTATGTCCTCGAATCCATTATTCATGGACAAAGCAATCCTTTACAACTACAGCAACTTTTATTTTTTTATATTTTATTTCATTTTTTGCATAACTTCCTAATGCTCTCAGCATAAAACTCTTGGTGTTTAAGCGGTCACTGGCCCAACAGATCTGATCCCCACTCTGCTCTCCCTCTTGAAGTTCAAAACATACCAGGCCTCCTTCAGCTCTTGAGAAGGTTATCTCATTTCAGCCTGTCACACTACCACTCTTGTACACCCGCCTCATTCGTTTTCATTTGGTTAATGTTTACGTCTCCTTTAGATCTAACGTTGCTTTCCGGAGGAGCCTTTTCCTAGTCTTCCCAATCACTGGTTTGATGATTCCATTAATGCTTTACACTACGTAAGAGACTGGAGAGGGTTCAGACTGTCCTGAGACCCCTGAAGTCTGCCTGTCCCAAGTGACAACTTTCAGATAAAAAAGATAAGAAGAACAACAACAGATAAATGAAAATTGTGTTAGAGTACTGGAAGGTATGTGTAGGAACAGGAGCACTCAAAACACATTTTAAGAACGCAATTTCAGGGGCATCTGGGTGGCTCAGTGGGTCAAGCCGCTGCCTTCGGCTCAGGTCATGATCTCAGGGTCCTGGGATCCAGTCCCGCATCGGGCTTTCTGCTCAGCAGGGAACCTGCTTCCCCCCTCTCTCTCTGCCTGCCTCTCTGCCTACTTGTGATCTCTCCCTGTCAAATAAATAAATAAAATCTTAAAAAAAAAAAAAAAAAAAAGAACGCAATTTCGAATCCCGGGACAGAGTATAATGGTAAGGCACTGAACATAAATCCAGAGCCAGGACCTGAGGGAATTTAGAGATTACATTTGAGAGGGCTACTACCATCTTCAAGTCATTTACTAGTTTTTAACTTCTGCCCGTAAGCGACAGTCTAAGACAGGAAGCAGCTGCAATCTTCTTAAACCACAGTCGCTGACCTTAGCAGCAAGAGGCTCGACCTACTCTCCCGGCGCCGGACGCCGAGCAGCTGCAGGCGCCGCGTAGCTCCCTCAGCGCCTGTCAGGGCCGACAAGCGCGCGCCCAGCACGCGCGCCCTCTGCGCCTCAGCGCGCGCGGACGGGCTCGCAGGCACCTCCCAAGAAGACCCCACCCACCCCATTTCTCAGTGTGTGTCTTCCCGAGAAAGCGCCTGTCTAGTCAATCAAAGATTTCCAGTTTCAGTGCAAAAATTTACCAGTCAGAAGCATATATATGACAGGAGTGAGAATGTTTCGCTTGGGACTGGAACGCTAAGGGTCTGGCCAGGTTAGAGCGGACGCATAAGTCACAGGACCAAGGCAGGCACTGTTACGGACAGCCGCATCCGGGCCCTCCTGCCGCAGACTGCCCTCCGAGCCAGGGGTCCTTCAGGTAGGAGGTTCTGGGTGACTTTGGACGTCCGTTCATCCTCGGTGTAGGTTTTACTTAGTCCCGGGCCTGCCGTGTTTGGTTTTTCCCTTTCCTGGTCAGGAGGCCTCTGCCGCAACCATGTTACGCCAGATCATCGGTCAGGCCAAGAAGCATCCGAGCGTAAGTTCGTGACCCTTTTAGCAATGTCTTCCTAGTCCATTCTGTATCCGGCTGCGGCTTCCTCAGCTCCCTGGAGGTCCTCCTTCATAGTCGTTAACTGTTGCTCGGGGTTGGACCTTGCTTCACTTAAGCTGTCCTCCTAGTTGCCTCAGACCCTTGAGCTTTGATCACGGCTTGCACTGAGGGGTTTAGGCTGGCAGGCGGAAGGTGAGAGATACCTTCGAGGAAAATAAACTGGTGAAGGTTGGAGCAGTCTGGTGGTTGCACACTCTTGTAGGTTGGTTGGACCTAGGGTTAGTTGGGCGCCGTGTGGGTTGGAGACCAGCAGGTCAGGTTTCGTGTTTGTTAATGTCATCTCAGAGATCTAATGCTCACTGCATTGCACCACCAGGCCTTGTGGCAGTTAGAAAGGTTTATCATCTTGGAATCTTCGGTTTGTGTTTGTCTTGAGATTTTGGGAGACTTCGGTAGCACAGAGGTGACTCGCAGTTAAGTTCTTTTGCTTGTCGGTTTTCTCCCCAGCACATCAACGTGTTGTCCTAAAACCCCATTACGGAGTCTTTAACTTAAACCCATTACGTAACTACGCATTAAGCATTGGTAGCAACGTGTTTTCAGAGATTGATGCATGTAACGTATGTTTGTAATGGGCGTGCTTTTGTTTGCTCATTCAGACTCTTAATTTCACCGAATTTATGTTTTTCATGACACTTATAAGACAGGGCAAGAAGTTGTTTTACAAGCCTCGAGAAAAAGGAAGCTGGGAAATTTAATGAGAATCTGCATTTATTCAGATTTTTAAAACAAGACCGAAAAATAGCAGTTTGAGACTTCAGAATTAGCGTCTAGGAACTACTGTAGCCTTTCTTTTTTTCAGAACCTAGGTATTTGAAGGTGGCTGCTAATTCTTGTCTATTTTCTGTTTGATTCCAGTTGATCCCCCTCTTCGTATTTATTGGGGCAGGAGGTACAGGAGCAGCACTGTATGTCTTGCGCCTGGCATTGTTCAATCCAGATGTCAGGTAAGTACTTAAGAGTCTTTATAACTTTGATGGTCTAAAGCTGGTTTGGGAGCCACAGTCTTAAGGAAGGCAGCATCAAAAAGAAAGAGCCTAAGTTTTGTAGTCATATATAGGAAGTTCAGATCCTGGTTCTGCTGTTGTCATTTACTTTTCTTGGTTCATAAAATTGTCTAGATTTCTGAGTCTTATTTTCCTCTTTGGTAGAGTAGAACTGCTAATATCTATTTAGAATCTTGTGAGAATTGAGATAACTTTTTATAAAATACTTAATCAGAGTTGCTGATACATGTAAATGGCTTTTGCCTGCTTTTCTTCAATAAGGAATGCCCCTTTTTTTTTTTTAAGGTTTTATTTACTTATTTGTCCGAGAGACAAGGGCGTGTGTGAGTGCACAAGCATGGGGAGTGGCAGGCAGAGGAAGAATCAGGCTCCCTGCTGAGCAAGGCACCCTATGTGGGGACTCAGTCCCAGAACACTGGGCTCCTGACCTGAGCTGAAGGCACTTAGCCGACTGAGTCACCCAGGTGTCACATGAATGCTTCTTTTTGAAGTTAGAGAACAACAGGCAACAAAAAACAATTTATTGTTATTCTGTACACTTTTCTGTATATCACTTCTTCAGCAAAAGCCAAGTTCAAAGTCAATGTGACAGGGATAAGGACAAATACACTGTCCCAGAGGCCCTATGTTCGTTCGTTCATTCTTTCATTTAAATTCAGTTAGTCAACACACACTACATCATTAGCTTTTGGTGTAGTGTTCAGTGACTCGTTAGTTGCTTATAACACCGTGCTCATAACATCCTGTGCCCTTCCTTAATGTCCATCTTCCCGTTACCCCATCCCCCCACCCACCTCCCTTTCCACAACCCTCAGTTTGTTTCTTGGAGTCTGGAGTCTCTCTGTAGTTTGTCTCCCTCTCTGATTTCTTCCCATTCAGTTTTCCCTCCCTTCCCCTATGGTCCTCTGCTATTTCATACATTCCACATATGAATGAAACTGTGTGATGATTGTCTTTCTCTGATTGACTTATTTCACTTAGCATAATTCCCTCTAGTTCCATCCATGTTGATGCAAATGGTAGATATTCATCCTTTGCATTGGATGAGTAATATTCCATTGTATATTTGAACCACATCTTTATTGATTCATCTGTTGGAGGGCATCTCAGCTCCTCTCACAGTTTGGCTATTGTGGACATTGCTGCTATGAACATTGGAGTGCAGGTGCTCTTTTCTTTCACTGCATCTGTATCTTTGGGGTAAATAACCCAGTAATGCTCTCCCCTTTTTTATAATGAATTACATGGAATTACTAGTTAAAGAGCCTCTGCTTCAACTCTAATGAAAACACCACCATACTTAATCTCATAGAAAATGAGATCTATTTAAATACTATCTTCTTAGGAAGTAGAAAACTATTTTAAATAGTTTTATTACTTTAACAGTTACAATGTTTGTTCCTTTTAGTTGGGATAGGAAGAATAACCCAGAACCCTGGAACAAACTGGGTCCCAATGATCAGTATAAGGTAAGCTACAAAATTGTTTTAGAATTGCTAAAAGCGTTGTTTTTGTTTGTTTGTTTGTTTGTTTTTTAAGCATATTTTAATACTCATGTAGTAGGGTTTCTTTTGAAATTAGATATGCATGTAAAATTCCATTATAATGAACTTTGGAGGAACAGCTACATTGTTCTGTGAAATTAAAATGGCATATTTCCCTAGCGAATATTTTTTTCTAAGAATTTTATTCGCAGACTTTAGATCTGGATGTGAAGGTAAGATAACGTTTTCATGATTTGACTAAGTAAAAAAAAAGGAGAGGTGGTTTAACTATCATATTACCATTTTCTTAGATCTTAAATAGTCTGGTGCAGTGGTTTTCAAACTTCAGTGTACATAGGCCTCACCTAGACAGGTGGTTAAAACACATTGTTTAGGTCCATTCCCAGAGATTCTAATTTAGTTGGTCTGTTGTGGAGACTAAGAATTTACATTTCTAACAAGGTTTTGGGTGATGCGGATGCTGCTGGTCCATGGACCACACTTTGAATAGTACGGTATCAGTGGATTGGTTGGCTCTTCTTGGTGTGGTTGAAATATTTCAGGTGAGGGTAATTAGGGAGGTAATTAGGAAGAAATGAAATTCACTTAAATTTTACATTGAACCTTCTAATTAATTTTTTTTAATTTAAATTTTAATTTTTAACATTTATCTGTAAAGTGGTATATGGAACTACTCTTTAACAGAATGAGTTTATGGACTGAGACCACTTATTTTATTGAGGTACCGTTGGCATATAAAATTATGTTAAGTGGGAAGTATACAAAGTGTTGGTTTGATAAATTATGTATTGCAGTATGATTACTATAGTAATACTATAGCATTACCTAACACTTTTTTATGTGTCACGTATTTAGTATTCTTTTGTGTGTGTTGAGAACAGGTTAAGACCTAGAGTCCTAGCAGCTTTGAAGTTTATAACACAGTATTGTTGACTATAATTTCTGTGTTGTTTATTAGATCTCCAGGATTTATTTATTTACTAGTTGCAAGTTTGTACTCTTAGACATCTTCCTAAGTCCCCCACCCACCCCTGGTAACCACCATTCTGCTACTTTTACAAGTTCAGCTTTTTTAGATTTCACATATAAGGGATATCATGCAGTATTTGTCTTCTCCATGTGATATATCTTACTTAGCATAATGTGTTTTTTTAAGATTTTTATTTATTTATCAGAGAGAGAGAGCACAAGTAGACAGCTTTAAAGCCCATCCATGTTATAAACCTGAGAGCAGTTGTTAATGCCCCAAACATAACCCTCCTTATGTGTAAAAATTTTGCATACAAAGAAACTCTAGAAATGTTAAAACCAGAACAGCTTTATTAGGGTGTAATTTACATTATGTACAGTTTACCTGTTTAAAGTGTATAACTCACCATGTGCACTTTCCAGTCTACAAAGCTACTTCAACAAAAGAGAAATAGCTTAAACACTCTCAAGAAGGTGTGCTCTAACCAATGTGTGTCCAGGACCCTTTAGCACATCTGCATTTCATGGAAGTGGCTTCTGTTATTATTAAGAGTAACTTTTAAGATAATTATTGCCTTTTGCTGATGCCAGGCTTTCCACTCAGTTGTCTGATCATAATGGGGCTCTCAGATCTCTAAATGGATCTCCCTGCAAGAAACAAATAGGAATGTGCTGGCAAATATGAAATGAACTACTTAACCTGTATATTACATTTTAACTTGAAAAAATGGTAAATGGGCATCCTGATTTAGTTTTCCTCTTTTTTATAAGATTGTTTAAATAAGTACGTTCTAGAGAAAAGGATTTCACACCCAGTAAACTTTAAAAAAGAAAAGGGAAAATAAAACAAACAAACCAGCCTTTGAACCTTCCACCAAATTGTGTATTGGAGTCTCTGGATAGGTGTAGTTCAAAAAGCTTCCTAGATGATTCTGATAATGAAGACAATTACCATTGCCCTGGCACTATGATAACACATGTCAGTATAAGGACATGTGATTTGGAAATGGAATGTTCCTGCAACAAAAATCTAATTTGTGTGGTATGAATGGGATGAGTAGCTATGACATGGATTTAGAGATTGGAAAGATAAATCATCTTATATATGATATAAAATATTTGATTAAATATCACCTGCTGCAACTTAGAAGGTGGACCATGTGCCTGAAGAGCTTTTCATAGGAAAAGATTTTGGAAAACAATATGTTAGTGGACTATTATAGGCTGTATTTGCCAAGAGATGAATTTGCAGAAGAATTGGGTAATTTGTAAGCCAAAATAAAAGGGAACCATATCTGGAAACTTGGTATACCTTGAGAATGAAGCCTGCTACTACTTCTAAACCTGGATAGTGATGTGGACTAGATTATTTTTATCGTTCACTACCCTCACCTAAGATAATTGGCATTTAGATTTTTGGCCACATCACTTACTCTGCAAAATCCTAAGTGAGGGGAAATGATATCTGCCACTTGAACCAGTGTATGCTTCCCCCATTGTTCTGTTTCATCTGTCCTGAGAGCAAAATGGTCCGTTCAGGGTTACTCATTCAACCCAGAATTTCACTGAAGAGGACATGGAGCAGTCAGCTTACAAATGGCATGTAATGTGAGTGAAAAACAAACCTTTGTTGATGTAAACCACTAAGTTTTTGGGATTATTTGTTGTCACTTTGCAAGTCTAGCCAAAGTTAAGAGCAATGAGAGGACTAAAATTAAGCATTATAGGCCCAGCAGTACTCAACTGAATAAAATGTCCCAAAGCCTCGAAAAAAATAGATGTGGCTTCCCAACTGTTGTTCCAGAGACCTTCCAGGTAGCCACCGTTAAATTGAGAAAAAGAATGGGAACATGGAAGCTGAAAAATAAAACAGATTGAAAATTACTTCATTACTTCAACAGAGAATTTTGATGCTGGTACTTGGAACCGAATAGAAGCAAATACATCAGAAGCCTGCTTAGTTTTGAGAAAATTGGCAAAAATACTATGATCTTTTCACTCTGCATGAGTGTAAGGTCTTGATCCTGCTTCTTGTTCAGTATTTGGGGAATCTTACAACTTGATCTTCAGTTGCCTCTTTTATAAAGTAAGAATGAGTAAGATAAAGCATTGTGCCCACAGTGTCTGGCATCCATTAGAAGAATCCAGTCAGTGTTTATTTTCTTAATATGTAGCCTGTAGTTCTTTTACAAGTGCACCTAATTTTGTTAACATGTTAAGGTAACACAATTTAGGTTCTTTTGAAAAAATCTCCTTATCTAGATTCAGTTGCTTCATAAGAACAATGTCAGACAAAGATACTTCTCTGTGCAATTTTGTGTATACCTCAAGGCAAAGCTTTACAACCTGGGAATTTTTCTTTCTTTAAACTTAACTAAAATAAGAATTTTTCAGTTAGAGATAAAGAAGTTAGGGTATGTTTGGAAAAATAGAGAAAAGGATTTGAAGAAATAATAGATACAGATTTATGAGCCTCTTAAAAACCCTGAAGAAAATGATGATTCTGCAGTTTTAGTTCTTTTGGAGTTAAAATAATATAGTCTTAAGTAACTGTATCACAACTTCTTCAGTGTTCCTTGGCTTAAGAATGTATAAACCCAAGATTATTGCCTTGGACTTAATATATAAATCCTAATTTACATATATATTTTTCCTAAAACAGTCCTAGATTTCTAAAATTAATTTTAGTTGGAAATTTTTAGAAATTACAGGTTTCCAAACACGAATTATGATTTAAATACAAAATTACTTAGAAGCAAAGTTACGGTATTATTTAAAAACTTCCGTACCGGAGGTGGTCAGATGTCAGTTTGATATTGATGCAGTCTGGTTTAGGAAATTGAGGGAACATACTAACTGTTCTTCTGAGGTAGACTGAATATTTTTACCTTACCAAAATCATTATTAAAAGACTAGAATTTTAGTGTCTTTGGATGATTTTTATATTGTTAAATATAAGTGATAAAAATCTATGTCTAATTGTTACTATAGAAAGCTGAATAAAAATAATTTTAAAACTTCTGTATCATCTCTGTGTATTTGATAGATTATCTAAAATATCTTTTTTCTTTTCCAAGTTCTACTCCGTGAATGTAGATTACAGCAAACTGAAGAAAGAAGGTCCAGACTTTTAAATGAAATGTTTCACTATAAAGCTGCTTAAAATGAAGGTCTTCCAGAAGCCATCCGCACAATTTACCACTTATCCAGGAAATATTTCCCTTCTGAATGCACGAAATCATGTTGGTGTATTGTGTTGGGGTTTACACTGAATAATAAATACCTGAAACTTGATGTGTGTCACTATTTAATGTTGAAAATCTGCTCTGAACTTCCTAAGTAGGGTATAGGAATAAACTTAGAATTTAAGGAATTTCTTGAATTTCCATCTATTTGTATAATTTGAAAGTAAGACTTTAAGCTGCTCAAAACATTTCATTTTTTTATATAGGACATTGGTAACTTCACTAGAGTGTATTTAACAGCTGAAGCTGAAGCTAAATTATGCAAAGATTGGGATGAGTATTCAGGTGTCTTTGGCATTGGCAAAGTGGAAACCTTTGGGATTCTGCTACTGACTGATGTCCAAGTGTTCTGTTATTAATGATTTTTACTATGGCATACTCTGCTGAAGATTTTCAAGGTTATCAGGGATTGTAGTTGGATCTCGGTGCAGTTGAGATCATTGAGCTAGTAACCATTATGCTTTTACTGTGCTGATTTAATCACTTAACAGACTGTTTTGTCAGTTCCTTAATGAGGTCACCAAGCAAAGCTGCATTTAAATAATGATGTCTTGGGTTAACATTATACATACATATACACATACTACATATGGATATATCTATGGTCACTCAGTGTCTCCATGTAGATGTCCAATGGGCATCTTAAATTTAAAATGTCCAGTTGTGAATTTGTGAACCTCTCAGACTCCACGTCTACAATATTCAGTCCCACTGTCTTCAGTCATACCAGTTCATAGGAACACCATCAACAGTTAAGGTCAAAATCCTTGGAGTCTTCATTTACTTTTTTTTCAAATACCCTAATATATCAATAAGTCATGTTTGCTCTGCCTTCAAAATATACCCAGAATCTCACTGATTTCAACATACAATTTCCTCCCCTATCACTGTGGTCCTAAGTCATTGTCAGCTAACCTCAGTTATAAAAATAACCTCTTATTGTCTGTGATTCTCAACACAGCAACGTAAGTGATTTTTTTTAAGATTTTTTATTTATTTACTTGACAGATCACAAGAGATCACAAGTAGGCAGAGAGGCAGAGAGAGAGGAGGAAGCAGGCTCCCTGCTGAGCAGAGAGCCTGATGTGGGGCTCGATCCCAGGACCCTGGGATCATGACCTGAGCTGAAAGAGGCTTTAACCCACTGAGCCACCCAGGCACCCCATGTAAGTGATTTTTAACATATGTCAGAATATGACATTCTTTTGCTAAAAGCCCACCACCTTCCCATTTTATCAAAAGCTAGATATTTCAACTTTCTGATTCCACTTTCTATTGTTTTCTACTTTGCTCACACCTCCAAGTGGGTTTCCTTGGTTTTCCACCTCAATGCTTGTTCCTACTTCAGGGATTTGATCTCTGGTTTAGAATTCTCTTCCCCAAAGACTGGCATGGCTTGCTTTCTCACTTTTCTAGTCTTTGTCCGGTGTTACATTTTCAATGAGACCTTCCCTGTCCAAAATTTTGCAGCCTGCTTCACCATCATCACTTCCACATATTTATTACTGTCCTGGTATGTAATTACCTCCCTTCACTAAAATTGAAGCTCCATGAGGACAAATACATTTGTTCGTTTGTTGTATCCATAACATGCGCAGTAGTACCCAACAGATAGTTGGTGTTCAATAAATACTTGTTAAATGGATATTTAAATAAAGGGCCAGTTCATAAAGCATCTAGAACAGAGTAGTCTTAAATGGGTACAGGTGACTCTTAATGGAGGCAGGCAGACAGAATTGCAGATGGTGAAACACCTTTTACAAAAGCACTCTGAGCTATACTCCCTCGTCACTGCACCCCGTTGATTTTTCCCCCCAGTTGATAATTTTAATAGGTTTTTAAAAATTTCAACTAGAACATTATGTTTGTACTATAGTAGTATCTACTGTTCTCGAGTTTGAAGGTTATTTTCTTTCACAAACTAGAATCAAGATGAATATAAATGAAGAAAAGTATAGGCACAAAACCAGATCCTCTTTTTATTAAAAAAATCCTTGAGTTCCCAGGACCATAGTCCTTGCCAAAACTACATTTTCTTGTTTCCCTTTTGTTTCTAGTTGTAAAAGCAGTACATGCTGAGTGCAGTTAAAATAATTCACAGAAAATACATATCTAAGACTTGTTTTTTGTGGTGTAGAGACTATGTTAGGTGTTATTTTGTAACTACTTTTTAAAAAATGCTCAAATACAGCATTCAGAAATGTCATTTTAACAAGTTAAGCAAACAGACCATGTATTTTAATGAATATTTAAATGCAATAATGAAATAATATATATTATACATATTAATTATATGTAAATTTACTACACTTTAACATTTCCCATGGTACCAGTTTGTCCCTTTCCTCTGAGATGGTTGGTAGAATTCATTTTTGGAGGAAATCTCCACTTGGTTGTGTAGAAGGCAATGAAACTGAGAAAGGGTTATAAGAGGGCATCTTGTAACAGGATACATTTAATATAGATAACATTCAGGTAGGCACCACACTAAGCTCCTTACATTTGTTCATTTATTACTAATTACAACATTGTATGGCAGCCTTTACTCACCCCCCACCCTTTTTTTTTGGACAAAGAGATCAAGGCATAAAAATATGCCTAAGGTCAAATATGATTAGGAAGTGGTGGAGCCAGAATTTAAATCCAAGGAATTTAACCTAAGAGTTCACTCTCTGAACCCTCTAGAGTTGTCTCATAGGGTTGTCTGTAGAATTAAATAAGATAATATATGTAAGAAGTTTAGTATATTTCCTGGCAGGATAAGCATTATTTAAGTTATAAGCTATTGTAATTATAAACCCCAGAATTTATTTCTTCCTCTCCTTCCATGAGAAACTTTAATGAGAAACTTCTAAAAGCCATATTATATAAAACTTAAAATCACTATTTAGTAAAAGCTTATCCAACTACCAACAATCTGATGAAGAGATCCTCTATTATAAATATAATTGATTTCAACATGTGGGCAAAGTGGACCACCTTTTTTACCACAGTTGATAGATTTAAGAAGTCATCTGATTTATGTTTCTCAACTAGGTTTGCTAAAGCATTGCCTACCCACATAGCATACCATAATAATGTTCTATCTTCTCTAGTTTGCATTATGACTCAGTGAATTAAAATCTTGATATGCAGGTCATTTCTTCTAGGTTGAAAATGATACTGAATTAATCAATGCCTGATACTGAAAGAATTCTTTGATGTTATATGAATGACAAATAGCATCTAAAAAAATCCTTAGGTCTCTTCCCTGTTACTGTTGTTGTTGTTGTTGTTTTTAATCTTAAAAGGCAACAGCTTATGTACTTTATAATAACATTTTCCTGTGTGTTCCTTACCAGCTAATGCTACACAAGATTTTTAGACTCCATATTAATTCATCCTACATGAAGATACTTTGCAAACTTCATTTGTTATCTAGTGTACTTAAACAAGATACAAAGCGACTTGTTAGAATTCTATAAATTGCTTAAATCCTATAATTCTTATAAGGGTTTTGTCTGATATTCCCTCATGATTACTTGTAGCAGTCGTGTGGTGGTAAATCAATGTTTAACAACCAGCTTTCTGGGAGGAAGAATCTTGATTTGTAGCATTTGCCAATTTCTGTTATTAGCAGATTAATGCCCCCTTCCTCACCCCCCGCAAAGTAGTTCACTTCCTAACGCCTAGAACCTGAGAATGTGTTAAGTTAATGGCAAAGGAGAAGTAAGGTTGCTGATGAAATTAATGTTCCTAATCAACTGACCTTAAAATAGGGACATTATCTTGGGTTTTACAAGGTTCTGTGTAATCAGAAGAGTCCTTCAAAGTGGAAGATAGGCGGAAGAAAAGTCACAAGGAGGAGTGACTGCAAAATAATGATCAAAGAAATGAAATATTGCTGGCTTTAAAGATGGAGAAAGGGGCCATAAGCCAAGAAATGTGGGAGGCCTCTAGAATCAGGAAAATCTTTGGATTTTATTCCCTAGAATTCCAGAAAGAAATTCAGCCCAATCACACCTGTAATCTAATTCTTTTTTTTTTTTTTTTAAGATTTATTTATTTTAGAGAGAGAGTGAATAAGCAAGTAGGGGGAAGGGGAGAAAAAGAATCCTCAGCAGACTTCCTGCTTAGTACAGGGCCCAAAGTAGGGCTCAGTCCCAGGACATGAGATCATGACCTGAGCCAAAACCAAGAGTCATACTTAAATGACTGAGCCACCCAAGTACCCTGTTGACCTGTGACAGACTTCTAACCTACATAAATAAAATACTAAACTTACATTGTTTTAAATCACTGAATTCTTAGTAATTTTGTAACAGCAATAGAAAACTAATACACCTGCCATGGCAGGGTTCAAAGGCACGGTGGTGGTGTGATTGATCACAGGTTGGGGAAAGTTGAGAATATTCATCTCTTAGGAACTGGTGTGAACTGGTTCCAGCACACCACTGAGTGGACTCAAAAGTTTTGTTCATTTTATCCTTTTATTTTGTAATAGAGTAAAAAACTAGATAAAAAGTGAGTAATAGAAAGTCTTATACTATCTTTAAACTATTTCCTAGTGCTTACTTTTTTTCTTGCTTTTTAGGACCAAAGACAGCTGAAAGGTAGGAAGTGAGCAATTAGAGAGGGGAAAGAATATGAGACAGGGTCACCACATTGAACAACTCCTGAGAGGGCTTTTTCATATGGACTGTGGTACAAATGACATGCCATGGAGTTGAGCAAAAGTAAGCCTCCAAAATGGCTTTAGATTTTTATACAAATACAAAAACTGCTTTTCTTTGATCACGTGTTTCTTTTAAATTTAAGTTCTTTTAAATTAGTGAATAGAAACTAAAGTTTTTTTAAATTAAAAATTCAGAATCATTCAAACAAAATATTTTATTATGTTTTTTAAGATTTTATTTATTTGAGGAAGAAAGCAGGAGAAGTGGAGGGTCAGGAGGAGAAGCAGACTCCCTGCTGAGCAGGGAGCCTGATGTGGGACTGGATCCTGGGATTTCAGGATCATGACCCAAGCTGAAGGCAGTCGCTTAACCAACCGAGCCATCCAGGGGCTCCTCCAATAAATATAATCTTTTTAAAAAATTCAGAATCATGTAGGAAAAAGAGCATAAGGTTTGGAATATATGTAACTTGATTTGAGTTTTGTCTACCTCAAAGAACCAAAAAGAAATACAAGAGATCAAAACATTGTAACAGAAATGAAGAATGCCTTCAATGGGCTCTGTATAGACTGGATGTGGCTGAGAAAAAGTCTGTGCAAGAGAATATATCAGAATCCTTGAAGGCTGAAAAACAATGAGCAGAGGCTGGGGGTAAAAAAAAGGAGCAGACTACCCAAGGACTGTGGGACAACTATAAAAGGTGTAACATACATGTAATAGAAATGTAAGAAGGAGAAGAAAGAAAGGGACAGAAGGAATATTTGAAATAATAACGACTGAGAATTTGCTAAAATCAATATCAAATCAGATCACAGATCTGATCCAGGAAGCTCAAGAACACCTGGCAGATAAATTCAAAACAAAACAAAATGAAAAACTACACATGCCTATTAGTTTCAAATTATAGGAAATCAACTTTAAATTTAAAAAATCCTGTAAGAAGCCAGAGAAACAAATATGTTAAGGAAGGAGAGAGAGAGAAAAAAAAAAAAAAACAACAAAAAGCAGAAAAAGAGTAGAAGACAAATATAGGAACAAAGAATAAGGGCAACAAATAGAAAACAATGACACATATATAATATTCCATCTACATCAATAATCACCTTAAATGATAATTAAATATACCAATTAAAGGAGATGTTAGAGTAGATCAAAAAACAAGACCCAGCAATACGTTATTTATAGGAAACTCACTTAATCTATAGGACTATATCTATAAAAGAAGTTGAGTCAACTATGACCAACTGTCAAAAACAGAAAGCACCAGACCCAGATGTTCAATGGCAGATTTCACCAAACATTTAGGGAAGATACACCAATTCTCTGTACTCTCTTTGGAAGTCCTAGCTAAAGACAAGAATATTGTCTTATGACAGTTAAAGGGAAGACAAAGTATACCAATTGGGAAGGAAAAAATAAATTGTCCTTGCTCATAGATGATATGATCACCTATGTAGAAAATATAAAAGAATTCGCCAAAAAGTCTGGAACTAATAAGTGACTACAGCAAGGTTGCAGGATACAAGGTTAATATACAAAAGTCAATCATTTGGATCACCTGGTTGGCTCAGTTGGAAGAGCATGCAACTCTGAATTTTGGGGTTCTAAGTGTCAGCCCCATGTTGGGGCTAAAAAAATAAACTGGAGAAAAAAGTATTAAAAAATGTCAATCATTTTCCTGTATGCCAGCAATAAAAAATGGAATTTGAAATTAAAAACAATACCATTTATATCAGCATCCAAAATAAGAGAAATACTTAGATATAAACCTAACTATATATGTGTGTTTTGCGTGTGTGTGTGTGTGTGTGTGTGTGAGAGAGAGAGAGAGAGAGAGAGAGATCTATATGAGAAAAACTATAAACTCTGATGAAAGAAAAAAAAACCTAAATAAATGGAGAGATAGTCTATGTTCAAAGGTAGGAAAACTTAGTATTTTCAAAATGTCAGTTGTTCCCAGCTTGATTTATAGATTCAATGAAATTCCAATAAAAAATCTTGGTAGGTTTTTTGTTGATATCAACAAAATGATTCTGAATTTTATATGGAGAGGCAAAAGATTCAGAAAAACCAAAATGATACTGAAGGAGAAAAAGTTGGAAGACTGACAGTACCCAATTTCAAGACCTACTATAATGCTATAGTAATCAAGGTGTGTTGTTACTGGCAAAAGAATACACAAATAGATGAATGGAACAGGATAGAAATCACCCCCCACCAAATGGTTCAGGCAGTTTGGAAAACAGTTTGGTGGCTTTCTAACAAAACTAAACATGCTCCTGATATTTACTTAAAGGAGTTGAAAACTTGTGCCCACACAAAAACTGAACACGATCTTTTTTTTTTTTTTTTTAATATATTTTTTTATTTTTTATAAACATATATTTTTATCCCCAGGGGTACAGGTCTGTGAATCACCAGGTTTACACACTTCACAGCACTCACCAAATCACATACCCTCCCCAATGTCCATAATCCCACCCCCTTCTCCCAAACCCCCTCCCCCCAGCAACCCTCAGTTTGTTTTGTGAGATTAAGAGTCACTTATGGTTTGTCTCCCTCCCAATCCCATCTTGTTTCATTTATTCTTCTTCTACCCACTTAAACCTCCATGTTGCATCACCACTTCCTCATATCAGGGAGATCATATGATAGTTGTCTTTCTCTGCTTGACTTATTTCGCTAAGCATGATACGCTCTAGTTCCATCCATGTTGTTGCAAATGGCAAGATTTGATTTCTTTTGATGGCTGCATAGTATTCCATTGTGTATATATACCACATCTTCTTGATCCATTCATCTGTTGATGGATATCTAGATTCTTTCCATAGTTTGGCTATTGTGGACATTGCTGCTATAAACATTCGGGTGCATGTGCCCCTTTGGATCACTACATTTGTATCTTTAGGGTAAATACCCAATAGTGCAATTGCTGGGTCATAGGGAAGTCCTATTTTCAACATTTTGAGGAACCTCCATGCTGTTTTCCAGAGTGGCTGCACCAGCTTGCATTCCCACCAACAGTGTAGGAGGGTTCCCCTTTCTCCGCATCCTCGCCAGCATCTGTCATTTCCTGACTTGTTGATTTTAGCCATTCGGACTGGTGTGAGGTGATATCTCATTGTCGTTTTGATTTGTATTTCCCTGATGCCGAGTGATATGGAGCACTTTTTCATGTGTCTGTTGGCCATCTGGATGTCTTCTTTGCAGAAATGTCTGTTCATGTCCTCTGCCCATTTCTTGATTGGATTATTTGTTCTTTGGGTGTTGAGTTTGCTAAGTTCTTTATAGATTCTGGACACTAGTCCTTTATCTGATATGTCGTTTGCAAATATCTTCTCCCATTCTGTCAGTTGTCTTTTGATTATGTTAACTGTTTCCTTTGCTGTGCAAAAGCTTTTGATCTTGATAAAATCCCAATAGTTCATTTTTTCCCTTGCTTCCCTTGCCTTTTGCGTTGTTCCTAGGAAGATGTTGCTGTGGCAGAGGTCGAAGAGGTTGCTGCCTGTGTTCTCCTCAAGGATTTTGATGGATTCCTTTCGTACATTGAGGTCCTTCATCCATTTTGAGTCTATTTTTGTGTGTGGTGTAAGGAAATGGTCCAATTTCATTTTTCTGCATGTGGCTGTCCAATTTTCCCAGCACCATTTATTGAAGAGGCTGTCTTTTTTCCATTGGAGATTCTTTCCTGCTTTGTCGAAGATTAGTTGACCATAGATTTGAGGGTCTATTTCTGGGCTCTCTATTCTCTTCCATTGATCTATGTGTCTGTTTTTGTGCCAGTACCATGCTGTCTTGATGACGACAGCTTTGTAATAGAGCTTGAAGTCCGGAATTGTGATGCCACCAACGTTGGCTTTCTTTTTCAATATCCCTTTGGTTATTCGAGGTCTTTTCTGGTTCCATATAAATTTTAGCATTATTTGTTCCATTTCTTTGAAAAAGATGGATGGTACTTTGATAGGAATTGCATTAAATGTGTAGATTGCTTTAGGTAGCATAGACATTTTCACAATATTTATTCTTCCAATCCAGGAGCATGGAACATTTTTCCATTTCTTTGTGTCTTCCTCAATTTCTTTCATGAGTACTTTATAGTTTTCTGAGTATAGATTCTGTGTCTCTTTGGTTAGGCTTATTCCTAGGTATCTTATGGTTTTGGGTGCAATTGTAAATGGGATTGACTCCTTAATATCTCTTTCTTCTGTCTTGCTGTTGGTGTAGAGAAATGCAACTGATTTCTGTGCATTGATTTTATATCCTGACACTTTACTGAATTCCTGTATAAGTTCTAGCAGTTTTGGAGTGGAGTCTTTTGGGTTTTCCACATATCGTATCATATCATCTGCGAAGAGTGATAATTTGACTTCTTCTTTGCCGATTTGGATGCCTTTAATTTCCTTTTGTTGTCTGATTGCTGAGGCTAGGACCTCTAGTACTATGTTGAATAGCAGTGGTGATAATGGACATCCCTGCCGTGTTCCTGACCTTAGCGGAAAAGCTTTCAGTTTTTCTCCATTGAGAATGATATTTGCGGTGGGTTTTTCATAGATGGCTTTGATGATATTGAGGTATGTGCCCTCTATCCCTACACTTTGAAGAGTTTTGATCAGGAAGGGGTGCTGTACTTTGTCAAATGCTTTTTCAGCATCTATTGAGAGTATCATATGGTTCTTGTTCTTTCTTTTATTGATGTGTTCTATCACATTGACTGATTTGCGGATGTTGAACCAACCTTGCAGCCCTGGAATAAATCCCACTTGGTCGTGGTGAATAATCTTTTTAATGTACTGTTGAATCCTATTGGCTAGTATTTTGTTGAGTATTTTCGCATCTGTGTTCATCAAGGATATCGGTCTATAGCTCTCTTTTTTGGTGGGATCCTTGTCTGGTTTTGGGATCAAGGTGATGCTGGCCTCATAAAATGAGTTTGGAAGTTTTCCTTCCATTTCTATTTTTTGGAACAGTTTCAGGAGAATAGGAATTAGTTCTTCTTTAAATGTTTGGTAGAATTCCCCCGGGAAGCCGTCTGGCCCTGGGCTTTTGTTTGTTTGGAGATTTTTAATGACTGTTTCAATCTCCTTACTGGTTATGGGTCTGTTCAGGCTTTCTATTTCTTCCTGGTTCAGTTGTGGTAGTTTATATGTTTCTAGGAATGCATCCATTTCTTCCAGATTGCCAAATTTATTGCCATAGAGTTGCTCATAGTATGTTCTTATAATAGTTTGTATTTCTTTGGTGTTAGTTGTGATCTCTCCTCTTTCATTCATGATTTTATTTATTTGGGTCCTTTCTCTTTTCTTTTTGATAAGTCGGGCCAGAGGTTTATCAATTTTATTAATTCTTTCAAAGAACCAGCTCCTAGTTTCGTTGATTTGTTCTATTGTTTTTTTGGTTTCTATTTCATTGATTTCTGCTCTGATCTTTATGATGCTTCTCCTGCTGGGCTTAGGGTTTCTTTCTTGTTCTTTCTCCAGCTCCTTTAGGTGTAGGGTTAGGTTGTATACCTGAGAGCTTTCTTGTTTCTTGAGAAAGGCTTGTACCGCTATATATTTCCTCTCAGGACTGCCTTTGTTGTGTCCCACAGATTTTGAACCGTTGTATTTTCATTATCATTTGTTTCCATGATTTTTTTCAATTCTTCTTTAATTTCCCGGTTGACCCATTCATTCTTTAGAAGGATACTGTTTAGTCTCCATGTATTTGGGTTCTTTCCAAACTTCCTTTTGTGGTTGAGTTCTAGCTTTAGAGCATTGTGGTCTGAAAATATGCAGGGAATGATCCCAATCTTTTGATACCGGTTGAGTCCTGATTTAGGACCGAGGATGTGATCTATTCTGGAGAACGTTCCATGTGCACTAGAGAAGAATGTGTATTCTGTTGCTTTGGGATGAAATATTCTGAATATATCTGTGATGTCCATCTGGTCCAGTGTGTCGTTTAAGGCCTTTATTTCCTTGCTGATCTTTTGCTTGGATGACCTGTCCATTTCAGTGAGGGGAGTGTTAAAGTCCCCTACTATTATTGTATTATTGTTGATGTGTTTCTTTGATTTTGTTATTAATTGGTTTATATAGTTGGCTGCTCCCACATTGGGGGCATAGATATTTAAAATTGTTAAATCTTCTTGTTGGACAGACCCTTTGAGTATGATATAGTGTCCTTCCTCATCTCTTATTATAGTCTTTGGCTTAAAATCTAATTGATCTGATATAAGGATTGCCACTCCTGCTTTCTTCTGATGTCCATTAGCATGGTAAATTCTTTTCCACCCCCTCACTTTAAATCTGGAGGTGTCTTCGGGCTTAAAATGAGTTTCTTGGAGGCAACATATAGATGGGTTTTGTTTTTTTATCCATTCTGATACCCTGTGTCTTTTGACAGGGGCATTTAGCCCATTCACATTCAGGGTAACTATTGAGAGATATGAATTTAGTGCCATTGTATTGCATGTAAGGTGACTGTTACTGTATATGGTCTCTGTTCCTTTCTGATGTACCACTTGTAGGCTCTCTCTTTGCTTAGAGGACCCCTTTCAATATTTCCTGTAGAGCTGGTTTGGTATTTGAAAATTCTTTCAGTTTTTGTTTGTCCTGGAAGCTTTTAATCTCTCCTTCTATTTTCAATGATAGCCTAGCTGGATATAGTATTCTTGGCTGCATGTTTTTCTCATTTAGTGCTCTGAAAATATCATGCCAGCTCTTTCTGGCCTGCCAGGTCTCTGTGGATAAGTCAGCTGCCAATCTAATATTTTTACCATTGTATGTTACAGACTTCTTTTCCTGGGCTGCTTTCAGGATTTTCTCTTTGTCACTGAGACTTGTAAATTTTACTATTAGGTGACGGGGTGTGGGCCTATTTTTATTGATTTTGAGGGGCGTTCTCTGAACCTTCTGAATTTTGATGCTCGTTCCCTTTGCCATATTGGGGAAATTCTCCCCAATAATTCTCTCCAGTATACCTTCTGCTCCCCTCTCTCTTTCTTCTTCTTCTGGAATCCCAATTATTCTAATGTTGTTTCGTCTTATGGTGTCCCTTATCTCTCGAATTCTCCCCTCGTGGTCCAGTAGCTGTTTGTCCCTCTTTTGCTCAGCTTCTTTATTCTCTGTCATTTGGTCTTCTATATCACTAATTCTTTCTTCTGCCTCATTTATCCTAGCAGTGAGAGCCTCCATTTTTGATTGCACCTCATTAATAGCTTTTTTTTAAAATAAGATTATTTATTTATTTATTCGACAGACAGAGATCACAAGTAGGCAGAGAGGCAGGCAGAGAGAGAGAGAGGAGGAAGCAGGCTCCCTGCTGAGCAGAGAGCCCGACGCGGGACTCGATCCCAGGACCCTGAGATCATGACCCGAGCCGAAGTTAGCGGCTTAACCCACTGAGCCACCCAGGCGCCCCAATAGCTTTTTTGATTTCAACTTGGTTAGATTTTAGTTCTTTTATTTCTCCAGAAAGGGCTTTTATATCTCTCGAGAGGGTTTCTCTAATATCTTCCATGCCTTTTTCGAGCCCGGCTAGAACCTTGAGAATTGTCATTCTGAACTCTAGATCTGACATATTACCGATGTCTGTATTGATTAGGTCCCTAGCCTTCGGTACTGCCTCTTGTTCTTTTTTTTGCGTTGAATTTTTACGTCTTGTCATTTTGTCCAGATAAGAGTAAATGAAGGGGCAAGTAAAATACTAAAAGGGTGGCAACAACCCCAGGGAAATATGCTTTAACCAAATTAGAAGAGATCCAAAATCGTGAGTGGGGAGAAAGGGGATAAAAAGAGGTTCAAAAAGGAAGAAAGAAAAAAAAAGCAAAAAGAAAAGAAAAAAAAAAAAGAAAAGAAAAGAAAAAAAATTTTTAAAAAAGAAAACACCTAAGAAAAATGTAAAAAAGAAAAAATATATATATTAGATAAACTAGTAAAAAATCGTTTAAAAAGAAAAAGGTAACAGTTAAAAAAAAAAAAATTACCCGAAGGCGAGAAAAAAAAAAAATGAAAAAGAAAAAATTAAATTAACTGCAAGACTAAAAAAAATCACAGGAAAAAAAGCCATGAGTTCCGTGCTTGGCTTTCTCCTCCTCTGGAATTCTGCTGCTCTCCTTGGTATTGAAACCGCACTCCTTGGTAGGTGAACTTGGTCTCGGCTGGATTTCTTGTTGATCTTCTGGGGGAGGGGCCTGTTGTAGTGATTCTCAAGTGTCTTTGCCCCAGGCGGAATTACACCGCCCTTACCCGGGGCCGGGGTGAGTAATCAGCTCGGGTTTGCTTTCAGGAGCTTTTGTTCCCTGAGCGCTTTCCGTAGAGTTCCGGAGGACGGGAATACAAATGGCGGCCTCCTGGTCTCCGGCCCGGAGGAGCCGAGAGCCCAGGGCCCCACTCCTCAGTGCGCCCTCAGAGAACAGCGCCCAGTTACTCCCGTCTGCCTGACCTCCGGCCGCGCTCCGAGCTCACCGAGCCTGCGACCGGTTCAAGGTAACACGGAGCTGTGAGCTTACTGTCGGCTCTGTCTCTGTAGCCGGCTTTCCCGTTCCAATACCCGCAAGGTCTGCGACACTCAGACACCCCCGATCCTTCTGTGACCCTGCGGGACCTGAGGCCACGCTGACCCCACGTGGCCTTCGCCCCGGTTTAGCCTCTGGAGCGATGTCCCTCAGCGGAACAGACTTTTAAAAGTCCTGATTTTGTGCGCGGTTGCTCCGCCGCTTGCCGGGAGCCGGCCCCTCCCCCCGGGGTCTATCTTCCCGTCTCTTTGGATTCACTTCTCCGCCGGTCCTACCTTTCAGAAAGTGGTTGTTTTTCTGTTTCCAGAATTGCTGTTCTTCTTCTCTTCGATCTGCCGATGGATTTTAAGGTGTTTGCAATCTTTAGATAAGCTATCTAGCTGATCTCCGGCTAGCTGAAGCAGTCTCAGCTTGCTACTTCTCCGCCATCTTGACTCCTCCCCGTCGAACAGGATTTTTATAGCAACTTTATATGTATTTGCCAAAACTTAGAAGCAGCCAAGTTGTCCTTTAGTAGGTGAGTGGATAAATAAACTGTTACATTTAGGCAGTTGAATATTATTCAGCACTAAAAATAAAGGAACTATCAAGCCATGAAAAGAATGGGGGAGGGCCTTAAATACATATTACTAAGTGAAAGAAGTCAATATGAAAAGGCTATATATATGGTATGATTCTGACTATGTGGCCTTCTAGAAAAATCAAAACTATGGACATAGTAAAAAGTTCAGTGGCTGCCAGGGGTTGGGGTGATGGCAGTGGTGAGGAAGTGATGAATAAGTGGAACACAGGATTTTTAAGGCACTGAAAATACTCTGCATAGTATTATAATGATGGATACATGTCATTATACATTTGCCCAGTCCCATAGAAAGAACAACACCAGGAGTGAACCATAATGTAAACTGTGGACTTTGGATGATTGGGATGAGTCAGTGTAGGTTTATCAGTTGTAACAATGTAACACTGTGGTCAGGGATGTTGATAGTGGAGGAGTTTATGCTTGTGTAGGGACAGGGTGCATTTAGGAAATCTCTGAATCTTCCCTTTAATTTTGCTATGAACCTAAAACTGCTCTATGAGAGAGAGAGAGAGAGAGAGAGAGAGAGAAGAAGAAAGGAAGGTTAAAAAAAATCCAGAATGTGATTTTCAGCCTAGATTCTCCCGCCCACCTTGGACCTCTCATAATACATGGCCATAGATTTAATATTTATAATGGATACCAAAACTCTATGTGTAAATCTATTTCCCCATTTCACACTTCTTGAGTGAAACACTGAGGTTTTCTGTGTATCCATAAGAAGAGCATCTATGTTTATTTTGTGCATCATTGTATCCTCAAGGCCTGTATGTATCTATACTTAATAGGCCCACAAATATTCATTGATTGAGTATATAGAACATAATGTGATTGCCAAAGCTTTTGATTTATAGACATTTTCTCTGTGAGTGTATAACTTAATTTGTGGATGGTAGTTGAATTTTGAATGAATGTTTGGAAGCAAAAACTCAAGTGCTTATAGGTTATTAAAATGAAAATAAAATGCATTAAAATTTTTTCATATGAGCCTGAAGGCAACACATATAAAACAGCAATGAAATAATGATTGAAAAACACTAATTACTGACAATTGTTTACTTGTAGACACCTTATATGACATTTCTAGATGGAAGCTATTAAGTTGAATTACTCTAGAAAAATAATGTATATAGGCATTTGTAGTTTATCATTATAATATGGTGATATGCCCCCCTTTTTTACTAGAATCCCACAGTGCCTAACAGTCATGAATAAATTTATAGACTTGTTTTTCATATTGAAGGAAAATGACTATGAGCATTAAATGTCCTCTTCTTTTAGTTTCCTTACGCCAGGCATATAAAACAAAAGACCTATTGGATAATGAGAGTAAATTACTCCATGGAGGAGCAGAACTAGATGACTATTATCAATTTTTAGGTCAATAAACAAACAAAAAAATCATATTACTGACCAATATTGGGACAAAAATAATTTTAGTTTTAGTTTTGAACTTCACTTACCAAATAAGTATAATTTTTGAATTCCAGAAAATGTTGGCAGGAGAAGAAATGAGTATGGTATTTGCAGGCATGTAAACATGTAGACCGGATTACTGATCATAAACAATTGCAAGAATTACAGCACTATTTATTTATTAGAGTGCAGTGAGATTTAGTTCACTGAAAAGAAAACAGAAAGACATTTTAGCTAATTTGTAATGCTTCTTAAGAGCACAAACCTAGTAAAATATTGTGTTAGGAAAGAAATGCTTAGAAAGCAAAGTACATGGAGAAATATTGAATAACCAGACTTGCTAAGGATTAAAAAAAATAAGGCTTCAGGAATTAGGGGGATTAATTTTGCTTTTCCTTCTGTTAATGGATAGTGAGGAGAACAGAGGCTCATGTTTGCATATGCAAGACTATTTGCTTGGGCTACCTCATTTTTTATCCTCCCATCAGTCCTATTGGCCTGCTTTATCTCATTTACTTTCATATAGGAAAAACGAAGTTCCAAGAGGCTGGTTGAATAAGTGATTTTAAAGTTATACTACTAGTTTATAGGAACAGATGTTTGAATCCAAATCTACATACTGCAAGGTCTATTTTCTTTCTACTATACCATACCTCTTCTCTGGTAAGAATCTATTTCCAGCTATGCCTGTCAGGGTAGTACATGAAAAGCGTCAGTAATTTTTTTTTTAAGGATTTTATTTATTTATTTGTCAGAGAGAGAGGAGCTAGCGCAAGCACAGGCAGACAGAGTGGCAGGCAGAGGCAGAGGAAGAAGCAGTCTCCCTGCCAAGCAAGGAGCCCAATGTGGGACTCGATCCCAGGACCCTGGGATCATGACCTGAGCTGAAGGCAGCTGCTTAACCAACTGAGCCACCCAGGCATCCCAAGTGTCAGTAATTTTGAGTCCCAAAGCCATTTGCAAAATGAACTGGCTTTACAAAACTGCAAACCTGGTGGGAGTGGCTCAATATTGCCTTTACTGTAACTTGCTCTTTTCATTGCCTTTGGACTATTTTTATTCCTATTTTAACAGATGAAGAAATGAGTATTGCATTAAGTAAATTACCTGTGGTTACATAGACGCAAATTGCTGAAATGGGATTTGAAACCAGGCAGGGTAACTCCAGAGTGCATATGCTTAACCACTGTGCAAAAATGTCAGGCCTCATGGAGGAGGAAATATAATCCTTCCTTGTTGCTACAGGTTTCATTATCTTCTGGTGATTTATACTCTTTGTGGAGAAGTAGCTAGGGATAAATGTATGAGTAGCAGAGGAGGACAGAGGGGAGGGAACTCAAATTATTTATTATATAGTTATCTTTAATTATTGATTATTTTATGGTTTATATCTGCTCTTGGTATATGTTGTGGGAAACAGGAACACAAAAGGTATATTTGGACAGTGATAAATAGGGATATAAGGTATAAGGTTTATAGCATAAGGTATATAAGCTGATAGTAAGAGATAAGACTGAAATTGTTAAGGACAGATCAAGAAAGGAAGGCAACACAAGATTGAATTTTACATGGTACTTGGAGAGGTACATTTTTTTTCAAGGATTATTTATTTATTTTAGAGAGAGAGAAGGAGCTTACACATGTGTGGGTAGGGCCAAAGGAAAGAGAGAGAGAAAGAGAATCTCCAAGCAGACTCCCTACTGAATGGGGAGCCATTCAGGACCCTGAGATCGTGACCTGAGCTGAAATTAAGAGTTGGATGCTCAACTGACTGAGCCACCCAGGAACTCCAGAGAGGAGCATTTATGATAGACACAATCATTATGATAGATAGAAGTTACCTTTAAGAGATTAATCTGGTGTAGGTGGTATATGGTGTGCGTTGGAAAGAAAAGACATTGAAATTAGGAAGTCCAACTGGAAGGCTATTTGAAAAATAATATAGACTACATGTATCTCTGAGGAGAATATTGTTAAAACACATGCATCTCCTGTATTAGTTAGACTGCCATAAGAAAATACCATAGATTGGGTGGCTTAAACAACAGAAATTTATTTTCTCACAGTTCTGAAGGCTGGAAATCCAAGATTAAGGTGCCTACATGGTTCAGTTACCTAACTTACCTAAGCTTATAGCCTTCTCTCTCTCTCTCTGTCATCACATGACAGAGAGCGTGAGAAAGAACACTCAGATTGTCTGTTTTTATGAGGGTATTAGTGTCCTCATGAAGGTACCACCCTTATGATCTCATCCAAAACTATTTACCTCCCAAAGGCCCCATCTTAAATGCCATTACATCGGTGTTTAGGGTTTTAACATTTGAGGGAACATAAATATTCAGTCCATAACATTCCAGACCTTCATGGCTTAACACAATAGAATTTAGTGAGGCCCAACACAGGCATTCGTCGACAGATTTTCATATGTTTCATATTCCAGGATATTTCTGTGTGTGATTCTGTCCTTTTTTATAGCACCTTGGAGAAATATGCATTTATCTGGCGTATGGGTAAAGAGAATGAGGATCATACATGGGGAATTTTATAGGACGTGCCTGGAAGAGGCTTATATTACTTATGTCACAATTCTTATACAGTAACTCTTTCATATATTAATAGCTAATTCCAAGGGAAACAGACTGGATAATGTACATTAGCTGTGTCAGTCAAGATGGGTTAAGTTTTGCTATTGTAAAAAGCAATACCAAAAACTTAATTAACTTCACTAACAAAAGTTTATTTTTCACTCATAGATCATTTCCAAAACAGGTCAGTGAGGAAGCTCTGCTTTTCAAAGTCACTCTGCACCCTAAACTAATGAGTACATTATTTCTTAGGCTACTCTTCTGATCACTAAAAATTTGACTCATCCCCCTTCTCTCAAGCATAAGTGGTCACCTCCTAATTTGTATCTAGATACAGAATTAACCTCAAACTTGAGATTGATTTCTGGGTGATACATAACAGTTTCTACATCAGAGAATACTCTGTGGTAATTTCTAAATTAAGTCTGGATATACCTCATCTTTTTTAAAAATAATTTTTAAATTTTTTTTATAAACATATAATGTATTATTAGCCCCAGGGGTACAAGTCTGTGAATCGCCAGGTTTACACACTTCACAGCACTCACCATTGCACATACCCTCCCCAATGTTCACCCTTTTCATCACCCTCTCCATATCCCCCTCCCCCAAGCCCCTCAGTTCGTTTTGTGACATTAAGAGTCTCTTATGGTTTGTCTCCCTCCTGATTCCATCTTGTTCCATTTATTCTTTTCCTACCCCTCAAACCCCACATGTTGCATCTCCACTTCCTCATATCAGGTAGATCATATGATAGTTGTCTTTCTCCAATTGATTTATTTTGCTAAGAATAATACCCTCTGGTTCTATCCACGTCATCACAAATGGCAAGATTTCATTTCTTTTGATGGCTGCATAGTATTCCATTATATATATATACCACATCTTCTTTGGATACAGCTCATCTTGATTCAGAGAAATTTGAAGGGGGCACCTGAATGGCTCAGTTGAAAGAGGATGTGACTTTTGATCTTGAGACCTTGAGTTTGAGCTCCGTATTGGGTGTAGAGATTACTAAAATAAATAAATAAATAAAACTTACAAAAAACTTATAAAAAATTTTTATAAAACTTATAAAAAATAGATTTGAGAACTACAAGACAAACTATATATAACCCACATACTCAATATATAGTGGTGGACGAGGCACAAATTAACCAAAATAAACATTCCCATTCAGAGGAAGAGTGGGAACACACGTAGTCTCTGGTCCATTAACATACTGAAATCTCTCTATGTTATGAGTATCCCCAAACCTAAGGATAAAGAATGTTCCTCGATTGGGTCAGTTCTCCTTTCCGGGAGGTGCTACACTGCCCATTATTCTCTATGACTCCCAAGCCTTACTTTTTGAAGATTCTTCACATCCATTATTCCTCTTAGTCTCACCTAAAGTGAACATTGTAGAATATGTCTTCCTTGGAGACTGAGTAGTTTTTGTTCAATCTGCTTCTTGTCCAAGGAAGGCTGGAGACCAAGGGTCATGTTAAGTCTTAAATGGTCATAGACATTTCTAGCTTAGACTTGTGTTTTTTTTTTTTTAAAGAAAAAGGTTCTTGTAAACTTAGTCCAATTCATTACTTTTATGTACCAATGGCACAACCATAGTTCTTTTCTAGACATATGTAGGTTTACTATGTCTATTTACTATGTCTTTTTTTTTTTTTTTCATCCCCATCTGCTCTCTGTCTTTCTGTTTCTCTCACTTTCATCATATTCTCTTGGTATCTCAGCTCGCCTGGAGTGCCTTGGATTTATCAGACTCCAGTGTCAGAACACACAGTTGATTTATTTTCCCTGGGTCATTTTGACCGATTGAAAACATATGATGGCTATCAGCTCAATTTATTCACAAACCTTAAGTCTGATCTCTACTAGAAGGCTGAGTTTTACTTGGTCTTTCTTGCTCAAAGATCTCTGTTTTATCTTTAACTCTTTGGTCTTGAGGAGTTACCTCTTCCAATGCCATAAATCACCAAATTCAGGCTTATTACCTGCTTTTTACCAGCCAGTTCTTTTTAGGACCTTCTCATTTTCTTGTAATGCTTCATGTAATGTAGGCAACACCAATTAAAACACGTTACTAAACTTCTCTTTCTAACCTTTCCCTTACGGCCTCAAGTCCATTAGTTATATAATCTTCCAACTAAGTTATTGCAGGCAGATCTATCAAATTCTTTGCCATGGCAGTAGTATTGGAAAATCATATTTTCACCCCCTGAAAAGAGTTTCCTCACAGTTTCCTGTTGTCTGAATACAATGCCACATTTGGTTTTGTTGACGGGTAAGTACTAATTTAGCATTTTTTTCAGAATAGGCCAGATATAGAATAAAAATCTCCTAAATCTCAGTGGCTTATTAAACCAAATTTATTTTCCCTTCAGTCTACATTCCTGGTGTGGCTTTGACAAGAGGTTCTGTTCATAACAGACACTACGGAATCAAGGCTAGTAGAGTTTTCATCTAAAAATCACTTTCTTCCAAAAATCGTAGGATGACTAAGCCATTCTGGTTTGTCTAGATCTTTCCCAGATTTAGCTCTGAAAACCCAGCTTCTTAAGAACTCCCATTAATCCCTGTTAAGCCAGATCAATTTGCCTGAGACTGTTCTGATCTTAAATCTGGAAATCCTATGCCCCAGGAATGCCCTCAGTTCTGGGAAAATTGGGGTGGTTGGTGACCCCATGCAATCATTGCAGCACTGGGAAGGAAATGTTGCTGTTAAGGCATCAGCTCAATAACCACACCTGTCACCTTTCCTTCCTCTCATTGGCCAATGCAAGCCAGATGTCATTGTCTAAAATCAAATGGGCAGAGAAGAACAATGTAACATGTGCATGTAAGGCAGAAATACTTAGTGAACAGCACATAGAACTACCACACCAGCTCTGTTAGTAAGAAGACAAAATGTTTTGATAAGCAGCTGGTTAGACCACAGCATAAAAAAGAAATTGTGGTAGCTTATGTCACTAAAACTTATGAAAAGTTGCACAAATAAAAGCAATATAGAAGTGATAAAAACGGATGTTTAGAGAGTGATTCAGAAAATAAATCAGATCTAGAAGATAATAAGATCTGCTTTAGAACTAGAAATTTGATCTTGGTTTTAGCTATTATATGTACATGTGCATATGATGGTGGATATAATACATGTAGAATTTTAAGATTAGTTACACTCTGAGGGTGAAATTTTGGAGAAATTACAGGCAAAGAATACAAATCAGCCCCCTGTACAGATTACTCTTTCTGAGTTCAACAAATGTGAAAATGAACTTTAAGTATTTCCAATCTATTAATTAGAGCTTGGGTTCAGAATAGTAGACAATCATTTATTCATGTATTAGTTTATTCAACAAATATTTATTGAGGGATGAACAGTGTTAGGGACTAAGAATGTAGACATATAACTTCCTTCTTACTGGGGGAGATAGGTAAACAGGTATGTATGTTATAGATTGTGATAATTATTGTGGGAAATAAACAGGATGATAAGATGGAGAACTAAAAGGGCCAAGAAGAGGTAAGAAGCATTTTGAATCAGGATATAAAGAAAGTTCTCTGTGAGGAAGGATATCATATAACTGAAACCTGAAGGGTAGGCAAGAGTTGGCCAACGGAAGAGCTGCTGGAATAGCTCTATAGCCACAAGTGTTAATAAGTGCAAAGGCATGAGCCTTGAAAGAAGAGCCACATTAAGCCTATATGGCTAGAGTGTGGTCGTTGGAAAACTGGTACCAACTGGTACCAACTGGGAGAGGAGGTAGGAGCCAGGCTAGAGTAAGAAGACTAGACTTTATTCTGACAACAGAAAGATTTTTATTCAGTAAGTGATGTGATCTGGTGCTTTTTTGTTTTTTGTTTTGTTTTACAAAGAGCAGTCTGATTTCTGTTTGAATAATGACTGGAAGAGGCAAGAGTAAAGGCAAGGAGCTTATTGGGAGCCACTTTTAATAATCTTGATGAGATAAAATTATCTTTGGATTCAGGTGGTGGCAATGGGGATTGAGAGAAGAGGATGGATTTTAGATATAATGTGGAATGAGTAGCAAAAGGACTTGATGGATGTAAGGAGGGAAAGAAAGAGAAGGATTAAGACTGACTCCTTAGTTTCCAGCTAGAGCAACTGAACAAGAAGATGTACCCTTTACCAACCTATGAATTAATTAGAAAGAAACAAGATCTGTGGGAAAAATCAAAAAAATTTCTGATTGGATTGAGAATTTGATATATTTGTTGGATATCCAAGTGGGTTAGTAAGCATTTGGGTATGTGGGTCTGGAGACCTGGAGAGAAGGCGTTTATGAAATGTCAGCATATTAATGGTATATAAAGGTAGGGTAGTGGTTAAGAATGTGTAGGGAGAGCATGCAGATGCAGAAGAGAAAAGATCCTGGACAGATCTGGAAGGACTCCAACACTTAGAGATTTTATAGAGAAAGAGGAACAGGAAAGGAGACCAAGAAGATGAGCTCAGATAGTCTAGTGTAATAGGCAGCAAATGAAGAGACTGTTTCAAGAAGGCAGTATGGTGGTGAATTGTGTTATTGCTGCTGAAAAGTTCAATAAGAAAAGGACAGAAAATAGCCACTACATTTGGTAACATGCAGATTGCCACATGAGCAATCTCTATGGAATAGATTGAAAAATGAGTGGAAAATGAGGAAATGGAGACAGTCAGTATAGATAAAGATCTCAAGACATAAATTAATCATATTAAATATAAACAGCTGTATCATAATTAAGTGGCAACTTAATATACTAAATGGAAAATTTACCAGTTCGTAATTATATTACTTATCTCTAGATGGAAATTAACAGAAGGTGATAGTGAGCATAGAACCTACAAAGAGGAGACCACAGTCCAGAAATCGAGTAGTTAATCCAACAGGCTCAAAGGGAGAGTGACTGTGAACTGGAGGGAAGAACTGTTTCATGATAACAGAGCTGACTCAATGAAGAGTAATGAGAATTATTCAGACTTCATTATTGTGTAACCAAAAATCTTCTCAAGACTATGTTTCTTCACTTTTTCTTACCTTCTCACTAATAATTCATTGTCTCCAAATAACCAGAAGGGAAAGAGAAACAGAGAGGAGTTTTGATGGAAGGCTACAGATGGCAGGATTTATTTTGGAGATAAGAGGTTTTTGTTTCCTTCCTAAGAGTCAAGTAGAGAATACAGTATGTAATTGGACACAGCAAAAATATGTAGTAAGTAACCAAGTGTGGAACTTCTCTATAATAGTGTTATTAGACAGTTCAGACTGCCATAAGAGAGTATCGCAGACTGGGTGATTGAAACAGAGAAATTTATTTTCTCACAGTTCTGGAGGCTAGAAATCCAAGATGAAGGTGCTGGTAAATTCAGTTTCTGGTGAGAATTCTTTTCCTGATTTGCAGATGGCCAGTGTCTCCCTTTGTCATTACATGACCTTTTTCTGTGCATGTATTTTTAGAGAGATCTGTGATGTGTCCTCCTCTTCTTACAAGGGCACAAATCCTGTCAGATCAGGACCCCACCCTTATGATCTTATTGAACCTTAATTACCTCCTGAAAGGCCCAATCTCCAACTGTAGTCACTGCAGGGGTTCAAGATTCAAAATGCGAATTTGGTGAGGGGGGGCATGATTCAGTCCCTAACAGATGGTTTTACTCTTCTTTTCTTCTTCTTCTTTTTTTAATTTTTAATTTTTTTAAAGGTTTTATTTATTTATTTGTCATAGAGCACAAGCAGGCAGAGTGACAGGCAGAGGCAGAGAGAGAAGCAGGCTCCCCGCTGGACAAGGAGCCAGATGCAGGACTCAATCCCTGGCCCTGGGATCATATCAGGATGTTTTCCCTCTTAGAATAGCCATATGCAATTAAAGATAAAAAAAATTTTTTTTAAAAGATTTTATTTATTTATTTGACAAAGAGAGAGAGTGATCACAGGTAAGCAGAGAGGCAGGCAAGAGAGAGGAGGGGTGGAGCAGGCTCCCTGCCGAGCAGATAGCCTGATGCGGGACTCGATCCCAGGACCCTGAGATCATGACCCGAGCTGAAGGCAGCGGCTTAACCCACTGAGCCACCCAGGATTTTTAAAGGATTTTATTTATTTATTTGACAGACAGAAATCACAAGTAGGCAAAGAGGCAGGCAGAGAGAGAGGGGGAGGCAGGCTCCCCACCAAGCAGAGATCCTGATGTGGGGCTTGATCCCAGGAGGCTGGGATCATGACCTGAGCCAAAGGCAGAGGCTTTAACCCACTGAGGCACCCAGGCACCCCTAGGGAGCAAAATTTTTATGTGATTATCTATTTAAATTCTTAATAGTTATTATTGATGCAAAACATTACTCATATAAGTATATTAAAAAATTAAAACAAATTCTTTAGACTAATTTTACAAGAGTTGCAATCAGTTTTTTAAATGTTTACATGTTAAATGTGGTGCTTTTTTGAAATAGTGAAACAAGATTTCAGATCCAACTAAACTTTTTCAGACTAAGCATTTAAATGTATATGCATTGTTAGAAGAATCTTCCTGTAGATAGCTTGGTGGCTGCTGAAAGGGCAGATGAACTATAAGTATTATTTATGATAAATGGATTTTGGCATGTAGTCCCCAACTGTGACTGCCAGATGCCCTGTCGGACCTCACCTCGGTGTTCTTGAGAATGGGATATATTACTTGGATGCCTGGAACACAAACTCCTTCAACAGCTTCCTGGTTCATTTGTGGAAAATGGGCAGTGATTGACTGCTGAACCAGATTTTGAGGATGCCTAGGTGATAGAACACATCCTTTTTCGTATCATCATTGTATGATAGAACAGGACACACCAAAGGATACTCATCATTTTTTGAACGCTGCACTTGGGCTGCCCCCTGAGGAGCCCCAGAGGAAGTTGGTTTGTGTAAGAGGTTAGTAGGTGGGACTGTGGTAGATCCAGGCACCACTGTGCCTCTCTAAAGGTTAAAGAGAGCATTATTTCAGGGAATTCTGCTTGAGTTTTGGAAAGAAGCAAGTATAATCAGAAGAAGAGTGATAGTCTTAAGGAACTAGGATAAATTTTAATAAGGAAAAAGAATAGGTTCATTTATTCAGAGCTTAAATTCTAAGAATTCTGTTTTTATTTTTTTCTGAAAATTCTTCATTTCCCTCCCCTCCTTTTTGTCCGACATACAAAAAACCCAAATTCCATATTTGTTTAGACCAATGGATCATCCATCTGTATCTGTTTTTGTATGCTGACACCAAGGAATATTTTATGAGGGACCATAATTCTCTTCAAGCAAGTAATAAAACCAAACTTGCTAACTTTTCTTTATACTCTAAGTAAGTTGTCTTGGGGTGCCTGGATGGCTCAGTCAGTTGAATGACCAACTCTTGATTTTGGCTCAGGTCGTGATCTCAGGGTCATGTTTGAGCCCAATGATGAGTTCCACATTCAGCATGTAGTCTTGAGATTCTCTCTCTCCCTCTCCCTTTGCCCTTCTCTCAGCCACCCAGGCACCCTGACCACTGTAATATTTTTTTTAAAAAATTTATTTCCAGAGGGAACTGGGTGGCTCAGTGGGTTAATCCTCTGTCTTCGGCTCAGGTCATGATCTCAGGGTCCTGGGATCAAGTCCCACATCAGGGTCTCTGCTCAGCAGGGAACCTGTTTCCACTCCCCTACCCCCCATAGCCTGGCTCTCTGCCTACTTGTTATCTCTCTCTCTCTCTCTCTGGGTCAAATAAATAAATAAAATCTTAAAAAAAAATTATCTCCAGTATAGTTAACATGCAGTGTTATATTAGTTTCAGGTGTATAATATAGTGATTTATCAGTTTCATACATTACTCAGTTCTATCCTGATAAGTGTACTCTTAATACCCTTCACCTATTTCACCCATCCTCCCACTTCCCCTCCAGGAACCTGTTTTGTTTTCTTTAGTTAAGAGACTGTTTTTTTAAAAATTAATTATTTTTATTTACATATAATATATTATTTGCCTCAGGGGTACAGGTCTGTGAATCATCAGGTTTACACACTTCACAGCACTCACCACAGCACATACCCTCCCAAATGTCCATAACCCAGCCACCCTCTTCACACCCCACCCCCAGAAACCCTCAGCTTCTTTCGTGAGATTAAGAGTCTCTCATGCTTTGTCTCCCTCCCGATACCATCTTGTTTCATTTTATCCTTCCATACCCCCTATACCCCCCATGTTGCCTCTCAAATTCCTCATATCAGGGAGGTCATATGAAAATTGACTTTCTCTGATTGACTTATTACACTCAGCCCAATACCTTCTAGTTCCATCCACATCATTGCAAATGGCATGATTTCATTTTTTGATGGCTGCATAGTATTCCATTGTATGTATATACCACATCTTCTTTATCCATTCATCTATTGATGGACATCTAGGTTCTTTCCATCATTTGGCTAATGTGGACATTGCTGCTATAGACATTTGGGTGCATGTGTCCCTTTGGATCACTACATTTGTAATTTTAGGGTAAATACCCAGTAGTGTGATTGCTAGGTCATAGGATAGCTCTATTTTCAACTTTCTGAGGAACCTCCATGCTGTTTTCCAGGGTGGCTGCATCAGCTTTTATTCCCACCAACAGTAGGAGGGTTCCCCTTTCTCTGCACTCTCTCCAACATCTCTCATTTCCTGACTTGCTAATTTTAGCCATTCTGACTGGTGTGAGGTGATATCTCATTGTGGTTTTGATTTGTATTTCCCCTGATGTCAAGTGATGTTGAGAACTTTTTCATGTGTCTATTGGCCATATGGATGTCTTCTTTGCAGAAATGTCTGTTCATGTCTTCTGCCCATTTCTTGATTGGGTTATTTGTTCTTTGGGTGCTGAGTTTGATAAGTTCTTTCTAGATTTTGGATACTAGCCCTCTATCTACTATGTCATTTGTGAATATCTTCTCCCATTCTGTCAGTCATCTTTTGGTTTTGTTGACTGTTTCCTTTGCTGTGCAAAAGCTTTTGATCTTGATGAAGCCTCAATAGTTCATTTTTGCCCTTGCTTCCTTGCCTTTGGTGATATTTATAGGAAGAAGTTGCTGTGGCTGAGGTGAGGTCGAAGAAGTTGCTGCCTGTGTTCTACTCAAGGATTTTGATGGATTCCTGTCTCACATTAAGGTCTTTCATCTATTTTGAGCCTATTTTTGTGTGTGATGTAAGGAAATGGTCCAGTTTCATTCTACTGCTTGTGGCTATCCAATTTTCCCAACACCATGTGTTGAAGAGACTGTCTTTTTTCCACTGGACATTCTTTACTGCTTTGTTGAAGATTAGTTGACCATAGAGTTGAGGGTCCATTTCTGGGCTCTCTATTCTGTTCTATTGATCTATGTGTCCATTTTTGTGCCAGTACCATTCTGTCTTTATGATGACAGCTTTGTAATAGAGCTTGAAGTCTGGAATTGTGATGCCACCTACTTTGGCTTTCTTTTTCAACCTTTCTCTGACTATTCGGGGTCTTTTCTGGTTCCAAATAAATTTTAGGATTATTTGTTCCAATTCTTTGAAAAAAACCTGATGGTATTTTGATAGGGATTACATTAAATGTGTAGATTGCTTTAGGTAGCATAGACATTTTCACAATATTTGTTCTTCTAATTCATGAGCATGGAATGTCTTTCCATTTCTTTGTGTCTTCCTCCATTTCTTTCATGAGTACTTTATAATTTTCTGATTACAGATTCTTTGCCTCTTTGGTTAGGTTTATTCCTAGATATCTTATGGATTTGGGTGCAGCTGTAAAATGGGATTGACTTTTTAATTTCTCTTTTTTCTGTTATTGTTGTTATATAGAAATGCAATAGACTTCTGTGCATTGATTTTATATCTTGACATTTTACTAAATTCCTGTATAAGTTCTAGCAATTTTGGAGTGGAGTCTTTTGGGTTTTCCCAATGTGGGTTTTCCAAATAAAGTATCATATCATCTGCGAAGAGTGAGAGTTTGGCTTTTTGCTGATTAAGTTTCTTTTTTGTTGTCTGATTGCTGGTCTAGGACTTCTAGTAATATGTTGAGTAGCAGTGGTGATAGTGGACAGCCCTGCCATGTTTTTGACTTTAGGAGAAAAGCTCTCAGTTTTTTTCCATTGAGAATGATATTCACTGTGGGTTTTTCATAGATGACTTAGATGATATTGAGGTATGTACCCTCTATCCGTACACTGTGAAGCGTTTTGATCAAGAAATGATGCTGTATTTTGTCAAATGCTTTCTCAGCATCTATTGAGAGTATCATGTGATTCTTGTTCTTTCTTTTATTAATGTGTTGTATCACTTTGAATGATTTTTAGGTGGTGAACCAACCTTGCAGCCCAGGAATAAATCCCATTTCGTTGTGGTGAATAATCCTTTTAATGTCCTGGTGGATCCTATTGGCTAGTATTTTGGTGAGAATTATTGCATCCATGTTCACCAAGGATATTAGTCTGTAATTCTCCTTTTTGATGGGAACCTTGTCTGGTTTTGGGATCAAGGTAATGCTGGCTTTATAAAATGGGTTTGGAAGATTTCTTTCCATTTCTATTTTTTGGAACAGTTTCAGGAGAACAGGTATTAATGCTTCTTTAAATGTTTGGTAGAATTCCCCTGGGAAGCTGTCTGGCCCTGGGCTCTTGTTTTTTGGGAGATTTTTGATGACTGCTTCAATCTACTTACTGGTTAGGGGTCTGTTCAGGTTTCGTAGTTTATATGTCTCTAGGAATGCATCCTTTCTTCTAGATTGTCAAATTTGCTGGTGTATAGTTGTTCATAATGTGTTCTTACTGTTGTTTGTATTTCTTTGGTGTTGGTTGTGATTCCTCCTCTTTCATTCATGTTTTATCAATTTGGGTCCTTTCTCTTTTCTTTTTGATAAGTCTGGCCAGGGGTTTATCAATTTTATTAATTCAGAACCAGCTCTACTTTCAAGGATCTGTTGTACTGTTCTTTTGGTTTCTCTTTTATTGATTTCTTCTCTTTATTATTTCTCTTCTCCTACAGGGTTTAGGCTTTCTTTGCTGTTCTTTCTTCAGCTCCTTTAGGTGTAGAGTTAGGTTGTGTACTTGAAACCTTTCTTGTTTCTTGAGAAAGTTTTGTATTGCTACATACTTTCCTCTCAGGACCACCTTTGTTCTGTCCCAAAGATGTTGAACAGTTGTGTTTTCATTTTCATTTGTTTCCATGAATTTTTTCAATTCTTCTTTAATTTCCTGGTTGACCCATTCATTCTTTAGTAGGATGCTCTTTAACCTCCATGTATTTGAGTTCTTTCCAACTTTCCTCTTGTGATTGAGTTCTAGTTTCAAAGCATTGTGTTCTGAAAATATGCAGGGAATGATCCCAATCTTTTGGTACTGATTGAAACATGATTTGTGCTCCAGGTTGTGATCTATTCTGAAGAATGTCCCATGTGCACTGGAGGAGAATGTGTATTCTGTTGTTTTGCGATGGAATGTTCTAAATATATCTGTGATGTGCATCTGGTCCAGTGTATCATTTAAAGCCTTTATTACTTCTTGATATTTTCCTTAGATGATCTGTCCATTTCAATGAGCGGGGTGGTAACATCCCCTACTATTATTGTACTGTTGTTGATGTGTTTATTTGATTTTGTTATTAATTAGTATATATAATTGGCTGCTCCCATGTTAGGGGCATAGATATTTAAAATTGTTAGTTCTTCTTTTTCTTCTTCTTCTTCTTCTTCTTTCTTCTTCTTCTTCTTTCTTCTTCTTCTTCTTCTTCTTCTTCTTCTTCTTCTCCTTCTCCTCCTTCTCCTCCTTCTCCTCCTTCTCCTTCTTCTTCTCCTTCTTCTTCTCCTTCTTCTTCTCCTTCTTCTTCTCCTTCTTCTTCTCCTTCTTCTTCTCCTTCTTCTTCTTCTTCTTCTTCTTCTTCTTCTTCTTCTTCTTCTTCTTCAGCAGGCTCCCCACTGAGCAGTGAGCCTGATGCAGGGTCTGATACCAGGACCCTGAGATCATGATCTGAGCCAAAGGCAGGGGTTTAACCCACTGAACCACTCATAAAATTGTTAGAACTTCTTGTCAGACAGATCCTTTAAGTATGCTATATTGTCCTTCTTCATCTCTTGTTATAGTCGTTGGCTTAAAATCTAATTTATCTGATATAAGGATTGCCACCCCAGCTTTCTTTTGATGTTCATTAGTATGGTAAATGGTTTTCAAAAAAACCACATGCTGCTCAAAGTTTCCTCTCTCAGTTCTCCCTGCACAGAATGCCTACACAACTCATGGAGACCTAGCCTTTACACCTCTTGGGGAATTCACATCTTCTTTAATAGTGGGTTTAGAAATTACCAGTGAAAAATATTGTCAAACCTATTTTTAATCAACTGATAAAATGTGTGGTGAGTACAGTAAAAGAGACTAAAATATATACTTTTGTTTCCTTTTACCAAAAATGCCTTCTTAAATTGAATATTAGGAAAATTGAAGGGTCCTGATTGTGTTCAATGTCTCCTACTTTAGGGCATTAGCACTCACCTGCTATGACATGATGGATTTTTTTTTTTTTTTTGTTCACGGGAGTGAATGGCAAGAAATTTGCTGCCCACAATGAGAAAGCACCAGAATTTTAGTAGGATATTATTAGAAGAATAAAATAAGAACAGATGTGATTATTCTTATTATAGCAAACTCTCTCTCTCTCTCTTTTTTTGAATTGGTCAAAGCATATTTGCAACAAGTATACTGGAAAATGCACACAACCTGCAACCTTTCTCATCTATTCCATACCTATAACTGTAAACAAGTACAAATGTTCTAGAATGATATTGAGAATACATATGGTAAAACCTCACACTTATTTGCAAAGGTTGACGTTGTGATTCCTGCTCTGTATCCCACTCAGTATTGTTCATGTACATCAGTTGACCTATTTCACCAGTTTGGTTACATAGAAAGTCATGTTTAGTTGAACAATTCACATAATTAACATACATTTCTTAAGATTCCACATGTTCAAACAGTAGAACATCTGGTGACTCACTTTTGAAGTTGTCTTCACATAAATTGTTGAAAAATTTAGTGGGCTTAATTTGTCAAAAAAGGATCATTTTCTCTACAGATTCTTGAGGCAGAGAAGCAAGGAGAGAATGTGACTAACCACATAATTTTATCTTGTCACTGTAACATTTTTCCCTATCCATACTAATTCTACCCATGTCCTTGGCTATGATGATACCACTGTCATTTTGGAGATCCTGCTCTCTTAGTTTTGTAGTCTGGCATGAGTGACTCACAGTTTTCACACATGGATGCAGATTTATGATTTTAAAATATCATACATCGTTATGGGTTAATATAAAAAACAACTACCAACCAAACATTTCAGACCATTTCTTTTATTTTTTTCTCTATTACTGGGATCTTACTGAAACTCTCCCCCTCCTCCACCTCCTGCTCCTCCTCCTTCTTTTCCTTTTTTTTCTTATTAAAGAGAGAGGGGGGAAGGGCAGAGGGATAGGGAGAGAGAGAATCTTAAGCAGGCTCCATGCCCAGTGTGGAGTCTGATGCAGGGCTCGATCTCACAACACTGAGATCATGACCTTAACTGAAATCAAGAGTCTGATGCTTAACTAACTGAGCCACACAGGCATCCCTCTTCTTCTTCTTCTTCTTTTTTTTTTTTTTTTAAATATTTAGCTGTTACACTTAATATTATTTTATTACACTTATATTATTTTCCCGTAGTTGTGGAATTTTTTTTAACACAATTTTTAATAGTCACAAAATATACCATTGTAAGAGTTACCAAAGTTGATTTAAATAATCCCTGGTTGTTGGATGTCTAGGTTGTTTTGTCACTTCTTCCTTTTGAAGTATTCCTATGGCAGGATTTCAGTTGAGCAGATGGGGGGATTAAAGATTTGGACACTTGATGAGCATGAGTTGGGCAGCTAAACTGAGGTATAAAATAATCTATTGCATGAATAGTCACTACTATTAACTCCATTATAGCCTGGACTTTTAAATTAAATTTAATTCAATTTTATTTTATTATTTTATGTTTTGTTTTATTTTGTTTTATCGTCCTAACTTAAAACGAGGTTCTGACTCAGGCTCAAGGATGGGGATATTATAGAACAGTGTCACCAATTACATGTTATGGTTTTTTTTTTTTTTTAGGTCATATTTACATGATGCTTAACTAATCCATCAAGTAATTGTATTAAGTAAAAATATGGCTTTATTATTTCATGTCCTGCCATGCTGCTAATGGCTACTAGAGGGCAGCAGAAGCCAGGAACTGACAGAAAAAGAACCAGCTTGAAAGGCTGGGGAACCATCTGTATAGTTGGTTGAGACAGAAGATTGGGTTCAAAGAATCTGCAATAAAGGTTTCTTTAGTAACTTGAGAGGCTAACAAAATAAAGGAATGGCAAGAGTGCTAAAACGGTTAGGTGCTTATAAGGCACTAACCTTAAACCTTTAGAGGAGTGAAACTATCAAATGAAGACTAGGGAGAATCACCAAATTTAAGCCAAAAGCCATGGTTATCAGGTTATCCATTTGAAGGAGAGGCTAGGGTTAAAGCTGTGTCAAGTTTGAAGTGCATATATCAGGGAAACTAGATGTCTTTACAAGAACTGGGGTTATCAGAGGGCCATAACAACAAGACATCATCTGAGCAAAGCTTCCATTTGAAGAGGCCACATATCAAGGCCACAAGTGAGTAAATGTTAGGGCATGATAACCTGGGAGGTTTGGAAACTGTGGGAAAGAGGGAACATTTTAGTAAAACAGTTTCTAACTTCTGGTAGTAGAAGAAACACTGGGCAGGAGTACTGAGGGCTGGATTTAAGGTCTACCACCAACCATTTATATGACCATGAGCAAGTCATTTATTTTTCTTGGAATTCTGATTTCTCATGGAAAAATTTGGAAGTTGTACTGGATGAATTCCAAGATACTTAAAATATTTGGAATCCTAGGACTGGCTTAACTGTTGTTTAATCAAAATCATCACCCAGTTACACTGTGTAGATAGAGTGAGAAAACTGTCTAACCCATCAATCCTTTTTTGGTTTCTGCAAATTGTTCTCATATAGCTAGCCAAGGAGTGCTGTAATCCCATTATTTCTTATTTGTACTTTTATGAAGAACAGAAGCCAGACTATTTGATGTTTCATACTGCCTATCCATGTAAAAGGAAAAAGAAAGAGCAAGGGTTCTTAAGAGTTGTTGACCTTGTTTTAAATAAACTGGTGTGTGTCTGTGAAAATTTTAAAGGATTTGTGAAAGAATGCACAGAAATTCATCATTGTTATTTGACTCTTTAGTTGTTGACGCTGAGTCCTAGAGTTAGGAAAGACCTTAAATAAACTTCAGGATATTTTAGATTTTTCCAATTGGGGTTCATATTTTTGAATTCTAAAGTACTAGATAATGATAAATACATTTGTCAAAATGTTAATCATTCCTTTTCTCCTAATTATCACTGTACAATTATAAGCAATTTTTTTTTGCTTTCAATTTCTTTTAAATTTGTAACCCTCATTTTAAAATGGGAGTTAATGCTTTTTGAATTTTATATCTTTATGGACAAATTCCATAAGTAACAAATCTAAGGAGGCTGTAGATAGTTATTAGATTACAAGCACTTTTTTTTTTTTTTTTTTTTTGTGAAAACCTACTCTCTTAAGAATAGAAATAGGAGAATGTCAAATGTAGATACTTTAAAATTTCAACAACTTCAAAGCTGGTTGGAAACAGAATCTGATCTGCTTTTTCATCTAATTTTATAGGAAAAAACTCAAAAATATTATTAAAAATGATGCATAGTTGACTTGATTTTTGAAGTGGTAAGATATCATAGACATTGTCTGGTATGAAGGATCCTTGACCTTTTCATTGCCAAGGGCTCTTTTAATTATTTTTTTCTCTAGTGATTCAACATTTTGAAATATTTTGTCTATTTTTTTCCTCACCAAGAGCACTCCTAAAATGATAATTAGGTTTTTCATTTTAAATAAATCTGAAACACATGCAGCTACTATTCTCTTTAGCATGAGTTTAGCAATGACGCCCTTCTGAGATGATGAATTGCAACCAAATAAAAAATAATCCTAGTATTTAGTGCACATTCACTGTGAGCAAATACATCAATTCTTTTCTTCAAGTATAATTAACATGCTATGTAGTATTAGTCAAGGGTACATTATAGTAATTCAACAATTCTATACATTGCTTAGTGTTCACCACATTAAGTGGAGTCACCATCTGTCACCAAACAATGTCATTACCATCTTACTGACTATATTCCCTCTGCTGTATTTTCATCTCTGTGGCTTATTTATTTTATAACTAGAAATTTGTACCTCTTAATCCCCTTTATCTATTTCACCCATATCTCCACACACCTCCCATCTGGCAACCACCAATTTGTTCTTTATAGCAAATACATTAATTCTATTATAGTTTTGAAATATTAAAAATAGCTCTAGGTCTCCTATGGACCCTGGGGAATTACTTCTTTTCTCTACCTGTCTCAATTTGCAGTTAAGTAGCTCAGTTGTTTAAAGTACCACTAATACAAGTCCAATCTCTATCTACAGTAATAGATATTCCTTCTTCTTTAGGATTAATCATTACAGCTTATGGGAATGAATTAAGTTCATACCTTTCAAAAAATAGTGAAGCTAGAAATTTGGGTTGGTTAGTTTTTTGTGTTTTTTTTTGTTTGTTTGTTTGTTTTGTTTTATTTTTTAGATGACATTTAAATTAATCAAATTTAAGTTTAAATTATCTCAAGCAGATACAAAGAACTAAATTCTGAGTATTTCCTAGAAAAAAGTTCCAAAGTAGTGTCTTTACTGTTGTTTTCTTTTTGGAATCTTTTAAGTATAAGAATTAAGATATTATTTTGTTTTAGCAGCATGTCGATGTGACTGCCATTTCATTACTTAAACTTTATTAGACATAGTTGCAAAATAGAAAATCTTTAATTTCTGACTCCACTGAAGCTAAATAGTAATATTGTATGTGTGTGTGTGTGTGTGTGTCTGTGTGTGTGTTTGCCAATTACTTGAGGTATCTCCACAACCCTGCCCTTAAACATGTTATACATGTATAGTTTTTTTAGAGGTGAGGAAGAAGACTATTTTGAATAGCCCTGAAATACCGAAGTATAGGTTACCTACTTGTCATTTTGGAACTAGCTCTGGATCCTCCTCTTTCCCTGCGTACACATAGCTAAAACTCTCTCTTGCCATTCCTTACTGTGATATCTGAAAGTTCTGTATCAAACCCCCCCTTTTTTGTAATCAAAATATCCAATAACTCATCTTGGACGGTTAACACAATGATTTATTACCAGCATAACCAATGAACTGTTTCATTAACAAGGCTAACTAACAGAAAGTAAGGATGAGAAATAGGAAAAATCAAATTTAGAAGAGTAGTGAGATAAAGGACAATGGAACCTAGAATGTTCAAGTGATGGACAGTGAAAGCTGCAGTTACCCTGGAGGCACCAGGAGCCTGGAGTTGGAATCAAAGAATCGACTGATTCTGTCTTACTCATAATTTTGTTTGGATTAATTCTATATATAGTATTTGTGTTCTAAGGAAAACCAACCCTTTAAGGACATATTTGAAAATGAAATATTTTTGTGCCTACTTCTAGCACTGATCTAGCATTGAAACCCTTGCTGCTAGTCCTTGCTTTTAATATTGCTGTCATCACTAGAGTAAAATGAAAATTTAATTTTATGTTTTTTTTTTAAGTATTAACAATTAAAAAAATACTTTAGTCTTCTACCTGAAAAAAAGTTCTTGGATTTGTACCTTTTGCACACAGAGAATGTTGTGAGGAAGGCATCTTTAAAAACAGAACCAAATCATTTGACTAAAAACAGTTAGAACTCTTCAATGGAAACTACTAAAAAATTACTTAGAGAAGTCCTTGGAAGCAGAATATTGCAGGTTTTTATAAAATCCTGTAGCTCATACTTATATAATTTGTTGTTGGGAACATCTGACCTAGAGACAAGTTTTCTGCTCCTTCTTCAGATGCTCAATTCACAAGGCAGGAACTCCTGACTATTTGAAAGTGAGCCTAAATTAAAAATGTTTTAATTTTTCTGTTTAATAATGATAGATACCACTTTCTTGTCAAAATATTGTCATGAACCAGATATTTACCTTATCAGCTGCAATCTTTACAGCCATCCTGGAAGGTTGTAATACTGAGAGGTGGAACAGCACAGAGATTAGGAGTATTGGTTCTGAGTCCATAGAATAGTGCCTAGTACCTGTCCAGAATCAGATTCCACCCATGTTCCTTCGTGGCTTAGTGCTCTTGGTGTCTTTATCTTTCAGATCCAGTTAAATAGTACCCATTATACAGCATTGCTATAAGTGAGAAAGAGACCTGGCTCTATCAGTTAGGCCTTGGATATGGCTAGAAGCAGGCTTGATAACTGGCAGCTAGTTTGTGGTTCTTCCCCTGCTGAACATAAAATTTTCATAGAACTTTAATAGCAGATAAGGCCATTCTGTGGTCATGATGAATCAAGACAAGACTATAATCATGTCTGAACACAGACAAAAGCAAGAAAATTGACCACAAAAATGATCAAACATCCCCTTGTTCTGGCTAACATGAATGACTGTAACTTCTTTACCAATTACAATTCTAGCCTTACTGTATTCTTCCTGCCTTCTACATAAGAATTATTAAGATACCAAACATAGAATTACCTATACTTTCTGACAGTATCAAATACAGAATTTCTAATTCCTCTAACTCTCCCTAAATCACATAATACAAGCCTGAAACTTAGTCCTTTCTAACACCCACTTGCTGAGATGCCCCACAGTTGTCCACAATGTGTGGTCTCTCTCATTTTAACAAGTCAAAAAAGCCAACCTTGTTGGACCAAAGGTATGCTCCTTGTGGTCCTTGGCTAGAGGACATTGACTTGAGGAGTGGATAAATTAATCCATGTAAATCTTAGAACAGGCACTTAGAATAGTGCCCCGTGCTGGGTAAGTGCTCAACGAATATTTTCTATGCAGTGTTTTTGTAGATGGTGATATGGAAACTCAGAGAGGGCCCACGGCTGTGGGCTGGTAATGCTTAGACTCCAGTTCAGTTTTACTGGGTTCTGGAGTCCATGTTTTCCCTACACTTCCCTGCAATCACTTTCATTCATCACCTTAGCTTTTCCATCCCTCTTGTCAGGAGGTGCATTTATTGGCCCCTGGGATTCTAATTTTGTCTTGATCTATGTTTGAGCAAAAATTCTTTTCCTTTAAATGGCATTAAAAATCAACTATTAATCCTTTTCATTTATGTAGAGGCTTGTTAGGTAAAAGACTTTCAGATTTCCTTTCTTTTGCTACAACTTTAGTCTTTTGATCATGGAAAAATTCTCTTTTATCCTTTGAAGTCTCATTGACTGAAAAGGCTATAGTAAAGAATGTTAACTTATATCTTTTGCAAGAGAAGGTAGCTGAAAGATAAGAATGACAATAGTCCCAAGCTAGCCCCAGGGTAGAGAAGTCTGAAGATGGGATCTCAAGTGTAGACCTTAGTAAAACCATACAGCCAACTGCTACAGGGATAAAGGAATATTAAGGGGACCTCAAAGAAAAATATTGACAGCAAGAGGGATTGATAATAAAATTAGACCACAGATATAAGTGCCTTTTTCATTTACTTGCTTTTTAGTTTATCTCATGGGGATTTGTGTGTGCTCAGGTGGGTGGGGTGAGGTATGTATTTGTATTAGACAAGAACCTCAAATTAACTTTTTTCCAAACTTTCTGAGAGTGTTGGTGTTCTTAGGAGATATTAATATCTGTTCTGTGAAAGACTAATTGTTCCAACTGTGTCTACTTCTTGTAGATTCACAAATGGATATTAACAGCAATTAAAAGCTCTTAAAAATGCAGAATACCTGTTTAACTTTGTAAGTCAAGCTTTTCCCAAATTTGTTTGAATTCAGTTTTTTTTCCTTAGAACATATTAACATCATCATCATCATCATCATTTTAGTTAACACTTACAGAGTGTTTACCATCACCAGATACTGTTCTAAGTACTTTTCATATATTAATTCATTGCCTCAACAATTTTATTATTGTTAGGGAGACTGAGGCATAGAGTAGTTAAGTAACCTATTCAAGGTGACACAGATAGTAAATTAGTACAGAATATTCTTTTAACTGCTAATATATTAGGAGAAAAAGTGGGAGTGCTCTTTTGACTGAAGGAGGTAAGAAAGAGGAAAGAGCTACATTTATTTAAGTATTCAGGCAACCTTTATTGAGAAGCTAGTATGAACAGATGCTATTCGAAGTACTGGAGAGAACAGCATTAAGACAGATAAGATTCCAATTCTTATGGAGCTTACATTACAGGTGGAGTAAATAGAAAATAACAAATAAGCACATAAGTAAACAAACAAACAAAAAGCCAGATAGTGATAAATGCTGTGATAAAAACAAGAGTGGTTTGACAGAGTGTGGGTTAAGAGTATCGTCATTCTTCTTAAAAATTAATTGCAATGTCTTACCAAATAACTTAATGTGACTCTACAGCCAAATAATTAGCTTAATCATAACTTTTAGTATTAGGCTTATTGATTAATTGATAAGGTGTGTTTTTCCCTATTGGAAAGGTCACCAATTTGGCTTCTATATTCTTAGGGCCTCATTTCCCAAAATGGGACCATTGTAGTACTAGTTCCTGGGAATTTTACTAGCTGTATATGTGTGAAAATGTTTTTTGCGGTCAGAGAAGTTAAACAAGTTTCTTTACTCCATCAATTACCCAGAGCTTCCAATATACCAATATATATCATATAGGATTATAGGGAGGAGTATTCTTATCTGACCGTGGAAACTTCTCTTGTAGGAACTTTTCATGGGAGTAACATTTTGAGGGACCCGCTTTGGAATGCATTGCCATATCTCTTTTTTTACTGCATGGTACATTAAAGCTGTTTTGATCTTTTGCGTTGATTTAGAATAATTCTTTTCTTTTTTTTTTTTAAGATTTTATTTTATTTATTTGATAGACAGAGATTGCAAGTAGGCAGAGAGGCAGGCAGAGAGAGAGGAAGGGAAGCAGGCTCCCTGCTGAGCAGAGAGCCTAATGCAGGGCTCAATCCCAGGACATGGGGATCATGACCTGAGCTGAAGGCAGCGGCTTCAACCCACTGAGCCACCCAGGCCCCCCTAGAATAATTCTTCATTAAATTCTCCTTTGTTAAAATTCTGAAAAGCCAGGTTTCACATCTAAGAGAAATAATATTTCATTGAAAATTATTGTTCTTTAATATTCTGAATCTGTTAATTCTGTTTGCTTGCATTTGGGTTAGTAGGTAGAAGATTGGACAGGAAACTAGATAATCCGATCCTTTCCCCTTGGGTCCTTGCTTAATTATCATGAGTCACACTCTCTTAATAAACCTGTGCAGCTCTTGGAATCTCATGGGCACTATGTGTTATGTGCTCTTTCTCTATCCATAAGGGGAAGAAACTTTCCACCTTTCTGTCTCTGTCATCTCACATGAACAGAACAAGGAGAGAAATAAAGTTTTGCCTGAATGTACAGTGAAAAGTAGGTCTCTCTCTCACCCACATTCCCTGTTTCCATGGCAGATACTGCTACTAGTTCCTTGTATATTCTTTAGAGGTATTATATATATATAAGCATGTACGACATATATCACATATGTATATAAAATTTGCATTCACTACGCATATAAAGCCTCCCTTTTTGAACACAAACATAACAAATGTAATAGCACACTGTTCTACGCTCCCACTTTATTCAATTTACAATTCATTTTGGGAACTTTTCCATATCCGTTCTTAGAGATCCGTATCATTAACAAAAAGAAAAAAGAAACAAACACTACTGCAAGCATTCCACTGTATGGATTGTTAAATTTATCTAACTATTCCAGTGTATGGATTTCTATAATTTATTCCACTACTCTCCATTTCATAGACATTTGGATTATTTTAAAATCATTGTCTAAATCAGAATAGTCCTTTAATGTTAGTTTTGTGTCTAGGTGAATTTTGCCTTGATATTATTATTTTAATAACTTTATCTTTTCTAAATTGACTTTTTATAATTTAAAAAGATTTTTCACTTGTTATTTGGTTTGGTATAAAAAAGTTTGCAGGTTTCCAGAACACTGAAATTTTTAAACTTGTGCTAAAAATGGTAGGGTTGGGATGCCTGGGTGGCTTAGTTGGTTAAGCAGCTGCCTTCTGCTCAAGTTAAGATCCCAGGGTTCTGGGATCGAGCCCCGAATTGGACTCCTTCCTCAGCAGGGAGCCTGCTTCTCCCTCTGCCTGCCGTTCCCTCTGCCTATGTGCTTGCTTTCTGTCTCTGACAAATAAAATCATTCAAAAAATAAATTTAAAAATATAAACAAATAAAAATAGTAGACTTATAAAATTCTAAATTACTTCCTTTATTAAAATTCTTTCTTTTAATCCTTGCTGATATTGTAAGTTTTCATATTTATTATATCTTAATGCTAACTACATATTTTCATCCCAAAATGATATTTTAAAAGCTTTTAAATTCTTTACTTGTGAATTTTAGACCCAGGACCCTTCTGCATGGATTATTGCTCTGAGGTACAGTACCACTGCATATTTGGTTGACTTCTTTCTATATAAACAAGTCACGTATAATATAAATGAGTTTAGATTGGATCAGTTACAATGAGGGTCGAAGAGTGATGGTTGATGCAAACAAGAGGGTGATTAGTATTGTTCTTGTTGCATGATGAATTACACCATATCATGCATTAAAACAATGGATTGTCCTTCAGGATATCAAAGACTTTTTAGCAACAACATGATGGGAAATAGTCCTTTATCATTTTGCAGAAAGTGAGAGTTACAATAACAATTTTGAGAATTCTTTTCAAGTTTCAAAGAACATCGTCATGCCAGCACTGATGAGAATGTATGCACCTTGTCCTTGGTAATGGGCACAGTGTGTTTTATTGTTCTTTTACTCTGCAGTACTGACTCGAAAGCTGTTTTGATCTCTGGGTACTTTAGCTTAAAGTGGACCGGGAACTCTTCTACCCTTGGGGGTGTTAGTAGGATTCTAATGATTCTGTTTGATCTACCATGTTAAACACAAATGAAATAAATCAGAAGAAATACACATAGTGAGTATATCAAAGAGTTATTTCTACTTCTGGGCATAAGGCAGTTGCTAAGCAACCTGTGTCAGACTTCATGGTCATCTGTTAGGAAGGACACAAAGTCAATGCTCACTCAAGACACACAAGATCATAAATGGAAAAAAAAAAACCACCCCTATTTTGTTGGATTCAAGAAAAAGCTGCTTGGATGAACGTATAGTGGTTACAGGATATGAAGCATCTATTTGCAGGTGTGTTTAAGGGAGCAGTGAAATTGGCAACAACAACAACAACAGCAAAAACAGACACACACACCCCAAAACAAAACAAGACAAACCTGTATTCAATCCAAGCAGGCTGGGAGGACAGAAAATAAACTAAATTTTGTGTGAATTGTTCCCACTTCCCAGGATCTACTTTCAGAACACTGTGGTTATCAGTAGGATATAATAGCCGTAACAGGCTGTGCTACAAACCTTCCAACAGGGAAGTCCACAGTGCACTTTTGGAATTTGGAATCTTATTGATGATAATAAGATCACTTAAAATCTTCTTTCATATTTTTCTTCAATACCACATTTTAAAATATGAAGTCTGTAACTTAGAAAAGAGTTTTTTCAGAGAAGAGAGGTATGAGGTAGGTTTCAGTTTGAATTTAACAAAGCTATCCAAGGCACAAAGTGTGGGGGAATTATGGTTTTTGTTTTTTGCAGAACCCATATATTTAGAATCTAAAAATGACTGATGGTTTTTCTTCCTTATTTTTCTCTGAATAAATATTTTTCTTCTGATATTGGATTATTGCTTGGCTGATCAAAACCTTTTATGCTCTGTCCCACTGAGTCATGCTTAACTGCAATGTCTCCTTTGGACCATGCACTAGTCTCTTGGCCTTAGATAATATGTTTTAATTCATTTGAGCCCCAGTTTCTTAAATGTAACTGTAAATAATTAATAGACATCATGTAAAATTGTGAGAAAGTAATGAATAATATATAATAATATATAAAATGCCTACCAGATAGAATGTTTTCCATAAGTGGTAATTATTACCACTTATGGCATAGGCTACTAGGACATTGTATGATGAATAGGATTATTGCAATTTGTCCACTAAAAAGCATTTTTTTAAAATGAGAAAGTACATAGTTTGTGCTTTCTTATTTATTTATTTATTTAGGATTTCTTTTTCTATTTATTTACTTATTTATTTATTTTTAAAATTTTCAGTGTAACAGTATTCATTGTTTTTCCACCACACCCAGTCCTCTGTGCAATCCGTGCCCTCTCTAATACCCACCACCTGCTTCCCCCAACCTCCACCCCCCACCCCTTCAAACCCCTCAGATTGTTTTTCAGAGTCCATAGTCTTTCATGGTTCACCTCCCCTTCCAATTTCCCTCAACTCCCTTCTCCTCTCTAACACCCCTTGTCCTCCATGATATTTGTTATGCTCCAGAAATAAGTGAAACCATATGATAATTGACTCTCTCTGCTTGACTTATTTCACTCAGCATAATCTCTTCCAGTCCCATCCATGTTGCTACAAAAGTTGGGTATTCATCCTTTCTTATGGAGGCATAATACTCCATAGTGTATATGGACCACATCTTCCTTATCCATTCGTCCGTTGAAGGGCATCTTGGTTCTTTCCACAGTTTGGCGACCGTGGCCATTGCTGCTATAAACATTGGGGTACAGATGGCCCTTCTTTTCACTACATCTGTATCTTTGGGGTAAATACCCAGTATTGCAATGGCAGGGTTATAGGGAATCTCTATTTTTAATTTCTTGAGGAATCTCCACACTGTTCTCCAAAGTGGCTGCACCAAATTACATTCCCACAAACAGCATAAGAGGGTTCCCCTTTCTCCACATCCTCTCCAACACATGTTGTTTCCTGTCTTGCTAATTTTGGCCATTCTAACTGGTGTAAGGTGGTATCTCAATGTGGTTTTAATTTGAATCTCCCTGATGGCTAGTGATGATGAACATTTTTTCATGTGTCTGATAGCCATTTGTATGTCTTCATTGGAGAAGTGTCTGTTCATATCTTCTGCCCATTTTTAGATGTGATTATTTGTTTTGTGTGTGTTGAGTTTGAGGAGTTCTTTATAGATCCTGGATATCAACCTTTTGTCTGTACTGTCATTTGCAAATATCTTCTCCCATTCTGTGGGTTGCCTCTTTGTTTTGTTCACTGTTTCCTTTGCTGTGCAGAAGATTTGATTTTGATTAAGTCTTAAAAATTCATTTTTGCTCTTGTTTCCTTTGCCTTTGGAGACATATCTTGAAAGAAGTTGCTGTGGCTGATGTCGAAGAGATTACTGCCTATGTTCTCCTTGAGGATTCTGATGGATTCCTGTCTCATGTTGAGGTCTTTTATCCATTTTAAGTTTATCTTTGTGTACAGTGTAAGAGAATGGTTGAGTTTTATTTTTCTACATATAGCTGTCCAGTTTTCCCAGCACCATTTATTGAAGAGACTGTCTTTTTTCCACTGTATATTTTTTCCTGTATTGTTGAAGATTATTTGCCCATAGAGTTGGGGGTCCATATCTGGGCTCTCTACTCTGTTCCACTGGTCTATGTGTCTGTTTTTATGCAAGTACCATGCTTTCTTGGTGATCACAGCTTTGTACTAAAGCTTGAAATCAGGTAACGTGATGCCCCCAGTTTTATTTTTGTTTTTCAACATTTCCTTAGCGATTTGGGGTCTCTTCTGATTCCATACAAATTTTTGGATTATTTGCTCCAGCTCTTTGAAGAATACCGGTGGAGTTTTGATTGGAATGGCACTAAAAGTATAGATTGCTCTAGGCAGTACAGACATTTTAACAATGTTTATTCTTCCGATCCAAGAGCATGGAATTGTCTTTCATCTTTTTGTGTCTTCTTCAATTTCTTTCATGAGTGTTCTGTAGTTCCTCGAGTACAGATCCTTTACCTCTTTGGTTAGGTTTATTCCCAGGTATCTTAGGGTTCTTGGTGCTATAGTAAATGGAATCGATTCTCTAATTTCCCTTTTAGTATTTTCATTGTTAGTGTATAAGAAAGCCACTGATTTCTGTACATTGACTTTGTATCCTGCCACGTTACTGAATTGCTATATGAGTTCTAGTAGTTTGGGGATGGAGTCTTTTGGGTTTTCCATATAAAGAATCATGTCGTCTGTGAAGAGAGAGAGTTTGACTTCTTCATTGCCAATTTGGATACCTTTTATTTCTCTTTGTTGTTTGATTGCTGTTGTTAGGACTTCTAATAATTATGTTGAACAAGAGTGGTGAGAGTGGGCATCCTTGTTGTGTTCCTGATTTCAACGGGAAGGCTGCAAGCTTTTTCCCATTGAGGATGTTATTTGCTGTGGGTCTTTCATAGATAGATTTTATGAAGTTCAGGAATGTTCCCTCTATCCCTATACTTTGAAGCAGTTTAATCAGGAATGGATGCTGGATTTTATCAAATGCTTTTTCTGCATCAATTGAGAGGACCATGTGGTTCTTCTCTCTTCTCTTATTAATTTGTTCTATTACATTGATTGATTTGCAAATGTTGAACCATCCTTGTAGCCCAGGAATGAATCCCACCTGGTCATGGGGGATAATCTTTTTAATGTGCTGTTGGATCCTGTTTGCTAGGATCTTGTTGAGAATCTTAGCATCCATATTCATCAGTAATAATGGTCTGAAATTCTCCTTTTTGGTAGGGTCTTTGCCTGGTTTGGGGATCAGGGTAATGCTGGCTTCATAGAAAGACTCTGGAAATTTTCCTTCTGCTTCAATTTTTTGAAACAGGAGAATAGGTGTTATTTCTACTTTGAAAGTTTGGTTAGTTTGTGATTTCTTTTGAGTTTATTTAAGAAATTAATTAGAATTTAAATAATTATTACATTGAAGTTTAAAAATGATTACATTTCTGTTTGAAGTACAGGTTGCAGCCATTTTCTTTTCATTTCTGCAGTAAATATAAATACCCAGAGTGTACCAATAAATTAATTTTCTTTCCATAATGTAATTATAATATCTTCAACATACACATGATCCAAAAACCTACTATCTGTAGGTCTAACTTCTCTCACAGATTCATAGACTCTCCTTGAAAGTAGAGGCCAGCTTTTTCTTTTTGGAGAGGATTTTGTGTGTGTGTGTGTGTGTGTGTGTGTGTGTGATTTATTTATCAGGGAGAGAGAGAGTGCACACACAAGCAGGGTGGGCAGCAGGCAGAGGTAGAAGCAGGGAGCTTTCTGAACAGGGAGCTTGATGCAGGGCTTGATCCTAGGACCCTGGGATCATAACCTGAGCTGAAGGCAGATGCTTAACCAACTGAGTCACCCAGGTGTGCCTGGAGAGGAATTTTTGCATTTAATATTGGAAGTCTGTTAAAAATCTGTAAGCATTTTTCATCATGTTGAGTTCAGCGATGATGAGACATAACATCCAGAACACATTCTTAAGAAGTCATAGCTTGGGGTGCTTCATTGACTCAGTGGGTTAAGCCTTTGCCTTCAGCTCAGGTCATGATCTTGGGGTCCTGGAATCAAGCCCCATATTAGGCTCTGTGCTCAGTGGCGCTCTCTCTCTCCCCAATCCCTGCCTGCCTCTCTACCTACTTGTGACCTACCTCTCTCTCTCTCTCTTTCTCTCTGTCAAACAAATAAATAAACAAATAAATCTTAAAAAAAAAAAAAAAAAGAGGTCACAGCTCATCTTTTTAGGCCTACTTGCGTCTAGGTATTCTCTCCGTGGCAGAGGAACATTTGTTGATTTATTTAGTAGCTGTTTTTTTCCTGGCTACTATGTGCTAGGCATATGTTAGATGTTGGGAATATAGTGGTGAACAAATTTGAAGTGAGCTCTGCTCACTCCTGAAGCAGTGTGTGGGGGGGGGGAGAAAAGTGGAAAGTGCCTTGAAGGAAATGAACAGGGTATAGAGACTGAGAACGTGGGTTCCAGGTTGGGTGAGTTGAGACAACATAGAGAAGGAGGGTGTAGGAAGGATCTTTGAGCAGATGTTTTTAAACTGAAACCACTCAGAACAATGTTGACCCCCCTGGACCTCAGCGTTTAGTGTGGGTAACTCCACCACAGTTCACGTGCCTGCCAGTGACCTTTCTTTGTCTCCAAGACTTCTGAGCTTGAATGATACAGCATGGTCTTCCATCTCCCTTTTCTTTTAGAAAGCATTCAGCTTTTATCTTTGTTTTCTGAGACAACTCTTTCATTTTACTGATCGATGCTATGTCATCCCTTAGCAAGCCACTGCTTCTTTCATTATGAGGACTGTTTTCTCCTACACATTTTTATTTCAACCTGTGTCTTTTCATATAAATAATGAGCTCTTTAAAAATAAACTAAAATAATCTGTTAGTACAGATCAGGGAGGAGCTGTAATCTACAAATTAGAGTGGGGTTGTTCCATTTTGTAGATTTGTTTTTCCGCATCTTGATTACCAGTTTCTCATAAATAATTGGGCATTGCCTAAAAAGGGATTTAGAAGATCATTTATGTAGTGCTAATTACTGCATTTCATAGAATTTTAACTCTTTCAAATTATTATGTTCTGGCTTAACAGCAATAATGAAAGCATCTTTGCACTGGTGGGAGCAGTGTTTTCAATTCAGTTACCTTTCAAAACATCCATGAGTTGTAACAGTAGGAGTATATTAATCTACACAATTTAAACGTTAATAGACTAGCAATCATGTTTATACGTTGATATGATTAAAGCCTAAAGTGTGTGATTTCTATTTTATACCCAGTGTCTACATTATCTATTTCAATGATTGGGAGTTTCTGAAATTTATAATTAGCATCTAACAACTGCTAGAAAGGTATTATGAGAAAAGAAGGGAAACAATATGAAACATAAAACAGAATGCCACATTATAATAGCATCTGTAACCCATGTTTTATCTGCCTTTTGTTAAGTGCACTATAGTGAGCAGCTTCTGATATTTAGTTAGGAGAGTTATAAATGTGAATCAGTGTACATAAAATAACTGGTTAGAATTAATTTTTTCCAAAGGATTTTTTATTGCTCTCCTTTAATTTAAAAAAAATAAACAATGGAAAATTAAGCTATTTTATAGTAAATTTTTCGATTTGTAAGATTAGAAATAAGCATAGTTACAAAAAATAAAGTTAGAAGTTCAGTTGTGTTGAAGAATGAGGCAGTTGTTTTTCAGACTAACTACACATTTTTATAAATATTTTTTCAGATTATATATGTTTTTCTCAAACATGAATACATGTTATCTTCATAAATAACCTTATATCATTTTTCAGACTCTAGCTCCATATATACCATGCCCATAAATACAATGGGAGACATTTGGGAACAAACATGAAAAGGATATCATTTAATTTACAAAATGCTGTTTTTTTATTTTTCTTTTTTCTCTCTCTTTCTTTCTTTTTTTGAGAGAGAGAGCACGAGTAATGGGGAAGAGGCAGAGAGAGGAGGAGAGAGAGAAAATTCTGAACATGGGGGGCTTGATACCACAACCCTGAGATCATGACCTGAGCTGAAATCAAAAGTCAGACGCTTAACGGACTGAACCACCCAGGCACCCCAAGTTTATGGAATGGTGTTTGGAAGAATTTTTTTTTTAAGATTTTATTTATTTATTTGAGAGAGAATGAGTGAGAGAGAGCATGAGAGAGGAGACGGTCAGAGGGAGAAGCAGACTCCCCAAGAAGCCGGGAGCCCGATGCGGGACTTGATCCTGGAAGTCCGGGATCATGACCTGAGCTGAAGGCAGTTGCTCAACCAACTGAGCCACCCAGGTACCCTGAAGAATTTTTTTAAACAGGGAGAGTACACACACACACACACACACACACACACACACACACGTATGTATACATACATACAACTATATACATTATATATATATATATATATATATATATATATATTTTGTGGTTCAACTGTCATTTTGGCTATGGTTATTAAGACTTGGACTTACAGCAGTAATTTAATTTCATTTGATTAAAGTGCTGTGTTTATCTTTGACTAACAGGATCATGAAATACTACTATGTTCAATTTGACCTGAGTGATCCAAAATCAATTAGTCCAACTATATTTCTTCATAGTCATTTCATTAATGGTCTTACTGAGGTACCCCCATTTTCTGAGTGAATGCATGGGAGAGCTGACCTGGATAACTGCTCTCTTTTCTTCAGATAATCCTTAAGGGTCTGAACTTTGGAGCCCTGATCTGTAAAATCAGGATCCAAGTCCAAAGTGGAGGAAACATTAAAAAAAATTTCTTCCCTGACTCCTTTCTATTCATTTTCAAACGAATTATAAATACCAGAATGCTATGTTTATGTTTCCCCTATCTTTTAAGTCAAAGGAGAAGTTAATAGGGTATAAGTAATCAAGTATTTTATTTAAATATGTATTTCTTAGTGTGCATTTCTTTGTCTCTTCACTCAACTCAAAGAGGATGTATGTAAATGTATATTTTTCTTATACATAATTTTCTTTCTTCTTAGACGCATCTTCTCCCTTATGGCAGTTATCAGGAGCTACAGTCCACACACCTTGAGTTGAATAACACTTGAGAGAGTTCCTGGGTAAATGAGCATTTAATCAGTTATCATACCCTTTTTACTTTGAAGGGAACCATTGGGGTCAGAGGGAGTATGGGAGATTTTGCTTTATACTGCAGTTGCTACTTACACTCATGGAAGTTTGAGTAGAAACTATTACTAAAAAACAAATTGCCTTGGCCTCTTAAGATATTTTTAAAAGTCTCAGCAAAAATTGTCATAAAAAATCTCAGCAAAAAGAAGGAGTGATAATGGGAGTATATTTGATTAATAAAATTTAAGGTAATATATTACTAACACTGTTACTCTATTCTTCCAGAGGTTCTTTATGAATATAGGAACAAACATAAAAATGTTTCTATTTTCTTTTTAAATATTTATTTATTTATTTGAGAGGGAGAGTGAACACCCTTGTGTGAGCAGGGGGAGGGGCAGAGGGAGAGGAAGAGGACCAGACTCCCTGCTGAGTGGGGAGCTTAATCTGGGTTCCATCTCATGACCCTAAGGTCATGACCTCAGCTAAAACCAAGAGTCAGTTTCTCAACTGAGGCACCCAGCACGGAGCCACCCAGGCACCCCAATATGTTTGTATTTTCGTTCTTCAAAGAAATCCTATTAAAATATTGTTTTTTATGTGTATTAAATATTTTTAAATGTCTTATATGTTTTTATGTGTGTTTTAAAATATATTTGAATACCAAGTTATTTTGATTCCTAACAGAATATTTCCTATTTTTTTTAAAAAGCCCAAAATTAATTAATTACTTTGGGGGGCAGAGAGAAAATCTTAATCTACCCTGAGAGTAGTTTGACATCATGACCGTGAGACCATGTCCTGAGCCTAAATGAAGAGTTGGGTGCTTAACCCACTGAGCCACTCAGGTGTCCCTAAAATTTATTTTTAATGTATGTAATTTAAGCATGTAATATGTAATACATAATTTAAGCATGCAGTTTTTAAGTACTTAATGACTTGGGAATATTAATAGCTCTCAATCTTTATTTTTCTTACCAAGATTATGATCTAATTCTGAGAATGATGTACACATGCTTTTAAAAAGAACTCATGACTGGGGTGCCTGGGTGGCTCAGTTGGTTAAGCGTCTGCCTTCTGCTGGGTTTATAATCTCAGGGTCCTGGGAGTTGTGATCTCAGCGTCCTGGGATCCGGTGCCACATCAGGCTCCCTGCTTAGCAGGAAGTCTGCTTTTCCCTCTCCCTCTCCCTGCTGCTCTGCCTGCTTGTACGTGCTCTCTCTGTCAAATAAATAAATAAAATCTTAAAAAAAAAAAAAAAACCAAACCACTTATGGCAATATGTATAACTTTTAAATGTGTATGGAAAACTATTATGTCTGTGGAACTCAATCTTGTCATTTGAACCAAAGTTTTTTCATAGAAAAATTACTTTATTATTTTTGTAATAAAAGATTCAAACAATTCAAAAATTGCAGAAAGAAATTAGTAAAAGTGATCTTTAATCTCACTACCCCTAAACAACCATCATATTAAATGAACATTATTCCATTATTTTACTATATATATTTGCAGATAGAGGCTAGAAAGAAAGCTTCGAAATGTTTGTCATGAATCAGGATCATATTGTATGTTATATTTAAAAAAATAAATTAAATTTAGTTTTATTTAAATTTAGAGGTAGCAAATGATACTAGGTGAAGTGAAAGGTATTGATGAAACTCAAATGTTTTAAATTATTATTTCTTAAAATCCTTTTAGATTGGGGTGCCTGGGTGGCTCAGTGGGTTAAGCCTCTGCCTTTGGCTCATGTCATGATCTCAGGGTCCTGGGATCAAATCCCTCATCAGCCTCTCTGCTCAGCAGGAAGTCTGTTTCCCCTCCTGCCTGCCCCCCACCACCCTTCACTCTCTCTGCCTGCCTCTCTGCCTACCTGTGGTCTCTCTCTCTCTGTGTCAAATAAATTTTAAAAATCTTTTAAAAATTAAAAAAAATCCCTAAAAGGATTTTAATCTAAAAATTAAATAAAAGGATTATGAATAGCATTAAAGGTTTTAATCCTTTTTAAAAACTACTTCTTTTTTTTTTTTTTTTTTAAAGATTTTATTTATTTATTTGACAGAGAGAAATTACAAGTACACTGAGAGGCAGGCAGAGAGAGAGAAGGAAGCAGGCTCCCTGCTGAGCAGAGAGCCCAATGTGGGACTCGATCCCAGGACCCTGAGATCATGACCTGAGCCGAAGGCAGCGGCTTAACCCACTGAGCCACCCAGGCGCCCCTAAAAACTACTTCTTTAGTTTAAGATGGTGTTGATTGGCTCTGTGTGATGAGACGATAGTATTTTTCTGTTTCCTTTTACTTTTCTTTAATCTTCTGGTATTTGTTAGTAACATTATTATTTTCATACTGTCAAGGTTTATAGCATTTACATTCTTTTTTTTTTTAAAGATTTTATTTATTTATTTGACAGACAGAGATCACAAATAGGCAGAGAGGCAGGCAGAGAGAGAGAGGAGGAAGCAAGCTCCCCAGCAAGCAGAGATGCCCGATCCCAGTACCCTAGGATCATAACCTGAGCCGAAAGCAGAGGCTTTAACCCACTGAGCCACCCAGGCGCCCCTAGCATTTACATTCTATTTTATAAACAGAATCTACACAATTTTCTTTCTATTCTATTTAAATGAAACAGTACTCATCACATGGCAATTTTATTATGTTTTACATTCCTGAGTTTTTTATTTTCATTCATCCTGTAAAAGTAGTTTTAAATTTTGATATATCTTTTTTTTGAAGATTTTATTTATTTGAGAGAGAGAGAGAGAGAGAGAGAGAGAATGAGTGGGGGAAGGGCAGAGGCAGAGGGAGAAGCAGACTCCCACTAAGTGGGGAACCCCATGTGGGCCTCTATCCCAGGGCCCTGAGACCATATACCTGAGCTAAAGGCAGAGGCTTAACTCACTGAGTCACTCAATGATTGATATATTTCTGAAAAGCAATCTTGAAGAAAAGCTAATAAGTTTTGTGGTCCCCCAATTTTTTCATGTTTTAGAATGACTGCCTGTGGGTTTTATACTTGACTAATATCATGGCTACATGTTGGGTCATTACCTTTCCTTTAGAATTCTGTAGACATTGTTCCTATGCTAATGCATTAAATGTTATGTGTAGAAACCTAAGTCCAGCCTGATTATTTTCTAGGTGATTTTTTTCCTAATATGTTTTAATATTTAGCAGTTTGCATAAAATATTTTTGAAATCTCATAGCCTTTTTTGATCTGAAATGAAAATCAAAACACAACATATAACTCATGGGATGCAACAAAAGCATTACTGAGAGAAGTTTGTAGCTATAAATGCCTATATTAAAAGAAAGATCTTAAACAACCTAACTTTATACCTCAAGAAACTAGAAAAGAGAATAAGCCCAAAGTTAGTAGAAAGAATGAAATAACAGACTAGACATAAACAAAATAGAGGATAGAAAACAATAAAAAAAGTCATCAAATCCAAGAGTTGTTTTTTGAAAACATAAACAAAATTGACAATCTTTACTCAGATTTACTAAGGGAAAAAAAAAAGAGAACACTCAAACTCAGAGGTGATTCACTATTGATTCTATGGGAGATGGTGATTTTCTTCAACACTTTGTACTTGACGGCTAATGTTGCTATGTCTTCCATAGGGAAGGATTATGGGGAGGTGGTTGGGAAGAAAGTTGAGTTGAATTCTCTGTACGTTTTGTTAGAATATTTGTGCTCCATTCTCATTTCTCAAGTTCTTTTAACCATCCCACAATGGTTAGAAACTAGTTAGAATACATGTTCTGTTCTTACTGAAGGAACAGGCAAATGCATCTGCCCTATTCCTTATTCCTTACGTGTAGCCCTGGAGCTTTTGTCTCCCTTAGCGATACTCGGTTTCTTAGCTTTACTGTACATTCCCTGAACTTTACTTGTTTCTTCCCTGTAGCCCTTTCTACTTCTCCCCATCAAAATATCACTCAGTTCTTTTTCCCCAGATCTGATAGTATTCAGAGAGGACTCTCTGGTTTCTGTGGGAGAGGGCTGGCTGAAGGATTAGGTAGGTACCTTACTATAAAATACCTCCCACACTGCTCCAGCGACTCATCTTTGCCCCACCTTTTGGCTACCCTTTTTGAGCTTCATGGTATTGGCTTGCTAAGTTGGTGCTGAATTTTTCCTGGGTTTTGCTATTTTTATTTCACTGAGTTGGATGTTGGAAGAGGAAATTATTGCAGCAGTTTTATTCCACCATCTTAACTCAGAAGTCCCCAAAGCTTTTTATTAACCAGGAAAATATTTCTATTCATTGTGCAGATAAGGAAATTTTCAAATAGAAGATTAGAGAGGACACATTATCATGTGAACAAGTACTTAATTACATTAGAGATGCAAATGTTTTTTGAGATTATACTTTTGTAAACAAGATGATCTTGTTATAATGGAGGATTTGTGATAACTGCAATGTAAAGGAGCCTCAGAGGAAAAATTAGGAAAGCTGAATATGAGAACTATTTATTGCCTGAGTTAGTGGTATGCATAAAATTCAATGAATGCCAAAGACTATCTGCAAAATCATAACAGAGTACATTCTATGTCATAGTCCCGTGTGCTTCTTTTAAATGTCTAGGTAACTTTTCATTTCTTATAAGGAAACTGAGGACATGTTGTCTCAGACTGATACACTTCTGAATGTTTTAAGTCTCTAACAGTCAAAAACACACTTGGCAGAGAACTAATCTCACACCTCAGGCATTGAAACCCAGAGTCTGTATTCATTGTTTATTTTATGTAATGTAAAACAGCATGAAGCATGATACATTATACAATGGATGAATGGGAATTTTAGAAAACAAGGAATCATTTTACATTTACACCTGGTGGATGACATTATATATATTTGAAGGTGTCCTGATACATCAAACATGATGATTTTTTTAATCAAGTGGATTTTTTGTCACAAGCATACATTAAAGAATAAAAGATTTCTGTTATTATTGTTCAACTATACTTTTAGGGAACATAATGGTAAATTTATGGGTTATTATGATGTCAATGTTGACATGTAATATAGTAGCCTTTGTTTTAAATATGGTACATATAAAAGTTAGAGATCCATAAAATCTAGATTAATAAAACTATAATCTGCTTAACCAGTAAATAGCTGAGCCAGTTTGAAATAATCCTCCTCAAATATAATGATTCATTTCTTATTATAAAACCTTTGAATTATTAGGGACTATGTTAATAATTTCTGGTGTAATTGCTGGACCCAAGTAGCCATATGTTAGTGTAATTTCTATAATTTAGAGGTGTTTAAATTAATTCAGGTGCAGTTATTGTTAAATTAGTGCTCATTGAAAGAAATAGTTTGGTAGTATGCCACGTTTTGTCTTTTGAGAAAAAAACCTCCCATGTTGTGTAAAGGTTAAACCGTATTGTATAGAATCATCTTTGTCACCTAACACTAGGTGACATGTTGCTTCATTTTAGGATTTCTGGGCTAGAGTTCATTGGAATTGACCACCCCCATCCCTGCTATTTCAGGTGCATGCTATGCTTTATTTGATAGACTCAAGTGGTTGAAATCAGCTCAGTATTGAGTCTGGTGGCTTCTGCTCAATTTTTGAATCCGTAACTTATATATTCCTCCAGATAGCAAGTTATTATAAGAAAGTTCAGTATGGACAGAGGGGAGAGAATGGATGCTGAGTAGCCAGAGGAGTGTGCTGGGCTGTTTTTGGGTTGCTCTTAGATCCATTCCTGCCCTTTCATGCCTTATTACAGTACCAGGAAGCTGGACCCTTGAAAACTTCAATTTCCAGTCTTTTTTTTCCAAGTAACTTCCAATTAGATTTGACTAATGAGAAACATTTCTGGTGGACATGGGAAGAGAGGGATAGCCTCTGCTTCTGGTGGTATTTCCAACACCTATCCAGCTCTAAGGTTCCAATGGAAGAGGTGGCTCCTGCTTTTGGTAGTTTCAGAAGTGAGGCCAGGGGTGCCTCCTGCTCCCAGTGGGTTTGGGTGGTTCAGGCAGGGTGTTAGAGGTTTCATGGTCGGCAACATACCCCAGCAGTGCTAGCAGTCAGTGTGCTGTGGGTTCCAGGAATCCCCTCTCTTTTTACCAGCCCAAGGGGTGGTAAATTCTGTGCTGCTGCTTCTTTTGCTTTCCTCATCCTACTGAAAGCTTTTTCATCCTTCAGCCCTTCAGTCATTTTTTATAAGGGTTCCTTCAGTAAATACTCTGTATTTAAACTGTTTAACACAATATCTGTTTTCCTGATGAGACCTTCCTGTTTCTGTACTGTTACTGTCTTTTTGGCATTACCCAAGACTGTTCTAAACTGGGCCCTCTTTAGCCTGGAGTGGGCACTCTCATTCCATCTGCATGGCTGAGGATCTGTCTTAGACTCCAGTGACAAGAATCAGGAGTGCCCTGTGACTTTGTGCATCAGTAGGGTGTGATGGTGAATATTATTGCCCTATGTATATTAACATTTCTTAGGTTTTGCATGTTTTAATACAACTCATTCTTAACAGAAAAGCAGATAGGGGCATCTGGGTGGCCCAGTTGGTTAAGCCTTTGACTCATGATTTTGGCTCAGGTCATGATCTCAGGGTTGTGAGATCCAGACCCGCCTCAAGGTCTGTGCTAAGCAGGGAGTCTCCTTGGGATCCTCTCTCCCTCCCCTGCCTCTCTCCCTGCTCTCGCATGTACTGTCTCATTCTGAAATAAATAAATCTTTAAAAAAAAATCAGATAATGCATATAAAACATTTTCTCTGTTTGTCACAGTATCTGTAGATCCCACATAATAACACTTCATGCACTGGCTTAGAATTATTTTTATATTTTAAGGCATCTTTCCACTAGACTGTGAGCTCCACAAGTGAAGGGATCATGCCTATCTTGTTTATTGTTTTGTCACTAGTTTCTAGATACTACCAAGGACTTACTGGCTTCTCATTAAATGTTTGAATGAATGAGTGAACATCTTGTTCTCTCTCTCTGTGTGTGTGTGTGTGTGTGTGTGTGTGTATGTGTGTGTTTGGGTGTAGTATTTTGGGGAGGTGAGGGGCTGCACTGTAAAGTCTACAGCCTTTACACCTCTTCCACTGTTAGACTTGATCCCTCAATTCCTCTTGTTATTCTGTCAGTTCATGTTTTGGGGGGTTTTTTGCTGTCAGTTTATGTTTTTTTTGCTGTCTATTTGAGTTAGTTTTTGCCATCTTACTTTGTGTTTTCTGTTTACCTTAAAAATTTTCTCTTGTTTTCTATCTTTGTAAGAATAATAAACTTTCTTTTATTGCTTTCTCCTCTTTTTCTCTTTTGAACCCCTGGGCTACTTTGGAATTATAGATTGCATTTCTAATCTTTCCATATCTATTGTTTAGAAAGCCTAGAGTTCTGACATTTTGACTCAAAAGTTATAGAGTTATAATCAACTTGCTAATATTTTGTTGAGGAACTGTCTAGATTTTAAATTTCTAAACATATAATTATTTACATCACACTAAAACCTTTTTATTTTGAAAAACTTCAAACATATGCATGTTTCTAATACCAGTATAATGAATCCTTTTGAACCTGGTACCAGCTTTAACGGCGATTACAATTATAATAAGTGGTAAACCATGTTTCATCTATTAATACTCTCTACTTCATATGACTTCTTTCTTTTGAAAGAATTTGTTTTCTAAATAGTATTTGTTTTTAATACTGTTTTTAGTGGGGGCGCCTGGGTGGCTCAGTGGGTTAAGCCACTGCCTTCGGCTCAGGTCATGATCTCAGGGTCCTGGGATCGAGTCCCACATCGAGCTCTCTGCTCAGCAGGGGGCCTGCTTCCCTTCCTCTCTCTCTGCCTGCCTCTTTGCCTACTTGTGATCTCTCTCTGTCAAATAAATAAATAAAATCTTTTAAAAAATACTGTTTTTAGTAAATTTGTTTTTGTTTCTGAATAGTAAAGTCTCTCAAAGATATAATCACTTCTAAAACTTTACTTAATGTCATCAAAAAGCCAGTGTCCAAATATTCCTGACAGTTTTAGTTCAAATATGGGTCCAAATAAGGTCCATAATGACAAGCAATTGAAAAGACCCATCTGAAATCGATTTTTTTTTTTTATTGCACTTTAATATGTAAATTTTCCTGCAGCGTGGATTTTGCCAACTGTAGTTCCGCTATTTTCTTTAACAGGTTCCCCTTTCTCCTTCATTTTATATAAATTAGTAGTTAGATTTAGAGGTTTGGCCAGATTCAGTTTTCAGTTTGTTTTCTTTTTCTTCTTTCTTCATCTTCTCCTTCAGTTTTTGTTTGTTTGTTTGTTTTTGTTTTTGTTTGGTTTGCAAGAAAATTTATTTTTTTAAGGTTTTTTATTTATTTGGCACAGAGATAGAGAGCACAAGTAGGCAGAGCAGCAGGCAGAGGGAGAGGGAGAAGCAGGCTCCCCACTGAGCCGGGTGCCGGATGTGGGGCTCTGTCCCAAGACTCCTGGGTCATGATCTGAGCCAAAAGCAGCCACTTAACCAACTGAGCCACCCGGGCGCCCTGCAAGAAAATTTCTTAAGGAGTATTCATAGAAGGCACAGGGTATCTAGGTCTCTCCCTTTTGTTGATGTTAACAACTACTGATGATAACTGCCAGGATATGTTATTGTATTAAGAGTTGCAAAATGACGATGTTTTAAGTCTCCCTTTAAAATTTATTACTTACCACATTTCTATAAAAAGAAACTTCCCCTAATCAACTACTTAATTACCTTGAACTTTCTTTGGTTCATGAAAGGAAGTCAGGATTTATCAATTTTCAACATAATGACTTTTGTTCCCTAATATTTTCTTAAGTTGTGCAATGATTCTTTTTAAGTTTCATTATGTATTCATAAATTGTGGCATTTTTTTATTTTTAAATCCATTGTAGTTATTATTCTTATTGATTCTCAAATTGTTTCATATTTGGCTAGAAAGAATTTCTTCAACTTGGCTCTCAAATCCTTTGTATCTATCAACAGTAGTCTTTGAGTTTTTGGTTTTTGGTTTGACAAAATGTTATAGAATCATCTTGTACATTTCCTGATCCATGTTGGAATACTCTACTTATCCAAAGGGTTCTTGTTTTTCTTAGTGGAAGATGGTATTTAGAAGGCACCATGTATTAAGCATACTACTGCTTTTCCAGTAAACAGAAATAAGAAGTGTATATGTGTTCGAAATAAAATATATCATGATTTCACACTGATGATTTCAGTTCCAATTCAAGAATATAGAATCTTTACTTAAACACTTACTTTGCTTCCTTTCATACCACTGTTAACTAGTCATTTGCTTCCTTTTGCAATACACTTAGAAAAATACCAACACTATGTCCAATGTTATGATTACTGGGAACAGTTTAAGAATTTTTTTTTTTTGCAGCTCTTTTTGTATATTGTAGCTTAGTGTATATTCCACTGGATATGTAGGACCAAATGACTATATTTTAAAATCACTTGAAATAATGCCTTGGGTGATTATGCCCTAATTTGTAATACAATTTGGCTTTTAAATTTCTTTTTACTTTTCCTTATTAAGAGATTGCTTTTTAAAAATGTTCATTTTATGTTTATATGAGATATATATATGCACTAAACAAGATATATTCTGTAAAGTCTAACTTTATCTTTGTACCCTTTTGCTTGTTCCCTCTGTTCCCTTATAGGTAACTCTATTAGTCAGGTTTCTTCAGAGATTGATTATTCTATCTATCTATCTATATATCTAACTAGAGAGATTTATTATGAGGAATTGGCTCATGTGATTATGGAGGCTTAGAAGTCCCATGATCTGTAGTCTACAAGCTGGTGACCTAGGAAAGCCAGTAGTGTAATTTTGTCTTGAATCTGAAGGCTTAAGAACTAGGGGAGCTGATGGTATAAACCCCTGTTTTGAGGGCAGGAAAAGATGGGCTGTAATGTTCACCCTTCTAATGCAGTCCTTCTCAGTCTCTCTTTTCCAAGAGAGGACTTTGTCCTCACTTGGGGGTTCTTACACAGTGTTGTCATATATATGGATAGTTGCTAGTTGGCCTTCTTCTAAGGAAGAGTGAAGTCCAGTGAGAGATCCTGAAAGTTTAGCCTTCGAAGTTTGTGAGGTTTCTGCAGAAAAGTGAGTAATTAAAGAGGTATGTAGAAGCCAAGATTGGTAGGACTTGGGTATGGGATACTGAATATTGGTAACAAGGAAGTGAGCGGTTTTAAGAAGTCATATAGGAGGCGCTTGGGTGACTCAGGTGGTTAAGCACCCTGCTCTTGATTTTGGCTCAGGTCATGATCTCAGGGTTATGAGATGGAGCCCCACTTAGGGCTCTTGCTGTGCATGAAACCTCCTTAAGACTCTCTCCATCTCCTTTTGCCTCTCTCCCCCTACCAAAGGAAGTCTTTTTTTTTTTTTTTAAAGAATTTACTTTTTCTTCCTGAATGTCTTTGTTTGTTTGTTTTAAATTTTTATTTTTTTATTTGAGAGAGAGACAGATAGGGACAGAGATAGTGAGAGAGAGCACAAGCAGAGAGGAGAGAGAGAGAAGCAGGCTTTCACTAAGCAGGAAGTCCCATTGGGGGCTCAATCCCAGGACCTGGGATCAAGACCAAGCCAAGAGCAGATGCTTAACCACCTGAGCCACCCAGGTGCCCCTACAAAAGAAGTCTTACCAGGTTTTGTCATAAACGATCACTGACTCAAAGAAAAGTGACAGAGGGACCAGTTTGAATTCCAGTTTTCAATATTCTATTTTTTTTAAGATTTTTATTTATTTATCAGACAGAGATCACAAGTAGGCAGAGAGGCAGGCAAATGGCGGGGAGGGGTGGGGGAGGAAGCAGGCTTCCCGCCAAGCAGAGAGCCCGATGCAGGACTCGATCCCAGTCTGGGATCATGACCTGAGCTGAAGGCAGAGGCCCTAACCAACTGAGCCACGCAGGTGCCCCAATATTCTATGTTTAAAGGACATTTGAGATCTCACAGTGGAGGTGTTGATTATTAATTAGATATACAATGCTTATGGCTTTTATATGGTGTTACCATTTAGTATCTCTTTTGAGACTGTGAACTCTTTGAGGCTGGGAAGCAGGTTATATCACTCAAGTGATACTTTCAGGCAACAGATGCTGGCTCCAGTTAGGAAGAAAGGAGTTTATTGGAAAGATATGTTAGGTATCTTCCTGGTTTAATGGAAGGTTGGAACACTAGGCATGGGAAAATATTTCTAGGGACAAACCTCCAAATCCCACATCAGAATTGGTCTGAAGAGGGAACCATGGAAGATCAGCAGTCTACACCTTTACTACTGCATCTTTGATGCCAGCAACTCAGCTTTACCACAGACACTACCACATGCTATTTCTGTGCCTTGACTTTGCAGCGTCCATTACCAATACTGCGTCTGCACGCAGTGGGGATGAGTCAGAGTCAGATATGGTTGCACTGATTGCCAGAGCCTAGGTCACAAGATTATTCTCTAGCTGCAGGAATGACTGGGAATGTGAGTGTCTAACATTTTCAGTTCCTGTGTGGTAAGAAGTGTTTGTTCTTCTATCAAGTTAATAAAGTGGAGAACCCGTATACAAAGTAGAAAGAGATTCACATTCTGGAGGGATAACACAAAAGGGAGATTAGCCCTTAGATATACCTTATTCATCTTTGTACACTTAGCACCTCATGTAGCAATAGTAAACATGAAATAATACATAATGGATTTGGAATTGAAATTATTTTCACAGTGAGAGTAATTCAGATGAAAATTTCCTTCATTTAGATAATTTAGACAGTCTTTCTATTACTAGATAATTATGTATTATTTTAATTTGTTTTTGTAAACTAGCCTCACTATTATAATTATCATTATAGTTTGTTTTTTACTTATCATTATAGTTATCATTATAATTTGTTTTTTAGAAAAATATTATTTTTTCATAACAACAGGGGTCTTACATTTCTTATTTGAGGGATATAGGGCACTTTTCAGTGCCCAAAATATTTTAGATATTTTATTTAAGGAAAACATTTTTTTTCCATTTTTCCTTTCCTACCTTGTGCCTTATAATGCTAAACAAATAAATAATATTTGACGTTTCCTATTGTTCCATGGCATGTTTTTGCCCTAGAACTTATTTCACATTCCATCAGTCCCATTCAGATTGATGGAGGGCAATCATTTAGCCCTTCTCTTGCCTTCCTCTGTTTTGTTTTGGGCCTTCTAAGTTTCATTTTTCCCCTAAAATATTTGAAAAAATTTTTGAAAAATCCTGCATTTTCTTCATAAACTGTAACAGATGAGTGACAAAGATTCTAACCGAATCTTGCTTAATGGTAGTGATGATTAATGAGGAAACAATTTGTTATTAACTTGAGAAGAATAATCTTACTAGATCATTTCTCCTCCAGACATGCAAATCAGACAATTTTACTTGTTTATTCTCATTTTACTTTTTATGTTTTGGTGTGAAAAGAAAGCTTTTGCTTTTTCCCCCTCATTTAATGTTGCAGTTTTCCTTAATGCTCACGTCTTGATGGTTTTTTCTTTCCTATGATAACAAGAAGTGTTAGAGTAGGCATGCTGTGTTATAATGCTAGTCACCTGTCCATTTAATCCAGACTCTTGTGGTGGTTTGTACTGTGTCAGTTATGCTAAAACCATTTGTGTTAGAATGCTCCTCTCTGTGTGGTTTTAGGTTAACATTAGTCAAAAGAGAACTTTATCCAAGATTTGGAAAGTAGCAATGAAGCAATAACCATATCCGTAGCAGGCTCACGTGGTTAGATGTATGTGCCTATAGATGCAGAAGTGCCTCCAGTTGCTGGCAGGTTCCAGCTAGTCCTCGTTCTGCAACCAGCTTTAGTTTCTGACTGCTGACCCTACCTGGCCCACAGTGGCTGCCGGCCCACTCCTGGGCTCTGCATAGTGGACTCACAGATGTGGCAGCTGCACCGAAGAAGCATGCTTCCCATAGACATCTCCATGAGCCTTCCTTTCATAGTCAATTTCAGGAGTTAGATATACTTGGTTTCTCAGACTGTCTGACTGGTCACTCTTACTCTGATCTTCCAACTTTTTGCTTGGACTTCACTTGCCCAGCCCTTTCCCTAACTATATGAGATGATACTTATAATAAATCTCTTAGCTTGCAATTCATGGTGAATCTGTTTGCTTCCAAGTTGAACCCTGACTGATGAAATTCTTCATGCTGAAACCTGTTCTGATACCTTTTCTTCTCTTCTTGTCCTTTGTCATGAATTATTATGGATGTGTGTGTGTGTCTCTCTCTGTGTGTGTGTGCACACGCACATGCATATTTAAGACTCATCTCTTGACCTAAATAAATTCGATTTCATTATTGGCAAGAAGTCTAAATTAATTTTTCTAGTGTTATTCAGAGTTCTCATTTTAGTGCATACTGAGAGTAACCAAAGCTATAATCATACCTTACTCTGCTATTTTTAAAGTTAATTATCCTGAAGGCCTTGTGCAAGGTCATGTGAGGGTATAATACCAGCATAAGGAGTAATCAGATGATCTCATTTGAATGGTATAAACTATATTTTTGTACTGAATACTTATTGGAGGTGTATCTAAGTAAGTTAATTTGAGCCCTTAACAAATGTAAGTGTTTTGTCTGCATATGGGTTGAGTAAGTAATCTTCTTTATACTTTTTAGATTGGCTGTTACAGTTTTGAGGTGTAGCTTTGTTTCATATTTATTCTTAATGGAGGATGAAATGTATATTGTTTATTTCAGAGAGCATAAATACGACAATGTGCCAAATTAAAGTCTATATTAATTAAGTGTATGGAAGGAGTAAGGTAATAGGTTACAAAAAAGGAATGCAGGCTTTAATCATATGCTTAATAAACTGAATTTTTTCATTTGCTTTTACAAACAAACCTATGCTAGATTTAATATTTTTTATGATCTTTAGAGCTTAAGAGATTAGCAACAGAGGCACAGAGGGGATAAGTAATTTATACAAGATCATAGAAAGAATAAGTGTCAGAAGTGGGTTCCGGATCAAGGCTGTTGGACTTGAGCGCTCACACTCACTACAACTACACAGTACATTCTCCCAGCTCCCCGCTCTGTCAGTATTATAAGAGGAAGGTGGTTGTTGAAGTTGGAAAAACATGGGGTAAAGTATTAGCTCCCCAACTTACTTTTTGTATTTGATTAGAGCAATTAAACTCAATTGTCCACAATTTTTTAATTTGAAAAAGTGACATAATTATACATCCCGGTGCAGTTGTAAGAATTTTAATAAATTACAAAACTCATTATAATTGTAGTCATTAGTTTATTATCTAGATATATGTGAACTTTCTATACATTATCCTTAGTAATAGAAGAGATACAGAGAAAAAAAGACTTGTTTTATCACTTGGAAGTTGGGTACATTACCTCACTATTTCTAAATGTAAGAAAGATTGCTTAATTTAGAAATAAAAAAATTCAAGTAATAAAAATATGGGAAATATATAGGCATAGTGATAAATAATGTTATTTCTAAAAGTAAATATTGGGCATCTTCTAAATATCTATCATAGACAAATATTAACTCAACTTTGTAACATATACTTACTGGAATGTTATTTAGCCATTAAAATGTTTAGGAAGACTTTATAATACATGCTAAAATGTTTAAATATTAGTGAAAAGTAAGATATAGAATGCTACATGTAAATATACATGAAAAACTGGAAGGAAATACTTTATGAACTATCAATAGTAGTGGGGTCACAGGTGAATATTTTCTTTATTTTCTGAATTTATAATAAAGTATAAGTTTATACTTTAAAATAAAGTATAAGTTTTATTTGAGAAGTTGTGAATTGCTATTGAGAATAGTGCTCTGCTGTTTATTCATGGGTGTGAATCACACAATAAAATGATAGAGAAACTAATAAATAGCTTTTTATTTCATTGGCAAAGCTAAAGAGGTACACGAGCAAATGTCTTGTCTTAAATGGCTGGCATACATTTTCTTCCTTCTTTTTCTTTTTTCCCCACAATCATTGCTGGGTGTAAAGGTGTTGGCACCAGTACAGCATTTCATTTTCTGCAGAGGAGTGCATGCAATATTTATATATTATATGTCATTACTTTGAAATCAGTTTATGATAAAAGGAGCCAGAACTCTTCCACAGGGCTGCTTCTTTCTGTTTAAAGAGGCATCTTTTCATTGGAGTGTAGTAATGGCCGTAGTACTTTAGCAAATAGCTATAAAACATGAAAACGTCCTCCTTTCTTGTATTAATCCATCAGGAAGCTTTCAGGGATTCTTCTTGTCTAAAATATTCATAGGCAGCAAAATGTCCTGAATGCCCTACAGAATTTGTGCAGAGCCAGGCAGATGATTGATAGTGAAGTTCTGTTCTGAGTCACTCACAGTATGTAATTCTATTTGTCTTGCCAAATACGGAGAGCAGGCAACTCATAAAAGGTAAAGGTAACAGATACCATATTTTCTTACATTTAAAAAAGAACTTGGTGTCTCCCCTTCACTGTACTCCACAGAATACAGCAAATTTTTATTAAATAAAATAAAAGGCAGGTGAGCTATTACTTGTAAAGTAGTATAAAATTTTATTAAGCACATGTTATTTATTATATTACACATTTCTCTTTGGTATATATTTGCCTGCATGGGTGTATCTTAAGTAAATGAGGTCCATGTGTTGTCTACTTAAAAAAAAAACTGTTAGGGTGCCAAGTATAAACAACATATACATTAAAACATTCAGTATATCCCTAAATGAATAAAAGTCACTTTCATTCCGCCGGTACTTTCTACATTAACGTATTTGAGATATCATTTAGTTTTCCATTTAACCCATGTTAAAACTGAAATTCTGCCCAGGTTAATCTCATGAAGTCAGGTAATGCAATAGATAAGAAATAAGTGATATTGCGAATTTGTGACTGCTAGCTGGATTTAGCACTTTGAACTGCTCTTATTTCCTGAGGGCACGAGTCTATCCTTTGCTCTTGTATTCAAGTCTCTGAATTTTGGCTGAGTCAGGACCTTGGAATCAGATCTGGAGGACTTGCTTTTCGTTTATCTGCTTCAGTATGTAAATTGTCATTGTTAATGTCAGATGTTGTGCTCCATTATATCTAAATGATTGTCATGTACAAGAAAGAATAAATTAATTATAGCTTTATATTTTATTTTTCTGTAGTGGAAAGATACTAGAAATACAGAAATATAGCATCACTATGAAGACATTTTTGACATATGAGATCATGAAGTCTATTGGGACTTTCTACTTAGGAAGAGGTATTTGAGGTAAGAGTTGTTTATAAGTGTGCATAATTTGGTAAACTACAGTCAGTAGAGAGCAGGGGTCACATTTCAACATTATTCAATATTCAGATTACATGTGTCAGTTTGTATATAGTAGGAAATCAATAAATGTTACATTCAGCAAAAACCCCAAAAGCCTTGAATTGCAGGAAATAATCATTTGGGCAGATATTGCCAACTGGTGGTTTTTCATAGGCGACTGCTGGATCTTGAAATTTGGTTATCACTTTGACTAGTTTGCTTTACATTTCTCCTTGAGCTCTCTTTCTATAATATTTCATCTTTTAGCACATTCTTTGTTTTTATTCTTGGCATACAAAATATGACCATCTTCCAGTCTTTGAAACAGATAAAAAATTTGCCCATTAGATAATGGGCAGTTAACCAAAATGTATACACATGTTTAACCTATTCTGAAAATATCTTTTTATTGATCTTGATATTTGAGAATTCTTGCTAGTGATACTGCACTGACACTGAAAAAAAAAAAAGAATTTTTGCACCCTTCCTACTGAGGTGATAAAAAGTAGCTTTTCAAATTATATGAAAACTAAGTAGAATCTGAGATTTTCTAAGTCTGTTAGCTTGTTTTTTTTTTTTTTTTAAACAAACAAAAGCATGTAACGGAACAAGGATAGATTAGGCTATTTTAAAAAATGTTCAACCTTTATTTCTAATTTAAAATTATTTATGCTAAGTTCTAAAATTATTTATTGCTAAGTTCTTTATAGATTCTGGACACTAGTCCTTTATCTGATATGTCGTTTGCAAATATCTTCTCCCATTCTGTCAGTTGCTTAGCAAACTCAACACCCAAAGAACAAATAATCCAATCAAGAAATGGGCAGAGGACATGAACAGACATTTCTGCAAAGAAGACATCCAGATGGCCAACAGACACATGAAAAAGTGCTCCATATCACTCGGCATCAGGGAAATACAAATCAAAACCACAATGAGATATCACCTCACACCAGTCCGAATGGCTAAAATCAACAAGTCAGGAAATGACAGATGCTGGCGAGGATGCGGAGAAAGGGGAACCCTCCTACACTGTTGGTGGGAATGCAAGCTGGTGCAGCCACTCTGGAAAACAGCATGGAGGTTCCTCAAAATGTTGAAAATAGAACTGCCCTATGACCCAGCAATTGCACTATTGGGTATTTACCCTAAAGATACAAATGTAGTGATCCAAAGGGGCACATGCACCCGAATGTTTATAGCAGCAATGTCCACAATAGCCAAATTATGGAAAGAACCTAGATGTCCATCAACAGATGAATGGATCAAGAAGATGTGGTATATATACACAATGGAATACTATGCAGCCATCAAAAGAAATGAAATCTTGCCATTTGCGACAACATGGATGGAACTAGAGCGTATCATGCTTAGCGAAATAAGTCAAGCAGAGAAAGACAACTATCATATGATCTCCCTGATATGAGGAAGTGGTGATGCAACATGGAGGCTTAAGTGGGTAGGAGAAGAATAAATGAAACAAGATGGGATTGGGAGGGAGACAAACCATAAGTGACTCTTAATCTCACAAAACAAACTGAGGGTTGCTGGGGGGAGGGGGTTTGGGAGAAGGGGGTGGGATTATGGACATTGGGGAGGGTATGTGCTTTGGTGAGTGCTGTGAAGTGTGTAAACCTGGTGATTCACAGACCTGTACCCCTGGGGATAAAAATATATGTTTATAAAAATAAAAAATTAAAAAAATCCATGATATCACAAAAAAAAATTATTTAAGACTATGAGTTTTGGGGCCAATTTATAAACTTTACAAAGCATTATGCTTTTTGGGGTAGCTTTTCTTTTCTTTTCTTTTTTTTTTTTTTTTAAGATTTTATTTATTTAACAGAGAGAGATCACAAGTAGGCAGAGAGACAGGCAGAGAGAGAGGAGGAAGCAGGCTCCCTGCTGAGCAAAGAGCCAGAGGCAGGGCTTGATCCCAGGACTCTGGGATCATGACCTCAGCTGAAGGCAGAGGCTTTAACCCACTGAGCCACCCAAGTGCCCCGGGGTAGCTCTTTAAATCAGATTTAGGATTATGGTTTGTGGTATATATATATATATTATGGAAATATTTTTAACTTCTTTTGGTATATGTGTTTGTCTACAGATTTCCCTTTAGTATGACCTAATATTCTCTTCAGTTGCTTAATTTTTTGAGTATCTGAGAGGATTTCTATAGCTAGATTTTAAAAACAGCAGGACAGGAAGTTTGGAAAGTTCACTCACTTATTCAGAAATATTTATTGAGTTTCTACTGTCCTGGACATGGAGTACAACAACAAATAAGAGAGAAGTAGTTCCTACACTTGGGCCTGCATTCTAGTGGAGAAATCAGATAATAACTACACATTTTGGTAAAAACCTTAATGGAAATAAGGAGTGGGTTCTCATAGATGGTAATGGACCAAGCACAGGGTCATTGTGCATGTGTGTGCTGCTTTAGGCAGTGGCCAAGGAAAACATTTCTAGGGTAGTGACATTGAGCCAAGTCCTAATGGATGAGGTGGAGCAAGCCCTCTAAGCAAAGGGCCAGGTAGAAAATATTACAGGTAAGGGTAAATGCAAAGGCGCTGATGTGGAACAGAGCTTAGCTTAAAAGAATAGAAAGAAGACTGGAGAGGCTAAATCACAGTGAGCAAGAGGAAGAGTAGTGTGAGCTGATGTTGATTGGCTTGATTATAAAAGACTTTTTGGCTATGTTAGAGTTTACATTTTATTTTGCGAGCAGTGTGAAGTCATTGGAAGGTTTTAAGCATAAAAGGGACATAATCTGATTTAAATTTTATAAAAATCATAATAATACACAGAGGGATTGTATTTCAGGCATTTAGGGGGCAATATAAATGGAAAGAAGCAGATAAATTAGGAGGTTATTATAGTAATCCAGAAAAGGGATGGCAGTAAGTGGGAATATAATAATGGCAGTGGAGTTGGAGAGTAGTGGGCTGTTGGGGATTTTTTTTTTTTTTTTATTTTTAGATATAATTGCCAGGCCTTGATAGTGGATTTTGGAGAGGGAGGGGAACTGTGATATAAAAAATTTAAAATTGTGTTATATTGAAATATGTGCTGACTTGTCTAGATTTAATTTAAAAATATGGAAGAAGATTACAAAGAGTTTCCTTTAAATGTTTGACATTCTACTTTTTTTTAATTTTGCTTTTCTATTTTTCTTCAATTTATTTATTTTCAGAAAAACAGTATTCATTATTTTTTCACCACACCCAGTGCTCCATGCAATCCGTGCCCTCTATAATACCCACCACCTGGTACCCCAACCTCCTACCCCCCCGCCACTTCAAACCCCTCAGATTGTTTTTCAGAGTCCATAGTCTCTCGTGATTCATCTCCCCTTCCAATTTATCCCAACTCCCTTCTCCTCTCTAACTCCCCATGTCCTCCATGCTATTTGTTATGCTCCACAAATAAGTGAAATCATATGATAATTGACTCTCTCTGCTTGACTTATTTCACTCAGCATAATCTCTTTCAGTCCCGTCCATGTTGCTACAAAAGTTGGGTATTCATCCTTTCTGATGGAGGCATAATACTCCATAGTGTATATGGACCACATCTTCCTTTTTTTTTTTTTTTTTTAAGATTTTATTTATTCGACAGAGAGAGATCACAAGTAGGCAGAGAGGCAGGCAGAGAGAGAGGAGGAAGCAGGCTCCCCACCGAGCAGAGAGCCCGATGCGGGGCTCGATCCCAGGACCCTAGGATCATGACCTGAGCCGAAAGCAGAGGCTTTAACCCACTGAGCCACCCAGGCGCCCCTGGACCACATCTTCCTTATCCATTCGTCCGTTGAAGGGCATCTTGGTTCTTTCCATAGTTTGGCAACCGTGGCCATTGCTGCTATAAACATTGGAGTACAGATGGCCCTTCTTTTCACAACATCTGTATCCTTGGGGTAAATACCCAGGAGTGCAATTGCAGGGTCATAGGGAAACTCTATTTTTAATTTCTTGAGGAATCTCCACACTGTTCTCCAAAGAGGCTGCACCAATTTACATTCCCACCAACAGTGTAAGAGGGTTCCCCTTTCTCCATATCCTCTCCAACACATGTTGTTTCCTGTTTTGTTAATTTTGGCCATTCTAACTGGTGTAAGGTGATATCTCAATGTGGTTTTAATTTGAATCTCCCTGAGGGCTAATGATGATGAACATTTTTTCATGTGTCTGATAGCCATTTGTATGTCTTGATTGGAGAAGTGTCTATTCATATCTTCTTCCCATTTTTTGATACCTGGGAATAAACCTAACCAAAGAGGTAAAGGATCTGTACTCGAGGAACTACAGAACACTCATGAAAGAAATTGAAGAAGACACAAAAAGATGGAAGACCATCCATGCTCTTGGATCAGAAGAATAAACATTGTTAAAATGTCTATACTGCCTAGAGCAATATATACTTTTAATGCCATTCCGATCAAAATTCCACCAGTATTCTTCAAAAACCTGGTGCAAATAATCCAAAAATTTGTATGGAATCAGAAGAGACCCCGAATCGCTAAGGAAATGTTGAAAAACAAAAATAAAACAGGGGGCATCACATTACCTGATTTCAAGCTTTATTACAAAGCTGTGATCACCAAGAAAGCATGGTACTGGCACAAAAGCAGACACATAGACCAGTGGAACAGAGTAGAGAGCCCAGATATGGACCCTCAACTCTATGGTCAATTAATCTTCGACAAAACAGGAAAAAATATACAGTGGAAAAAAGACAGTCTCTTCAATAAATGGTGCTGGGAAAACTGGACAGCTATATGTAGAAGAATGAAACTCGACCATTCTCTTACACCATACACAAAGATAAACTCAAAATGGATAAAAGACCTCAACGTGAGACAGGAATCCATCGGAATCCTAGAGGAGAACATAGGCAGTAATCTTTTCGATATCAGCCACAGCAACTTCTTTCAAGATACGTCTCCACTCCTTGGTAGGTGAACTTGGTCTCGGCTGGATTTCTTGTTGATCTTCTGTGACAGATGCTGGCGAGGATGTGGAGAAAGGGGAACCCTCCTACACTGTTGGTGGGAATGCAAGCTGGTGCAGCCACTCTGGAAAGCAGCATGGAGGTTCCTCAAAGTGTTGAAAATAGAACTGCCCTATGACCCAGCAATTGCACTATTGGGTATTTACCCTAAAGATACAAACGTAGTGATCCAAAGGGGCACGTGCACCCGAATGTTTATAGCAGCAATGTCCACAATAGCCAAACTATGGAAAGAACCTAGATGTCCATCAACAGATGAATGGATCAAGAAGATGTGGTATATATACACAATGGAATACTATGCAGCCATCAAAAGAAATGAAATCTTGCCATTTGCGACAACATGGATGGAACTAGAGCGTATCATGCTTAGCAAAATAAGTCAAGCAGAGAAAGACAACTATCATATGATCTCCCTGATATGAGGAAGTGGTGATGCAACATGGGGGCTTAAGTGGGTAGAAGAAGAATAAATGAAACAAGATGGGATTGGGAGGGAGACAAACCATAAGTGACTCTTAATCTCACAAAACAAACTGAGGGTTGCTGGGGGGAGGGGGTTTGGGAGAAGGGGGTGGGATTATGGACATTGGGGAGGGTATGTGCTTTGGTGAGTGCTGTGAAGTGTGTAAACCTGGTGATTCACAGACCTGTACCCCTGGGGATAAAAATATATGTTTATAAAAAATAAAAAATTAAAAAAAAAAGATACATCTCCAAAGGCAAAGGAAATAAAAGCGAAAATAAACTTTTGGGACTTCATCAAAATCAAAAGCTTCTGCACAGCAAAGGAAACAGAAAAACAAAGAGGCAGCCCACGGAATGGGAGAAGATATTTGCAAATGACAGTACAGACAAAAGGTTGATATCCAAGATCTATAATGACATTCTACTTTTAAGTGGACATGAACTTATATGGCGAACTCTATTTGATCAGATAAAGAAAACAGTAAAGTTAGTGGTTATCACAGAATAGGAACCAGACCATGCATTGAATCCCAGTGCAGTCACGTGCTAATTGTGTGAGCTTGGAAAAATTACTTTTTCTACCCATCAATTTTCTCATTTGCAACCGTACCTATCCAGAAAGTTGTGACTAAGAAATGAGACAATTCAGCTAATGTACATGGTACACAGTGGGACATGGCAAACACTCAGTGGCAGCTGTTAATTTTTTAATGAAAGGGGTAGTTCAAGAAACCAATCTAGATAGCCAAAGAAACAAGAAGAGGTGATCTCAGATATTTGAATATTTGAGGTTTACTGGGAGTGAATTACCTTATTTTTAACCTCTTCTACTCAAGCTCAAAACTTTTAAGCTATTCATGTCTTTTGAAGAAATGAGGATCTGTCTTTAAATATCTTGTTCATATGGAAAACTGAAACTACACAGAATATTTTTATTTACAATTGTTAAATTTACCATTAAAAGTTTTAATTTAATTGATCCTTGAAAGAAATGTTTTACACGTCCCTAGTCTTTTCTAATAATACACACTTGTCATCTACCGTAAGTACCGCGTTAGAGTAACACTTGGCTTCTCTCTAGTTATTTCATTAACTGGTATTTCCCTGGAGAGTCTGTTTCCCTAAACATGGTATGAGCTGACAACATGGATTTAAGGCATAAGATCAGTGCTGCTCTGATTATTGATGTTGCCACATGGGAGGTTCTGGCAACAGAATGGGTGGTTTCTATCTGTCTCTATGGCTGCCCCTCTGAGGGGTACTTAGGAGCAGGAGCCATATCCATGGGAGGCAGCCTCATTAGTGTTGCAGCTATCATCAATTATAACTTGTCCTTGGCAAAGATAGTCCTCCTTCCCTCCAGTTTTCTTGTAGTGCAAGTGTGTGCTTTTTTGTTGTTGTTGTTGTTGTTTTAAGACTTATTTATCTAATGAAGATAGAAAGAGAACCTGAATGTGGGGTTGTGGGGGGAAATGGAGGGAGAGGGAGAGAGAGAATCCCAAGCAGAGTCCACCCCTATGGCTCCATCTCATGACCCTGAGATCACGACCTGAGCTGAAATGAAGAGTCAGCCACTTAACTGACTGAGCCACCCAGGCTCCCCACAAGTGCTCATTTTTAGAGAATACCTTGATTTGGCTCTTTTTTCCTATGATTGACAGAGGAACAAGTAGAAATAATACTTGCAACAATAGGAATTACAACAATAACAGCAATTTACACTCACTGAGGCTTTATCTGGTTTTTATCAATTTTCATCTTTTATGATTCCTGAAAAATTGGAGAAAGACTGCTTATGTAGGCAAGTAAGTAGTATGCTCCTGCCCTATTTCCATCATTTACCCAGATTTTATTTGTCCTTATTCTGGACCTAAGAACTCAGAGGCCATCTTGAACATGTATTTGGGGAAGCCTGATTAGGTTTTGGATTGAGGAAGGATTTGGTTGGAGGGAGAATGGATGCTTTTAGACCGAATGGATTATATGGACAGGAGGTTCTATAGGCATCCATAGAGTTGCCTGTGCAGTCCCAGTGAGTTATTTAATAGAACCAAACAGTTTTGACTTCAGTTTCCTAACCTGGACATCTGATTTGGAGCTGGTTTAAGGCTGAGCAACAAAGTAGAACCGGGACTGTATGTAACTTGGGCATATTCTATGCTATTAGGAATCCAGGTGTGACATTCTTTTTCTAAATTAAGAATGGATGGTCATGGGTTTATTTGCTCAGGTAAATGATATGCTAAAAGACAGCATGGGCCATTAGGTCAGTGGCCCAAGTTCAAGTGAAAAAGAAATGAGGTACAGATATAGATAGATACAATGCAGATATATAGTTACCTATATATCTATAGATTTAATTGAAGCCTTTTAGGGTAATGAAAATACCAATTGCTTGGGATTTGGCTACCTACTGAGGCTTTACCTGTGGAAGTTGTTTGGAATGTTACTGGGCTTTTGTTTTACCAAGTAGGCTATATCAGCTAGGGTGGGGAGGAGAAATAGAGCTAACAGGGTTGACAGGAGAAATTTTTTCTCTATGTTTCTCTTTTGTTTCCCAATAAAATCTTGTTTAAAATATCCATTTTGTGGTTGAATTTGGATTGTATTTGGGTACAGTGCACTAAGATGGGTTCAAGGAGAGCATTAGAGTAAGCTCAAATTCTAAAGCATACATGCATACACACATTCATAGCTGCCATGGGAAAGAATATGGGGGATTGTGAGGTACCCACCCTTCCCTTGAGTACAGCAAGTAGAATGAGTTTAGAAAACATTCATAATGGACTTTAACATTATGAATGCCTGGCATGTGACAGATACTCAAGAAATATTTGCTGAACGTTTTTATATTTTAGAATGAATGAAGGAGGGTGGCAAGAGAGTGGACATGCTGAGAATCTACTTCATGGAAATCTCAGGATTGGGTAACCAAAATGTGCTCATTGTATTCACTCTGAGCAAGTGAAGAGCTTAAAATCTGTGTGTGCACATGTGTATGTGTATGTATATGTGTATGTTTTTAATGATTTTCTATTTATTCATTAGAGAGAGAGAGAGTGAAAAAGAGAACAAGCAGTGGGAGCAGCAGCAGGAGAGGGAGAAGCAGACACCCCATGTATGTGCCTTAAGGATTAAACATATGCAGGAACTCTGTATTTGTGTGTGTTTTAAGGATTAAGGATAGGTAGGAATTTGCAGGATATTTCAATTTTTGTGGTTTAATAATAAAACTAGCAACCCAGTACATTTATAGTACTTGAACCTCTAATACTAATAACTTCTATTTGATTCCTTGATATCCTTCCTTTTACATTGGTGGGACCTGTTTTACTGTGGAAGTGATGGTGGGTTATGAAGGGGTGTCTTTGGTTAATAAGGGGCAGGATTATAATTTATATAGACTGTATCTTCATTATTAGTAGGTTGTCTTCCTTTGAAGAACATGACATGGATTGTGATTCATAATTGTTTCTTTTTTTGTAAAGCAAGCTAATTTTCAACACAAGTGAAAACAAACAAAAAGGAATAAAACAGAAGCTATTATTTTTCTCTTTTTCAATTTTTTCATTTATACTCCTTTTGGCTGTATTGATGAAATAAATAGATTGGAACCTAGTTGGTTTATTAATTTAACCCTGATCAATGCAGATTGCTGCAGGACTAGTTAAGTTGATGAGGAAAGTGACCAAAATGAATGGATTTTGTATAGTCAAACCTACATCATTCACCTTAGCACACACTTATCTTTGTTTTAAATAATCAATTTTGCAATGAAGCTGGTGATCTTAAAGAACAAAGTTCTTTTTCTTATTCTTATAGACATTGCCACCTTAATTCTAATTGCCTTTTTATGTTCAAAACAGGATGAATTGTGATTTGAAATATTTGATTCCCTGAAATAAAGGCAGAAATATTGGAGCTAATATAAGTGAACTCCAATAAACCCTTGGCAGACAATAGTCCTTAAAAATTTTAAGTTTTTCATTTACTGTCCCTTATGAAAAGCTATGTGACAGAAAAAGAAGAGCACATATGTTGGAAAATGAAGTAAGGATAATTTATGTGTATATATTCTGGTCACCAATATTATTCTATTTTTTAAAATTTATTTTCATTAATATATAATGTATTATTTGCCCGAGAGGTCTAGGTCTGTGAAACGTCTGGCTTACACACTTCACAGCACTCACTATAGAACATACCCTTCCCAATGTCCATAAACCATCCACCCTCTCCAAACCCCCTATCCCTGGCAACACTCATTTTGTTTTGTGACATTAAGTCTTTTATGGTTTGTCTCCCACCTGGTCCCATCTTGTTTCATTTTTTCCTTTCCTACCCCCCATACCCTCTACTCTGCCTCTCAAATTCCTCATATCATGGAAATCATATGATAATTGTCTTTCTCTGATTGACTTATTTCACTCAGAATAAAACCTTCTAGTTCCATCCACATCATTGCAATTGGCAAGATTTCATTTCTTTTAATGGCTGTATAGTATTCCATTGTATATATATACCACATCTTCTTTATTCATTCATCTGTTGATGGACATCTAGGCTCTTTCCATCATTTGGCTATTGTGGACATTGCTGCTATAAACCTTCAGGTGCTCATGCCCCTTTGGATCACTATATTTGTATCTGTAGGGTAAATACCCAGTAGTGCAATTGCGAGGTCATAGGGTAACTCTATTTTCAACTTTCTGAGGAACCTCCATGCTGTTTTCCAGGGTGACTGCACTTTCTTGTATTCCCACCAACAGTGTAGGAGGGTTCCTCTTTCTTCGCACCCTCTCCACATCTCTCATTTCCTGACTTGCTAATTTTAGCCATTCTGACTGGTGTGAGGTGGTATCTCACCATGGTTTTGATTTGTATTTCCCTGATGCCAAGTGATGTTGAGCACTTTTTTCATGTGTCTGTTGGCCATATGGATGTCTTCTTTGCAGAAATGTCTGTTTCATGTCTTCTGCCCATTTCTTGATTGGATTATTTGTTCTTTGGGTGTTGAGTTTAATAAGTTCTTTCTAGATTTTGGATACTAGCCCTTTATCTACTATGTCATTTGCAAATATCTTCTCCCATTCTGTCAGTCATCTTTTGGTTTTGTTGACTGTTTCCTTTGCTGTGCAGAAGATTTTGATCTTGACGAAGTCTCATTTTTGCCCTTGCTTCCTTGCCTTTGGCAATGTTTCTCGGAAGAAGTTGCTGTGACTGAGATCGAAGAGGTTGCTGCCTGTGTCAAGGATTTTGATGGATCCCTGTCTCACATTAAGGTCTTTCATCCATTTTGAGCCTATTTTTGTGTATGATGTAAGGAAATGGAACTGTGGCTGTCCAATTTTCCCAACACCATGTGTTGAAGAGACTGTCTTTTTTCCACTGGACATTCTTTCCTGCTTTGTTGAAGATTAGTTGACTACAGAGTTGGGGGTCCATTTCTGGGCTCTCTATTCTGTTCCATTGATCTATGTGTCTATTTTTGTGCCAGTACCATACTGTCTTGATGATGACAGCTTTGTAATAGAGCTTGAAGTCTGGAATTGTGATGCTACCAACTTTGGCTTTCTTTTTCAACCTTACTCTGGCTATTCAGGGTCTTTTCTGAATCCATATAAATTTTAGGATTACTTGTTTGGTTTCTTTGAAAAATATGGATGGTATTTTGATAGGGATTACTTTAAATGTGTAGATTGCTTTAGGTGGCATAGACATTTTCACAATATTTGTTCTTCCAATCCATGAGCATGGAACGTTTTTCCATTTCTTTGTGTCTTCCTCCATTTCTTTCATGAGTACTTTATAGTTTTCTGATTACAGATTCTTTGCCTCTTTGGTTAGGTTTATTCCTAGGTATCTTATGGTTTTGGGTGCAATCGTAAATGGGATTGACTCCTTAATTTCTCTTTCTTCTGTCTTGTTGGTGTATAGAAATGCAACTGTTTTCTGTGCATTGATTTTATATCCTGACACTTTACTGAATTCCTGTACAAGTTCTAGCAGTTTTGGAGTGGAGTCTTTTGGGTATTCCACATAAAGTATCATATCATCTGCAAAGAGTGAGTTTGACTTCTTCTTTGCCAAATTGGATTTGTTTAATTTCTTTTTGTTGTCTGATTGCTGAGGCTAGGACCTCTAATACTATGTTGAAAAACAGTGGTGATAGTGGACAGTCCTGCCATGTTCCTGACCTTAGCAGAAAAGCTCTCAGTTTTTCTCCATTGAGAATAATATTTGCTGTGGGTTTTTCATAGATGACTTTGATGATATTGAGGAATGTACCCTCTATTCCTACACTTTGATGAGTTTTGATCAAGAAAGGATGCTGTACTTGAGCGCCTGGGTGGCTCAGTGGGTTAAAGCCTCTGCTTTTAGCTCGGGTCATGATCCCAGAGTCCTGGGATCAAGCCCCACATTGGGCTCTCTGCTCAGCGGGGAGCCTGCTTCCCCCTCTCTCTCTGCCTGCCTCTCTGACTACTTGTGATGTCTCTCTCTGTCAAATAAATAAATAAAACCTTAAGAAAAAAAGAAAGGATACTGTACTTTGTTAAATGCTTTTTCAGCATCTATTGAGAGTATCATGTGGTTCTTGTTCTTTCTTTTATTAATTTATTGGATCACATTGATCAATTTGTAAATATTAAACAAACCTTGCAGCCCAGGAATAAATGGTTTTCGTGAATAATCCTTTTAATGTACTATTGGATCCTAATGGCTAGTATTTTGGAGAGAATTTTCGCATCCATGTTCATCAAGGATATTGGTCTGTAATTTTCCTTTTTGATGGGTTCTTTGTCTGGTTTTGGCATCACAGTAATGCTGGCCTCATAAAATGAGTTTGGGAGTTTTCTTTCCAGTTCTGTTTTTTGGAACAGTTTCAGGAAAATAGGAATTATTTCTTCTTTAAATGCTTGGTAGAATTCCCCTGGGAAGCTGTCTGACCCTGGGTTCTTTTTTTTTGGCGGGGGGGGGGGGGATTTCTGATGACTGCCTCAATGTCCATACTGGTTATGGATCTGTTCAGGTTTTCTATTTCTTCCTGATTCAGTTTTGGTAGTTTATATGTCTAAGAATGCTTCCATTTCTTCCAGATTGTCAAATTTGCTGGCATATAGTTGCTCATAATATATTCTTATAATTGTTTGTATTTCTTTGGTGTTGGCTGTGATCTTTCCTCTTTCATTCATGATTTTATTAATTTGGGTCCTTTCTCTTCTCTTTTTGATAAGTCTGGCCAGGAGTTTATCGATCTTATTAATTCTTATTAATTCTTTCGAAGTTCCTAGTTTCATTGATTTGTGCTATTGTTTTGTTGGTTGTTGTTTCTATTTCATTGCTTTCTGTTCTGATATTTATGATTTCTCTTCTCCTTCTGGGTTTAGGCTTTCTTTGTTATTCTTTCTCCAGCTCCTTTAGGTGTAGGGTTAGGTTGTGTATTTGAGACCTTTCTTGTTTCTACAGAAAGACTTGTATGGCTATATACTTTCTTCTCAGGACTGCCTTTGCTGTGTCCCACAGATTTTGAACAGTTGTGTTTTCATTATCATTTGTTTCCATATTTTTTTTCAATTTTTCTTTAATTTCCTAGTTGACCCCTTCAATTTTTTAGTAGGATGCTGGTTAGTCTCCATGTATTTGGGTTCTTTCCAAATTTCCTCTTGTGACTGAGTTCTAGCTTCAGAGCGTTGTGGCCTGAAAATATGCAGGGAATGATCCCAGTCTTTTGGTACTGGTTGAGACCTGATTTGTGATGCAGGAAGTGATCTATTTTGGAGAATGTCCCATGTGCTCTAAAGAAGAATGTGTATTCTGTTGCATTGGGATGGAGTGTTCTGAATATATCTATGATATCCATCTGGTCCAGTGTGTCATTTAAGGCCTTTATTTCCTTGTTGATCTTTTGCTTGGATGATCTGTCCATTTAGGTGAGGGGGATATTATTGTATTATTGTCAATGTGTTTCTTTGATTTTGTTATTAATTGGTCTATGTAATTGGCTGCTCCCATGTTGGGGGCATAGATACTTAAAATTTTTAGATCTTCTTGTTGGACAGACCCTTTAAGTATGACATAGTGGCCTTCTTCATCTCTTGATATAGTCTTTGGCTTAAAAATCTAATTTTTCTGATATGAGGATTGCCACCTCAGTTTTATTTTGATATCCATTAGCATGGTATATTGTCCACCCCCCCACACTTTAAATATGTAGGTGTCTTTGGGTCAAAAATGAGTTTCTTATAGGCAGCATATTGATGGGTTTTGTTTTTTTATGCATTCTGATACCCCGTGTCTTTTGATTGGGGCATTTAGCCCATTTACATTCAGGGTAACTATTGAGAGAGATGAATTTAGTGCCATTGTATTGCCTGTAAGATGACTGTTACTGTTTATTGTCTCTGTTCCTTTCTGGTTTGTTACTTTTAGGCTCTCTCTTTTCTTTGAAGACTGCTTTCAATATTTCCTGTAGGGCTGGTTTGGTGTTTGAAATTCTTTTAATTTTTGTTTGTTCTGGAAGCTTTTTATTTCTCCTTCTATTTTCAATGATAGCCTAGCTGGATATAATATTCTTGGCTGCATGTTTTTCTCATTTAGTGTTCTGAATATATCATGCTAGTTCTTTTTGGCCTGCCTGGTCTCTGTGGATAAGTCTGCTGCCAATCTAATATTTCTACCATTGTATGTTACGGCTTTTTGTCCTGAGCTGCTTTAAGGATTTTCTTTTTATCATTAAGACTAGTAAGTTTTACTGTTAGATGATGGGGTGTGGGCCTATTTACATTGATTATGGGGGGGTCTCTGTGCCTCCTGGATTTTGATGTTTGTTCCCTTTGCCATATTGGGGAAATACTCTCCAAAAATTCTCTCCAATATACCTTATGCCCCTCTCTCTTTTTCTTCTTCTTCTGGAATCCCAATTATTTTAATATTGTTTTGTCTTATGGTATCACTTATCTCTCGAATTCTCCTCTTGTGGTCCAGTAGTTGTTTGTCTCTCTTTTGCTCAACTTCTTTATTTGACATCATTTGGTCTTCTATATCACCAATTCTCTCTTCTGCCTCATTTATCCTAGCAGTAACAGTGTCCATTCTTGATTGCACCTCATTAATAGGTTTTATGATTTTAACTTGGTTAGATTTAGTTCTTTTATTTCTCCCAAAAGGAATTTTATTTCTCCTGGCAGGGTTTCTCTAATATCCTCCATGCTTTTTTCGAGCCCAGCCAGCTCCTTGAGAATCATCATTCTGAACTCAAGATCTGACATATTATCAAAGTCTGTATTGATTAGGTTTCTAGCCATCGGCACTGCCTTGTTCTTTTTTTGTGGTGAGTTTTTCCTCCTTGTCATTTTATCCAGATAAGAATATATGAATGAGAGTATAAAATACTAAAAGGGTGGCAAAGACCCCAGAAATATGTACACTAACTAAATCAGAAGAGACCCTAAATCAGGGGGAGGAAAGGGAGTAAAAAGAAAAAAAAAATATATATATATATATATATGACTGGTGAATAGAACAGTACCACCCCCTTGATTTTGGGTGTGTTTTGGTTTCTTAGAAGAAACTTTTAAAGAAAGAAAACTTAAAAAATAAAAAATATAAGTGTAAATGTATAAAAAATAAGGGTAAACATGATGAAGGGATGGAATATGACTGTAAAGATGAAAATTTTAAAAAATCCTAAAAAAGGAATTTATAAAATAAGTTGGTTGGAAAAGGAAAGAAAAAAAAAAAGGGGGTGGCGAGAGAATGTGCTCATCCTAGAGACTAGAACAAAGCCCTGTGCTAGATTTAGGATCTACCAGGAGAAATTGTATCCTAACATTTTTTTGAAAAGAAAAAACCCTATATGTACACAAATAAGAAGGATAAATACAATGATGGATAAAATATGACTATAATAATTAAGGTTTAAAACATTTTTTTAGAAAGGTATTTTTAAGATAAACTAGTTAAAAGACATTTAAAGAGGAAAGAGGGAAAATTTAAAAATAGAATAATAAAAAAATAAAATTGAAAAAATTTAATTTAATTTTGTAAGACTAAAGGATCATGGGGAGAAAGCCATGAATTCCATGCTTTGCTTGCCCGTATCTCTGGAATTTCGCTGTTCTACTTGATCAGTGAGCTTGGTCTTGGCTGGATTTTTTGCTGATTATCTGGGGGTGGGGCATGTTGTAGTGATTCTCAAGTGTCTTTGCCTGTGGCAGAATTGCGTTGCCCTTGCCAGAGGCCAGGCTAAGTAATCTGCTCCAGTTCTCTCTCTGGAGCTTTTGTTCCCTGAACGGTTTCCGTAGAGCTCTGGGGGATGGGAATGAAAATGGCGGCCTCCAATCTCTAGCCCACTGGAGCAGAGAGCTCAGGGCCTCACTCTTCATTTCACCCTCAGAGAAAAGCAGTCAGTCACTTCTTTCTCCCTGGTCTCTGCCTGCACTTCTTGCTCACCCGGCCTGTGACTGAGCATTTCTATCTCAGGCACCCACCCTGTTTGGAGTCTCCAAACCCAGCAGATTCCTGCCTCCAGAGTGGGAAGGTGAGTCTTCTTGGATCTGCCACTTGTGGGATCCTTGCTTAAAGAACAGTGGCCCAACTGTGCCATGGATCATGGTTTAAGGTAACCCTGAGCTGAAAGCTCACTCCTTGGCTCTGTCTCTGTAGTCGCTTCCCCACTCTGATACCTGGGAGCTCTGCTACACTCAGATCACTCCCGGTTTTTTAGTGACCCCACGGGTCCTTAGACCACACAGTCCCTGAGAGGGTTCCACCCCCGCTAAGCTTCTGGAGTGATATCCCTCAGTGGAGCAGACTTTTAAAAGTTCTGATTTTGTGCTCCAATTCTCTACCACATGCCAGGAGCCAGCCCCTCCCCCCCACAGTCTCTCTTCTTGTCGCTTCAGATTCACTTCTCTGCACGTCCTACCTTTCAGATAGTAGTCAATTTTCTGTTTCTAGAATTCTCGTTCTTCTTCTCTTCAATCTCTTATTGAGTTTGTAGGTGTTCGGAATGGTTTGATAGCTATCTAGCTGAACTCCTGCAACCTGATGTCATTTCAGTCTGCAACTCCTCCACCATCTTGCCTCTCCACACCCACCAATATTATTCTTTTAAAGAGAGAAATGTATGTGTATGTATGTGTATATGTATATATATGTACATATATGCAGAGTGTAAAAACAATATTGATTTGAAACCAGTCCTGTGGCAAAAAAAATTCTCATTTGATGTTGATAATAGATTAAAATTCACTGTTTTGAAATTATAGCAAAAGAAGTGAAACTTTATCTGTTCATCTTCTAGGGGATATCTTCTATCTGGATATAGGATCTGACAGCATTCTATTCTGATAACCTCTCCTTGATGTTTTTCTTCTTCCCAAAACAGTTTGTTGCAATTTGGCATGACTCATACTAAGAATTTTGAGATGTACTTTCACCTTCTTCCCAGAAAGTATTGCTATCTTTTAGAACTCTTTTGTTGGGTACAGCAGAAGCCAACTAGCCATATTTATCTTATGAGGTGAATTCATTTACAAAACAGTCCACTAGCAATTTGTAGCTGAAAATTTCAGAAACAAATCCAAGGAACATATTTATAAATTAACCTCTCACCCTTCAAGAAAAGGAACCCACATCCCAGCAGTGTATAGCTCCTTCAGGGATTGTGATGCAATATCATTTGTCTAGACATATGTGGACATTCTCTTTCTCTTAAGTCCATGTTGATGCAGCAGAGACATAACTTTCTTTTTATGTGAAAGTAGAGAAGGAATTTCATACAGGGAATTGGAATAATTGGAATATTCTTGATATCACCAGAATACTGTGAGCTGTGCAAAGAACTTGAAGAACTACTTATATTAGTTGTCCCATAAAATAACCAGGTAGAAAATGAATCTGAAATGTGTTGAAAGTTTATGGATTAACCAAAGGGATCCTCAGAGAGCAGCTGATGTTGACACTTGATTCCCAGTCTGCCACAAGATTTAGTACTAATTAAAGTAAATGGGGAATGAGGCATGGTTTGATCAGGGTTTAATGGACAGGTGCATAAGAAGAAGGGAAGACTTGAAAGAAATACAGCAGCTCTGTAGTTTAGATAAACTAGACTTCTCTCAATTTCATTGAGCTGCAGCCAGACTACACCTGCTTATGGGCTTCCTTGAGAAGCAAGACCTTACATGGGAAATTAGTTGATGAAATAACTCTTTTATTATTACGGATTGTCTGTCTTTATCTCTGGTAATACTCTTTGCCTTGAAGTCTACTTTATCTGATAATACTATACCAACTCAAATCTTCTAATGCTTGCTGTTTGCATGGCATATCTTTTCCTATCTGTTTATTTGTAATCTAGCATCTTTATATTTAAAGTGAGTCTCTGAAAAAAAAAATAAAGTGAGTCTCTAATAGAAAATACATAGCTAAGTATTGCTCTTTATACACCCTGACAACTTTGGCTTTTTAACCAGTGTGTTTAGTTCATTAATGTTTAACATATATATTTTTAATTGATTGGATTTAGGTTTACCTTTTTTATAATTTTTTTTCAAGATTTTATTTATTTATTTGAAAGAGAGAGAGAGAGTGATCACAAGTAGGCAGAGAGGCAGGAAAGAGAGAGAGAGAGAGAGAGGGAAGCAGGCTCCCCGCTGAGCAGAGAGCCTGATGCAGGACTCGATCCCAGGACCCCAAGAACATGAACTGAGCCGAAGGCAGCGGCTTCACCCACTGAGCCACCCAGGTGCCCTGACCTTTTTATAATTTATTTTCAGCTATATATTATTATTATTTTTTTAATTTTTAATTTTTTATAAACATATATTTTTATCCCCAGGGATACAGGTCTGTGAATCACCAGGTTTACACACTTCACAGCGCTCACCAAAGCACATACCCTCCCCAATGTCCATAATCCCACCCCCTTCTCCCAAACCCCCTCCCCCCAGCAACCCTCAGTTTGTTTTGTGAGATTAAGAGTCACTTATGGTTTGTCTCCCTCCCAATCCCATCTTGTTTCATTTATTCTTCTCGTACCCACTTAAGCCCTCATGTTGCATCACCACTTCCTCAGATCAGGGAGATCATATGATAGTTGTCTTTCTCTGCTTGACTTATTTCGCTAAGCATGATACGCTCTAGTTCCATCCATGTTGTCGCAAATGGCAAGATTTCATTTCTTTTGATGGCTGCATAGTATTCCATTGTGTATATATACCACATCTTCTTGATCCATTCATCTATTGATGGACATCTAGGTTCTTTCCATAGTTTGGCTATTGTGGACATTACTGCTATAAACATTTGGGTGCACGTGCCCCTTTGGATCACTACGTTTGTATCTTTAGGGTAAATACCCAGGAGTGCAATTGCTGGGTCATAGGGAAGCTCTATTTTTAATTTCTTGAGGAATCTCCACACTGTTCTCCAAAGAGGCTGCACCAACTTACATTCCCACCAACAGTAAGAGGATTCCCCTTGCTCCACATCCTCTCCAACACATGTTGTTTCCTGTTTTATTAATTTTGGCCATTCCTACTGGTGTAAGGTGATATCTCAATGTGGTTTTAATTTGAATCTCCCTGAGGGCTAATGATGATGAACATTTTTTCATGTGTCTGATAGCTATTTGTATGTCTTGATTGGAGAAGTGTTTGTTCATATCTTCTTCCCATTTTTTGATATGTTTGCCTGTTTCGTGTGTGTTGAGTTTGAGGAGTTCTTTATAGATCCTGGATATCAATCAACCTTTTGTCTGTACTGTCATTTGCAAATATCTTCTCCCATTCCGTGGGTTGCCTCTTTGTTTTTTTTGACTGTTTCCTTTGCTGTGCATAAGCTGTTTCTTCTAGCCAACTTTTAAAAGGTGGTTTAGTTTGATTTAAATAATATAGTCCAAATATGTAGCCTTTGGTAGTCTAATCTTACCAAAGAGTAGAATTAGACTGTTTAGAGGAGAGCTTCAATCTTGATATTGATGTTATATCTGCCAGATATATCAGATGTATGTGGATATGATATCAACTGTATCAAGGCCTCTGTCCCTGTTTTAATCAGTTAACACAAGAACCCCAAAGCCCATTTAGACAATTACTTGACTGCTTATCCCCATATGGCTCTATGTATCTCCTAAGTTGGATCCCATATCCTCCTTTTCCCCATTTCTTAAATCCCAGCTCTTCCGCCCTCTAGCTCTTCTGCATTTGTCTTAAGCAAAAATATCTCAGCTTTAAAGCTCAGTACCTTCTCTATTCCTTTCACTTCTCTCCTCCCCACACCCCCCATAACTGAATATAATAATATGCCTCTGTCCTTCTAGATAGGTGATTCCTTTCTTTCCCATGATCTTTGAACCACTGGGCTGGTTCAAGTAGTATAGATATACTACTTGCATCTCATTACTCTCAAATTTTTCTCCCTTTCTGCTCCTAAAGAATCACAGCTTTTAAACTCATACCATCAGAATGTACCATCCACCTGCCTCCTTGCACCATTATCTGGAGACCCTAAGTTGCTTCTCTTAATTCTTTGAAGACTTCAATATCTGGATTGTTGTTATTCTCTCCAGATTACTCCATTCACAGTTTCTGATGGATTCAATATTACAAGCAGAAAATCTCTGTAATTCTCTTGTCTTTTTGATTTTTCCTTCTCCTTCTCTTGTCGTCTTCTGATTTCAGCTATTTATTGCCATGCCCGTAGTCTCCACTTTGATACTGTTAATGACTACTTTCTTTTTAAAATCTTAATTTCAGGCTTTCTACCTCCTGTATGTCCAGCTTCTTCCTTCCAATAGATGATTTCCAAAATTGCTTTGTACCTATTGAGACTTAATAACCTTTTGATCACATTACTCTTTAAATATCTCTCAGTGGGGTGGTTATGAGCATGTACTTTGCAGACCTCCAGCTACAGGGATTGAATTGACGAAGGACCCCAGGGATGCATTTTCAGTCTGAAATCCATTGCTGAATATGCACTGAGGCCAGTGATTGAGTGTGATAGGCATTCTAAGGTAGACCCATTCTTGGGTAACATGGGAACTTCTTCGCTTACTTTGGGTTTGATGACTAGCCAAAATTTTCTTAGATTGTATGACGATCTAAGATACTTATCCCCAACATTCTATTCCATTTGTCAGATAACTTGCATAATGGTTTGCCAGTTCTCCTACCTTCTCTACCTCCATTCCTACTTCTTTCAATACTATTTAGTATTCTTCCTCCTAAAATTTGTGTACTTTTAATCCCATTTTGCATCTGCTTCTTGGAAGAGTGAGACTAAACCCTCTCTCTGCTCATATCCTTACTTCCATTCACACCCATGTCAGACTCCATACTTTACTTACTTTGTACTTTGACTCATTACTCCTTTTTCACTTTGTCATATTTGACTGGCAGACATTCAATCGTGCTTATATACAGTGATTCACCTACTCTCTGCCTGCATCTCTATGGCTGAGAAGAAAAAAAAACCCACATTCCGAATCATCTCATGTAAGATTCAAGACCAGCGATGTTTAAAGGCAATCCTACTACTCTTTCCTATTTCACATAAGGCCTTGTGGGCTGTTGAAGAGCTTTGGAAGTTGTGATCAGAGAACTTAATGTTTTAGAAGGATTATTCTGGCTGCTGGATGGCTAAATGATTCTATTGGGTTATGACAAAGAGTATTTAGTTGCCACCAGTATTTATTCTCTTGCTATTTAGCTGTTAATTTGGCCACTCAGAATAAAGAGTGTTTTCTAGCCTCTTTTATATCCATGTGTGACAATGAAACCAAGTTCAACTCTAAAGAAGGAAACTGGAAATATTAAAGAGGTTTTCAGAAATTGCCTTTTAAAAGAGGAAGACTTTCTTCTCCAATCTTCTTGCCTATATACCAAATCAGATATGGACTTTATGGCCGACACTTGGGTGAACATCTTAGACTATGAGAAGAACCCTCTTCACTGTGGAACAACACAGTAGAAGGAGCCTGGGCCACTGATAGCATGACACACCAAGCCAGCCCTGCATTACCTTTGTCTGGACTATTTCATATGTGAGGATAATAAATTCTTATCTTGATGAAGATCCTATTATTTTGGGTATTCTATCATATATACCGATACCTAGCCCTAACTGATATAATAGGAAGTAAGAAAAGCAGAAAGGCATATTAAAAGGTCATTCCAGTGACCCAGGGAAGAGAGGGCAGTGGCTTGGTAGGCTCTCAGTGGAGGTGGTAAAAATATTCAGATTCTAAGTATTTTATGCAGCAGAATGTTTGCTTATTATGAGTTAAAAAAAAAAAAAAAGAAAGGAGCAGTGTGATCTAAAGATGCAATCCCAGATAACTGGTGGTGCAATAAAAAAGAAATGGGGCCACAAGAGGATAAAAAATGTTTGGAAGGTAAAAAGGGTGAGTTCACGTTAAACTCTATTGTTTTCTGTTCGAAGTGCTGCCAATATTAATGGGAATACTCAAGATTTCTAAAACACTCATATGTAGATTTATAGATTATTCACACTGAGCTGAGAGATGGTCACAAAAACATACAGTCTGGGTGCCTGGGTGGCTCAGTTGGTTAAGTACCTGCTATTGGCTCAGGTCATGATCCTGGAGTCCGTGGATCAAGTCCTGCATCAGGCTTCCGGCTCTATGGTGGAGTCTGCTTCTCCTTCTGACCTTCTCCCCTCTCATACTCTCTTTCAAATAAATAAATAAAAATCTTATCATCTGCGAAGAGTGATAATTTGACTTCTTCTTTGCCGATTTGGATGCCTTTAATTTCCTTTTGTTGTCTGATTGCTGAGGCTAGGACCTCTAGTACTATGTTGAATAGCAGTGGTGATAATGGACATCCCTGCCGTGTTCCTGACCTTAGCGGAAAAGCTTTCAGTTTTTCTCCATTGAGAATGATATTTGCGGTGGGTTTTTCATAGATGGCTTTGATGATATTGAGGTATGTGCCCTCTATCCCTACACTTTGAAGAGTTTTGATCAGGAAGGGATGCTGTACTTTGTCAAATGCTTTTTCAGCATCTATTGAGAGTATCATATGGTTCTTGTTCTTTCTTTTATTGATGTGTTCTATCACATTGACTGATTTGCGGATGTTGAACCAACCTTGCAGCCCTGGAATAAATCCCACTTGGTCGTGGTGAATAATCTTTTTAATGTACTGTTGAATCCTATTGGCTAGTATTTTGTTGAGTATTTTCGCATCTGTGTTCATCAAGGATATTGGTCTATAGCTCTCTTTTTTGGTGGGATCCTTATCTGGTTTTGGGATCAAGGTGATGCTGGCCTCATAAAATGAGTTTGGAAGTTTTCCTTCTATTTCTATTTTTTGGAACAGTTTCAGGAGAATAGGAATTAGTTCTTCTTTAAATGTTTGGTAGAATTCCCCCGGGAAGCCATCTGGCCCTGGGCTTTTGTTTGTTTGGAGATTTTTTTTTTTTTTTTTTTAAGATTTTTTTTATTTATTTATTTGACAGAGAGAAATTACAAGTACACTGAGAGGCAGGCAGAGAGAGAGCGAGAGAAGGAAGCAGGCTCCCTGCTGAGCAGAGAGCCCGATGCGGGACTCGATCCCAGGACCCTGGGATCATGACCTGAGCCGAAGGCAGCGGCTTTAACCCACTGAGCCACCCAGGCGCCCCTGTTTGGAGATTTTTAATGACTGTTTCAATCTCCTTACTGGTTATGGGTCTGTTCAGGCTTTCTATTTCTTCCTGGTTCAGTTGTGGTAGTTTATATGTTTCTAGGAATGCATCCATTTCTTCCAGATTGTCAAATTTATTGCCGTAGAGTTGCTCATAGTATGTTCTTATAATAGTTTGTATTTCTTTGGTGTTAGTTGTGATCTCTCCTCTTTCATTCATGATTTTATTTATTTGGGTCCTTTCTCTTTTCTTTTTGATAAGTCGGGCCAGGGGTTTATCAATTTTATTAATTCTTTCAAAGAACCAGCTCCTACTTTCGTTGATTTGTTTTATTGTTTTTTTGGTTTCTATTTCATTGATTTCTGCTCTGATCTTTATGATTTCTCTTCTCCTGCTGGGCTTAGGGTTTCTTTCTTGTTCTTTCTCCAGCTCCTTTAGGTGTAGGGTGAGGTTGTGTACCTGAGACGTTTCTTGTTTCTTGAGAAAGGCTTGTACCGCTATATATTTTCCTCTCAGGACTGCCTTTATTGTGTCCCACAGATTTTGAACCGTTGTATTTTCATTATCATTTGTTTCCATGATTTTTTTCAATTCTTCTTTAATTTCCCGGTTGACCCATTCATTCTTTAGAAGGATACTGTTTAGTCTCCATGTATTTGGGTTCTTTCCAAACTTCCTTTTGTGGTTGAGTTCTAGCTTTAGAGCATTGTGGTCTGAAAATATGCAGGGAATGATCCCAATCTTTTGATACCGGTTGAGTCCTGATTTAGGACCGAGGATGTGATCTATTCTGGAGAATGTTCCATGTGCACTAGAGAAGAATGTGTATTCTGTTGCTTTGGGATGAAATGTTCTGAATATATCTGTGATGTCCATCTGGTCCAGTGTGTCGTTTAAGGCCTTTATTTCCTTGTTGATCTTTTGCTTGGATGACCTGTCCATTTCAGTGAGGGGAGTGTTAAAGTCCCCTACTATTATTGTATTGTTGTTGATGTGTTTCTTTGATTTTGTTATTAATTGGTTTATATAGTTGGCTGCTCCCACGTTGGGGGCATAGATATTTAAAATTGTTAAATCTTCTTGTTGGACAGACCCTTTGAGTATGATATAGTGTCCTTCCTCATCTCTTATTATAGTCTTTGGCTTAAAATCTAATTGATCTGATATAAGGATTGCCACTCCTGCTTTCTTCTGATGTCCATTAGCATGGTAAATTCTTTTCCACCCCCTCACTTTAAGTCTGGAGGTGTCTTCGGGCTTAAAATGAGTTTCTTGGAGGCAACATATAGATGGGTTTTAGATGATATGATACTCTATGTGGAAAACCCAAAAGACTCCACTCCAAAACTGCTAGAACTTATACAGGAATTCAGTAAAGTGTCAGGATATAAAATCAATGCACAGAAATCAGTTGCATTTCTCTACACCAACAGCAAGACAGAAGAAAGAGATATTAAGGAGTCAATCCCATTTACAATTGCATCCAAAACCATAAGATACCTAGGAATAAACCTAACCAAAGAGACACAGAATCTATACTCAGAAAACTATAAAGTACTCATGAAAGAAATTGAGGAAGACACAAAGAAATGGAAAAATGTTCCATGCTCCTGGATTGGAAGAATAAATATTGTGAAAATGTCTATGCTACCTAAAGCAATCTACACATTTAATGCAATTCCTATCAAAGTACCATCCATCTTTTTCAAAGAAATGGAACAAATAATGCTAAAATTTATATGGAACCAGAAAAGACCTCGAATAGCCAAAGGGATATTGAAAAAGAAAGCCAACGTTGGTGGCATCACAATTCCGGACTTCAAGCTCTATTACAAAGCTGTCATCATCAAGACAGCATGGTACTGGCACAAAAACAGACACATAGATCAATGGAACAGAATAGAGAGCCCAGAAATAGACCCTCAAATCTATGGTCAACTCATCTTCGACAAAGCAGGAAAGAATGTCCAATGGAAAAAAGACAGCCTCTTCAATAAATGGTGCTGGGAAAATTGGACAGCCACATGCAGAAAAATGAAATTGGACCATTTCCTTACACCACACACAAAAATAGACTCAAAATGGATGAAGGACCTCAATGTGCGAAAGGAATCCATCAAAATCCTTGAGAAAACAGGCAGCAACCTCTTCGACCTCTGCCGCAGCAACATCTTCCTAGGAACAACGCAAAAGGCAAGGGAAGCAAGGGAAAAAATGAACTACTGGGATTTCATCAAGATCAAAAGCTTTTGCACAGCAAAGGAAACAGTTAACAAAATCAAAAGACAACTGACAGAATGGGAGAAGATATTTGCAAACGACATATCAGATAAAGGACTAGTGTCCAGAATCTATAAAGAACTTAGCAAACTCAACACCCAAAGAACAAATAATCCAATCAAGAAATGGGCAGAGGACATGAACAGACATTTCTGCAAAGAAGACATCCAGATGGCCAACAGACACATGAAAAAGTGCTCCACATCACTCGGCATCAGGGAAATACAAATCAAAACCACAATGAGATATCACCTCACGCCAGTCAGAATGGCTAAAATCAACAAGTCAGGAAATGACAGATGCTGGCGAGGATGTGGAGAAAGGGGAACCCTCCTACACTGTTGGTGGGAATGCAAGCTGGTGCAGCCACTCTGGAAAACCGCGTGGAGGTTCCTCAAAATGTTGAAAATAGAACTGCCCTATGACCCAGCAATTGCACTATTGGGTATTTACCCTAAAGATACAAATGTAGTGATCCAAAGGGGCACATGCACCCGAATGTTTATAGCAGCAATGTCCACAATAGCCAAACTATGGAAAGAACCTAGATGTCCATCCACAGATGAATGGATCAAGAAGATGTGGTATATATACACAATGGAATACTATGCAGCCATCAAAAGAAATGAAATCTTGCCATTTGCAACAACATGGATGGAACTAGAGCGTATCATGCTTAGCGAAATAAGTCAAGCAGAGAAAGACAACTATCATATGATCTCCCTGATATGAGGAAGTGGTGATGCAACATGGAGGCTTAAGTGGGTAGAAGAAGAAAAAATGAAACAAAATGGGATTGGGAGGGAGACTAAACATAAGTGACTCTTAATCTCACAAAACAAACTGAGGGTTGCTGGGGGGAGGGGGTTTGGGAGAAGGGGGTGGGATTATGGACATTGGGGAGGGTATGTGCTTTGGTGAGTGCTGTGAAGTGTGTAAACCTGGTGATTCACAGACCTGTACCCCTGGGGATAAAAATATATGTATATAAAAAATAAAAAGTTAAAAAAAAAAATCTTTAAAAAACAAACAATCAAACAAAAACAAAAGCATACAGGCTAAGGCAAAGAAGAGAGGAGGACCCAGAACATAGTTCTGTGGATTAATTCTGTACCAGGAGTATCCACAGTTAGAAAGTTTTACGTGGTATTGAAGTACACTGTGAAAAGATGCACTAACCTTGTTATCAATGACATTGTGAAAATAAACACTGCTGCTTTTTGGTTGGCTTTGTTCCCCTACTTAAAAGAATGCATTTTGTTTTGTTTTCTTCTCCTAGGTTTTCTTTATTTATAAAAGAACTGAATCCAAATTCTCTTGAATTATATTATTTTGGTAACTTCGGCTGAGCATTCTATGGCTTAGAGGTTATATCCAAAAATTACCACACTTTTGTCCCACCTGTTCAGGAAAGTCTTTTATGTAAAAAGCCAAAATTAGCATTGAAACTGGCAAAGAATATAACATATCCTCTTTTTGAACCCAAGGAGAAATTTTTCTGTACATTTATATTGGCAAAATGTTGCTTATATCTGGGCCTGCTTTGAAAATCAGAGCAAAAAGCTTCCCTTTGGGGAATAAAAAGTTCAGCTTAAGGTAGTTTTTCTTCAAAAAGTTTTCTCGCCTTGAATGTAAATGAGTCTCTTACACATCGTTTTACTGATAATATGGCCAGGAACATAACGCAGTAAAGTATGAAGTCTTGTACATATTAGAAAATTTTTTTTGATAGTTTACTGCTGGATTTGTAAATGTTGGAAACAGTCTACAATTAAGAGGTGGCTAATACTTTTTTGGCATTTCTGATTTTCTTTAAGCTTGCTCATTAGAGGAAGCATGTTGGGGTAAAAAAATCATGGACTTGGGCATCAAGCAGGTATGACTCAGAGTATTGCTCTGCCACTTACTACCAATGGTGTGACCACTTTGGCTTATCTCTAAATAAAGATAATCAATTACTCTTATGTTATAAGGTCATGAGCATTAAATGAGGTAATGCATATAAAATGTGGAGCATTATGAACATAGCGTAGTGTGTTATAGTAACTATTGTTACTGATGTAATTAATAGTAATTATTTGCCTTCATAACAAACACTGGCTTGGCATTCTTTTCAAGGTTAAAAGGAAAAAAAAAAAAGATTTGTTTAAGAAAGAATTTGTTTGGGGCGCCTGGTTGCTCAGTGGGTTAGAGCCTCTGCCTTCAGCTCAGGTCATGATCCCAGGGTCCTGGAATCGAGCCCCGCATTGGGCTCTCTGCTCAGCAGGGAGTCTGCTTCCTCGTCTCTCTCTGCCTGCCTCTCTGCTGACTTGTGCTCTCTGTCTGTCAAATAAATAAATAAAATCTTTTAAAAAAAAAAAGAAAGAATTTGTTTGAGATTTAAAATAGTAATTATCTGAGAGTGCTTGTGTGGCTTAGTTGGTTAAACATCTGACTTTCAATTTTGGCTCAGATCATGATCTCATGGTCTTGCTGGGGCTCCAAGCTGGGCATGGAGCCTGCTTGAGATTCTCTCTCTCTTTCTCTCTCTCTCTCTGTCTGCTTCTTCCCACACTGCTCATGCTCTTTCTCTCTCTCTTAAAAACAAAAAAAGACTATCTTTTTTGTTTTGCTCTGTTGCAGTGCCTCTAATAGATGATGTTCACATAGATGACATACTACCACAGACATAGGGATTTCATGCAGTATAAGTAACTCCTAGCAAGATGGTTATTTTGTCACCCTTTCTCTGCTACTTAAGAAAGTATATTGAGATAAAAGTGGGATTTATTCATTTATCAACTATTTGATGAACACCTGTTATGTCAGAGGCACTTTCTTGATGAAGGAAAAAGGGTGAGTCCTACCACCTGAAGAATATAACTTAGTAGGTGTGAGAATGGTGTTTTATATGAATAATCTTAAATGTGATCTAATTTTTAAAGTGAATCACTTTCCAAATTTTGAAGCTTTGACATGTAATGAATTATTGTGACATTTTTGCAACTAATTGAGACATTCTAGTATGTTGCAACTTTAGATTTGAAGTCTTTCAATCTAAATGATCCCATCCTGTGATATACACACAAGGAACAGTCGTGTTTTATGCTGAATCTGTGTAGAAGGGGTGGCAAAGAAACTGTAACAGGAGATGATAGAGAACATGTATAATATCTAATAGGTAACTATCTAATTGGTAACCACAGTGTAGGGACTGTGTGGTGAGGGCTAGTCAAGTACTTCAGGAGAGCTCTGCTTCTGTCACATACTGGTCTGAGAATATAAATCAAGAGAATCCCAGTTTTAAACTAATGTGCATCCTTTTGCCTGCTTTGACTTGGGTCCCTCTCAGCACACTCTCTGTCTTGGAAGTCCTCTAATGATTCTACCAGGATATTGATATCCTTTGCTGGATAGTTGTATTCAGTTGCCACTGAATACAGTCTTCCTGTGGCAAGCACTCTGCTCTGGTAACAAGGTTATCTCTGACTGTCTACCCATACATAGCAACATGCCTTTTGGAAGGCCATGCTAGTGATTCTGATACAGAAATAAGCACAAAGGATTCCAGAAATGTGTCATGGCAGCAAGATGGGTGGCATCATAGTAAGCTTAAGAGAAACAGTTTGAAACTATATAGAGTCAGAAGATGGATTTTTGGGAGAATGTGCAGTAATAGCTTGTAGATATTTCTTTTACATAAGCATCAGTAGAAACATTTTTTTAAAAAAGATTTTGTTTGTTGATTTGACAGAGAGAGATCACAAGCAGGCAGAGAGGCCGGCAGAGAGAGAGAGGGGGAAGCAGGCTCCCCGCTGAGCAGAGAGCCCCATGCGGGGCTCCATCCCAGGACACCAGGATCATGACCCGAGCCGAAGGCAGAGGCTTTAACCCACTGAGCCACCCAGTCACCCAGTAGAAAAAATTTCATGTATTATTGGTAACAAAGGACACAGAGTTTAAGAATCCAAACGAATTATACTCTTTTTATTTCTTAAAGTTCACCTCTTTTTCATTCTGAAGGATGGAATTTATGAGACAATCTTCTGATTCCGAGAGCCCTTTTATTGTTTAATTTGGCTCTATTATGAAACAGCTTTAATTGCATGGGCAAAAGGGAAGAACACAGGTGGTTGCACAGATATTTCCGATGTACCATAAGGGATGAGAAAATACCACAAACTGCCACCATCCTAGTTGCCTTAGGATTATGGAGACATCTGTTGGTTATGTTATTGGGAGTAAAAATCTGCTCTTTTATGACAATGGAAACACAAGGAGCCACTGGAGCATTAAGGAAGGCAATGTCCCTGAAAGATAGGTAATAGGTCATTTAATCAACCATGTCTGAGAGCTGCCTCCTCTCAAAGCATTGCTCTGAGCTTTAGGGCAGGATGGGGCAGGTTCATAGTGATATGAACAGGCAGTTCCCTTCAGTAAGTTCTAATTTTTATGATTTTAAAGGTGGCTCTAATTAGAGTAATGTTTAATTTGTTTATATCTAAATTACTTGTGATTGCAATAAAAATTTCTAAGTAAGCAACATGTATAAAATAAGCAAATATGTTTGGATTCTGAGAGTTTTCTGCTTAGTGTGCTTTTACTAATACTGGTTCCACTCTGTCTATATGATCGCCACTTAATTTTTTGATATTCCATTTCCAAGGAGTTTTGATAAAAGCTGGCCTATTAAACTAGCTTGTGCCAAGAATCTTGAGGAAGGATGGTTCAAGAGGGATAAGTAGGGGAAGGCTCCAAAAAGCAATATTCCAACAGCATAATCACACTTTATCCCAATATGGTAGAAATAGGGGAAGTATTTAAATAAACCAATGTTGGGGGCATCTGGGTAGCTGAGTGGGTTGAGTGTCTGACTCTTGGTTTCAGTTCAGGTCATGATCTCAGGGTTCTGAGATCCAGCCCTGCCTTGGGCTCCCTGATCTGCAGGGAGTCTCCTTTTCTCCCTCTCCTTCTTTAAACAAAAACAAACCAGTGTGGCCCCAATATCTAGGTTTTAAAGGGGCTTCCACAAAAGATGAAAGAATAACCATGGGAAAATATGAAATTAGCAGAAATCTATAACGCACAGTAAGAAGAATAAATTTGTCTCATTTTGTTTATATTTAAGTTGGATATAATGCAATAAAAAGGAACAAACTGTTGTTACATGCAATCACTGAGATGAATTTTAAGACATCAGGTTGAATGAAAGAAGCCAGCCTCAAAAGGTTATGTACTGTATGATTCCATTTGTATGCATTCTTGAGAAGAAAAACTGTAGTGACAGAGAAAGGATCAGTGGTTAGCAGAGGTTAACAGAGAGAGGTTTGTGTCCGTGACTACAAAGGGGTAGCACAACAGAGGGTTTTGGCGTGATGGATGTTCTGTATCTGATTGTGGTGGTGGTTACATGACTCTAACACAAATTGGTATTAACAGAACTGTACACCTAAAGATAAAAAGTTAATTTTACTGTATGACCACTCAGAAAATAACATGAAAAAATAAAACTTAGAGGCAAAAAGGAATTATAATAATACCAGCTCATGGAACAATTGGTAAGATTAACTGAGACTATGTGATTGTACATATGCACATAAAGCACTCAGTACACTCACAGTCCGTATTCAAAGCATGTGGTTGTTTCTGTACTTTTGCTTTCAATTAAGTCATTCAACCCACCCATGCCTGTGATTCCTTATTCTTAAAAAAAAAAAAAAAGAGAGAGAGAGAGAGGGAGAGAAAAATCACACAGCAAATTGTGTGTGTGTGTGTGTGTGTGTGTGTGTGTATGTATGTATGAAAGTAGGAAAATTCATCAGAACATGTTTTAGATTTTTTGGATAGGTTTGATATACAGCAGGGATTTTTCTGAGCCAATGAAATATTGCTTTTTAAGAAATCTCATATGGTTGTTTTGAGGAGTAAGTGAGATAATATATGTAAAGCATAGAGTAAATAGTGGGCTCACAATACATGGCAGTTAGTTATATTTGAAGTTAATTCCAGTGCTAGCCATATCCACATCACGACATTGTGGAAAATGTATGTCTGTGTAAGCCATAAAGCATTATTTAAATATAATAACATCTTTGTAGCTTATTTCCCTTTAACATAGTCAGTACATACCAAAAATGAATATATTCAGTGCATCGTCTATTGAAGTTCCTCACAGTGGTTTATCTTTAAATAATATTTTTCTCAATAGCACCGATTTTGGTTAGAAGCAAAGATCTCAGGAATATACTAAATTAAAATAATATATATGCCTATGAGACAAATAGTTGTGTGGCATAAGATAACAATAAAGAATAAACAATTTTTCTAAGTGGAAGGAAAGCATCTTCTTAGGGGGTGTGTTTGCCTTCCTCAATGATAAGTTTTTCATTTTAAAAGCCTTGGAAGACTTAAAATGAAATTTCAGTTTGTGACATTGTGATATATTTCTTTTTTGAGCATTCCTTGATTTCTTTTTTTTTTTTTTTTTACTCTTCTATGAAATAAATGGTCCCAACTGTAAAGATGGGTAATCTATCCTCCTCTTGAGCTATATTGATGTTTGTTTAAAAGCCAAGGTTTAAAAATATTCTTTTAGACTAGCATGCTTAGTGAAAAAAATGTAAACAAAAGGAAAAATCTTTTTTTTTTTTTTTTTAAATGTAGTCTGTATTTCTTCACTACAAAAGAAAAAAAAAATCTGGGTATATTTTCAGAAGAACACCAGAGAGCTTTCTGTGGGAGTTGGCAAATGCATCAAGGCATTGTTTGTAGATATTATTTTTGATAGGTTTGATATACAGCATAGTTTTCCAAGCCAATGGAATATTGTCTTCTTACAAATCTCATCAGGCCAGCAGTGCTGCTGCTGTGGGCTGGCTTATCAGCTCCAGCCAGAGTCTGCTGTACTTGCACGCACCTTCATAGCCTGAGAGGAAAATAAATTGTACCCAAGCAGTTAATAAGAAAGAATTATTGAGAGTGAGATGCATGACATTATGAGCGAGCATCGTGTTTTACAGACTAAATGTTGATTTGCCGAAGGAAATAAAAAATCCTTCCTATACATGAAATGAAAATTTCGTTTCAAAATTGTCATTTTAAGTGCATTTTCTGGTTTCCTAGTTGAAGAGCTGAATATTATCTATTTTTGATGCACAGTACTGAAGAGGTAATTTTCATTTTCTGTGGTTGGCTGATGGATATTTTTATCCATTCCAACTATTTAATGAAACATCTGTTTTTGTTTATTGAAGCAGATATACAGTACCTATAGAAACATAGGATGTATGTTTCAAAGCACTAAACATAAGAACATAATCTCTAATAGCATAACTAGACTGCTTTATGAGGAACCTAAGGTCCTTATTACTTTTTCACTTGTTTGGGTCAGCATCTTTAATGCCAAAGGATCTGTGCATGAAAAGCACGATTAGTGGCATTTAATAGGCATTAACTCTTAAATATAAGTATGATCTTTACTAAAGAGGGAGATGAAGTCATAGTCCTTCTATTTTAATTAGGCACCAGAATTTTTGAATACTTGATCACAGTCAAGGCCACAAAACTATTACTTGAAGGAACTGGGCTTCAAACTGAGAATAGTTATCCCATTCTACTCAGAAAATGTGCATTTTGAATTAATTTTGCTTATTCCATATTTAGAAAAGGAAGAAAACAGATATCTGGTAAGATGGCATTGTTTGCCTTAGCAGATTGATGAGCTCAAAGCTTAACATTCATCTGGCAGTTGGGGAGAGAACCACTTGATGGAGGAAAACCCGATTTTTCAAACCCCAGCCTGGAAGAGACACACAGCATTTCTGCTGATGTTCTATTGGTGAAAACAAGCCAACACATTAGCATGTAAGAGAGGCTGAGTGTGGTTGGCAGAATGGCTTCCCACAGACGTTTTACCTTAATCCATGGAACCTGTGAATATAATGAGATATCACTCCCATGATCATATTATGTTAAATGTCACAGTTAAAGTAGACCTGATCTGGGTTGGTCTGATGTAACACACGAGCCCTTGAAAGTAGAGCCCTTCTGGCTGATGACAGAAGAGGAAATCAGAGAATCTCTGAACACAAAGGGGGATTGGACAGTTGTTGCTGGCTTAAATATGGAGAGAGTCACCTGAGGAGGAATGATGGCAGCTTCTAGAAGCTGAGAGAGACTTCCATTGACAAAGCTAATGAATTTTAAGCCACTAAGTTTGTGGTAATTTGTTATTCAGCAATAGAAAACTAATCTGCTTTGAAATGTAGACCCTGGTTAAGCAGCTGCCTCCAGTAACAGATTCACACTATATAAGACATGTACAAATATTTGATAAGCTCTTGTCATCTGTGGGTATGGAGAATGTAAGTAACAGTGACAGTGAGCCATTCACCAAACTGAAAAATACGTGAAACATCCGAGACTAAAACTTTGGAAAAACTAATCAGAAAATAAGGAATAACATAGAATTGGTAGATCTCGTCCCCAAAGCAAACAGGTTATCACCAAAATCAACCTTTGCCAACCCTACTAGCTTGCCAAAGGTATCATAGTGTAGATGGTATTACTATAATTAAAAGAAGATTTGTTAGCCAGAAAAAGTTTTCCAAGTGTCTTCTGAAATATTCTTTTTTTAAAATTAATTAGTTTATTTTCAGAAAAATGGTATTCATTATTTTTTTACCACACCCAGTGCTCCATGCAATCCATGCCCTCTATAATACCCACCACCTGGTACCCCAACCTCCCACACCCCCACCACTTCAAACCCCTCAAATTGTTTTTCAGAGTCCATAGTCTCTCATGATTCACCTCCCCTTCCAATTTACCCCAACTCCCTTCTTCTCTCTAACACCCCTTGTCCTCCATGATATTTGTTATGCTCCTGAAATAAGTGAAACCATATGATAATTGACTCTCTCTGCTTGATTTATTTCACTCAGCATAATCTCTTCCAGTCCTATCCATGTTGCTACAAAAGTTGGGTATTCATCCTTTCTGATGGAGGCATAATACTCCATAGTGTATATGGACCACATCTTCCTTATCCATTCGTCCGTTGAAGGGCATCTTGGTTCTTTCCATAGTTTGGCGACCATGGCCATTGCTGCTATAAACATTGGGGTACAGATGGCCCTTCTTTTCACGACATCTGTATCTTTGGGGTAAATACCCAGGAGTGCTTCTGCACAGCAAAGGAAACAGTCAAAAAAACAAAGAGGCAACCCACAGAATGGGAGAAGATATTTGCAAATGACAGTACAGACAAAAGGTTGATTGATATCCAGGATCTATAATTAACTCCTCCAACTCAACACACACAAAACAGGCAAACATATCAAAAAATGGGAAGAAGATATGAACAGACACTTCTCCAATCAAGACATACAAATGGTTATCAGACGCATGAAAAAATGTTCATCATCACTAGCCCTCAGGGAGATTCAAATTAAAACCACATTGAGATATCACCTTACACCAGTAGGAATGGCCAAAATTAATAAAACAGGAAACAACATGTGTTGGAGAGGATGTGGAGAAAGGGGAATCCTCTTACACTGTTGGTGGGAATGCAAGTTGGTGCAGCCTCTTTGGAGAACAGTGTGGAGATTCCTCAAGAAATTAAAAATAGAACTTCCCTATGACCCTGCCATTGCACTTCTGTAATATTCTTTGCCGGAAATGTCCTGAGCCCAGGTGTTAACCAGTCTCATCTACCAGTAGGGAGATGTATTTATTGGGCTATAATAGCCTGATCAAATTAAACAATGGAGTTAAATAATTTTCTCGGCTTTGATTCCATACTTGCAGGACAATCATCTGATTATTATTTGGATTTCTGTAAAGACCTGAAAATATTTTCTGGAAACTCTGACATGAACTGTCATGCTTTTCTTGGGAAAATAGGATGTCTATAAATAAAAATAAAACATTTAATATTGAAAGTGAAAAAAATTAACATGTTGACATAATTTGATCCCTTTATTATGACCACTTAGTTGAATTTTTTCTGTCAAAAATATTTTAGCAATAGGGCACCTGGGGGTCTTGGTCAGTCAGACATCCAACTCTTGCTTTCAGCAAAGGTCTTGATCTCAGTATTATGAGTTCAAGCCTCACGTTGGACCCTGAGCTGTGCATGGAGCCTACTTTAAAAACAACAACAACCCCCCCCCCCAAAACCCCCCACAAATGTAGTATCTGTTTGCAAGTGACAAAAGTATAAACTGGTGCAAATTTTCTGGAGAGTAATTAAGAAATAGGTTTGAAAAAACTATAAAAATGAGCATTTGATTATTTATCTTTTTAGAAGTCTTAATGAGATTATTTAAGGTATACACAAAGATGTTCATAAGAGGGTTATTTATATAATTGCAAAATATTAAAAAAACTACATCCTATTTTTCTAAAAGTTTGATGGAATAAATTATGACTTATTTGTATTTTCAAGTATGCAGATTTTAAAATCATTTTAAGAGATATTTATTGATGTAATCAAAATGCTATAGAGTTTATTTTTAAGATAAAAACAAATAAAACCAAAACAGTATGTACATTCTTATTTGAGTAAAAAAATATGTATGAATACATATGAGTGAGAAAAAGTTCAAAATATTAATATTATTTATGTATTGACTTTTGGATTATGGATTCATGATTATGTGTAAAGGTGCATTTCTATTTTCTAAGTTTTCTACATTGAACATGCAATAATTTTGTAGTTGGAAAAAAGTTATTAAATTTTAAAAAGTGTAGATTGCATTGATATGGACATTTCATTGATATATTTAAGTAGAATCTACTGTGCATGTTTTAGTTTGATTAGGTGCTGGAGAGACAAATGTGGATAAACAGATCTAATTTACCTAAAGGAGCACAGAAAGTGGGGGTGATTTTACTGTTTATCTAATGATGATGTGAAGTCAAATATTCATATACATTTTCATTTTGGGCTAGGACCCTTTCTAGAAAAATGAGGAAAAATACTTTATTTCCTTCTTTGATGAACAATTCTTGGTCAGTTAGTCTGTAAAAACAATTGTGAATAGTATTCGAATTTAAACAGGCTTTACCTTGCTTGTGGTTGCTTGTTGCAAAATATGTAGTCTGAATTTTTCTTTACCTTTTTTTTTTTAAGATTTATTTATTTATTTGAGAAAGAGAGCGAGAGAGTGCCCACACATGTGAGAGTGGGTGGAGGGGTAGAGGGAGAGAATCTTCAAGCTAGACTTGCAGCTAATTGTGGAGCTCACCACAGGGCTCAATCCCATGACCCATGAGATCATGACCTGAGCTGAAACATGGAGTCAGTTGTTCAACTGACTGAGCCACCCAAATGCCCCCTTTACTTTTAATAAAATGTATTTTCTGCTATGTCCTAGTCAGTATGTTTAAAATTATTATGACTTTGACAGTCTCTTGCTCTGTTCAATCACAAGATTTCTTCAGATTTCTCAGTAGAGTATTTGGATGAGAGAAAATGCTGGCTTTACCACAGACATTCAATATAAAAGGGACAGCCATATCCTAAGGAATGGGGTCATAAACCAGGACTGAGTCACCTGAAGAAGTGGGTTGCTTTTCTTTATGATACAATAAATGACAGATTTAGAATTCTAAATGACCTAAACCAGATGAAAAGCATCTTCAAAAAGTCCTTGTAGGGGCGCCTGGGTGGCTCAGTGGGTTAAAGCCTCTGCCTTCGGCTCGGGTCATGGTCCCAGGGTCCTGGGATGGAGCCCCGCCTAGGGCTCTCTGCTCAGTGGGGAGCCTGCTTCCTCCTCTCTCTCTGTCTCTCTCTCTGCCTGCTTGTGATCTCTGTCTGTCAAATAAATAAATAAAAATATAAAAAAAAAAAGGTCCTTGTATGTTCTATTCAAGAAAATATTAAGTAAAAAAAAAAAAAGAGTATGTCCTATCTTCTTGTTGTTGTTTTTTTCCAAGATTTTATTTATTTATTTGATAGAGGGAGAGAGATCACAAGTAGGCAGAGCAGCAGGCAGAGAGAGGAGGGGGAATCAGGCTTCCCGCTGAGCAGAGAGCCTGATGTGGGGCTCCATCCCAGGTCCCTGAGATCATGACCTGGGCTGAAGGCAGAGGCTTAACCACTGAGCCACACAGGTGCCCCCTATATTGTTTTTCTAGCCCCCTCCAGATGAGGTTTGTTTTGCAGAATGAACAGTTGATTAGTTGAGAACTGCCTATGGCTCCTGAGGTTGACTTAGCAGCGTGGTCAAGGAAAGGTTTGTCTACACTCAGGCTCTATGGACATCACTGACTCATAGGCTCCCTAGTTTATAATTGACAGTGATGACAACAGCTGAAGTTCTCTAATTTTGAAAACTGAGCAGTAGTATATAATGTATTGTAAATTGTGTATTTTAAGGGATAAAGTTGTCACAGTCTTATAATCCCAGGGTCTAGCCCCACTGATCACCATCTATGAGGTCCATTTCCTCACAAATTAAGGAAGGATTATCACATGGCAAAAGGCCAGGAGTCTCTGCCTATAAGGGGAGAACCTCCCAAGGGTTTCTTATACATAAAACTTTAGAGTCATATGGCAACAAGTTAAAGAGACTTCTTTCTTTGCTTTTAATCCAAATACAAAGAATAAATTATATGTTAGTAAAGAAATTAACTTTGGAGTGGAGAAAAATAGATAAGAGATGTATGCCTAGCTGAAAGCCTCTTAAGGCAGTGATTCTCAAACTTCAGTAGGAATGAGATTTAATTGGATTCTTTTTTTTTTTTTTAATTGGATTCTTTTTTAAAAAAAAAATATTTTATTTATTTATTTGACAGAGGGAGACAACGAGAGGGAACACAAGCAGGGGGAGTGGGAGAGAGAGAAGCAGGCCTCCTGCTGAGCAGGGAGCCTAATGTGGGACTTGATCCCAGGACTCTGGTAGACGCTTAACGTCTGAGCTACCCAGGTGCCTGATTTAATTGGAGTCTTAATAAAAGGAAGATTACTGGATCCCAACCCCAGACAATCTGATATAGTTAAATACCAATCTGGAATATACATCTTTAACAAACATATTAAATGATTCCATTTCAAGATAATACAATGAATCATTTTTGAAGGGAAAAAAAAGCTCTAGGCAATAGTTATATATATATATATACACACACATATATATGTATTTAATATATACATTAATTATATAAGTATAATATACATACAATATAATAATACATTATAAAAGTAATGTATTAATATGAATATTTATATAAATGTAGATTTATATAAATATTTTGGACAAGTGCACATAGACTATGAGAGAGCCCAAGGAGCCCTTATTCAAGGTACAATTTTGGGGTGTTGACTTCTAGCATGTCTGGATTAAGGCCCATAAGATCTGTACCTTTTAGATTCTCCCTAGGTAATTCTGGACACCTCATATTAGAAACCACTGTCCTAAGGTTTGTAGTGTTATCCTTCTATGAGACTAGGCCCTGGCAGATCCAAATTCCAAAACTTAGAAAACCTCACTATTAAAGAGGAATCTGAGAAGGGACCACCTCTTTTCTATCCAATCCAAGAGGAGCATGGCTTTTCTTAATTTGTGTAGATAATAAGGAATATAGTTTTGCTATTGTGAAAAGCAGATTTTTTTCCCTCTGAACCTTCCTAAAAGCATTAACGCTCACCATGTAATGAAATATGCTTTTATTTGGAGACAGAAAATGAAAGAAAGAAACAACAATAATTAAATCCCCTAAATAATGTGAGCTTTGTGGTTAAATCTCCATGCAACTCCTTGAAAATTTAATAAGGAAATAAAGGCTGTTTTCCATTTGTGTAATACAGTGTCGCATTTCTTTTCTCTATGAAATTGTCTCTGGCTAAAGAGTGTCTCACAATTTAGGTTGCCAAGTATCTAGCATGAGAGAATTTTATGTGTCTATTTTTTAACTCAAGTCATTCATGTACAACCATATTATCTTACATCAAAGTAGGATATAAAACCAGGGGACTAGGTGAGGGGAAAAAAGTCAGGGATGAATGTCATATTATATGATCCAATTACACACAGTCCCTGACTTGCATATGCCTGACTTATGAATGTCCTTGCATTTGCAGATAGGTTCCCTAGAGAGGGTCCGCAGAATCCTCTCTTCCCTTTCTGTTTCATTCACAGGTGGAGCACTTTCAGAGCTGTGGCGAAGAATGGGGTACTCACTGCTGCTTTTGATCTTTGTACTTTATAATTTCTTAATACTAAGATTAGAAGTAGTAATAAGTAGGAAAAGAAAGCAAAACTTTATGGGGGAAAAAAAGAGTACAAACTTCATTCTACCTTTGTTTCTTATTGCCTTGTCCTCTTCCTCATCCCTCATTGTACTTTTCTTGAAGTGATTGGAATAATGGATTCACCTTTGCTAATAACTGCCTTCTTCACATGTTTGTGTCTCACCCCAGAACCTCTGTCTTAGACCACTGGCACTACGTTACTTATGGTCCAGAGCTGATGTGTTTCACTGCTGCACATACTGGGAGAGGAGGAAGATGTAGTTTTTGCTCCTACAGGGGGAAAACATGCTTATGCTGGAACTTGAAATATATATATATATACATATATATATGTATATATATATATTTTAGAGAAAGAGAGAGTGCTAGCGGGGGTGGAAAGAGAGAAAGAGAGAGAGAATCTTAAGCAGACTCCATGCTCAGCGACTAGCTGGATGGCGTGAGGCTCAATCTCATGTAACATCATGACCTGAACCAAATCCTAGAGTTAGACCCTTACCCAACTGAGCCACCCAGGCACCCCAAAATATTTTTCTATAGAAACAATGATTTGAATGATAGTTATCATTTGCCCTATTTTGGGTGTTATTAATACATATTTTTATTTGAGTGAGATAGTGATAGTTATCTTTGAGCCTAACCACAATGTATAAACCACATCATGAATAAACACCTTGCTTAGAGAATTGGTGTGTGATGGCATGAATTTAGAAATGAAAATAAAGTTCCTATCACTGTGCTTAACCCACAGCAGGCAATTGATTTTTGTTTGTTTTAAAGATTATTTCTCTTCCTTATGATTATTTTCTTGAGGAAAACTTGTACAAATTCCAAATGACTGACTGACTCACATGTCAGACATACCTATCTGTTAGGTCTTGCTGGGGCCATACTGCCTGCTGAGTGTGTGTGGTCCATATGGAATAAAAAGTGAACCATCAGTCTTCAGCCAGCCATTCTCCACAAGCTGACTAGGGGTTATGATGCATTGCCATGCAAAAGGCTTTAATTAAATCAGCTGGGATAGGCAACTAGAATTTTTTTCCATAAAAGCTCGAACTAAGAAACCATTATTAATCAGTGGAGTTTACTGGGGATGAGCGCCATGATAAGGAATTGAGGCCAGCCTCCATCTTGTGCCTTACCCAAGCTGAATCAGCTGAGGGACCTGCTGAGAGAGGAGGATGGGGCAGACAGGATCCCAGCGAGAAGCACAGCTGGGGGACCAGGAGGCTGCTGCTGATAGTTTGAATAGCCGTGCTTCAAGAATTTACAATATCCAGCTTCTATTTGCCTGAGATCTGATTACATTTTGATTCTGTTCTTGGATCAAGAGTTCACAATTTCTTTCTATTTTGTGTGCCCCTTCCCCCTTAGCTCTATTCTTTGTGACTTTGACAAACAACTTTGACACAGGCAGCACCTGCTCTGTATTTTGTATGGCTCTTAGTCTGCCACTTTTTTTGGAGTCTCCTGTTGTAACTTTGATACCTGTTGAAAGAGTATAGTGTGTGAATCCATGTTAATTATGTGGTTGACACAATGTCCAATATTAAAACTTTAATATTTAATAGAAGGAATATACATTTTCCTTTAAAAATTTTGTTTTATTGTCCCCATTCACTCAAGAACTATCTCTGCCCCAGAGTGCACGAGATTTTGCAGCTGTAGGCAAACACTGTTCATTTACCCTTTGCACACCTATTGAATTATTAAGCTCTGTTGTAGAAAGTCTTTTAGGTAGCTTTTGAAATTGGGAAAATCAGGACCAAAGTTGATAAAAAGATGCAGGAATCTCAAACTTGTGATGAGATGGAGTGAACAAAATATTTATAAGAGCACACAGCAATGGACATTAGCTTTTATTTATTTATTTATTTTTTGAAGCAGAAAATTTAACTTTCCTTCAGATCTCTTTCCATTTCCTTCTAGATTTATCTTGAATGAACTGCTGGATCTCAAAGCATTACATTGAGTTTAAAGCAGTAGTGTCTCCTGTACTCCTAGTTATGTGGTCCTCTGGAATAAGCCAGGGATCACAGCTCAAGTTGACCACTTTCTAGTTGCAACAGGGAGGGTCAGCTCATTGAGCTATTTAAGAGAAATGGGTTTTTGTTTCTGCATATATGAAATGCCCAGTTCATTGGATTTGTAGGACTTACAAAACTAATACATATTTGTTATAACCTGTCAAAAAAACCCAAGAAACAAAAATACAAAAACAACCCATGTAGGTGTATGATTTATTATTCTTACCGTTTCCCTCGTCAGCCCTGCCATTCTGATATAATTACCATTTTGATGGGTATTCTTACTCATCTTCTATGCTACTATAAGCACATAAGAATATAGCATCTAGAACACATCCTAGTGAGAGCTCAAAATATCTTTGTTAAGTGAATAAAATAAGTCATATATACATTATGCATCAGTGTTTTGTGAAACCCGTATATTTCTTTCTTATAAAAACAAGATCAGGGACGCCTGGGTGGCTCAGTTGGTTGGACGACTGCCTTCGGCTCAGGTCATGATCCTGGAGTCCTGGGAACGAGTCCCGCATCGGGCTCCCAGCTCCATGGGGAGTCTGCTTCTCTCTCTGACCTTCTCCTCATTCATGCTCTCTCTCACTGTCTCTCTCTCAAGTAAATAAATAAAATCTTTAAAAAAAAAAAACAAGATCATATTGTGTACATTATTCTGTGAACTGCTTTCATTGATGTGATTTTTTTTCTTTTTCTTTTTCTTTTTGAAAGAGAGTATGGGGAGGGGCAGAGGAAGTGGAAGAGAATCCCAAACGGATCCAAATTGAGCAGGGAGCCTGATGTAGGACCCCATCTCATGAGCCCAAGATCATGAGCTGAAATAGAGATTCAGAGGCTTAACTTACAGAGCTACCCAGGGGCACCTCATCCATGTGATTTCTAATCAGTTCCTTTTTTACCACTAAAGCAATACTTTAATAAAATCCCTTGTACATCTCATTATGTTGAGGTGCTTTCAGTTTTAGAAGATACATGCCAAAGTAGGATTGCTGGCCTAAATGTAGGCACTTTAAAATTTTCAATAGATATTTCAGATTACTTTCCAAAAATGTTGTAAATCACGCATTACCATCAATGTGTGGACTGCCTATTTATTAAAATGGGAATGTTAATATCTAAGGTATAGGATTGTTAAGAATATATAATTAATCTCTCGCCCCCCCCCCCGACACAGTACTCGGTATGTAGTTGCAACAAAAAGCTTTCTTTTCCTCGCTCATTCTCCATGCTTTCTTGTTACAGGAAATGTGTCATGAAAACTCATAATTTCTTAAACTGCCTTTCTCAGTTGACTGCTGTTAGGAATATGAAATGTGTGGGAAATAGATAGCTTCTGGTTATATAAAGGACTCTTCAAATTAACCTTAAAAATTAGGGGAGAAGCTTTCTGTTGACCAAAAGCAAACCCTTAGGCTAGGTGACATACTTCCTAATTTTTCCAGTACAATCTCTATTTTGTTCACTGTTGTACTGTTCTTTCTGTTTTATGCTTTTTTTTTCACTTTCAGAAGTGCCCTGGTTTGAATCATAAATTATGTGGTTACCTTACCTAAGGCTAAAAATTGTCTATCTAGGAGGAAAAGTTGCAGGATAAAGCTTAAAGATGAAGTTTTTAGGGGAAAAACACTTAGACTAACACAGAAGGACTAAGTCACCCAGAGTAGGTAGCAAGATTTGAAGAGCCTAAAATGTTAAGGAAGAAGAAAATGGGGAAAAAAAATCAATTAAACTTTTTTTTTTTTTTTTTTTTTTTTTTTACTTTTGCCTGGATGAGTGCAAACAAAAGCTTCCAGTTGAGTATGTCTGAGAGATTATCACAGTTAATGTTAAGATGAAGATTTATATAGTGTGCACATTATTGCTTTGCCTTGGGAACTAGAAATGTGGAGTGTTTATTAAATAGATTCCTGTTTTTGTTGAACAGGTATTTTTCTCTTATGACTTGGTTCCACTATATGATCACATTTCTTTGCATAATTTGTATTTGATATATGTATGAGTCCCCATTTTGAACAGACCATATGGAAAGCTCCACGAGTGCCCTGGGAACCAGGAGTGTGCGGTGATTAACCATGGGCTCTGCTATTTGTGCAGCAGATGAGCAGAGCTGTGAAATAAAAGGCATCACACAATTGTTTCATTGCCCTTATTTTGTCCTTTGTTTGGTAATGCTTTACTAAGGGTAAGGAAGTAAAACGAAATAAGTCCCACACAAGCATGGAAGAGAAATGGCAGAGTTTTTCAGAGTACAATTGACATTGTATGAACTTTGACAGCCTGAGGAGTAAACTATTTCATGAAAGTGAAACTAAAACCAAGGTTACTGGTTACTCAAGGAACCCCATGGAACTTTTAACATGTGTGAGACAATGCAATTGCCAGCAGTTGGCTCTATAATTAAATTTGGTTTAACACGCATTTGTCAAACAAGTATTTTATGTGCATATGTTACTGGAGGCTACTTTTGTGGGGCAGTCAAAAGAATGCAGCTGCTTATCTTTATAAATATACAGTCTTTGTGGAAACCATTCTGACACAAGAGTAAACATCTAGATGAAATAAGTTAAAATTCAATATAGAATGTTTTACCTATATATCAGTTTCAGAATTGGATATATATTTTTTAAAGATTTTATTTATTATTTATTTGACAGACAGAGATCACAAGTAGGCAGAGAGGCAGGCAGAGAGAGAGGAAGGGAAGCAGGCTCCCTGCTGAGCAGAGAGCCTTATGTGGGGCTCGATCCCAGGACCCCGGGATCCTGACCTGAGCCGAAGGCAGAGGCTTTAACCCACTGAGCCACCCAGGCGCCCCTAGAATTGGATATTTGAAGTTCAAATTTTCTTATTAATTTGTAATCACATTGAATGGAGATGAAACAGATTTCTTGGTCTTTGTAAAGCATGCTTTACCTTATTAGTTCAGAGTAATACAAAACTGGCTAGTTGTCTCTATAATAGTGTTTTCTTAAATATGGCAAAAAAAAAATTACCCAGAGGGTAATTTCCTTCAGGTCCTTTACTTATGAATCTGCCTTAGTGTACCGAGATTCCAGGGTGTGAAAAGGGGACAAATAAGAGTCTGAGGGAAGAAACTGAAGAGCTGAGGGCATTCGTTCTGTCTGCCAGCTTTATGGCATGAGCAGCCTTTCTCTGAAACTTAATTAGAGCTTCCCAGTGAGCATAGATATTCTCCAACATTCTTCAGATTTATCCCACATTTTATGATAATCTGAGACAGCATCCAGAAAAGATGGGTTTGAGGCTGTTAACTGTGTTGATGGGGGATTAGGGGGTGGGAGGTTGGCTCTAACTTTCCTCTTAGTGGCTCCATTTAGCTTTTTATCCTTTCTTTGTGAATGTGGGACAAACACGTGAAATTTGCCACTGTGAAAGTTTCAGTTAGATTCAGGAACTCCTGATTTTGGAACTTGTTGTCAAAGTAAAACAGACTGAATAAGTGGTAGAAAAGCAAAGATTGTGGTATTTTTGTGGGCCGGTGATCATGATGCTGTGGTGGACGAAGGGCATTTTAAACACCAGAATGTAGCCTGGAGCTGTGTAAGGGATGGCTCATTTCCAGCTACTCAACACTTCCGATGTACTATCAAACATATTCTGCCATCCTCCTCTCAACACAGAAACTCTCTACCTTTCCATGCAATCTCAACTCTAGAAAACAGCCACGTGGTGCTATTGTAATTATGTTTATCCACTCTTTGGGGCTGTTCTTTTGCCCTGACTATCTCATTTTACTGCTCTCATTTGAGTAGACTGCTACAAATCTACTCAGGAATGCTCTCCGTGACATCCCAATCCCAACCCCTTCTGCTACTCTCCCAGAACATCCTATGATTTCCCTCCGCTTCACTGTTACAGTTTGTGAGACTACAAGAGTTTCAGTTTGACATGAACAGGATAGAACACTGCTTCTTCATTCTCCAGGGTATTATCCAGGTCTTATACAGTTTAATAAATAAAAGTGAAATAAATAAATAAATAAATAAATAAAGTGAATAAGTAGAATGAAATCCAGCTGTGTGAAGTAGCACTTGAAAGTGCTGCCTCCTTCACATCTTTGAAGAGCCAAGACATTCAGCAACTATTTTTTTTTCACAGTCTGCTTATCCAGTTATTTTTAGAGTAATGGTTTTTAAAAATAATTCTATATGTAGCCAAATAAGAATGGTGTAGGAAGTCATCCTGCTTTTACTGAGAATCAGAAGGGCTTTCATTTTCTGGTGTAGATAAAATGAAAGAGAATCTGGAAGCTTTTCATCGAAATGTTAAAAATATTACATAGTTTTGAATAAATGAATCAGTGAATGCTATTATAGTTTTAGTGTGTTAATAACTTTCTGTGAAGCATCGAGCATGGAATTCTATAAACTACATTATACTCGCAAGGTAGTTCCAGTTTGGTGATGATTATTCCTGTGTTTTCTTTTTAAGAAAATAAAGTAATTGAGAAAGAAACATCAATGAGAAGGCTAGAGAGAAACCATTCTAGTGTAGTGTCAATGATGAAGTGAATGAGATTGAGAGATAAGTGTATAGTTGGTAATAGAGTATGGATTGCTGAATAAAAGCAACTAAGACAAAGGGAAGGGAGGTGAGCACAGCCAGTAGAAAAGAGAGCTGTATGGAGGATCTCATAGGGACAAATAGAAGCTATTTTTTAAAACAAATTAAATGTTATGTTTTGGGAAAAAACAGTTAATCCCGTACCTTCTGCTAGAGGATGAACGTACATTTGACTTGGCTTTACAGAAAACTCTTCAAGCATGATGGCTATATAGAGGAACAACAGTTGTTAACTCTCCATGGGGAAATAAGTTACAATGTAAGTAACACAAGGGGCTATTTAGTCACTATTAAAGGACTGGATTTAAAATAATTGCCTGATTTAAGGTTGAAATTTAATTTGGTTGCATCAGAGAATTACCTCAACAACCTCTGAATAAAGGTCACTTATGACATTGAAAAGGTATAAATTGCTAATTAATACTTTATGTTGAAATAGAGTTACTTAAGATTTTGAAGAAATGTTCAATGAAATAGTAAGGGTGCTAAGATTTCAAATTACTCTGATTTCTAAAGGCAATAAAACTCAAGGAAGGAAATTTCAGTCACTAACTTTGAAAGTCTGTTTTAGAGTAGTGAGTGTTAATTAGATCAAAATTTCTGTTACTTATATTCTTTGGTATATTCTTTGCTTATCTACTAAGAACTAAAAACTTGATGCTGTCATGCCTGGCTTTCCCTTCAGGAGTTTTGAGTAAATTAAAGAAATGGGAAGGCTAGAATTGTCTGTTTTTTATCATCTACGAGTTTCAAATTCCTTTGATGGTAGAGTGATGCAGATCTAGTGCTGGTTTGGGTGTATAGCTAGGGCATCATGTTTGGCTGTTGGTTGGCATGGAGGAGTAGTGGATTCCAGAAGCAGAGCCCTCTGAGCTTGAATCTTAGAACCACATTTTTGGAGGTATCAGATCTAAAGGAAGCCGAGCAGACAGAAAAGGGTACTACAAAGGGAGGAATAAAAGGGAGCACTTTCTGATGCCTACTCTGTGCCAAAATCTGTAACTTGAACTTCCATATATGTTATCTATTTAATATATGCAACAACCCTGAAAGGCAAGTGAAGAGACTATGCCTATGAATCAGAAACTAATTTGTTACTTTGCTTGAGTTCAAGTGTTAAGAGTCCAGATGAGCACTTCAGTGCTATGTGACTAAAGAGTTGTGCTGTTTTCGAGCTTATTATTTTGCCTTCCTTGAAAACGTACGGGTGTCTGAGAAATAATGGAGAAAATTATAAGATGGTGCTTAAAAGACATAATTTGAATATGACGAATCTATAGTTGGAAGCTACTAACATTAGCAGAAATGATTTTCTGACATCGATTTATTTTTCATCCATTTAACAAATCTGTATTTACTGAATGTTTACTATGTACTAGACACAGTGCTAAGCCTTGTGGTGAACAGAGCAGCTATGTCCTCCATTTCAACCAGTGCCATTATCTAGAGTAGCAAGCTGACTAGGAATAGAATTTCTTGTACTGAGAAAAAGCATAAGAAAGTAGATAATAACTGTTAGACCTAAAGGAACAGTAATTTTAGATAATTAAAATTATTAGATAAGAACATAAGAATTTTATAGATCATAATCTCTGATTTGTTTATTTTAATTTAAACAGGCTGAGATTTAATTACTAAACAATACTGAAGCCAGATTTTAATTTCCTTCATTAGGCAAGTCTATGAATTTCATAAAAAAAAAATCTCTGAAGTGTGCATAGTAGAAAGGTAACAGTCAGAAACTCTTTGGAGAAAAGTGTATTATCAGTAAACAAGTAGTCATTGATATTCTAGTTCAGTGAAATATTCAAATTTAGAGGCAATAAAAGATGATCATAAGTTTTCCCAGGGATTCATTTGCAAAATTCTATGCATTCTTTATTAATTCTTTTAGTTCACTTTCACTACCTTATATACCATATCTATTTCCCCAAGGTCAGTGAGGGGTTCCTAAGGATCTGGCCATGAGGTTTATTTTCTTGGCTCTCTTCTTTCCCTTTCATCTTCTAAGAGATTCTTTGAAGTACAGTTTGAAAACCATCAATCTAGCTAAATGGCCCAATGGATAGGGGTTACGCCAGCGTTGGCGAGGAGGAAATAATCATAGGTAACAAACTAAACAATAAATATTTGCCAAATATCTAGTACTTGTTCTGACACTGTGCTGGTTAAAGACGGTTGCCATCTAGTTCAGGAGACAAGCCATAAATCTATGTAAAATGGATAAAGAATAATATCTATTTCAAAGATTAATTAAAAACAACAATAACAACTTGACATAGACAATTTTGGAAGATGCTAGAGAACCCAGGGAAAGCTTCACAAAGGAAAAGATCCTGATTGTGACTTTGAAGGATGGATCAGCTTTAAGTAGATGAGGAAGAGCAGAGACAAGAGTCAGGAAACTAGATTTTGTCCTAATGTTCTATTGACTTTTACACTGCCTTCAGAACTGCAAGGATATGGCCTACTGTATAACACATTTTTACTTGTTCGGTTGTAGTCTTGGAATGTTTAAGCCAGAAACTCTTTGTATGATGACTCCTCTAGTGTTTAAACTTCTAGCCAAGTAATACCACAGCATCAGTTATAAAGAACTAGGTTTTACTTAATGTCGTTATCTAGAATGGGAAATAAATGTTCTATAGGACCTATCTTAATTCCTCCCCATAGTTTATAATTTGTAATTTTTATTCAAAAACTTTCTTCATAAGTCTTAAGCCCATCTGGAAGAATTTAAATAAAGGATGAAAATAGGCAGAGAAACTCCATATATTTAAATAGTTTAGAGATTTTGCTGACTGCTACAATGCCCTGAACTTGAAGTAATGATTCTCTAGTGCGAATGGCATTGCCAATTGTATGGAAGTAGTTTTTGATTACAGCTCAATAGTTTTTTTTTTTTTTAAGATCTTATTTATTTATTTGAGAGAGACAGAACACGCGAGGGGGGTAGGTCAGAGGGAGAAGCAGACTCCCTGCTGGGCAGGTAGCCTGATGTGGGGCTCAGTCTGAGAACTCCAAGATCATAACCTGAGCCAAAGGCATACACTTAACCAACTGAGCCACCCAGGTACCCCTGCAGCTCAATAGGTTTTTAAAGATATGTATATTTTAGGGGAAACATTAGAGAAATAACTTTTTTTTGCTGTTACTATTTATGTAGGTTTCTGAATTCTTAAAACTAGAAATTAAATTAGTGGCAGAGTTGCACTTTAGAAATACTGTAAAGTTATTTTTATAATTTTATTCTGAGTCATTTATGGGAAATTGTGGATTGTGACAATTTCCCTGGACCTATCACTATTAATGCTCAGTAGGGACTCTGGGATGTTTTCCAGTGTGGAGGGAAAGATGATTCTGCCATCTATTGTTAAAAAACAACAATTTAATAAAAGAAAAAGATTATTTTGCAATCTATATAAAAAATCAGAATTTCTTATCAGATATGAAGATTGAACTATCTCCATTTTATCATAGGTATTCTTCTGAAACTGCAAAAAACTTTTTAAAATTATCTTTTCCCTTTAAGACACTGTTCATGTTCTTGTTCGTGAAGGAAGAATCAGTTTACATTGCACATTGTTGAAGAACTTGTTTGATTGACATCAGTATTGCACCCTGCTAAGAAAGGCCCTATCTCCACAACTCTGGTCTTAAATTACCTCAAGCTACTCTTTTTAGGCCCCAAATGCTACTTTAGGATGCCTTCTAGACCTGTTCTTGCCAGAGTTGGTTCTTCATTTATCTTTATCATTTTATAACTTTTTTCCTGTCAGAATGCTCCTAAACATTCCTGGTATATTAATGGGAAGGCAATCAGTTTGAGATACTTCATAGCCAGTTATGAATTCCTGATAACCTCCTAATCTTACCAGGAGTGTTTATACTTTAAACATTTTAATACAAATGAATCTCTAATTGGTGGAATTGTAGCTAATCCCCAAAGGAGTTTACATCCAAGGAGAATTATCATTGATGTTCCTTTTAATAAGTCCTAAACAGAATGACAAGTCATTCTGCCTATATTTGACCCACCTTGATGGCATCACATTGAAACTTCAAGTCTGTCAACTCCTTGTCAGATCCACTTTTCCCTTACCAGCTAGCGTTAGATGCTAGAGTTTCATCTTGTCTATTCCTCATTTCTCATGTCCTCTGTAGAATGATCTTTTCAAAACAGAAATAGCCTGTGGTGACTTGCATCTGGTAGCCCCTTTTGCTTATACAGCACAGTTAGGACATCTACCAGTCTTCCTTTCTAGTCTCATCATCTGCAGCATCCTTTTTCTCTTCCCATCAGAATGATTGACCCTTTCCTTTGGATACTACTGTAAACATCATAATTACTATGCTTTAAATTTTGTTATGTAATTATTATTATTATTTTTAAAAATTTTGCCTCCTTATAAACACTAAACTCTTTGAGGACTAGAACTCGGTCTTATTCATTTTTGTTTCCCACCACCCAATAATATTTTAGGTAATTCAAAAATGATGTCTTGAATTTATTTATTTTTTTATGAACTGAGGTATTGCTGTGGTATATGAAAAGATTGGTATGCAAAAATGTGTTTAGAGCTTTGAGGATAGATGAAATCATATTTGGGGAATCTTCTTTGTGTTGAATGTAAAATAAAGGGACAAAAAAGGAAGTGTTGGAAGTATATAAACAATTATATTTGTTGGAAGGAGTATTTAAGGAAGGGGCAACTGTGTGGCTCAGTCTGCTGATCGTCTCTTTTGGGCTCAGGTCATGATCCCAGGGTCCTGGGATAAAGCCCCACACTAGGCTTTCTTCAGAGGGGAGGCTGCTTCTCCTTCTCCCTCTGCCTGCCACTCTTGTGCTTGTGTGCTTGCTCCCTCTCTCTCAAAAAAATAAATAATATCTTTAAAAAAATGAGTATTTAAGGAAGATAGCCAAAGTAGACTGACCTAGTGAGCACATTATGGGGGAAGAAGAAATTGGTCTCTGTTCAGGCCAGACACAGAGCAGTGAGTATGGACAAATCCAGAGATGGAGGAATGTGAACGTAAGAGTAAAATTCAAAGCAAGAGAGTTCTACTTTATGATATAATAACATGTTTACTTTATTGACAAAAATTTTTTTGTTAAGCAATACGCTAGTTTTTGGTGTATTAAAGTGAGTTTAGAAATGAATTCTTTCTTAAGAAAGAATTTTTTAGATAGCATTTAGAGTATGACCTTAATTGTTCTAAGTCTATGCAAGTAAGGAAGATAATTATTCCTGGTTGTTGGAACAAATCTTCACTCTGTCATTTGCCTTCAAACTTGACTGTAAGTCTTTGAGTTCTCATATATGATTTCTGTCTAATGTAATTAAGGATATAAAGTTGGGAGACATTCTTAGGCTGCTTTGCCAGTGAGATTTACCTTTTTCTGAAGAAATAAATGTTTCATTATGGTCACAGTAATCAGTGAAATACATGTTTATTAATACCATCTTAAATGTTGTTGATTACAACTTGGTTTTCTAGAACTGAAGAGCTTTCAAAGAGACAGTCTTTAAAAAAAATGACTATTAAATCCCACTAAATCTTTGTTTGGGTAAGATTTAGCCTTACTGATTTGTATAAATACTGGGATAATTCTTTTGCCCCTGGGAGGCCAAGGCTGACAAAGTGAAGGGAAATGTGTAACTCAAAGCATAATTAAGAGAGCTAATATCAAAGAATGTGTTGAAGTTCAATGTTGATGCTATAGACAGATGGATGATTATTTTCTTTCTTAAATATAAAGTCAAAAAGCTAATTTGACCTCCTTACCAAAGGAAGCTACAGACAAGTCATCTGCCCTTTGCTCATTGGTACTAACTTCAGAGAAGTATTTCCATTACCTGATTTGAAGTGTTTCTCCCTAATTAGCTCTTAGTTACACAGTAACTAAATGGGAAAGGAACAAAAGAGTTGGATCCTTGAATTATGTTCTTATCCTCTCTTTTGACAATCTGTAGTAATATTTTTCTAGTTCCTTTAGTGGATGGATTAAGATTGATATATTTTCTGGTTAGAAATATCATTGAAAAATAAGGCATTAAAATATAAATAGGCAGTTGTTTAAAATATCCCTTTCTTATTGTCTTTGCTTTTACATAATTTGAAAATTCTCAGAAAGAGTTGAAGTTTGAACTAGAATTAGATAAAGGTAATGGACAATTGCAGTTAATAATAGAAGGTAAGTAAATATCATCCTCATTTGGATATTTCTTTTGTCTTTTCTTTCTCAGATTAAAATAGTGATAGAAACTCTTAGAGATACATGGATGGAAAATTTTTAGAAAAGTTCTGTGAAGATATGGGATTGGTGGAGCTGAGAAGAAAAAAAATTATATATATATATCCCTGCTGCATAGCAATCAAATTGGCTAGAATACTTTTAATCTGTAAATGGTGAGACTTGCTTACATTTTGTCAATTTTTTTGATGAGTTATAATATTTGGAGAGCAAGAAGAGAAGTATTTTTTCACTCTTTTCTTTTGTTTTAGGAGTTTGTATTGGAAGGATAATATGATGATGAGTTTGGAGTTTGGACATCTGCAAGTGACTTTCTCTCTAGGAAATCTGCATGTCTCATAGTTCCTGTTGACTAGGGTAATGGGCTTGTACATTTTCCCAGACAAGAAAAGAACATCACCACATTAATAATCCCCAAAGCTTATGAAGCTCCAGAGTGAGAACGGTTGAGAATTATTCAAGGACTGTGAAATGCTTCATTCTCCATGAGACTCCCTGCTTTTCTCTCTGGCCCTTCATTCCCAGGATGTATTATTTTGTTACATGAACAAGTTTGTTATTTTCATAGCTCCAGTGGCATAATATTCTGCTTTATCCTATAAAATAGGTACCTTTGTATTTGTCTTTTGCTTATTACCTAGACTTTGTATGAGCCCCCTTTTTTTTTTTAAAGATTTAATTTTTTATTTGAGAGAGAGAGAGAGAACACAATCCGGAGAAGTGGGAGAGGGAGAAGCAGGCTTCTCACAGAGCAGGGAGCCTAACATGGGGCTCAATTCCAGGATTCTGGGATTATGACCTGAGTGAAAGGCAGACACTTAATGACTGAGCCACCCAGGCACCCTATATGAGCCTTTAAAAGAGACGCTGTGTCTTAGGGAAATTTGAGCCCCAATGAAATTATAATTACGAAAAGGTCTCAGGTAAAATAAATACCATTTCAAATTTGTTTATTATTATTATTATTTTTAAAGATTTTATTTATTTATTTGACAGACGAGATCACAAGTAGGCACAGAAGCAGGCAGAGAGAGAGGAGGAAGCAGGCTCCCTGCTGAGCAGAAAGCCTGATCCGGGGCTCGATCCTAGGACCCTGGGATCACCACCAGAGCAGAAGGCAGAGGCCTTAACCCGCTGAACCACCCAGGTGCCCCAACTTATTATTATTTTTTCTTGTTGTTGTTTTGGTTTGGTTTGGTTTTGGTGGGGATTGTAGGCTCCTAAATCCTAGTTTTCAAACTTAACATATAAAAAAATCTTCATAGAATTTCTTTTATGAAAGATTTAACAATTTTATGACATAGTTGTGACCAAATATTTTTTCATTATTGATAAAACAAACCATGTAGTTAAAAACTTAACAACTGATAATTTCTTATGATTATATCATTTACTGGTATAGAAAGTCCAAGAAATACATACAGGCATAAAAAGGAAAATAAAAATAAAAATTACTCCCATTTTCCATTGAGAATAATAGCTGTTAATTTTTAAACGAAATCCTCTGTTTATATAAACACATAAATAATTTTAATCATATGGGCTATATTATACTTGTTAATATGCAAACCTCTTTTTCACTTAAAATTATGTATAGATTTTCTTCTTTTATTTTCTTTCTCCCTTGTATTCTGATTTCTTCCTATGTATCTTATAGAAAAGATTATAAAGCTTGAATTTATAAACACACACACAGTAGGGTACACCTTACCTCTATTCTCAGCAATACCTATTCTTGTTAGTCTGTATAACAGAAAGCAAACAACTTTTTAGAAATCATTTATTATTTTTAATGAAGAAAAGAAAACAAAAGTGAATCATATTTCCATAAAATCAGTTTGGTAATTGAAAAATGGTATGCACATGATTAGAAATTTAGATACTACAGAAGGACTTAAATAGTTTAAAGACTCCTCTCTACTACCAGAACTTCCCAAAAGAAACTTCTGGAAAATTTTTCTTGTGAGTTTTCCAGAAAATTAAGGTATATACACAAATATATGTTTTTCCTTTATTTTATTTTATTTTTTACAAAAAATATATACCAATATTACTATAGTTCTGCATTTTATATTTTTCACTAAACATTTGGGTATAATTCTATATTAATAACTAATTCTTTAAAATACTAACATTGATTTTTGCTATATACCATCTCATTTATATAAACTGTCTTTCATCAGGGGCATTTAAAGTGTCTCCAGTTATTTTATTTTTGGTTATTTTATTTTTACTGTGATAAACATCCTTTCACATATCTTAAGATACACATGTTAGGATTTTTATAGGGTAACTTCCTAGCTTCAGAACTGTAAGTTCAAAGTACATATATTTACAATTTTGAGAGATACTGTCAATTTTCTTTCCAAAAGTATTTTACCAATTTATTAATTTTCCTCACACCTTGGAGGTAAACAGGGTATAAACTATCTTTTCAGTTAGTTATTCAGATAGATGAAAACAACATCTTATTGTAGAAGATGTAAAATAGAAGTAAAATTGAACTTATTTTTTATGACCTACCTACGACCCCTACCTCTATCTGTGAATTACCTTTTCTTCTTTTTTGTATTCTCCTTCTTCTCTTTCTCCTCCTCCTCCTCCTCTTCTTCTTGGTTGTATTACTTCTTCATTCCTTATTAGTTCTTTTAGATTGTTTTAATTAAGAACAAAAATTTTTATCCTTAAAATATGCATTAATGAATTTTCCTTAATTTGTCACTTGACTCAATGGTATTTTTCACCATACACAAATACTGAATTTATCCAAATTTATCAATCCATTTCTCCACAACATCCCGATTTTTTTCCCTCTTCACAAATGCCTACTCTATACCAAACTTACAGATATATTTATTATTAAATCTTTTTACTTTCTTTTGTTCTTTGATACACTTAATGCATTATTTTGGTGAGTGGCATAAAGAAGAAATCTAGATTTATTTTTTTCCAAATAGCTAACCAATTGTTTCCAGATGATTTATTGAATAATTCCCTTTCCTTCTAACTGAAAAACCACCTTTAAGGTCAACAGTATTTTCATGTTATTTTAAATATTTATTCGTTCAATTTCTTTGTCTATATGATATTTCCCTATTACCAAAGTAAACTAATTATTGTAGCTTCACAGTATATTTTAATATCTGGTAGAACTTGTCCTTATTAATGTTCTTATTCAAGATTTTCCTGCCTACTTCCATTATTTTCTAGATGAACTTAAGTACTATTTTGCAAAAGTTTAAAAATAGTCCTGTTAGTATATTGAATCTTTCCAGTTTTGAGTATTAATATCCAGGAATAATTTTTTAAAATATTTCAGTAAATGTAATATTTAATTTTTAAAAGTTTAAAAGTTTATTCATTTTTAAAAATAAACTCAATACTCAACACGAGACTCGAACACATAACCCTGAAATTGAGTCACATGCTCTTTTGACTTAGCCAGATAGGCACTCCTCTGTAAATTTAAAATATTTTCTTTACATAAGTTCTTCACATTTGAGAAAAAGTTTTTTTCTAGGTATTTTATCTTTTTTTTTTGCTATTGTAAATGAGATCTGTTCTTCCATGATATTTTTTAGCTGGTTATTAGTTACATATGGGAAATTATAGATTTTTGAGTATTAATTTTAAAACTAGACATATTACTATTATTATAGAATTATTATAATTTTTATTGATATCTTGAGATTTTCTAGGTATATAAACTTTCATCTGCAAGTCATGGTAATTTTACATTTTTCTTAGTGTACAGTTCTCTTCTTTCTTTTCTTTCATTAACTAGTCCTTCCAGAGAATATTAAATAATAATGGCAAAAGTAGATCTTCTTGTATGAATGTTGAAGTTCTTCAAGTGCTTTTATTTGATATCTGTTGAAACAGATATATTTTACTCTCTTTTAGCCTATTAATATGGTATAGTATATTAATAAGTTTTCTGATATCAACTCATTTTTAAGGTAAATGGATTTTAATGAAACCAATTTAAAGGGCACATAACCAGTATCATATCTTAGCAAGTGAAAAGAAAATGTTTTATTTTAAGAACACTATCCCAGGTGAGGTAGAAATGGCATTCTCAGTTTAAATTTTAAGCATTCCTGGAGTTCTGTGTGTGATGATCATTTTTCTCTTCTTTGTTGCCTTAAGAGGCATTATTATCAAATCCTGGCCAATTAGCTATCTTTTTTTCCCTAAAGCATTTTATATTACATATTTAAGGAATAAATTATATATTTTCTTTTTTGGGTCAGTTTGCAAACTAAATAACTATTTTTAATTTCTCTGTCATGGCTTTACCATTCTGTAATTTAAATAAAAGCTTTGTATAATAAGGTTTCACACATCACAAAACATAATCAAAAGATGTTCGTCTCTAGTTTGTTTATTGTGGAAAAGGGATTCTACTTTACTATGCCATTATCTTCCTTCTTTCAAGTGAGATATCAAAAGAATTTTATACAAATAAGAAAGCAAATTTGGGTCAAATTTCACATGAAAAGAATGAAAATAACGCCAAATAATATGTTATTCAGGGGGAAAAACCCTTTCAAATGTTTGAATATCATATCAGACAAACCTATTTTCCTCAATAGGCTCTCAGAGTTGTAAGCTCTAGTGTGTGTTCATTTTGATGCAGAGATTTATTAAAATAACAGATTTCAGGACTTTTGAGTTGAAGTGAAATATATTTTATTAATTATTATTTTCATCCTTCTTTCGGTAAACATAGTAAAGTAAAATAGCATGGCATTTCAAGGTGTTATTTTACAAAATGTGTCAAAGTTATATCTGTTCTGAATATGTGGGGAAAAGTAACATAGTCTTTCCTTTCATCTAATTTTAGTTTGTCATATGCTTTTTTTCAGATTTCCTAATTTATCTAGTCAAAAGATGCCTGTACCATAAAAAAAAAGAAAATTGAGTTTATGCAAAAATCTAAGATGTAGGTCCCAGAAGAGTTCAGTTTATGAATCCTGAGTTTCATTACTGGTTGGAACTCTTGTGCAGATTATTGGAGGGTTTCCATGATTCTCTCTTAAACTTCTTGTTTGGCTCTAACTTGTAGTCTTGCTTTCCTGCAGTTTATCTCATTGTATCCTTTATATTGTGAGCTCTTGGGAGATCTGTATTTTATAGGTATTTGTGTCTCCCACATTGCTCAGTTCAAAATATTTTTCATAATAAACACTTCAGGGATAGCTTTATGGCCACTTTATGCTTCATAAGTACTTTTTTTCTAGAACATACGGTCAGGTTTCATTGGCTGTAAACACAACCATCTAGGTAAAGAAAATAGAAAATAATTTACAAAATTCGATAACCAAGATATTGATGTCTCTGGACTTTTAAGTAGATATTTGTTCTCATTTAATTCTGAGATATGACCCTCATGCATCTTTGCTCTTTCCCCTGAAAAGTAGTCCTATTGGTCTATGGAATTTATATAGTCATTGGGGTCCATTCTGGTTCATAGTTATTTTGAGTCTTTGGTGGTCCCAAAAATATTTGGGAAAAAATATAGAGGGCTTAAAGATTTATCAGGAGTGATCTTATCCCATAAGCTGCATTTTTTTTTTCTTAAATGATCATCTAAATACAAAGGAAAAAGTGAGTGTTGCAAACACCCATCAGTCACAGAAAGTTTTCATTTCTAAATTTTCCTCTTTCGAGATAAATAATGCCCATAGAAGTTTCTGTTACATAGTCTCCCAAACTTTCTTTGGAACATTGCTTCTATGTGGTTTTTGTGTGTGTGTGTGTGTGTGTATGTTTTTAAAGTAAACTTTGTGCCCCAACTTGGGCCTTGAACTCATGACCTTGAGATCAGGAGTTGCATGTCTACTGACTCAGCCAGCCAGCTGCCCTTAATACTTTATATCACATTTAAAATTTTTTTTAAATTTTTAATTTTTAATTTTTTTTAAAAGATTTTATTTACCTATTTGACAGACAGAAATCACAAGCAGGCAGAGAGAGAGGAAGGGAAGCAGGCTCCCCGCTGAGCAGAGAGCACAATGCAAGGCTCCGTCCCAGGACCCTGGGACCACAACCCAAGCCAAAGGCAGAGACCTTAACCCACTGAGCCACCCAGGCACCCCTTTATGTCACATTTCAATTTTTGTTTATATGCAGCTTAACTTTGTCACTAATGTTTATTTAACTTTGCATGTGGTTTGGATTGTATGCATAGCTGATTTTTTTTTAAATTTAATTTCTTTTCAGTGTAACAGAATTCATTGTTTATGCACCACACCCACCCAGTGCTCCATGCAATACATGCAATACATGCCCTTCATAATACCCTCCACCAGGCTCCCCCAATCTCCCCTGCCACCCCGCCGCCCCAGCTCCTTCATAGCCCTCAGATTGTTTTTCAGAGTCCATAGTCTCTTATGGTTCATCTCCCCATGATCCTTTAAGGATAGTTAGAAGGTTGGTTAACATTTTAAATGGTAACAGTGGCAACCTATCAACACTGGCCATATTTAATAAAGAGCCTTCTGCAATACCAGAATTGTTGCTTATGTATAGTAAATTGTTTGGATCTACGTGGGATATTTGAAATGGTCACTAACCCTGATCTGACTAGTAGACTGCCTATTTAAGAAGATAAAGTTAGATAAAATGTCCCTATTATATTTAGTTGGTATTATATATTAGTGTTCTCAAAGTCCAAATGGCAGAAGAGAAAGTTTATTAAAGAAGCTTTATGCATTTATTATAGCTTAAGTACTGTATGAGGGACTAAACAAGATCTAACACTAAAATCTAAACAAATCTAACACATCTTTATGTGAAAGGAACAAAAACCTACTTGAGGAGTTAAGACATAGACATTCTCTAGTGGTTGTCGTCGTTCCTGGGCCTTAATAACTAACTGAATGAGTGAACAAATAAGCAAAAGCACAAGACAGAAACAGCGTATCAGAAAATGTCTTTATTCCACCCTAATATTTGACTGATAATTTATTTGGGAGGAAGAAGTGCTATGGTTTATATAACTGTGTTTTTTCTGTAGTGTTTTGGAGTTCTTTTATCAAATTTTTAAATTCCTAGAGGCATTTTTTTGTTCTTTGAATATTCTTTACTTATAGTATCATGTCTTTGTGAATACAAAGGAAATTCAGTATTATTAATTATAAGTTTATTGGCAACTTTGGTTAAAACAATTGTAAAATTTTGCAGTCTAACCTTTTGAAAATAATTGACTAATTTAGTCAAAGAATCTAGCGAATCTTTGTCTTGAAATATTTTTAATAGCTAACACTAGAATTGTGTAGTATCATTTCCTTAAATGTTTTGGTTTGAGTATGAACATACTGGATATTTTAATTACATTTTGCCTAAATTATAAATTGAAACCATAAGTACATAACCTTAATCTGATGAACATAGATTTCTATATGCTTATCTGTAATTATAATCAGTGAATTAGCATACACTTGTGTTGTGTTGTTTACATTTTATTGTGTAGTAATACTTTTTTTTCTTTTGTTTTTGCTGACTTTTGTGAATACCGCCAAGTTTCATTTCATGGAATACAACTGTGTGATGTATTTTCCTCCCTTCTTGGGGCTTCAGGAAATAACTAAAACCAAAGGCAGAACTCCTTAACACAAAGTTTTTTTTTTTTTTAAGATTTTATTTATTTATTTGACACAGAGAGAGAGCAATCAGAAGAGACACAGGCAAAGAGAGAGGGGGGAAGCAGGGTCCCTGCTGAGCAGAGAGTGGGACTCGATTCTAGGACCCTGAGATCATGACCTGAGCCGAAGGCAGAGGCTTAACCTACTGAGCCACCCAGGTGCCCATTAACACAAAGTTTTATTAGTAAACTCATTTAACAGATCTGAACTATGCATATCATATATACATACATAACATCTCTAGCATTAAGTGTAAGAAATTACATACAGATGATGTATAACCAGTAAGCCCACAGGGCCCACTCACTCCTCCAGTGGGCACCTGCAGTCATGTCCTGCTTTTCAGCCTAGGCTTTGAAGCTTTTCTGGTATTATAGAACTCTGTTAAATGCACTTACTTCGTTACTTTGTAGGAAGTGACTTTTTTTCTTCTGGCACAAGCCCGTGTCCTAGGTATTTACATTCCTTACCTTATAATATTCTTAGTTACACTTCTTTATGGACAGGAAGCTTTCATTCTATTAGATACAGGCATCTTTTTCCTCTTGCTCTGTTGAGCGAAACCGCCTGAAATCTAGGACCTCTTCGACTCCTAGAACTTCAAAAATCCTCTGCCCATCTTATTATGTATTTTTTTCACTTGTTCTAGAAAAAGGAAGAAACACTGGATTAGTATGTGTTTTGCAGCATAGGGGTAACATCTGATTTTTTGGACACCTTGTGTAAATATCACAACTGGTTCCCAAAATAGACTAGGCTATGAAGACAGTACATGGTAAAGTTCTCCTCCTGCTTTGCCTTATGTTCAGATATCCATAAGTCCATAGTTAATACGCTTTGCTTGATGTTTATTGCTTAGAAAAAAAGTTGCCGATTAGCTGGCCATAACTGAAATCCATAAAAAAAGACCAGGACATTTGTAGGAAATTCATTAGTGTAGCCGATGTAAACTATTTTAGAGTTCTGGGATGATATCAATGTAAAAGATTATAGATCATTTAATTCTGTATGCTTCTTAATTATGTCTCTGAGTTGCATACCAGAAATGTATTTCTTATAGCCATATATGTTAGCAGCATATTCCATATCTTAGTAAATGCTAATAGGAATAGATTTGGACCATGATGTAACTGGTATATCTAAGTTGGATAATATCTACTCCAGTTAATGGATTGGATTTATTTTGGGAAGCCTTAGAGTATTTAAATGATTTTGGGAGGCTTATGTCTGCATGAGAGAAGAGCAGTCCAGAAATTTTGGCTATTCTTATCCACTGGGTCCTTGGCAGGACAGCTCAAATTCCCAGAATCAGGCCAAAATCTCCAACTCCTGATCATCAAAAGTATGCTATCGGTTTGAGAGAACAGATGACATTTCTTTATTCCTGCCCACCACCTCTAATCAGAATTCATACAATGTGGGCTTCTGTAGCCAGAATTCATTTAGGATGCCCAGAATTCTAATATGCACTAGCATGCTGAATGTATCAATCTACCTGAGCTCCTGTGGAGGCTTATTCAAGTTTTTGACAAAGAATTCTATTTTGGTCACTGTCAGAGTAGTGTGATAGGCATCACTGCTACAAACACTAAGACCTTCCTGGGAAGCAAATGTTCCTGGTCAAAGGATCTCAAACGACTTTTATCAGAGCAGATTTCCCACTGCCCCAACCCATTCTTACCCTCTTCTCCCATGTTTAGTTCATCTTTCTCCCTCATTCTCTTTCTCTTTCTCTGTTGTTCTGTTACTTCTCCCACTCTCTGCCTATTTCCATAAAATAATGTAAACCTCAGGACCTTCATGTTTTATATTTTGTTCTTGTCACTAAAACTGATAAATAATACAGCATTTTATTGAACAAGATACTTTGGAATGTGTTATCTAACTTAATCTTCGCAAAAACCTTGTAAGATGAGCTATTCCCTTTCTTAAGTCATGATCTCTTTATTTCTTTCTCCCCCTGCTCCATGTTTAAGACAGAGTGATTTCTGCAGACTACTTCTTAAGTTGGGATATCATATTTGAATTAGATTGAGAGCACAACATCTACTAGAATATCTTGTACATTTAGTCTGTAATCATTTAGACCCTACTTAATTTGTGTTTCTCACAAGTAACGGGACGTTTTATACTTACGCATACACGTTTAACATGCTTATGTCAAATTGAATATTTCAAAGTGAAGCAAACTCACAGAGATGAGAGTACAGTGGTTCCTCATTTACACTGAGCATCTTTGTGATTTCTACTTTTTTATGGATACCTCTATGAAGTAATAGGACATTGTAACTGCTGTTTTTAGGTAGTACTGCTTATATTATTCTAGTAAAGAGTTGTCACCATAAAAATCAAAAGCAGAGACATCATTTTAAATCCTGCAATTAAGTATATGCTTGTCAGCAACACAGTCACGGCATCTTTGATAGTGTTGGTAATGTGTGTTTTCTTCTCAGCTTACTGAGGCAGTGGTAATGGAAGCCAAACTCAAACATCAAAGAAAAGAGGTTTTCCTTTGTAGGAAACCATCATTACATTTTCACACCATTAGGGTGATAGAAGTATAGCATCTCCTCTGCATGAAGTAGATGCTTTTGATTATGTTTTTTTTTTTTAAACTAAACATAGACTAAGAAACATACAATATTGATCATTACTTATTTATGTGTTAATACTACAATGTCCGAAATAATGTCTATTGATTACTTTATAACATTTTTAGGTAAGGTATGGAATATTAAAGAACTCGCTAACTGAAGCCTATTTTAACTAATTATTAGCTGTTACTTAGACATATCAGCATCTAATTTTCTGTCTTTTAAATGACATTCCCTTGAAAGCTTGAAGCGTTCCTCATGATAGCCTCATAAAAGTCAGCCTCAGCAATTATTAAAGTGAGGACATCAGGCAATTTAATCTCCAACTGAAATAAGGACTAGATGCTGAGGATGACAGCAATGCCTATTATTCTACTCTTCTGCCTATTGTTAATGAACTATTTTACTAAATAAAGGGTACATATATTTGAGAAACTGAGCTTACTGAAAAGTCGTATTTAAATAAAGCTGACATTGACAAGATGTTATAGATGAGTTATATATGCCTGAATTATATAAGTGCTATTATCATTGTTGTTCACAGAATCACATTAAACAAAGTACTGTTCCCAAGACAGCACTGCTAAAATAATAACAGTGGAAACAGTAATGACACAACCACCCCATATCCACAAGGATGAAAAAATATTTCATATACTTTAGTATTTCACACATCCGAAAAGATAGCCAGGTGTAGAATACAAACTATCTCACTGGGAACAAAGCAGCAAGAGAGGAATATGTTTTAATGGTTGAATCATTTTTCTGATTGGTTGAAACTCATCCATCTTTTTGTTAAAGCTGCTGAGAAGGTAGCAAGGCCAAAATGGTACCCTGAGCAGCTGTCATTTATTTGATTTTTACCAAGCAATATCCCTCAGATTAAATAATGTCATCACAAAAAACTTAGCAGCTGTCACTTAGTTGATAGTCACTTATCAATATCCTTCAGATAACATAATGTCAACTACAAAAACTTTGGGGCATATTGTAGAAATAATGACATTGATTCAATATCTTCAGTTGAAAAATAAAAACAGAAAACAAGTTTTCGCTTTACTGTGACATTGATTTTCCAAAAATACATCATATTAGCTCTGTTATTTAGGTAAAATGAGAAACCATTTTCTTGAAAACACATTCTCCACTATTAATGATATAAAATGTTAATTTATTTAGAGTAGTTCTCCAGGTGATTTGATAACTTATGCTAGCCACACTGGAGACTAGAGAAGCAGAGCTTGAAAGAGAAAATGTTTACATTTGTTCTAACAACATATATAATTCTGATTTTAAAATATACTTTTTAAAAAAAGATTTATTTATTTATTTTAGAGATAGTGAGAGGAAGATCAGAGGGAGAGGAAGAGAGAGGGAGAAACAGACTCCCCACTGAACAGAGAGGCTCCCCACAAAATGCAGAGATCGATCCCAAGCTCTATCCCACCACCCTGAGATCATGACCTGAGCCAAAATCCAGAGTCGGATGTTCAACTGAGTGAGTCACTCAGGCTCCCTTTCTATCTGATTTTCTTTATTATTTATGCTACTCTATTTTCTTTTCTTTATATATTTTTATTGATTTGTACAAATTGCTCTCTCATTTATTCTTTAAATAATTGGTGATTGCATTGTTATTTGGCACAGAAAAATACAAGTAGGCCAATGAAACAGAATAGTATCCAGAATATTTCCCACCAAATAGGAGAATTTAGTATGTGATAAACATTTAATTAAATAGGAAAAGCATGGTTTACTTAAAAAAAAAAAAAAGGATTTTGGAAAAATTGGCTATCCGTTTGGAGACAAGTTTAGAAACCCACCTCACATCCTATATATACAAATAGACTTCAGATAGGTTACAATTTGAATTTAAATATTAAAAATATTAGAGGAAAATGTAGATTACTTCATATAAAGGTTAGAGGTTGGAGAGCTCCTCTTAGAGAGAGAAAACTCTATGAAAGAGAAATATATTTAAATATCTGTAAATGAAAACACTTTGCATAAAAATTCCCATAAATTCAACAAAAATGATAGATTTGAGGAAAAAAATTAAACTGTAGGTGTCAGAAAAATAACTGATATCTCTAATAACAAAGCCCTTAAATACTAAGTAGAGCTATTAAAAAAAAACACTATTAAAAAACAACCCTATTAGAAATGTGCAATTTAACAATTTAAACCCAATTTTAAAAAAACAGGCCTCTATAAGTGTACAAAAAGATTTGGCTCTGAAATGATAGAAGAACAGATTCAAATGGCCAATTACATTTGTGAAGAATCTGATGTTGACTTCTTGGCATTGGTAAATGCAACTTAAAGTAACAGTGAGAAATCATTCTATACCCATCAGATTGATACCATTTAAAAAGAGCAATTACATCTACTCTGATGGGGATGTTGAGACAGGGTACTCTCTTATATTGCTTGTGAAATGCAACTGAGAATGCAATCTGACATCGTCTAGTAAATATAGAGATACACATACGCTTTAATCAGCAGAACTACTCTTGGGAATTGAGCCCATAGAAGTAAAAGGCTGGGTTCATCAAGATTTATTAACAAGAAGTGTATTGCTGGATTTGTTGTTGGAGCAAATTGGAAACAAGGTGAATGCCTATGAATAGAGTAATGGTCGAATAGGTTATGGTACATCCTTGCAATGGAATATTATGTTTCATTAAAAAGTGTAGAATGGATCATTTTCAGTTAACTTGGGAAGATTTTCAAATGAAAAGAACAAGAAAACGTAAAAAGGTATTAATAGTCTCAGTTTTAGGAAAAAACACTGACCAAAAATTTCTCTAATCCCTACATGGGTGGCCACGCCTTGGTTTATTATTCTTTTGGCATGGAGAAGGTTGTGGACACAGAATGGGGTGCCTACATTGACAGGTGATGGTGAGTACTCATGATGAGCTTGGACTTTGGAGCCAAATATCCTACATTCAGGGCCTGTCTATGCAATTTATTAGCTGTGTAACTTTGGAGAATATACATTTATTTATTTTTTTAATGCCCCAAGTTTTGAGGCACCTGGGTGGATCAGTTGGTTGAGTGTCTGACTCTTGATTTCAGTTCAGGTTGTATGATCTCGAGTTGTGAGATTGAGCTCTCTATCAGACTCTGTACTGATGGGGAGTGGGAAGTCTGCTTAAGATTTTCTCTCTCCATCTCCTTCTGCCCCTTCCTCCTCCTGTCTCCTACCCTTAACTCATTGTGCACACGCTCTCTCTCTCTCAAGTAAATAAGTCTTTAGAAAAAAAAAAATAATGCCTCAGTTTTCTTTTCTGTAAAAGAAAGATGATGTTAGAATCTACCTCACTGGGTTGTATTAAGTGAATTTATGTATATATCACTTAAAATCATGTTGGTTGCATTGTTAGCACTCTGGGTTACCTAAGCATGAGTAAGAGAAGGGGGAGAAAAGGAAAAGAGAAAAAAAATCACCACACATAGGAAAGGAATAAAGTTCCTCTTTTGAAACACATGGTTTGAAATGGTTAGTTTCTCTGGGTGTCCAAGCTTCCTGAGGCATTGGGGAGAGGGTTAACCTGAAGAGTAGACTAGAGCTGGCCTCTAAGAACATGGATTAACTGATTCTTTAACCCCAATTCACTGGATAATTACTTAATTTTTCTGTCTACTTTGGTTGTGCAAAAGGTTTGTTTTCCCCTTAAACATCATTAATGCTGCCCTTGCTCATTTCTTTGGTCATGGACAAGGAATTAGTGGGAAAGCGGAAGGGGATAGAATTTACTTCAATCTGATGTTTTCATTTTCCTTCTACATAGAACCTGTACTGAAGTCTAACTATTGCCATTTTTTAGGACTTGGTTCTCCATGGATCGGTACCTGTTGAAAAGAGGCACTGATAACTTTTTTCCCCCCAAAATTCTTTTCAAGGATGTTTGTTCAACAAATAACCTTAAAAGACAGAGACAGTGTCTTCTCTGGCAAATGGAAGATTTGTTTTCCATCTAGTATGATAGAGATAGTACTGCCTTCTAGGATAGAGGGCAGGTTTGCTTCTAGTTCATTATTAGAGAGTAGGGGTCTCCTACATTTGATGACACAAACCCTCTGTGTATATAGCATAGATCCAGGCTCATACACATTGCAGTCAATGCACCTGGGGACAAGAGAACTAATGTAAGCAGAAAGCTCATGCTGTTTGTGGTATGAGTGATAAAGTTTTGTCCCTGATCCAGGAGTCTCATGTCCTCTGCCGGCATCCATGAAACTGTATCATGCTAACTCATTAACCTGGAAGTAGGGTAAAATCTCAGACTTTTCATAGTTCTTGACATAATTCGCCATAACATATTTTTGTACTTTGAGATGAGATAATGTAGGTGAAGTTCTCATGTATATAGATGAACTATAATGAACAGTTTTAAGATTATAATGAGTAGAGAAAAGTACATTTACCATTTTTTTTCAAGAAAAGTGTGGTTCATATTTTGAAGGGAAAGGTTGCATTTTGGAAACATTTGAATTCTTGCAGTGTGGTGAGGGACAGTGATATTCCCTGGGATATGACTAAGTTTTAGAAAGTAGACTATTCCCTCAATTCAGACTCCAAATGGTGGCACCTAACTGCAGGGAGACTGAGAGATGTGGTCTTTGTATAGGTAAGATGTGCTCACATAAACCTCTCACTATGGAAAGGCAGGAGAATGGGCATTGGGGTACAGCTGGTGAGTCTGGCCCTGGCCTGACAGTCTTAAAAATATCATTTGTAAGTGGATCAAGAACAAATTTGCCTCAGGGGGCAGACTCACACAAAATGAACTAACAGAGATTGATGAATAAAATCCAAAAGGCTAATCCATTAATTTACAATGAGAACTGAATGTGTTGAGAGGATCCAGAAATCATGTTTCCTGATCAATATATTTTCTTCCCTGTGGTGAATCTTACCACAAGGGCAAATTATGGTCAGAAGGTTGCTCAGAGAGCCTGAGATGGGACCCAGAAGTGTCAGATAAGTTATCTTTGGCCAGAATCTCTAACTGGTGGGTCCATTGAGATGCTCTGTGCTTTGGGACCTCTGGACCCCAATGCTTAATATATACTTCAGTCTTCAGATGCTGAATTCCCTCCTTAGAAGTCTTCTTAACAATTTTTCTTTGTTTATCTCTTACAGTTTTTCAGAGAGATTAACATGCAACTGTACTTGAATATTCTTAGTTACAATTCCAGTCCATTTCTTTTTTCCTGGGGGCTTGTACTCAGCTCACTTTGATTTATTGTGAGTCATTTCTACAAATGGATGATTTCATCCCTTGAATTTTTAGTCAGCTATGACTTGATGGTCTTGGCTTGGGGGAGGGGGTGGTGGTACGGGGTGACTGGGAGAATGCTATTAACAGGAGAAACTACCTTTGGGACCCAGAAAAATAATTATTTACATATTCACTGACTTTGAGGAATTTACCATTTGTTTGTAAGACCAGACTTACAAATAAAACCAGTACAAAAAATTTTCTGGGAAACATAATTGATATAATAACGGTGAAAGCCACATTTGTTTAGCAGAGGGCAATATACAAGCATTTCATTTTATCCGATGTCCCTAATGAATGTTAATCGAGGAGAGACTTTCAATAAGTGTGTGTGTGTGTGTGTGTGTGTGTGTGTGTGTGTGTGTGTATGTGTATGTGTGTATAAAATAAAAAGCAAATACAACATACACACTAGATTTTTTGTTCGTGGAGAGATGTGGCTACTTACTATTCACTAGCCATATCCTTAAGACAGTGAGAAATTTGTATATAGAGGAGAAATGTCAGAGGTAGAAAGACCACAGATCATCTATGAATAGATGGAATTGATTATATGGAACTTTCTTAAAATTATAATAGGAAATTGGGGGAAAGGGTTACACACTTTATGAGGCCTTAAAGTTATGAGTGAAAGAGAGCATGTGCACTTAACTGTATATATGAAAAACTTGACTTGATTTTCATTCAAATGATCATTTTAGCAATAACTTAGGGAGTGCTTACATTGGTCAAAGACTTTTCATATTTTGTCACATTTTATCCTTATAACCCCTCTTTGAAGGAGGTTTATTTTATACATGAAGAAACCAGTGCTTAGAGATGTTAAATTCTTTCAGTAACCAGCAATTATTTTCTGGGCCAGGCATGGTTCTGGGTCTGAGGAATACCTCAGTGGCCAAGGCAGACAAGGTGCTTATTTTGTGGAGCTTGGATTCTGGAGCACTGTAAAAAAGATAGGACAGTGTCTCAAACTTAGGGCTGTCTGAGACAAAAAGCTATGAGCTAAAGCAATAAACTGCTCTACTTCCATGGAATAATAAGCTCCTTTTTAAAGACAAAGTTGAATGTTTTAATCATTTTTTGTTTGTTCTTGTGAAATGAAAGAACTCACATTTCTCTGTAACAGACAGTCAAAATGAATGGACATGAATGAGATCTGACATACAGCACATGGCCCTCCAAAGTCTGGGGAAATCAATTCCAGAAGTAGCAAATCTGTATAGGGTGACATTTCTTTCCAAGTGATCCACTGTTCTGCCATGTTTTTTAGTTCTTTTATAATGAAGTTCACTGAAGGTAGTCTTTCATTCATGTGTAATTCATATTGAGTGTAATCCCATTTATAATAATTTCATTATCTCTAGTGACTCTTTTTAAAGAGGGCTGCACTGCAAAAAGTGGTTAGAAACTCCTCATAAGTAAGGATCTGCATGCACAAATAATCATTTAAATTATTGTATACATCTTAAATCCCCAAATGCATCTCTCCAGTATATCAGCTCTCCTATAATTTTTTTTTTAGATTTTTAATTTTTTATTAACATATAATGTATTATTAGCCCCAGGAGTACAGGTCTGTGAATCGCCAGGTTTACACACTTCATAGCACTCACCATAGCACATACCTTCCCTGTTGTCCATAACCGAACCACCCTGTCCATATCTCTATACCCCCCGTCCCCCCACCAGCAACCCTAAGTTTGTTTTGTGAGATTAAGAGTCTCTTATGGTTTGTCTCCCTCCCAATCCCATCTTGTTTCATTTTTTCCTTCCCTAACCCCAAGACCCCACTTTGCATCTCAAATTCCTCATATCAGGGAGATCAAATGATAATTGTCTTTCTCTGATTGACTTATTTCTCTCAGAATAATACTCTCTAGTTCTGTCAATGATGTTGCAAATGGCAAGACTTCATTTCTTTTGATGTCTTCATGGTATTCCATTGTATATACATACCAAATCTTCTTCATCCATTCATCTGTTGATGGACATCTAGGTTCTTTCCATACTTTGGGTTTTGTGGACATTGCTGCTATAAACATTTGGCTGTATGTGCCCCTTCAGACATTACATTTGTATCTTTAGGGTAAATACCCAGTAGTGCAATTGCTGGGTTGTAGGGTAGCTCTATTTTCAACTTTTTGAGGAACCTCCATGCTGTTTTCCAGAGTGACTGCATCAGCTTGTATTCCCACAAACAATGTAGGAGGGGTCCCCTTCCTCCACATCCTTGCCAGCATCTGTCATTTCCTGACTTGTTAATTTTAGCCATTCTGACTGATGTGATATCTCTCATCATGGTTTTGATTTGTATTTGTATGCCGAGTGATATTGAGCAGTTTTTCATGTGTCTGTTGGCCATCTGGATGTCTTCTTTGCAGAAATGCCTGTTCATGTCCTCTGCCCTTTTCTTGATTGGATTATTTGTTCTTTGGGGGTTGAGTTTGATAAGTTCTTTATAGATTTGCATACTATCCCTTTATCTGATATGTCTTTTGCAAATATCTTTTCCCATTCTGTCAGTTGTCTTTTGGTTTTATTGACTGTTTCCTTTGCTGTGCAAACACTTTTGATCTTGATGAGATCCCAGTAGTTCATTTTTCCCTTGCTTCCTTGCCTTTGGCGATGTTTTTAGGAAGATGTTGCTGCCTGTGTTCTCCTCAAGGATTTTGATGGATTCCTGTCTCCATTGAGGTATTTCATCCATTTTGAGTCTATTTTTGTGTGTGATGTAAGAAAATGGTCCAGTTTCATTCTTCTGCCTATGGTTGTCTAACTTGCCCAACACCATTTGTTGAAGAGGCTGTCTTTTCCATTGGACATTCTTTCCTGCTTTGTCAAAGATTAGTTGACGATAGAGTTGACGGTCTATTTCTGGGCTCTCTATTCTGTTCCATTGATCTATGTGTCTATTTTTGTGCCAGTACCATACTGTCTTGATGATGACAGCTTTGTAATAGAGCTTGAAGTCTGAAATTGTGATGCCACCAACTTTGGCATTCTTTTTCAACCTTCCTCTGGCTATTCAGGGTCTTTTCTGGTTCCATATAAATTTTAGGATTATTTATTCCATTTATTTGAAAAAAATGGATGGCATTTTGATAAGGATTGCATTAAATGTGTTGATTGCTTTAAGTAGCAGGACATTTTCACAATATTTGTTCTTCTAATCCATGAGCATGGGACATTTTTCCATTTCTTTGTGTCTTCCTCAATTTCTTTCATGAGTACTTTATAGTTTTCTGAGTATAGATTCTTTGACTCTTTGGTTAGGTTTATTCCTAGGTATCTTATGGTTTTGGGAGCAATTGTAAATGGGATGGACTCCTTAATTTCTCTTTCTTCTTTCTTGTTGTTGGTGTAGAGAAATGCAACTGATTTCTGTGCATTGATTTTATATCCTGACACTTTACTGAATTCCTGTACAGGTTCTAGCAGATTTGGAGTGGAGTCTTTTGGGTTTTCCGCATATAGTATCATATCATCTGCAAAGAGTGATAGTTTGATTTCTTCTTTGCCAATTTGGATGCCTTTAATTTCTTTTTGTTGTCTTATTGCTGAGGCTAGGACTTCTAGTACTATGTTGAATAGCAGTGGTGATAATGGACATCCCTGCTATGTTTCTGACCTTAGCAGAAAAGCTCTCAGTTTTTGTCCATTGAGAATAATATTTGCTGTGGGTTTTTCATAGATGGCTTTGATGATATTGAGGTATGTACCTTCTATCCCTATACTTTGAAGAGTTTTGATCAAGAAAGGATGCTGTAATTGTCAAATGCTTTTCAGCGTCTATTGAGAGTATCATATGGTTTTTGTTCTTTCTTTTATTAATGTATTGTATCACATTGATGGATTTGTGGATGTTGAATCAACCTTAAAGCCCTGGAATAAATCCCACTTGGTCGTGGTAAATAATCCTTTTAATGTACTGTTGGATCCTACTGGCTAGTATTTTTGGTGAGAATTTTTGCATCCATGTTCATCAAGGATATTGGTCTGTAATTCTCCTTTATGATGGGGTCTTTGTCTGGTTTTGGCATCAAGGTAATGCTTACCTCATAAAATGAGTTTGGAAGTTTTCCTTCCATTTCTATTTTTTGGAACATTTTCAGGAGGTATTAATTCTTCTTCAAATGTTTGGTGGAATTTTCCTGGGAAGCCATCTGGCCCTGGGCTCTTGTTTGTTGGGAGATTTCTGATGACTGCTTCAATCTACTTACTGGTTATGTGTCTGTTCAGGTTTTCTATTTCTTCCTGGTTCAGTTTTGATAGTTTATGTCTCTAGGAATGCCTCCACTTCTTCCAGATTGTCAAATTTGCTGGCATATAGTTGCTCATAATATGTTCTTATAATTGTTTATATTTCTTTGGTATTGGTTGTAATCTTTCCTCTTTCATTCATGATTTTATTAATTTAGGTCCTTTCTCTTTTCTTTTTGATAAGTCTGGCCAGGGGGTTATCAATCTTACTAATTCTTTCAAAGAACTAGGTCCTAGTTTCATTGATTTGTTCTATTGTTTTTTTTTTTTGTTTTTTTTTTTGTTGTTGTTGTTGTTTCCATTTCATTGATTTTCATTCCGATCTTTATGATTTCTCTTCTCCTGCTGGTTTTAGGCTTTCTTTGCTATTCTTTCTCCAGCTCCTTTAGGCTTAGGGTTAGGTTGTATATTTGAGACCTTTTTTGCTTCTTACGAAAGGCTTGTATGGCTATATACTTTCTTCTAAGGGCCACCTTTGCTGTGTCCCACAGATTTTGAACCATTGTGTTTTCATTATCATTTGTTTCCATGAATTTTTTCAATTCTTCTTTAATTTCCTGGTTGACTCCTTCAATTTCTTAATAGGATGATCTAGAGCCTCCATGTATTTGGCTTCTTTCCAAATTTTCTCTTGTGATTGAGTTCTAGCTTCAGAGAATTGTGGTCTGAAAATATGCAGGGAATGATCCCAATCTTTTGATACTGGTTGAGACCTGATTTCTGACCCAGGATGTGATCTATTCTGGAGAATGTCCCATGTGCACTAGAGAAGAATATGTATTCTATTGCTTTGGGATGGAATGTTCTGAATATATCTATGATATCATTCTGGTCCAGTTTGTCATTTAAGGCCTTTATTTCCTTGTTGATCTTTTGCTTGGATGATCTGTCCATTTCGGTGATGGGGGTGTTAAAGTCCCCTATTATTATTGTATTATTGTCAATGTGTTTCTTTGATTTTGTTATTAGTTGGTTTATGCAGTTGGCTGCTCCCTTCTTAGGGACATAGATACCTAAAATGTTAGATCTTCTTGTTGGACAGAAGTATGATTTAGTGTCCTTCCTCATCTCTTAATATAGTCTTTGGCTGAAAGTCTAATTCATCTGTTATAAGGATTGCCACCCCACCTTTATTTTGATATCCATTAGCATGATAAGTTGTTTTCCACCCTTTCACTTTAAATCTGGAGCTTCTTTGGGTCTAAAATGAGTTTCTTATAGGCAGCATATTGATGGGTTTTGTTTTTTTATGCATTCTGATACCCCATATCTTTTGATTGGGGCATTTAGCCCATTCACACTTAGGGTAACTATTGAGAGATATGAATTTGGTGCCGTTGTATTGCCTGTAAGGTGACTGTTACTGTATATTGTCTCCTGGTCTACTACTTTTAGGCTCTCTCTTTGCTTAGAGGACCCCTTTCAATATTTCCTGTAGAGTTGTTTTGGAGTTTACAAACTGTTTTATTTTTTGTTTGTTCTGGAAGCTTTTTTTTTTTTTTTAAAGATTTTATTTATTTATTTGATAGACAGAGATCAGAAGAGGTAGGCAGAGAGAGTGGAGGAAGCAGGCTCCCTGCTGAGCAGGAAGTCTGATGCTGGGCTCAATTTGAGGACCCTGGGATCATGACCGGAGCCAAAGGCACAGGCTTTAACCCACTGAGCCACCCAGGCACCCCTGTCCTAGATGCTTTTTATCTCTCCTTTTATTTTCAATAACAACTTAGGTGGATATAGTATTCTTGGCTGCATATTTTTCTCCTTTATTGCTCTGAATATATCATGCCAGTTAGGTCTCTGTGAATAAGTCTTCTGCCAATCTAATATTTCTACCATTTATGTTACAGACTTCTTGTCCCTGGCTGCTTTCAGGATTTTTCTCTTTGTGACTAAGGCTCGTGTGTTTTACTATTAGATGACAGGGTGTGGATCTATTCTTACTGATTTTGAGGGGGTTTTTCTGTACCTCCTGGATTTTGATTCTTGCTCCCTTTGTCATATTAGGGAAATTCTCTACAATAATTCGCTCCAATATACCTTCTGTCCCTCTGTCTTTCTTCTTCATCTGGAATCCCAATTATTTTAATATTGTTTCATCTTATGGTATCATTTATCTCTTGAATTCTCCCCTTGTGGTCCAGTAGTTGTTTGTCTCTCTTTTGCTCAATTTTATTCCCCATCATTTGGTCTTCTATATCGCTAATTCTCTCTCCTGCCTCATTTATCCTAGCAGTAAGAGCCTCCATTTTTTATTGTACCTCATCAATAGCTTTTTTGATTTCAGCTTGGTTAGATTTTAGTTCTCTTATTTCTCCAGAAAGGATTTTTATTTCTCCAGAAGGTGTTTCTCTATTATTTTCCACGCCTTTTTTGGAGCCCAGCTAGCCCCTTGAGAATTGTCATTCTGAACTCTAGATCTGATATATTACCAATGTCCATATTGATTAAGTCCCTAGCCTTTGGTGCTATCTCTTGTTCTTTTTTTTGTGTGTGTGGTGAGTTTTTCCACCTTGTCATTTTATCCAGATAAGAATATATGAACGAGAGAATAAAATACTAAAAGGGTGACAAAAATCCCTGAAGAATGGGCTTTAACCAAATCAGAAGAGCCCCAAATCATGGGGAGAAGAAAGGGGTAAAAAGAAGTTCAAAGAAATTTGAAAAAAAGAAAAAGAAAAAAAATACATATATTAGACTGGTGAATAGAACAGAGCCACCCACTTGATTTTGGGAGTTTTTTGGTCTCTTAGAAGAAACCACCTTCCAAAATTTAAAAAAAAAAAAAAAAAAATATATATATATATATATATATATATATATATGTATACACACACACACACACACAAACACACACACGCACCTACATGTATATACATGTATATATATGTATGTATACACACACAAATAAGGATAAACACAGTGGAGGGATGGAATATGACTGTAAAGATGAAAAATTTTTAAAAAATTCTAAAATAGGAGTTGATAAGATAAGTTGTTTGGGAAAAGAAAGAAAAAGAAAGTGGAGAGAATTTCTTCAGTCTGCAAACTAAAACAAACCCTGTGCTAGATTTATGGTATATTTTGATCTGTTAGAAGAAGTTGTTTCCCAAAGTTTTTTAGAAGAAAAAACACTATGTGTATACAAAAGATAATGTTAGATAAAAGAAGGATAAAATATGACTATAATAATAAAGGTTCAAAAAGATTTTTTTAAGAAAGTTATTGTTAAGATAAACTAGTTAAAAAAATGTTAAAAGAAGAAAGAGTAAAAGTTAAAAACATTAGAATAAGAAAAAAATAAAATTAGAAAAATTAATTAATTTTGCAAGACTAAGGAATCATAGGGAGAAAGCCATGAATTCCATGCTTTCCTTTCCCATTTCTCTGGAGTTCCACTCTTCTACTTGATAAGTGGGCTTGGTCTTGGCTGGATTTCTTGCTGGTCTTCTCAGGGAGGGGCTTGTTGTAGTGATTCTCAGGTGTCTTTGCCCAAGGCAGAATTGCACAATCCTTGCCAGGGGCGGGGCTAAGTAATCTGCTCTGGTTTGCTCTTGGGAGCTTTTGTTCCCTGAATGTTTTCTGTAGAATTCTGGAGGACAGGAATGAAAATGGTGGCCTCCCCATCACTGGCCCAGAGGCCCCGAGAGCTTGGAGCCCCACTCTTTAGTGTGCAATCACTCCTGTCTCCCTGGTCTCCACCTGTGCTCCCAGCTCACCCAGCCTGTCACTGTGCATTTCTGTCTCTGGCACATAGCCCTGTTCGGAGTCTCCAAACCCAGTGGATCCCTGCCGCTCCTCCAGGAGGGCATCTCCCCATATCTGCTACTTGTGGGGTCCCTGCTCAAAGAGCAGTTGTCTGACTGTGCCACAGACCACAGTTTAAGGTAACCCCAAGCGAGAGCTCACTCTTCTGCTCTGTCTCTGTAGACGGTTTCCCTGCTATGATACCTGTGAGCTCTGCTACACTCAGACACCCCCAATCCTTTTGTGACCCCATGTGACCTGACACCACGCTGTCCCCACAAGGGCTCCACCCCTGCTTTGCCTCTGGAGTGATGTCCCTCAGTGGAGCAGACTTCTAAAAGTTCTAATGTTGTGCTCTGTGGCTCTGCTGCTTGCCAGTAGCCAGCCCCTTCCCCTGTGGTCTATCTTCCCGACGCTTAGGATTCACTTCTCCTCAGGTCCTACCTTTCAGAAAGTGGTCAATTTTCTGTTCCTAGAATTGCTGCTCTTCTCTCTTCTATCCCCTGTTGGATTTGTAAGTTTTTTGAATTGTTTGATAACTATCTAGCTTAACTCCTGCTACCTGATGTTCTCTCAGCCTGCTACTCCTCTGCCATCTTGACTCCTCCTGTATCCTTTAATATTTTTAAGAAGCATGCCACCTTAAGAGAGATATTTACTTTGACTAGAAAACTATCTGTTCATCTAAGAACAAATGATCTTGAACTAAGGTTTATATTGTAATGTAGGTATAGTGGTTTATTTCTTTTGGAATTGTATTTTTATGTCTTTGGAGTTTGTTTTAGATAATTGGATTTTTTTTCTGAGTGGAGGTTTTTTGTTTTTGTTTTTGTTTTTGTTTTTGATTTACAATTCATTATGAAAAGTGAAGCAACCATGTTCTTGATTATATTACTTGTGCATGTTTCTAAACTTGTAAAACCTAGGATGGTGTTTTAAGGAGTATTGAACTTCAGCATTATCTTTGTGTTCTTGAGTATATAAACAATTTTATGTGCATTATATTTCCCTAGAACCTAGCAACTTCAATTTTCTACATATAAACCCATTGAAAGTGAAAATTTCTATCAAAATACTATTTTGACATCACTACTTTTTATACAACTATTAAGTACTGAGATGTAGAATTATATGCATTTATTTTTTTGTTGTTATAAAAGAATTTGACTTCCCCCAAGGAAATCCAGAATTTCTAATCTGTTAGCAAAAAAATCCTAACAAGTGAATTTACTTATTGAGTTCCAAAGTTCTGAATTGTTTGGATAGTTCTCCAAGTGTGTGTGTGTGATATTCCTCTAAATTAAACTTCATTATTTTTTGATGTCTAAGATTCATAATGATTCTAAGGAGCATCAAAACATAGCTTAAGAAGGTCAATCTGATATGAAAGGAATCATTTTAGTGAATATAATATAATTGAAATTATAATATCATTGAAATATATTATCATTGATATCATTGAAATTATATTTGGAGTATCTGTATATTTGTGAATGTACATTAATAGCTCACTATGTTCTCAAAAGGATTCATGACCCAAAAATGTTAGACACAAAAATCCAGACAAATCAAACTTTAAGAGCTTTCTCTTCTGCTTTCCTCAACAATATATAAATCCAGTTAAAGTGAATATCAGGGGCAGTCTTGAGTGGCAAAGAGGAGTATAGAGGACGGAAATGTGGAGAGAAAGGGAACTTATTGCTAAACAGCTAATCTCAGTCTTGCCTGGTACTGGGATAGATTGTCTGGATTGAGTATATATATGTATGTGGGTGCTTGAATTCTTTCAGGACTAACTCTTGATGCATTTTCCTGAATTCCAGGAGCTCAGATCTCTTTAGTGGAGGACACTAACCACAATGAGCTTCTGTTTTCATAGTTTAGGACAGTATGAAAACTTGTGATCCTGAAAATGAGAAAACAGTGAGAGCTCATGTTGTCCACAGGATGACCAATACTATACCATAAAAAGTGGATCCAATCCATGGTTTTGAAAGACCATGTTATTTGGAGGGTAAAAATCTTGGTTCAAATAACTAAACATGTAGGGTTAATATCTTTTAGCTTTAATTCTCTTGCATGTTTAGCAGGCAAAATAACATCGACTTTGAAGATTTATAGTGAGGATTAAATAATATGATGTATGGAAAGGAGCTAGTACACCCCCCAGGACCTAAAATTCCAACTTTACATTTCTTCCTAATCCTTACATGTTACATTTTTAGTATTTAAAGTATAAGACTGCTTTAAAAACAAACAAAAAGCCTGCTTTTAGCTCTTAATACTGAATCAATATGGATAATCGAGAAATTTGGGAAGTCTGCAATGACCATATTGCCATAGTGTAGTATCAAAATTAATCAGTTTCCATCTGTCTTTGTTTGGTGATACTACTTGATCAGACATCACATATTATTTCTGAAGAGTGTCTCCTGCTGCTGTTGCACTGTCTGCTGGTTTTATTGCTTACCCAAGAGAGATAATATTTCCTTTGGAAATATGAATGAACTGGTTAGAAAAATGATTTGCTTGTAGCTGATTCTATAGGACAAGCTTACCTGATAACCAAATGTTTTTGAATTGCTGAAGTCTAGTAAGAGAAAAAAGAATTCTAATATACATATTATTTTATATAGGGAAACATTTGTCTTACTGAAAAACCTTGCCAAGTAATAATTATTAGCAACTTCAAAAAGATGCACAGGGTTTAATGCTTCTTTTAGCGACTAAAACATCTGCTCAATTGTATGAGAATTCATTCATTTACTCACTCACTTAAGCAATATTTATTGAGTATCTATAAGATGTGCGTCACTACCATTATCTTATTGTTTTTTTTTTAGAGTAGTATTTGGAAGAATCAAATTTGAAATATTGATAACTGAAGATTTTATATATGTATGTGCTATATATATGTAGTATATACTAAACTATACATATACGTTATATAAACAATATATAATGAATATATTGTATATATACATATATATATTCTCAACTGATTTCAGTTCAATTCAATTCACCAATTGAATTGAAAAATTGCTAGATGTTCTGTGGATAGCAGATCCTTTTCCATGCAATATACAATACAACATTGTGTATAAATTATGAAATATATGTGCAAATGGACAAGGACTTACAAGCAGCTTGAAAAGTGAAAGCAGTTACTATGCTAAGATGGCAGAAATTTTAAAGTATTTTTCTTAGTTTAAAATTTGTCAATAAAGGCATTATGAATTGAATTGTGCCCTCTTTTTTTTTTTTAAGATTTTATTTATTTATTTGACAGAGAGAATCACAAGCAGGCAGAGCAGGCAGAGAGAGAGAGGGGAAAACAGGTTCCTTGCTGAGTAGAAAGCCTGATGTGGGGCTCAATTCCAGGACCTTGACAACAAGACCTGAGCTGAAAGCAGAGGCTTACCCACTGAGCCAGCCAGGTGCCCCAATTGTGTTCTCTTAAAATTCACAATTTGAAATCCTAACCCTGTGAATCTTAATACTTGTCTGTATTTGGAGATGGGATCTTTAAAGTGATAATGAAGTTAAAATGAGGTAATTAGAGTGACCTTTAATTCAGTGTCCTTGTAAGAAGAGAAAATTGGGACACAGACATATACAGAGGGAAGACTATGTGAAGACATAGGTAGAAGATTGCTGTCTACGAACCAAGAAGAGAGACCTCAGAAGAAACTAATTCTGCCACACCTTGATTTTGGTCTTCTAGCTTCCAGAAACCATGAGAAAATACATTTCTGTTATTTGAGCCACTCCATCTGTAGTACTTTGTTATAGCAGCCCTAGCAAACTAACACAGATGATAATACAAATGACATGAAAAAATCTTGGAAAAGATCTTTTACATTGTTTACCAGGTGTTAACAACCCTGAGTTTCACTGTTAATTTCCCATTTACTTGTTCTGTGACCTGCAAGTCACACATAGCTTTGAGTAAAATCAACTTACCTGTGAATTAGGAAGAGTATCCTTTTCCTTTATGTAATATGATGGTTCTAAAGAACAAATGATATGTGATTTGAAAACTTGCTGTAGGCCCTTAAGAACCATGCATAGATGAGAGATATTGACTTGGTAAAAGATAATGTTTTTGAATTTCATATAAATGTGCACAGCCTATGCCCAAGTCTGTAATTCTATGGAATGACAGTTCCAGGAAAGTCAAGGGTCTTCAGTGGGCTAATAAACATTCATTTTTCATCTTATAATTGAAATAAAAATGGCACCCAATGATTTATTTAATTGTGATTTTCCTGTTCATGGACTGTTCATATTTGGTCAGTGACAATACACCTTCAACAATGAGGCATTTCACTTAAAAGGAATTCTCTTGTTCATGTCAACCATCCCTGTCTTCAAGCAAGATGCAATCTAAGTATTCTAGGTAGGATGGCATTTATTTTATTAATTAAAAAAAAAAAAGGAAAAGCAACTATTAAAAAGCACCATTACAGAGTAAAACCAGCTTTAGTGTGGACTGTCCTTCCTGCACAAATATGGAACACACATGACATGTACAAGAAGTACATGTCATTTTATGAAGTCCAAGAAGGAGAGAGGGAACTGAAGAACATGCTGGAAATGTTTGGTCAGTTGATTGAAGTGAAAAAGGATAAGGGAGTACTGTGCAAACTAAAATGATGTCTCAGTGGTAGATAAGGGATAAGGGACCCAGGGCAAAATGAGTATGGTTTGAATACTGAACCCGAATCAGAGTGGGTAACCTGATCACTTTCTTTGTATGCATTTCTCTCTTAATCTTATATTTTCTCCCTCTGGCATCTCTGCTTTTTCATTTGAGAACTCTGCAATTGACCTTCGTGACTTCATTTTCCAATTCACATGCAGCTATCACAAATGGAAAGACTTGAAACTGAACTCTAGCTGACAGGGAAGAACATTTTTATTTCAGTAATTCAAATAGAACTGGCTGTTATTAATGAAATATAGTCACCGAAAGAAAGATTTCAACCTTACAAGCAAGGCAGGTAGACCCAGAAGGTAACTTTTTTCAAAGCGGGTAAGCAAAAATATTTTGCTGCTATTACAGAGGATGCTTTTGCAAACTAAACATTACTGTTCCCAGAGATTAAGTGGCCTATTAGTGATTTGTAATTTACTTAAGAAAGGCTATTTAAATAGATAAAATCAGGAAGTCAAGAAATCATCGAAGGCAGGAAAATGGAAGTCTAATACAGAGTAAATGTATTATCACAGGTAGCAACTTGGATAAATCTTAAAAAAGGTTACAGTTGACTGAGAAAAGCAAGCTATGAAGTGATGTATATGATATGACTATATTTTCAAAAATATTTAAAAATAAATAAAATATTTTAAAACATCACATGTATATTTGTGGTAAACAATATGCATGGAAATGATAACATAAATGTTAGGTACTGATTACTTCGGTGAAGAGAGGATTGGGGACAAGTGAAGCATTTGATGTATTTATAACTTTTTTATACAAGAATATTACTTTTATACAAGAATATTGCTAATAATATTTTATATAAGAATATTACTATTTTATTGAAAAATCTAAAAAATCCTAATATTATTAATCTCAGAGCTAGAAATGACCACTACCAATAAACCTTACAGACTTAGACAACTTGTACATTTTGATACATTCTTAATTATGGTACAAAAATCATTAAGAAACTTGTAAAATCAAATATAAAACATCTTCTATAAAAGACTTTGGGGTAGTTCATATACCAAAGTGTGATAAAATGGTTTGTGAGTAATGCAGTATAGTATCTTCTTATTAGTGATATAATTAATGTAAAGCCTTACATAAGAAAGCTGGATTTTTCTCCCAAACTTATTTTATATTATAAACACTTGGTAATTTTTAACTAATCTGGCCATTATCATTTCTGCTGTCACTCCCATCATGAGGATGGTAGGAAGGCTGTCCCACATCATCTTATATTGTCACCAAATAGAGAAAAAGATTTAACTTCTCACTAAGCAACTGAATCCTGTTGCAATAAGACTTAATGCTTTTCTCATTATTCTAGATACCCTAGGAAAAGTTATTTCCAACTAAGGGACAAGATATCTTGACTTTCCAAGGGTAGAGGTTTCTTCTGATTCCATTTTTAGAAATAAATAGGATTAAAAAAGAAAAGAAATAAATAGGATTCAAATGAGACTTGGCATCTGGGAAAAAACTACAACATTGATTTTTTTAACCCATTTTGGGAAATAAACATTAGAGAAGAGACTTTTAACAATTCTGATACATTCTGAATGTGATAATTACTGACACTTATCTGGAGACACTTAACCTTTGTCTCACATACTTCCTTATCATTAAGGTGCATTCTTATTTCAAAAGAAGTCTGAAGAAAATATGGCAACATATTTTCTTATTTTAAATCTAGGTAATAGGTTCATGGATATCTTTTTCATTATTTTCTGGGTGTTTGGAATATTTTCAAAGTGTATCTAGAATCTGTACAATTTGTGGGTTTTGTGGTGCAGTTTGCAATATATACTCATTAGTACATAGGTTTGTCTGTTTTCAAAAAGGCAAAAGAAACTCACCAAGATAATCTCTTCTGTACATTTGGGCATGATATTTGCAAATGATATACATTACTGTAAAGTGAAGCAACACAATATAGTGGGAATGGTAAGAGCATGAGCCCTGGAATCTGACAGACCTAGTACTGAGTTCCAACTTCAACATTTAATAGCTTGGGAAAATAATTTGACTTCTTTGAGCCTCTGTGTATGGGAATACAGTTGACCCTGGAACTATGTGGAAGTTATGAGCAGTCAAAAATCTGCCTATAACTTTTTTTAAAAGATTTTTTAATTTATTTGACCCAGAGAGAGATCACAAACAAAGAGAGAAGCAGGAAGATGGAGAGGGAATAAATCTGCCTATAACTTTTGACTCTGCCCAATTTTATCTACTGATAGCCTACTATTGACTAGAAGCCTTACATAAACAGTTGATTAACACATATTTTGTAATTTAATATATTATATATGATATTCTTACAATAAAGTAAGCTAGAGAAAAGAAAATATTATTAAGAAAATCATAAGGAAGAGAAAATACATTTACAATACTGTACTGAATTTATCAAAATAGTCTACTTAGAAGTAGATCCCCATAGTTCAAACCCATGTTGTTCAAGGGTCAGCCATAAAGTGTAGTTGTAAGGACTGACTATGACAGTAGAGGTCAAATGTTCCAGCAAAGCGACTGCTGTACAGAGTAAACAGTAACTCTAGCTATTAAAGAGTCTATCAATGTCATTATCATTTTTTGCTTGTTTTTATACATTTTTAGAAGGATACTCCATTTTATTTCTTTTATTTTTATTTTTTTGAACAATTTTATTTATGTATTTGTCAGAGAGAGAGAGTGCGTGCGTGTATGAGTGTGCACAGGCAGGGGGAGCAGCAGGCAGAGGGAGAAGCCAGCTCCCAGGGAGCCAAATGCAGGGCTCAATCCCACAGCCCTGGGGTCATGACCCGAGCTGAAGACAGATGCTTAACCCACTGAACCCCACAGGAGTCCCAAGGATACTCCATTTTAAAAACAAATTATTGGTGTTTTGTTTTTGGTAAAATGCTAACATGGGAAATTGATGATAATTGGTTAATTGTTGATTGCTGACCTACTTACTTTTGTGATGACCCTTTTTGCCTCATGTTTACTTCTGTGTGTTCAAATAATTGTTTCTTTCCAGGTTTTTTGTAAAAGATAGAGCATTCTTCAGAGAATTTAGAAGAATGTCATTATAAGAGTCCCTCAATAATTTTACCAGCATTTATATAGTGTTTGCATTATAGAGTTTCTCTAAACATGATTAGAATTTAATGATTATAAATTTTGATAACAATAGTCTTTAAGCTTGAGGGTATGTTTAACATTTTTATTTTAAAATGATTCCAAAAAAGGTCAATTGATTTGATCAATGTTCCAAAATAAATTCTAGTTGGAATTAACTTTAGAACACAGGTGTTTTGACTCTTGTTGTTTTAATTAGACTGTGTAAAAAAATAAAAATGAGATTTTATGTGAAAAAAGTGAATTGTAGGCCACTATAACATCCTTGAAGAGAAATGTGTTCTTCAAGGAAATGAAGGAATGACCAGGTGATAACACTATTCCAGACTTTTGTGTTATTTTGTAGTTCGGGTGAAGAAATGGAATATAGTTAGGATGGATGAGAACATTAAAAAATTGTGATATAGAACAAACTCTATATGTTCATTTTAATTCTTAGATATGGGTCCTTGTAAAGCCATTCCCGCCAAACATAATGTACTTTAGGAAATCATTTAATATATTTATAACACATTTCATGTATCAAATACATATCACATATAAATATATAATACAGTATTATAATAAAATAGATTACACGATTATACGTGCGTAAACATTTAAAATGGTAAAATTACATTTGCTCAATGATGTCATGTTAATGGTAGAAGAGTTTGAAATAGTAGATAAACAAGTAAGAATAAGCAGCAAAGTGTATTGACTATTTGGATGAATCATGAATTATTTTCTGAAATAAGAATTGACTCAAGGGTGCCTGGGTGGCTCCTTTGGTTAAGTGTTTGCCTTTGGCTCAGGTCATGATCCCACAGTCCTGGGATGGAACCCAGCATAGGGTTCCCTGCTCAATGGGGAGTCTGCTTCTTCCTCTCCCTCTTCTGCTCCCACTGCTTGTGCTTTGTCTCACTCTCTGCCAAATAAAGAAATAAAATCTTTTGAAAAAAATGAATTAACTCAAAACAAGTCTCACTTATTAAAATATAGTGTTCATCTATATTTTGCAAAATACTTTACTAAATGACTGTGTATAAATCCAGAATATGCCAGTTTCAAATTGGACAAAGATACAATCCAACATTCAGTTCAACAGAGAGAACACTTCCCTTGCTACACCTCCGTTCAACTTTGCTCTTCATCAAACTTTGCTCTTTTAACTGGCACAATTGATTGGTCCAGGATGAAGCACCTGAGATAAGCTTGCTTCCTGGTGAAAGAAGCATGCTTATCCAGACACTGAAGCTGTGATTTGCATTTCACTGAATTTAAGATGCCTTTTTTTGTAAGATGCACCATTGTTTTATTTACCACTGAGAAAAAAAAAGTTTTTAAACTATGATGGATGTTGCTTTACATTCATTGAAAGATCGTGTTTAGTCTTTTTTATATACTGATTTTTGAAATCATATACTATGCTTGTACCTATATAAAAAGGAAAATATAAAGGAAATAAATTGGTTATGGCACTCCTAATAATTCTTTCCATTCAAGCTGACTTTTTTTTGAGTCACTTTTTGACAGAGTTGTTGGGATCTCTTTTGTTTTTCCCCATACATTACCCTGTGTTATCACAAGCAATGGTAATTCAGTATTTCTTGGAGTCTTTGAAGATTGTCTCTAGCTTTTTCTTTCAAGCTGCTGTGGCCTCTCATCTTGCATATTTTGATATGTACAGGCAGTCAATAATCACAATATTACAATTACTGCCTGGCAGTGGTGAACATGAGTAGGCTAGTCACTATATCAAAATGGCTGCTAGCAATTATAATATACATCTGGGATTTGGAAATGTTAACAGGTAAAATATTTATATCTCAGAATTAGTGAAGTATTATATAGGAAGTTCAAGAGCTACCACTGGCTATTTTTCGAATATTAAGAAAAATCTGGTTTATTGCAAGAAAGAGAAATGAAGCCATGGTTGAGGCAAAGGGGAGAAAAGCAGAATGAGTCCTAAGAACACTCAAGCCCCTGTTCTCATACTACCTGGGGTCCAAGGTCAACTTTGTTCTACTCTTGACTTGGTTGTTAGATGAAATACTCTAGGGCCACTGTAATAAATTCCTTTCATGGCTTAAGATAGTTCACATTGAGCTTGAGTAATGTCATCCCAAAAAGAATCTTGTGAATATAGCATACATAGTAGTATGTCTGTGAAAAAACACTTTCTTTTTCTCCTACTCATCTTTGCAGGTGGAAGAGACAAATGAGTTCACCAAAAGCTTACTCATAGTCCTGAAAAATAAAATTTCAGGCAAAAGAGAGAGTCTTATTGTCAGTAAAGACATCTGCTGGAGGGAATGACAGTAGGAGTCTTGGTTAGGTTGGCTGGGCCACATCCTTGTGAAGCCAACCACCATACTGTGGTCTTCAAACTTTCAGCTTATTTATTAGGCTACACTTAATCTCCACATTAGAATAAGCAAAAGGGTTGGAATTCTACTGCTGTCACTCTGTTGACCTGGAAATGAGGTGTGGTGTGACAAATCTAGTATCAACTATTTTCCACAGGATTGACTCAGATGGCTTTGAGAAAGACCTGTCATCCAATCAGTATATTTACTGCTTAGAAAAATTGGCAAAGGGTTGTTGAATAAACAGATACATTCTGTTAAGAAAGCGTTCTTTATTCTCTATTTCTTTCAGACACTCAAATTTGATGCGTGTATGTTTGATATTTTTAATACTTTGTTTTCTTTGAGTAGAACTATTTGTGTGTGTGTGTGTGTGTGTGTAAAAGTTTGCTGAGTTTATTTCCTTGAAAGTAAGAGAATTCTTTGTGTTTTACTTTCAGAAATGGAGAGTAGCAATGCAAATGTTGGGCGAATAGGAGATTTTAGGGACCATTTTTTCTTGTAGGCAATACTGTGTTACAATTTGGCAATCTCATTACCAAAAAGCTCACAAAGATGGTGAGATCTAATCATACACATATTCTAAGGTGGGAGATGTATGTTCTAAGATTTTTCCTTTGTCAGAGGAAACTTAAAACTTCATTATCTCTAGACTTTGATTCCTGCTTATATTAGATGTGCAACTAAGTCATACCCTGTTAAAAGGAGATTTTCTGGATTAGTAAATTGTTGGTAAAACGTTTTTTCCATCTTTGGGGTAAAAGTATTGATAATGACAAAGTACCATTAATAGTTAGCTAGTGTGAGCTCATTAATTTCTTTATGTGTATGTGCATGAACTGAATAGTTCAGAGGAAAAAAATATGTCTATTGGTGCTCCTCTTTGCTCAGAAAAAAAAAAAGTTTTCTTACTGCTAACATAATTAATTTGCAGTGAGAGGGATAATGCATAATTTAGGTGAGGTATCTGGGGGAAGAAATGCTTCGGATCTGTGGTACCTAATGTTTCTGCTAAACATATGATCCATGCCACTAAGATTTTAGAAAAATGCCAAACTGAAAATAACAATGGACATAAAATATTTATAATGTGTTTCTTTTCTCTTCTATATTTCTCCAACTGAAACATTTGCTTTTCACAACAATCATCAACAGATATGTCAGATTAATCTAATAGTAATATACTTCAAAACACGTTAATGTATTCCTAGAGTTCATGTATTTCTAGAGGTGTGGGGGAATGAAGTAAATAGGAGCAGCATCTCTCTTTCTGTCTCATTTGAATTTGCCTTCTAATGGCTTTAACCTTGAATTTCTTTTGATGAGACTTCACAGAGTGGCAGAGATATACTCAGGCTATAGGTTAGACAGACCTGTGAACATTAGGTGAGTTATTGATCCTCCAGCCTCACTTTCCAAACTTATAAAATCTCTACTTTGCAGTGGTTTTGTAAAGACAAAATGATGTTGTCTGTGAGGCATTTAACACAGTGGTGGCATATAGAGGGCTAAGGAAAAGGAAGTGCTGATAATTGTGATGGAAATACGAGTCAATGTGATGACTGAAGAAAGTATTCTCATTATTTTCCTGAGAAAATGCGGAAGGCAGCTGAGAATACTTCCAAACTTAATTGTTTGCAGAAAGAAATCTAATCTCTTGGTCTTAGTTTTTACTTATCCATCTGATGTAAAGACATTATTTTACATCAAAAGACTTTCTATGCAGTTCAATTCATATGGTCCTGAAATTGGGTGTATAAGAAAAAACCCCTCAATCATGTGTACTTCACATAATTGTTTCTGAATTCCAGACAATGGAAACTGTAGTGTATCAGAGGTATGACTGAAAGAAAGGGCATTTGTTCTTTTTTATTTCCTCCAGGTCTTGCCTGCCTTTCCAGAAGTCAAGGGAGACAGAAACTACCCCTCTTCCCCAACTCCCTCACCACTGCCTGGTCCCTGGCTTAGCTAAACATATGTTCTAAACTGGCACCAATATCAGAAGCAAGAGACGAAAGGAAAAAGGTCTAGTTTTGGGTTGTATTGTTTGAACTGTCCAGTGGCAAAATGTTGATCAGGGACAGCACTGAGGAGGGACAGCACTTGTGGTACAGGACAAGATGAGCAGCGATGGAGGTGGTAGCTAACTTTGCTTGCTCTGTCCATGGGTTTCACCTGTGGTCTAGTTGTGCCTGTTTCCTGCCAAATTTCTAGGCCTGGTTCTCCAATCTTTCTGTTGATTCTGACGGCTACGTCATGTCCTCCAAATAAATTCTTTAAAAACATTATTGTAGGTAAGTGAGGCAGAGTTAGTTTCTCTTATTTGCATGCAGTAGATTTCTAACTAAACTGAGGACAATCCATACATTTTGGGAAGTGGTATCTTTTGAGATAGTCCATGTAGGAAATACTTTTCAATTAGCGTTTTGAGTTCCATAACAACATCTGCTTCATTATTTTGCGGTCAGAATTGGCTCTGAATTATTTGGGCTACATAGAAAATTGAATCCAAATTCAATTTGAGGAAAAAGCCAACTAAGGACATTGAATAGAACATGCTACAAGCCCAGATAGAAATTCCAAATAAGGAATTCCAAAATCGTTTTGATACTAGCTGCACTGTCAAAATAAGTATAGAACTTATTCTGGTGCCTATTTTTGAAGGTGACATTTGGATTGGATGTTTTAATTCTCTATTTCTTTCACACACACATACACATGCACACACACATATACACACACATTTTCTTTTCAAACCAAAAAGAGGATAAAAATTTTCCTGCCTGGATTTTTAGGAAATTTGTTGTTTATACCACTTCAAAAGTGCTAGATAAGATTCTAATGTGTTTCCTTAAAAACAACTAGAAGGTTTGGGGAAAAAATAATGATTGTATCTAGTCTGTATCCATTTACTTTGGTTACTATAGGGTTTTTTGGTCTTTTTTTTTCCCCTTTTTTCTTCACAAAAACTTGAGAATATTTTTTAACTTTTCAATGTCTGGCCTATATTGAACACTCAAGTTGTAAGTTCTCTTTTCAAAGCCATCAATTTGACTTCTAGCAATTGTAAAAATTTGTAGCTGTGAGGACCAAACAGTTTCTTTGGAAAAGTATCAGTTGTCATTATTATGTGAAGATATGTTTCTAATGTATGATAAATTCATAGTAATACATGCACTTTCTCTCTTACCAAGTTGTTGTCTTCACAAGTATTTTTGAAATTGTTGCAGTTGCCTTGATGTGGAATCAGTGACATTAGTTCAGGGTGGCTCATTTCTCCACACTCATAATGTACCCCATCTCATGTTGGTAGATTGCATTACTGACTCTGATCTTCACTTCTTTCTGTATCTACACCCTTAACCAAGGAACGTGGACATTCCTCTCCTCGACCTCAAGGTGCTTAGAGCTGACTTTCTTAACACTTGCTTTGGCTTATGGGATGTGAGCAGGTAGGAGCTTGGTGTGTGCTGGCCTGTTCCCCCTAGCTTATACCACCACCAAGGGAAGAACATGTGTGGCTAGCCTGCTAGCCCAGGAAGAAGATGAGAGACACATGAGACAGAGCTCCTATAGCTGGTCTGCAAATTCAGGAGCGACAAATCATGTGAATCCTTTTATGCCACTGAGCTGTGGGGTTGGTTGGTACACACCATCGTGTAGCAATAGCTAACAATCTCCTGGGGGTTCGAGTGGCTTGCGGGAAAAGGTCAAATTAAAAGTTAGAAAAATCATCTCTAAGTAATCTTTCAGTCTTGAAATCTAGAATTTTACATCTAAGTAAATTTTGTCTTATACATCTGATATACAGATGGTTGTAATAGTGAATGTATGGATATAATTGATTTCTTCTATTCTATAATTTTCTAGATTTTTTTTTGTTCCTGGATTTGTCTAGAATTATTTTGTCCCAAGATAAAGTAAAAATGTGGAAATAATTAGAATATGGATGATAGAGTTACATGTGGTAGAATAATCTAAGAAATTGTTTTCTTCAATAGTTATACTTTTCTAAAATTATTCTAAGTAGCCAAAAAACACAGGGGCAAGGAGCGATCCAAAGTAATAACTATATTATTATTTACCTGAGAAAACAATGCAAAGCGTTCTCTAATTTCCTCAATTTTTGCTTCAAAATAAAATAAAAATTCTAAATTTAAGTTTTATTATTTTTTGTTTTTTGTTGTTACCAGACAAGGATCAAGTTATTTTAATCTTCTTTGATATTTTCCATTTTAAAGAAAAGTAGTCTGTAAAATTCTTTAGGTAAGGTATCCATTCTTAAATAATAGCTGCCTCTAAAAAACATTCTGATTTTCCTCTCTTGAAATTAGTAAAAACAGCTTTAAATATTTGTACCATTTTAAACCTATACCTACCTATTCTTGAATCTCTTAGTCATTCTTACTTTGTAAATAAACTAATTATCTTTTGAAAATTGTAACTTCATTAGAAAGTGGAACTAAGGAGGGCCACCTTGGTGGCTCAATTGGTTAAGTTCACGATCCCAGGGTCCTGGGATTGAGTCCCACCCTCATGGGGCTCCCTGCTCAGTGTGGGGTTGGCTTCTCCCTCTGCCCTTCCCCAACTTGTTCTCTCTCTCTTTCTCAAATAAATAAATAAAATCTTAAAAAAATTGGAACTAAGTAGAATAGCTAGAATGTGGGTGCAGTGAGGGCAGAGGTTTTGTTTTTCTTCACTGATGTACTAACTTCGCACACCTAGAACACTAGCACATAACAGGCACTCAGTGAATGTTTGATGAACAAGTATAATGAATTTTTCTCAGACTCCTCTAAAGACAGTTCAGTTCCTAAACTCATTTTTTGGAGGGGATTATGTAGTGGTTTGCTGCACCATCCGATGTTTATGGTGACTGGCACCAGATTTTACAGATTCAATGACTAAGAGCAGCTGAACAAAAGTCTGTTTTCTTCTAGGCATCTGGGTCCTTCACAAATGATAATGTACCAGAGAATCACTGCTGTCTTTTTTCTGAACTTTTAATCCTCTGCAACTCACCAGGTAGTTCTTTTTGGGTGAATGGAGACATCAACCCTTTGGTGTCACCATCACCTAATTAGCCCATTTTTAAAAGCTGTCCTCTCTAAAATCATAGATAATTTGCTAGAAAGAAGTTTAGCTTTCTCTGCACTGACTGTATTTTAGAAGAAAATGAGTCACTTTGTGGGAGGACTGTGAGGACTGGCAGCTGTTTACCATGATCCACTGAAGGTTCTTCATATTCTAACCTTTATTCTAACTATCTCCACATTGTGCATTTTATGGTTGCCTAATTAAATCTCGCACAGACTTCAAAGTGTAGTTCACACCTCCTTTACACTATAAAGAATTTCCTAGCTGTTATAGTTCTCATTAATAATAATAATAATAATAATAACAGAAGTGATTATTATGTACTAGACACTATGCTAAGTATTTGAAATACAATATCTGAGATTAATCTTTGTAACAACTCAGGAAACTGAGTCTCAGTGAGGTCATGTAACCTGTCTGAAGTCCCACGTAAGTAGTGATCAGGGATTAGCATGGGAACCTTGTTATGTCCACACTAGGCTATGGGGCAGTAATTGGTCAGCTTATCCTTTCGTCCCGTCCTGTCCAACAGAACTTTCTGTTAATGATGGAAAGGTTCTATATTTGACCTGTCTAATACAGTGATCACTTAAATCCAACCTAGTAAAACTGAGAGACTGAATTTGAAATGTTATTAATTTTATTTATTTATTTGTTTACTTATTTTTAAGGGTTTATTTATTTGAGAGAGAGACAGTGAGAGAGAGCATAAGAGGGGAGAGGGTCAGAGGGAGAAGCAGACTCCCTGTGGAGCTGGGAGCTTGATGTGGGACTTGATCCTGGGACTCTGAGATCATAACCCAAGTCAAAGGCAGCTGCCCAACCAACTGAGCACCAGATACCACTGAAATATTATTAATTTTAATTAATTTACAAGTCACTAGTGATTGCTGTCTTACACTAGCACAGCTCTAGATACTTATGTACTGTCTTTTATATAAAAATTTGAATGCATACAGATATTATGCTAGGTTTGAGGATACAAAGATAAAAATCAATGCCCCTTTTTCTTCCCCAATAGATTATGTCTTGTCTTGTCTTTTTTTCCTTCAGACATTCTTCTTTGTCTTAAGCATAGAGTGTAGACTTTATCAAAGTACAGTACAGGCAGCCCCTGCATCAGAAGGGTTTAAAGTGCTATTAAATCAGAATCCCCATGAACGAGAGAGGTCACAGGTAAGTTTTGGGCACACAGGAGTCTGAGAATATTATGGGCACAGATTAGGTCAGTGCTGAGAATGATTAGTCAAGAAGCATTGTTGGTACAGTTGTGACATATTGGAGGCCCCTGACCAAACTGGGAACATTGGTAGCTTTGTGCACATAACATGATAAATAGAAGGATAGAAAAAAAAAAAAAAGAGTCAGAAAAGTATGCTATATATCTAGCAAATATATATGATATATAGTTTTTATTCATCTACTTACTCATTCAACAAATGTTATTAGGCACCTATGATGTACTAGGAATTCTTTTACTTGTTGTGGATAAGATACTCTAGATCCTACTGTGTGGGAGAGTATAGGGATGGTTGTGCAGAAAGTGAACAAATAAGTAAATATATAGTATGTCTGATGATGATTATTATAGAAGAACATACGGTGTGATAAAAAGGTTGAGGCAAACTGGGGGTGGGGATTTGGATGAGCTGGTTCTGTATTGTATATTATATATCGGCCAGACAATGCCTCGTTGTAAACAAGGACAATTGTTTATACAATATTAATACAATATAAACATGAAGCTACTGCTTCAGCAGTTGGTGCATAAAGCATCAAAGGGGCAGGAAACCAGTGCTGCTAATAAGAAACAGGGAAAATCAAATTGAGGGCTGCAGAAGGATGTTCCAGGCAGAGCTCTCTACTTGGTGAGGGACTCCTTTCTAAGTGTCATTCCCTTGGACCAGGAGTTCTTCTCTTAAGTAGTTTGTTTTGTTTTAAGAAACATTTATTTAGTATTCAATATTATCCAGGCCTTGTTCTGAGGATTTTACAATGGTCAGTAGAAGTAAAATTCCTTCTTTGATGGGAAGCTGAAAAAAGGTGATCTTTACAGTTCTACAGAATCATCATTTCTGTGGTAAGAAATGTGGCGGCATTATATGATACATTTTTTTTTTTTGAGTGAATTGAAAGACAAAAGATTGGACAAAACATTGTAACTAGTTTATTAAAATGTGCTTGAAATTCTGATTGGAAAAATTACTTTGAGCCAGAATTGAAGCTCTAGTTCTCCTGTTACTGCTATTGTTATTACTATATTACTATTAATGATTAGCTTTGACCAGTGAATTACATGACGACTCAACTGTTTTGCCAACTCTCTCATTATTTTGTCCTGCTTGCACACCTTTCATAATCGGTGCTCCAAAACACAGCATAATTAGAAGATTCAAGTGTTGCTTTCTGTCCAGACTCCTTAAGGCACTAAGCTTTGAAAACGCTACCACCTTCTCTGAAGCAAAGAAAATGTCTCCTAACTGGGGCCTGACTTTTTCAAATAGAATAATTTGAAAACATAGGCCACAACAAGGAAATAATGAAGGCTATGATTAAGGGTCATAATAAAAATCTCTTAAAAAATAAAATATCTGACTGACTTTTCTGCCCCCAACAACAAAGATCTTGATGAATTAATGGTCTGGGACATAAAGGAAGCTGGTCCAACCCAAAGCAGAAAACTGAAATATACTTCTTTATTGAATGCTACCAGAGTGTGTGTGAAGGCTGTTGTAGATCTCTGTGAATCAGAATGAGAGCAGAGGAATTCAGTAACTTAAGTAAAAGTGATTGATAGAATTAAATTGACAATAAAATGTTTTTTTTTTTCCTTGTTTCTGGCCTATGGTTGGGTACTACTGAAATGACCACACTTAGCATTGTCTGGTTTTGACTCTAGCCCTTTTTGCTCTTTTCAATACCTTCTCTGTCTTTAATTAAAACCGCGAGGGCTTTGCTGCTGAAAGATGGCGTATTGAGTGGATCTGTGGTAGAGACTGCTAATTATCTCCCAATATCCAGTATTCCTCTTCTTCCTTTTATCAGTTAAACTCCCTGAGTGTTAGCAGATCATACGTTTGCCCTGCTGCTGTCTACTCTTCCGGCCAGCTTTGCCATTTGATGTGACCACAAAACTCTCTGTTCAGTGAAGTGTTAGAGGAAGCAATGTGTGCTAGTTTGAGGTCATGCTTTAAGAGGAAACTGCTGGCCCTCTATTACCTTTTCCTCCTCTTTTCAGATGGAAACATACATGTGAGAGTGGTGAGTCAGCTTTAGCTTCAAGTATGAGGATCAGGACTAGACAGTAGGCATATAGCCAGACTGGAAAATAGAAACCACTGTCAGTATCCAAAGCAGAAAGGGACTTAATACAGTGAATTAAGTGCTTACAAAATAATTAGAAGGAGTAGCACAGTGGAAGTCAGGGAACTTCCCCAGAACGGTTGGTTTTAAGTTTACATCATCGTACCTATGAAGCATTGGTTAAGCAGCTGCTACTGTTGCTGTCCCCTTGGCTGCCTTACACTATTAGGGGGTAGTGTTTAGAATGTGGCTTCTGCAAATGCTCACATCTCTTTTGGAAATTCCTTGAGAGCCACCACTGTATCCATGGTTGTAACATCCCTCTGCTTCCCTTCTACCCACCAAATTTTCCACGATTTGTGAATCTCAGATTCTGGATTTGTGAATCTCATTGGCACAACCAATCTGGAACCCTAGATCCTGTGGGGTACTCAGGCAGTCCTGGGCTATACAGTGAGAGTTCAAATGAAAACAAAAACAAAAACAAAAACAAAAACAAAAACAAAAAACAAGAACAAACTGTCACCTTGTTTCATCTATTATTTTGGGTTTTCTATCACTTGTGACTTTATCTAATCTTAACTAATTCAAAATTTCTTACCAGAAATAAGATATTGTAATCAAAATGTAGTATTGGTTTAGTATAAGTGGCCAACAATTTAGGTTGGAAAACTGGTGGCCCCTATAATGTCATTTCAAATATTTGGGAATATTATTCCCAAAAGTCTCTTAAAAAGCAGTCCATCTGCCTGCTTATTCTTAAAGCCTTATGGAAAATGGTAAGGATAATTTAAAATGTTGGGGTTCTTTTTTAGCTTTCAACAAGCCATACCAGTGAAATATTTACTTAGGATAGAGTTGCCCAAGGTACAGGTAGAGACAGGGGGACTATTACTCTGTGAAGCTCAACCTCCAGCTGCCATGTAAACTGAGAGGTTGGTCATTTAAGGCCTTGTAGGATTAAAATAGCCAATTGCTTCTATAACCCCAATAAGGTAACAACTTTATCATGATATAAAGCAATTTCCAAGCCAACCACGATAGCAAACTAGTGGCAAAAATCAGTTTAAAAGTATATTCTGTATATTCTCTGAACTGTTATGGACTGAACTGTTTCCTTCAAATCCACATGTTGAAGTCCTAACTATTTTTAGGACTATTACTTACAGTCCTAACTTATTTAGGACTATTTTTTATCTATTTGGACATAGAGCCTTTAAATAGGTACTTGAGGTTAAATGAGAACATATGGTGGAGACTCTAATCCTATGGGACTGAGGGCCTCATAAGAGAGGAAGAGACACAGCTGACTCTCCAAATGGGCACAGAAGGTAAGCTTTGTGAGGACATGTTGAGAAGATGACTGTAAACCAAGAAGATAGAGGTCTCATCAGAAAACAACTCCGCTGGTATTTTGATCTTGGACTCCCAGTGTCCAGAACTGTGAGAAAATAAATATTTGTTGCTTAAGACATCCAGTCCATGGTATTTAGTTATGGTGGCCTGAGCAGACTCATATACTTATTTTTTACATATCCCCAAGGTGGCACCTTCATGGTCTGGCAATGGAAAGGAGAGGGATGGATAGGACTAGAACCTAATAATTAAAAGTCAGATTCTTTAGCCTTAAAATCTATGCCTTTTAAGAATTTGTATTAAAAAACAAACAAGAAGTGGGATGCCTGGGTGGTTCAGTCAGTTAAGCCAGTGCCTTCAGCTCAGGTCATGATCCCAGGGTCCTGGGATTGAGTCCCCATTGGGCTGCTTGCTCAGTGGGGAGCCTGCTTCTCTCTCTCCGCCTCTGCCTGCCTCTCTGCCTGCTTGTGCTCTCTGTCTCTCTCTCTGACAAATAAATAAATAAAATCTTTAAAACAAACAAACAAACAAACAAACAAACAAAGAAGTTGTTCCCACCTGGAGCTGACTAGAAGTGAATACTCTTTGAATGAATTGTAAATACTGAGCATTTTACACCTCCATCCCAATCAATAAAAGCAAAAGCCAGTAATTGTTCAATCTTTAATGAAATGTTCAGGCCCTCTATGCCAGTTGGCTGTGAAATCTCTACAGCCACCCTGAAGGTCAAACCCTGGTGCCTACCTTACATGTGAACATGGATTGAAATATAGCAGAGAAGCTCTCCCAAGGAGAGAAGTGAGGGCCAAGACAATGGGCAAGGAAGTTGCCCCCAGAAAGCAAAACCAAGGCTGTCAAGTTACCTACTCATGGAAATTACTTTGTTTCTAGAGAGGGAAGTCTTCATAATTCTTGGTCAGCAAGTTTTGTTAATTGTAAAGGGCCAGTGATGGCTCTGTACTTCTAATTTTCCCCTTTTCCTAATGGGAAATCCTATTCCTGCTTTACCGTTGGAATAAAGGGGGCAAATAACTTGTATTTTATTTTGTACATTCTCAGGCCATGACTTGTCATATGCAGACTTGGTGCATCATAACACCCAGATAACCTGCAGTTTGAGGTAGCTGCCAAAACTGGATAGGACACTGGCACTGGATTCTTGGGGCGAGGAACAGTGTGTTCCCCATATGGGAGCAATGAATCTATTGGTTACTAAAGAGGCAGAGTGTGTCAGAGCCTTCTGGTTTCCCATCAGTAATTGTTTCCTCTTCCATTGCCAAAACCCCTAGTTTTTGGCTCAGCACAACCTGACACTGACTGCATTTCCCATTTTACCTGTTGTTATATATGGCTTTCTAACTAGGTTCTGGCCAGTGGTACTTAAGCAGAAATGCTGTAATGAAAGTTCCTTAAAGATAATGTATATATGTAATTCGCCTATTTTCCATCCCTTCCTCTGTCCTGTTGCTTGACGTATTGATAATTACCATTTTGGAACATGAGAACTCATTTTTTTCATCATTAATTATCCTTTTTTATTGTTTCCTTAAGAATCTTAGAATTGAGAAAACGGCATGCGAAGCTTCAATGATTAGCCTGTTGGCAACATTGTATTCAGAGAGATAACCCCAATGTAGGATGTTCTCCTGAACTCAGAATAGGAGAAAAATTTGTTCATGCTGTTCTTCTGTTACCTTTCATTTTGGTTGACACAAAAATCTTAGTTTTACGTATTCTGGAAATGATAATAGATTTTCACTTAGACACACAACTTGTACTTTATATCTGCCTTATAAAAACATGATTTGTATTTCTTGAGAAGGAAGCAAAATAAATACAGAGGAAGGATTTACAAAATACTTCATTCAATTTTTTTTTTCAATTAAGAAAGAAAGAATTCAATGTAACTATCTCAACCCCAGTTTGTATTCTTTGTTTTTCTCTGGTTTCCCTTTTGCCTTAAGCAATGAAAAGGATTAATTCTGTATAGTAATTTAAATAGAATTACTTGCTAAAAATCCTCTTCCAAGATCAGTGAAAGGGGATTAGTTTTAAGCTGCCCTAATCAGAATATTTTTAAGAGAATGAGCATTAAGAAACAACTATTAACACTACAGGCACATCTATTTTGATGTCATTTGTAATGTATATTTTCTCTTAATGTTATTTATAAATAATTATCTCTAGACTTTTTTAGCTGTACATTTTGGATGGCAAAATATACTACCGAAAATACTAAGGTCCTCAATTTGTTTGACAGGATTCTATATTACTATGAAGAATATATATGCTCTCTGAGTAAAGCCAATGCACAAAGATTATTTCTTAGTTCCTCTCATAATCCTATATTCCTTCATTTAGGGGAGACACTAGATCTCTGCCTAATGGTCATGATTTTCTTCCTTTCTGACAAAAGTAGTTCAAATTATCCTGCTCATATTTGGAACTGGTATTGTAGGTATAATATACCTTATTCTTTGGAATTAAGTATAACCTACCCAAAGAGAAAATCAGAATAGATAGAAAATAAAGGTGCTTGAAACAGGGAATCAGCACAGAGATATATTCAGTGTATTTCTGGATTTATCCAGAATTTCTAAAAGAAAACTCAAAATATCAGGACATAAATGATAAAGAAACTACTGTTTCTTCTCTTACTCTTTAGGGATTTTATCTTGACAGCACTGGTTTTGATTTAACATCTCTCGTCCCAAACCACTACCTCTCATATCACAATTGACCCAGGGTTGTCATTTTTTATTGTTTACACCGAAGCTGAAACAGTTCTCATGAATCCATGCCTCTCAACAGAATCAGATAAATTATTAGGCTCTATGTATGAATTGGGCTGTGAGCACAAGAAAGTAGGGCTGTTAAGAAAAGGTCTGGTGGTATATTCAAGAAGGCAAATGTCTAGTCTTGAGATTCGAAGGAAAAGATATGAATACAGAATTCAAAGTCTGGGAGGTCAGAAGAAGTCAAGTTCAACACTGAAAATACAAGGCTACCTGTTAGTCTATGGCAGATGCTTTTTACCCTGTTTCATATTACTTGGGATGGGGAACTTTATTTTTGGGATTCCTATTTTTTTTTGCAAATAACATATACTGTCTGTGTGATTACCTCTTAATCCAAGAATGAATAATATTCTTTCAAACTTTCAGACTTTCCATTTCCTTATTATGTATTTTAATAATTTTCTATTCATAGGCATAAAATAGGAGGCAGAAGGTATGAATGAAAAAATTGTTTCTATAGTAAGGATTTGATATATTTTTCTTAGTTCTGGCTTTTCACTGCTAACTGAACATTAAAAAAAAATGATGGAAATTATACTGTATCTTGTAGAACACCCAGTGTCATGCATTTGCTTTGTGATTTTTCTCAACACGAAAAGGGAGAAATCTTTTAAAAACATATTTTATTTATTTATTTGTCAGAGAGAGAGTGAGAGAGAGATCACAAGCAGGCAGGCAGAGAGGGGGAAGCATGTTCCCTGCTGAGCAGAGAGCCCAATGTGGTACTCTGTTCCAGAACCCTGAGATCATGACCTGAGCCAAAGGCAGAGGCTTAACCCACTGAGCCAGCCAGGCACCCCAAGGAAAGGGGGGATTATGGTTTATGAAAATATTTTGTAGTAGGGAAAGAGTAAGCTATCATTTATCCAAGGTCATTTTATTGATTATTGAGAATCCAGTTAAACTGATTTCCCTTTCCTTACTTTGCACTCTAAATAAAGTTTTTGGCTGTGACCTTGTATTACTGTTCTCTGGGAGAGAGCTACAGAGAGAACCTTTGGTTCTGAGGTGGGCCACTTAACTTTTCAAGGACTTAAATTCCCCACGATAAAATAGAGGTAATAATAGCACCTTCTTTTGGGATAATTGTGAGGACTGAGTTAATCCATCTAAAGTAGTTAGGAGGGTTAATAATACATATTAAACTCTCAGTGAATATTTTGTATTGTACAAAAGTAATAATAACTAAAAAGTGAACTGGGTGCTAAGCCCTCACAGATTAAAACAAGTAAGTATAGCTACATATAATATAGGCACCTCAATAAACAGATTTCTAATTAGGACTCTTCCTCTCAGCTATGCTAATAAAGACAGAGGATTTGGTAAAAAATATTATTCTTACATGTAAAGCAGAAACCACTAGTTAAATGTTACCATAGTTGATAAAATGTGACTATGTAGCAGACACTGGTCAGTTGGCATTTACTGAGGTCTCACTGTACCATGAATTGCAAAAAGAGCAAACCAAACCATATTTTCTTCCTGAAATCAACTCAAGGGAAGGATATAAAGGAAAATCTCAAACTGTTTCTAAAACAATAAATATTTTCCAGGTATTTTAAAAGCTGAAGTACACTATATTGATTGTATATTAAACCAAACAACAAGAGGGGGTAAAGTTATTCAAGAAAAGTGAAGAATCTAAGTTTTGGACCAAGTTTAGAAAAAATAGAAGCATCTCCCATTTATGAGATCTATTTTTGTTTATAGATTGAAGATCTTCCTTGAAAGATCTTCTAAAATGGTTGCTTGAGAAAGAAGTTGTGTATATATTAGTGCTTCCTTGTCTGCTCTACCTTTTATTAAATATGAAAAGCCGTGTTTTGCCTTTCCCCCTTAGATTGCGAGGCTGCGATCATGCCTCCAGCCCCAGCATGCTGCACAGTGTTGAGTAGAAACTGCAAATTCCACAGATCTTTGTGGGATTGGTCGTTGCATCTTAATCAATTCAGTTGATATGGTACCAGATATGGTACAAGATAAATTGTTTATGTGGGGCGTGTGTGGTTGTATGTTTGGGGCCCTGATATAACAAATAGGAGGGATACTCCTTGTATTAGGGTCAGAGAATGAAATCCTAGTCACAGTAATGGCTTTTGGGTTTCCTCCCCATTTCCCAAGTCCTTACTCAGCACTGATGGTGCAGTGGGGACAATATGAACTGAGGAACACCAGTACCTAAATTCCCATTGGAGAAACACTTGACCTGTATCTGGAAACATCCTTGGGAGTGGAAGAGTGGCCAGTGCAGACTGTGAAGCACAGGTGTTCCCCGCTCCGCACTGGCAGGAGCCCGTTTCCGACAGGCTGCCACATTGGGCACCATCTGAGGCTCCCAGGTGGTCTTCAAGGACAGTCGGCACTGCAGCCAACTCGTTCTGCTGAGGTCAGGGAGAGGGCTTGGGCACACAACCAACGATCCACAGAAGGTAAAAGTGAATTATTAGAGGGCAAGTGTTGGCATTTGGGAAAATGATTCCTGACTAGTGATAAAGAAATGATTAATTCTCTCAGGACAGTTGTGCTATACTTAATTCTACTTTAAGGTCAGTGGGAACTTTGAATGAATATTAAAGAGAAAAGATTTTATTGCTAACACTTTGATATAATGTTTACTTAAAAATTTACCATATGACTGAGTTTCTGCACCTAGGAATATACCACTTCTATGGCCTCTCACCACCTACACTTTTTTTGAAATCTTAAAAAAGACCATGAGCAGCTGCCCAAACACAAGTTGAGACAGTCCTCAGGATGGTGACCCCCTAAATTTCTGTTTGTGCTGTGCTCTGCAACTTCAGATTTTTACAAGACTGTGGGAATTATTCAACCTAGGCCAGACATTCCAGCCTGGCCTGGTACAGCCTGGCCTGGTACAGAAATCTAGGCCAGATATTCCAGCTTGGCTTGAGTACAAAGTCCTAATAAGAAAGATGAGATCACATCATTACGTCCATGCCTACTTCACTTTCCACCCTGTAACACCTCTCAATATGCAAGATCTTCCTAATGACCTATTCTGCTTTTTAATTGCATTTTCAAACTCTCTGGATTTGTCCTCTCTCCTTTCTCCCAACACACACATACCCTCACCAACCCCTTAGACTTTGTTGTTTATAATTTCTAATTTAGGGAACACAAAATTTACATCTGTAACCTCTTCAAACAATGGCTGTTCTTCTATGCCTCAACATAAATGGTTCTGAGATTCATAATTTTTACACTTCAGTATCTCTAAAATAGGAATACATATTAAATCTATGCTATTTTACAAATACGATTGATAACTTTAAAAAAATAATTTCTTTGTAGTACATTAAAAAAATGGTATGCCTTAGCCTTGAGGACACCATAGATTACATGCCATATGGTATTTCTCCTGAGGAGAATACTGTTATCACCTTTTTTTGAGTAGAGAACTTTCACTTTTTTTTTGCCTCCCTATCTGCCTTGCCCCCTTCTAGTGAGTTTGGGTTCTTCTTTAATATCTGCAGTACCCTGTGTAACCTCTACCATCCTACAGGATCACTCTAAATAAATTTACTTAAACTAAATCTGTTTGCAGCTCTAGCCAGAGTATTAGTTTTTATGGATGTACCATCTCCTATTGACTTATTTATTCTCTTTTAAGTAAAATATAATTTGGTAAAATTAGGGAGAAACAAAAGTATGTGTTCTGAAAATCAATTACTTGAGAAATGAGATGGCACTAAGTGGAAAAATCTCCTTCCTTGTAAAAGTCCACAGCAGTTAAAAAAAATTTTCTTTTTAAAATTTTTATTCCTAACATAGCTCTTATGTCACCAGAATTAAGAACAATTGTGTCTGATGTATTTGTAGATCTGAATAAAAATAAAATTAATCTGTATAATTATGAGATTTTTGTATATATTATAACTTGTATCCCAGTAGAAATTTTTTAAGAATTTCCTTTGCTTGTTTATGATAGTAAGCTTGATACATTTCCTCTTTTGATTTCTGTTTGTTTTTGTTTTTCCTGATAATTCCTATATAGTCTTAGGATTGCCAAGCCCCGTGAATACGTTAAGAGGAAGCTTTAGAAGGCAATACTATAATCCTTTTGGAAGACCTACTAAAAATTATTATGACATCAAATCTTTAATTCTCAGGCCCTCTTCTTATTTTCTCTAATGCCTTATGAGGGTGATTGAAACATGCAGCTCTTTTTAATGAGGATGTTTGCATAAGGTGCATAGAACAAATTTTTAAATGGATATTAACCCAAACTATTATATTTATCAATAGAAATATATCATTGGAAAACTCAATACTAATCCATATATGGAAAGAATTAGACAAATATATTCAATAAAAATACTTCCTTACAAATCAATGACTGTTGTACTTGGATTATGGAATATTTATTCAGAGTTTTGGCTTTTTTCAAAGCAAAATGTTTTCTGAAAGGAAAAAAAGCAAAGAACACTACTTGTCTTTCAGCTGTTCAACTTTTGATATATAAACACATACACAAACACACAGAACATTAGTTAGCATATACACAACTAAAATGTTTACATACCAATATTGGAAAGCATAAAACATTTCTGCCTGGTTAGCCAACTTTCTGTGTACCATCAAGTTAAAGATTACATCAATATATCAATGGTTAATATTTTATATTTTTAAAGTATGACATGAATTTTATTATGTTTTTTCTTGTGCATGTCTTTGCAATGATGGAGGTGATGGTTTTTCCTATGCTGAAGTGTCTTGATGTCAACCAGAATATTCTTGAGTCAGTTTTCCTCACCCTCTTCATGTTCTATGGGCCATATTTCTGGGTCCAGTGATCTGGAAAGTGAGATCTCTAGTATCGATGAGGGCACAGTTAATAATCCCTTAGCAACCACTTTGTCTTGACCAAAATGGAAACTCTGTGACAGCATCATATGCTCAGAAAATTTTCACAGAAGTTGGCAGTTCCTCTGACAGTACCTCAGTTAAAAGTTGGATAGTACATTAGGAAGAAATTTGTTAACATCAGAAAGATGAAAGAGAGTGCTATATTAATTTCCTTGGGGCTATTGCTGTTGCAATTGGAGATCCTTTTGAAGTGTAGAAACTAGAGACTTACTACCTTTGAGTACAGAACATTTTTCTGAATTAGCATTGTTTTCAACATTTTATATTTTTAAAAATGTACTTGAGTTTTCCTGATATTTCCTTATTAAAATTATATTCCTAATTTTTCATTGCTCTTCTTTTCCCCTTGAGTTAAACACATTTATAAATTTATAATGATTTTTCAGTAATTTATTTTTCTTCCAAAGAATAACATATCAAATTATTACAGGGATGAATAATAGGATATAGATAGTTTTATTTTGTAGGTTACAAATCTAGCTCACATCTGCCCTAGGCTTGTAATGATCAGAACCTCAGTTGTATAAGAAAAAGATTGGTAAAATCAGACCATCTTTTATTTTAATGGTCTATGAAATGACAAAGCAAGAATACTGAAATATTGACCTCAGTATTGGTGCCTTGAGAGTAAGAACATTGTAATGATTTTATTTTATTTATATTTGTGTGTGTGTGTGTGTGTGTGTGTGTTTTGTTTTGCCTTTGTACAGACTTTAGTTGCACTTGATTCTTATGATGATGTGATCCATTCAGGTCAGGGGTTAGGGCTTTTTACAGGGTAATGGAAGGTCACCTTATGCCTCAGTTCAGTGGAACTATGAATTAAGTCTACAATAATTCAGTCATTATGGAAACTTTTTATACAATCGCTAATCTAGAGGAAAAAAAGAAAGTTGATTGCAGGATACCTACAAATAATTAAGGAATTTTCTCTGGCCAACAGTATTTATTCTTGGAAGACAGTAATGGCACTTGTCTGGCCATGTCTACTTGGTCACTTTCAGAAACTCCTGTTTGTATTTATTTATTTATTTAATTTATTTTTATACTATTTTTAAAATTTATTTTCAGCATAATAGTATTCATTGTTTTTGTACCACACCCAGTGCTCCATGCAATCCGTGCCCCCTCTAATACCCAGCACCTGGTTCCCCCAACCTCCCACCCCCCGCCACTTCAAACCCCTCAGTTTGTTTTTCAGAGGCCATAGTCTCTCATGGTTCACCTCCTCTTCCAATTTCCCCCAACTCCCTTCTCCTCTCTAACTCCCCTTGTCCTCCATGCTATTTGTTATGCTCCACAAATAAGTGAAACCATATGATAATTGACTTTCTCTGCTTGACTTATTTCACTCAGCATAATCTCTGTCCCATCCATGTTGCTACAAAAGTTGGGTATTCATCCTTTCTGATGGAGGCATAATACTCCATAGTGTATATGGACCACATCTTCCTTATCCATTCGTCTGTTGAAGGGCATCTTGGTTCTTTCCATAGTTTGGCGACCGTGGCCATTGCTGCTATAAACATTGGGGTACAGATGGCCCTTCTTTTCATTACATCGTATCTTTGGGGTAAATACCCAGTAGTGCAAAGGCAGGGTCATAGGGAAGTTCTATTTTTAATTTCTTGAGGAATCTCCACACTGGGTACAAGCAGAAGATCCTGCGTCCCCAGGGACCGCAACTCGGAACCTGCTCTGCCAGCGGCCAAGGGGAAATTTATATGGGCTCTGCAAAACCCACAGAAGAGCAGACTGAGGCTTCTCTCCTGTTTGTATTTTTACCCACTGGATCACATTCATATTGCTTCCCTTGTATGTAGGGCTTCTATAGAACCTTCTATTGAACAGACTCATTATTTAAAGATTTCCATTAACATTTATTTTATGTGGAAACCGATAGTCCATTCAAAAGCACCTCTACCTGATTTCTGGCTTTCTTGATTGTGTCTTTTTCTTAATGCTTACAAATAGCCAGGCCAGCCCTAAACTTACATTCACCCATTATAGACAGTCAATACTCATAGATTACATAATACCTGTTGCTCTAGTCTTAGTCATTTAAAATTTATTGTGTGCTTCTAAAGAAGATTTTTAAATATAAGAAACATCAAATTTCGTATTTTTAGCCTCTGAGCAGTAAAATAGAAAATGGTCTGCATTGCCTGATTTGGCACATTTTTTTTTAAATTTTTAAGATTATTTTTTATTATTTTATTATGTTCAATTAGCCACTGCATAGTAGTACATCATTAGTTTTTTTTTTTTTAAGATTTTTTAATTTATTTGTTTGACAGATAGAGATTGCAGGTAGGCAGAGAGAGAGAGAGAGAGAGGAGGAAGCAGGCTCCCTGCTGAGAAGAGAGCCCGATGTGGGGCTCGATCCCAGGACCCTGGGACCATGACCCAAGCCGAAGGCAGAGGCTTTAACCCACTGAGCCACCCAGGCACCCCTGATTTGGCACTTTTTTGAAAAATGGGATTTTAATTATCTGGATAGAACTTTATCCATATAGGGGTAAAAATGTCAATGCTATTCAGATGATGTTGAAAAAAATCTGGATGTGTTTATCTGAAAGCTATATCTTGGTACTGACTCACTAAGATTAAGAGGGAGGTGCCTTAGTGTCATTAATATTTGAAGGATATACACAGATTTAGACTTAAGTCTAGTGACACTAACTCTCAAGGGAGAAGAAATGCATCTTAATCGCTTGTCTACATGTCGCCATTGTAGGCCTCAAGAAATCTTGAACTGAACCAATGACAAAAATCTGTCTTCAAGCGCACGTTGATCTTTGCTCTCAGCAGTGCTAAGATTTGCTGTCACCTCACATGAAGAAAAAAGAAGAGAAAAAGAAAAGGAGGAAAAGTTTAACACAAAAAACTAATTTATATTAAATCATTTGCCACTTTGTTAGTCTTTTGCAATCTGAAATTTATATCTTTCATATAAAAAGGATGCATTAAATTTTTTTTAATGCATTAAAAAGGAAAAATAAAATTTTGATTTGTGAAGCAAAGAAATAGTGAGGGCAAATGGGGATTTTTTATTTGTTCTTTGGTGTGAATTGGCATATGCATTATGATGAAGTTAAAACGCAGAGGTTAATTGAAAAATGAGATAAACAAAGCCCCTTGAAGGTCTCTGAATAATTTCGCCTGGCAGCATTGACAGTCTACAACATCAGGCACGAAAACCTTCTACGAACTGCTGGAGATTACCAAAAAAAAAAAAAAAAAAAAAAGCTAAAGTTAATTGTCTTTCTGTTCCTTCCACCTCATTTCAGCCCAATTATAACTGGGAAAAGTCATTCTGTCTAATTTGCATTAATGTACTTCCATGGAAAAAGAGCTTAGACAGTGAATTTGATTTTTTTTTGAAATTATGGTCATATTTAAAATATCTATCACAATTCCCAAATGTAAAATTGCTTGTGAAATTCCTAGATGACAATTCTCAGATTCTCCTAAGATGCTTTTAAATTATAGATTTTAATAAAAAATCAACATATATTGAGAGTATCCTAAATGCCAGAGCCTGTGGTAAATTCTGCATATGGGTTATTTCATTTAATCCTCAGGACACCCCCATGATGTGGACCTTTTTACCATTCCCATTTCACAGATGAGAAAGCAGAGGTTTAGAGATGTTAAGTAGCAGGCTCAAGGTCATGCAGCTAGGGAGCATTAGGGTTGAGATTTAAACTCCTTGTAGTGTCTGACATCAAATTCTTAAAATACTACTGTGATTTGATGATACTTTAATGTGCTTATTTAGATTTTAAATTCAGAGAGAAGCAAGTACCAGTGAAGCTGTCATTTCAAGTCAATATGAGAAGAGGAAATACCGGCAGAATATGATATCATTAGTTCTTTTACTCATGTTTCTTTCATGGCAACTTTGGCATGAAGCTCATATTCTCATTTCTATTATTAAATGGAAATATATTTAGACTGTTCCTGTTCAGCAGCAAAACAGCTGCAAATCAGAATAATGTTAGCTGTTTTGTTTCTAGTGTAAAACCAAGCTAAGCAGTGTCAGTATTTTCAAGGGGATATGCTTTGTTCTTATATTCATGCAACAGATCTGATCATAGTTAGTAGAAAATTAGGTATCTCCAGATATGCTTGATGTCTTGTTTTTTCTTGGAATGGTATGGAAATATTATTTTTATTGCTGTTAATTGACAGACTTGGAGCAGAAGCGGAATCTATTCAGAATCATTTATATTAATAGGTATACTTATCCACTGAGGCCTTTATTTTCAAAGTGCTGGGCTCATAGCCCCCTTTTGTTGCCTCTTTCTGGTGCTAAAGTGTTCATAATGATGAGGAGCATCTGGCTGCAAACTATTGTTTCTCATTAAAAGGACATGTCTCTGAAGCTTTTGGGGATTCTTTGTGCTGAACAATGCAGACTCTGAACATTTTGCCCTTTTCATAATCTGTAAATGTGTGTTGTTGCTACTGCTTCTAGCCTAAGGTACATGCTTGCTTTTTGTTCAGCTTCTGAGCTTCTAAATTTGAGATGGGAATGTAGTCCGTGACTGCTTGTCCTTCTTTTGTTTGGCCGACATTTTAGTTTCTCTGTCTTATCTGTTGTCTGCCATCAATAAATATAATATGACAATAACAGTGGTAATGCCCTGAATCAATAATCGCTGGGGGTCATTTTAAATATTTTGCATATTTACATATTTAAATTCCTTCTTAGAATGAAGAGTTTTTACTTAGGACAGGTTAGTCCAAGAGATAGAAAACTGGACCAGGCGTAGAGTCCTGCTAGAGTCATAAACCTTCCTGGGCATTAATTTCCACATCACTGAGAAGAGGAGAATTATTTCCCTATTGCTTCCATGGGGCACTCTTGAGCTTCTATCCAGACACTAGGGAGAATTTGGCTTACTAAATCAGCGTTTCCAATCATTAGAAAAATTTCTATTTGGCCTGCACGGTATGCATTACGTTTGGCCGCCTGTAACTATGCCAATCGTGTCCTCTTTGGACTTTGACCTTCTCAGTCAGCTTCCTAGATTAAAGGAACAGTGAGCTCTGACTAAACGAAGTATGTTGTGTTTCTGTACAAAAAAAGATTCACATGAAAACAAAACAAAGAGTGTGTGTGAGAGAGAGAGAGAGAGAGAGAGCGCATGTGTGAGAGCAGAGTACACTTATTCTCGCAGGGCCAGGAGGATTTGTTTCTGGGCACTTGTAAATATTTTTGGCTCTAGGCATGAGGTGTGGGGCCAATTTTCACTGCTATAGCTCCTCAAGGAGGAAAGCCTTCAAATCAGGACGGTTAACATGACTCTTTCATTAAAAGGAGAAAAACAAATTACTTAGAATTAAGAACAGTACATTGTTTGCAGTTACAAACAGTGGGAAGGAATGGAAATGTATCTTTATTCATGATAAATGCAAATGAAATCTCAACCTGTGACGGCTGCTATTCTCAGAGAAATGGGTTTCCAAAAAGAAGAGCAGTGCTAGATACGAAAGGACAGATAGTAGAAGTGGAAAACAAATGTTTTCTGAAAATAACACATATCAATTCCTCGGGTACAGTTATAAGTTTATGTTGTTGTCATTGTTTAACCATGTCTGGGGACTGCCCTGATGCTTTTCTGTGACTGTACACATTCTTGTGCACCCTAACAAACAGGATGAAACCAGAAAAGGGATTTTCCTTACAAGAGAATGTTCATGAATGAAAGAGAGCTTTAAAAGATACTTTAGGGAATGATGCAGGCTGTGGAAGGGATATGGGCATAAGATGAATGAGAAAAATTAGTGGAGACTACCTGGAGATTGGCCTGGCAGTACAGAGAATGGAGGCCGCTAAACACTGGTAAATGAGATCGATGGAAAAGGATCAGAAAATGACTGATATTATAATGTATGCAAAATTGTTGTCTAAGTTGCTTTAAACACTGAAAGATTAAGAGATTGCTCTTATGTCAAAGTTCACTTTATTAACTCTACTTTGTTTCTTCTCTGTTCTGCAAGCAAGTTATATTTGATTCATTCATATTTGAAATATAGAAGTGCCAATTCTCTGATTAGCCAACCAGCCTCATCTCAAAATCTGTTGCTCATTTTCTGCCATGAGTTCTTTAAAGAAAATGTATCTATTAAAATAGTTACTAACAATGGTAGCCAGTAGGCACAATCGCAGCTCTTTATTTTAAAAGGTGGTAGGTCACTTCTAAGTGACTTAAATAAATTTCTCACTATACATCTATGTATTGTTCATTTTTACATTTATGGGGATATAAATCTCTGGAAAAGGGACTGCCTGAATTTGAGATAAGCCATGAAAATTACATATGTTGAAACTATGTTGAGTGAAAAAAAAATGAAGTTATGTAGAACAGGGTTTCAATAATTGTGGTAAGTTTCAAATATTTCAAAAAATTTGTTTATTTTAAACAATACAATTTTAAACAAATACAAAACAATTTTAAACAAATAAAAATTTAAAATTGCAATGCAGTATAACTGTCACTCAGATGGTAATTTCAAGATTTATAATAACACAATGTATTGTCATTCTTGATATAGGTCACGTGGTCAGAATTGGATACAATTTTAAAGTTCTATGATGAGTATCCTCATCCAGAGACACCGTCAAAGTCTCAACTTAAAGGCCCTTTGTATAAGGTCCAGGGCCAATCGGAACTCTGTTTATCCATGAGTTTGGCCTTATTTGGGACAAATCAGGGAACTTTTCTAGGGCAGCAGATGTTGAGCAGGATTTTGAAGTTTTGTTGAGGAAACAGCCAAGAATAGTAAGGGTTTCACGGTTATCAACAGTGTTAGCAGGAAGGCTGGGAATGTGGGGAATCTCAGTAGCCAGGGTCACCACTGACATGTAGTTCATACTGAGTACAGCTGTGGGTGGCCAAAAGGGGAAACAAGAGAAGCCAAAGGCACATTACCTTAGAAAACAACATTGCATTAGAGGTCAAAATATCTGAATTCAGATACATTGCGAGTCAACCCACTATGTCTGAGCCCCAATTTTCTTATCTATATAAAGGGAACAGTAATTTCTTTCCTTTCTAACTCTTGGGGGAGAAGATTGTTCTGAATTAAAAAAAAAAAAAAAGAGATAATGCACTGAAAATTGGTTGCAAACACAATGTCATATATACATGTTCTCAAAGGGACAATAACAACTCAAAAATCAGATAAAATGCTCATCACCTTAAGGCAAAGAAGGGCAGCATATCCATAATCTGTAAACTTTTCTTATGAGTGTCGACACTAAATAATTGAAGACAGAAAAATAAAATTAAAACCAGCAGTCTTCTGTCTCTTCTTTTCTTTGCCTCAGTAAGAGCTTTGTAGAATACAGCAAGAAGTAGACTGAAGAACATGCAAGGACACTTAAAAGTTAAATAGGAATATAATACCTTTAAAAATGAAACATGAAAACTAGCTTTCCTTTTGCCAGCTAAATCCTGAATTTACTGCCCTGTGCTTCTTCTATTAGCATTGATAATTAAAGCGGAATATGGAATGTATTGTGTTTGATGTTAATAGTGTCATGCTGGCTGCTGCGGGACCCTGGGCCTGATCTCTGTCCCCTCTGCAGGTAAATCTTTGAGTTCACCTTTAAAAAGCACATTAAACATTCTGGAAGAGAATCTTTAAACTTGTGGGTTCTCTGGTGATCTCTTAAGTATCACAAACTCAGATTAGAGGATGGCCTCTTATAATCTTCTGACTACTGCCTGACCTGTGATAGCAATGGAATGGTATTAAAAAGCCGTAGTATATTACACTTCTTATTTTTGCTTTGGCCTGACCTTGGGGATCCACTGGGGCCATAAAGAAAAGATCAGTATGTCAGAGCCAAGTTTTTTGCATGATATGCTTGCTTTTTAAGAAAAAAACCTGAAGTATTACATTTATTAAAAACACTGACTATAAACAATTTCTTATACTTTATCAAATTAGCATATGACCAAAATAATATTTAATGTATATAAAATTAAATACATATTTAAACTTCACTTGTTTGTTCACTATTGAATTCATTTACATTATATATTTTATGATACTTTGCAGATCGTTTACACTACATATTTCTGTGCTATTTTGTAGATCCTGTATTTAGTTACTTATTCTAAAACCAAATTCTGGGGGTGCCTGGATGGCTCAGTTGGTTGTGAGTCTGCCTTCATCTCAGGTCACAATCTGATCCCTGGGTCCTGGGGTCAGACCCGCCTGGTGGGCTGTTTCTCCCTCTCCCTCTGACCACTCACCTGCCCCCCACAACTCCTTGTGCTCTCTCTCTCTCAAATAAATAAACAAAATCTTTATAAAAAATAAAACAGCTAAATTCTGAATTTTGTTTTTCCATGAATGTCCTTCTGTTCCAAGATCTTCTTCAAGATACATGTTACATCTAGTCCTCTGGTATGTGACAGCTCTTTAATTATTTTTCATGACCTTGACAGTTTCCAGGAGTATTGGTTAAGCATTTAATAGAATATATCTCATTTTGGGTTGTCTGATATTCTCCTCATGACTAGTCTGGGGGTATAGTATCTCTTGTCTTACTTTCCTCTAGGTTAGTTCAACTATCACCTCCTTTTTGCCAAACCAATTTGAAGTTATAACTGTTGTCCTCCACATTTGTTTTCTATTGCTCCATCACGATTACCATAAACTTAGGGGTAAAATAACAGATATTTTTCAGTTCTAGTTCTATAGGTCAGAAGTCCAGGCAGGGATAACTAGGTTCCAGGGTCCCACATGCTAAAATCAGGCTCCTGTCTGGAGTATATTTCTGTGTGTCTGGAGGCTCTGGGGAAAAAATCCACTTTAATGTTCATTCAGGTATTGGCAGAAATCAGTTTCTTGCAGTTGCAGCCACCTGCTTTTGCTGCCACTCACCCCTTCGTGCTTCAAGGCCAGCAAAGGAAACCTCTCTTGAGTTGGAATCCTTTTCACACATGTCTTTCACCAAAAAGAGTCCAATCACTTTTGGGAGCAGCCCTGATTAGGTCAGGGCTTCCCAGGATAATCTTTTCTGAAAGCTGACTGTACCACAGGACATAATGTAATCTTGGGAGGGACTGTCTCATCATATTTACATCTGGCCCCCACTCAAGAGTCGGTGGTTATATAGGGCTTGTACACCAAGGGGCAGGAATCTTGGGGGACACCTTGGAGTTTTGGCTACCATGTCTATGACACATAATCTCAGTGCTGGCTAATTAGATGCTCCATGTGGCAAGAACTTGGTAATATTATTCCAAACCCCTGTGTCTTTATCATGAAGATAGTTATATTTTTGCTTCTGGCCCTACTGAACACATCTGAGAACTGACACAAATTTCTCTGCATCCTATAATTAGAATAAAGTATTTTTTTTCCTCCTTTGCTATTTCTACTTCCTTGTGAGCTGTATTTTAGAGGGACTTTGAGATTATTTTATTGATTTTTCATTTTTAGTAAAAAACTTCAACAAACCAAATAGAAAATTTCAGCAGGGTTCTGTATTTTAAATGCTGAATTCCATGTGACAAACTCCCTCAAAAGATTAGCAAATCTTTTTCATTAACCAATAAACGTACAAATCTGGGTTTGTTTACATTATATAGTGCTTTGAAGTATATATTGTTAGTTTGGAATACATAGTAAATAATATAAACCGTAAGAACAGACTGATCTCATATTCCTTTTATGAGCAAATCTTTTTTGGAGGAACAGATGCCATCTAAGATTGTTGCTACTCCTGAAAAATACTTATTAAATTGAGAGCTAAACCTATATTGTAAGTATGCACAAGACTAAGATCAAAAGAACAATTTAAACAAGAGGGATCTAAAGGTTTAAAAAAAAGAAGTAATTTTGTGACCTGAGTGTGGAAGCCATGATACTTCTGTGATAGTTTGTACTCCCCCTTATTTAAGCTCCAGTGAGTGCCTAGGGGGCTGTCAGAAGCAAATCCCCTGTCCAGTGTTTGGTGGTCCTGCTAACTATTAGAAAGAGTTTCGGCCCAAATAATCTAAAGAGGTCTTTTCTTAGTCACTGTCTTTGAAATGGTTTTCCCATGCCCTTTTACCTTGAGGGGTGTGACCTCACATTTCAGAGGCATTTACTTGAAGGGCAGAATTCCAAATCCAAGTCCATGGAGGAAGCCATTTTTGTCTCACCAAGGTACCTTATCCTGGAATTTCCAAAACTAAATAGTGGACCTGGTGGCTGAAACCCACTTCTGCCTCCTTATTACTAGCCTTTCCCTGATCCCTATTGCCTAGCAATTTTCAATTAGGTCTAATACCTTTGTTTACCAACTGGAATCAACCTTCACTTTATCCACGTCAGCACCCTACACTTCAGAGCCTTGACGATACTTGTGCATACCTACTAAATGGCAGCTGGGAAACTCTAACTTAGAAGGCATCCAGACACGAAAGGATCTGACTCTTCTTCAATTACTATTTCAAACCTGATTGGCTAGGTTTCTTTTTCCTTGGCATCTTTCATGTCACTTTGGGTGGATCCCAGGATTTCTGGTTTCTTCGAGTTATTAGAAAATTTAGCCCAGTCAAATTCAATTTAAAGGGTGCCTGGGTAGTTCATTTGGTTAAGCGACTGCCTTCAGCTCAGGCCATGATCCTGGAGTCCCTGGATGGAGTTCCTCATCTGGCTCCCTGCTCAACAGGGAGTCTGCTTCTCCATCTGACCCCTCCCCTCTCATGCTCTCTCTCTCTCAATCTCTCTCTTTCGAGTAAATAAATAAAATCTTTAAAAAAATTCAATTTAAAATTGTATCTTACATCTAATTTAGGCCTCGTCTTCATTCCCTCAGAACTTGTAAGGATTCAGGCTTCTAGTCTTGATGAGGGATAGAGCCGAGTTTTGCTCTTTCCTTCCTTCCCTTCTGTCTCCTACCTCTGTCTGGAGTGTTGAGGAGTAGCAGTTAGAAAAGAGTTTAGTCTTTTCATTTACCTAGAAGTAATATAGATCTCTCTTGACTGTTGAGGTTCCTCTAACTAACATTAACCTTCGGAAGGCCCACTGGAGCCTCATCACTGCACTGAATGTGGTGCAAGCTGAATGCAAGCCAGCTGGCTCTGACTAACTCTTGGGGACCCTTCCAGGTCCTCCTGCTGGGGCTTTCCCACACCTTCTGAACTATTGACTCATGGGAAACTTAAGCATCTTTGTCATAATGGAAAGCTTGCTATCTCATAGGTCTAGAGGTCATGGCAGCAACTCAGGTACATAACCAGTTTGTCCAACCCAGGAAAGGAGGTGGGTTGCCTTAGGGGTAGTGGGAAAAATTACTCTTTTCCTAGGTGACAATTCCTTTTTCCAAAAAGTCTCTCTCCAACTGTTTCCTCAACTGTTTCGGTTGGAGTGGAAATGGACAGGCCGTGTGAGAGATGACTGAGAGTAGGACAGCCCGTTTGGCTCAGGTCCTCCTGAGTTTCAGACAGGACCTTTGGCTCTCAGTTGCTTGTTGGGTTTTGTTTTTGTTTTTTACAAAGGTGTGATACTCATGACCTGTTTAACTCCAGTTTTGAATGCAATCTGGGTCATTACCAGACTAAATACAGAATATGCAGTTACATTTGAATTTTGATAAATAAGGGACAAATATTACACAGGCCATACTTACACTGAGTAATTTATGCCCTGTTTATCTGAATTTGAAATGTAACAGAGTATTCGGTATAAATCTTTTTTTAAGATTTTATTTATTTATTTGATAAAGAGAGAGAGAGCAAGACAGTGAGAGGGAACATAGGCAGGGGGAGTCGAAGTGGGAGAAGCAGGCACCCCACGGAGCAGGGAGCCCAATACAGAACTCTATCCCAGGATCCTGGGATCATGACCTGAGCTGAAGGCAGATGTTTAAAGACTGAGCCACCCAAGCATCCTATCCTGTATTTTTGTTTGCTAAATCGGACAACCCCACATTCTAGTTGGCAGTTACAGAGTAGCAGGGAAGTCTCACTCTGTAACTGACTACTTCTCTATGTGCCAGGCCCTGGACTAACCATTTTACAGATTTTGTAAATGGCAGGTATTATTACTTCCTTTATATAAGGAAAATTATTCAAGGCCAGATAATGTTAGTAAAATATCCGAGATCATTCACAAACACACAACTATTCAGGGCCAGAGGGTGGATTTGAGTCCTTTCTTCTTGATTACACTTCACTATTATTCTTTCCTACCCTCAGACTCAGGAATCCCGCACGCTGACGATTATATTGGATTCAGAGCCACTTCTCACTCCCACTGGTCATGTCCTCCTACTTGGTTCCATTTTGTTTGCACCATTGATGCAGGTCTACAGTGTATACTTTCTCTTGGGGGTTAACCCTGATTAAGTGCATGTGGATAACATTAATGCTTTAGTAGCTAAAATTCCTTTCTCATTTTTTAACCTGGTGAATTGATTGACAGAGACATAAGGGAAACTTGAAAGCCTTCTCTGTCTCATATTCCCTTGAGTGTAAAGCAAGCCCTAGTTAGACCCTATATTTCCTCTCCTCCAAGACCCACTCACCATATTCTCCAGGGAAAGTGTCCAAAAGGAAAAGAGCTTTCAGAAAACTGAAGGGGGGGGCGCCTGGGTGGCTCAGTGGGTTAAGCCGCTGCCTTCGGCTTGGGTCATGATCTCAGGGTCCTGGGATCAAGTCCCACGTCGGGCTCTCTGCTCAGCAGGGAGCCTGCTTCCCTTCCTTTCTCTCTGCCTGCCTCTCTGCCTACTTGTGATCTCTCTCTGTCAAATAAATAAATAAAAATCTTAAAAAAAAAAAAAAAAAAAGAAAACTGAAGGGGATTCTTGTCCATACAACCAGAAGTGCCTCCATGTCCTTTCCAGTTTTTTTTTTTCCTTGCCAGATATCTCTGCCCCTGTGATGCTTTCATCTGTCAAAGATTAAAGCCAGACATATAGTTAAAGTAGTAAGGACAGATTTAATCAGTTAAACCATATTGCAATAGCAGAAAGAGTCCAGTGTGATCTAAACTCATTTTGGATTTGTCCAGAGATGACTGGGCATTTTAGAGGGGGAATGGAAAGATAGGGAGGGTGTTGAGTGGGCTTTCAGTTGATTCAGGGAAGTGAAAAATTACAAAAGTGAAAAGTGTAGGTTGATCCATGTGAAATTCATTTGGGTTTGTTAACTGGCACTTATCCAAGGGAGGCTCCTACCCTCCCAGAGATTCAGACACGGGGGCCTCACATCTTCAGATATTGATTGGAACAAACAGTAAATTCAATTGGAAACTGTGAATTTTCTCAAGCAGGCACTTTAAGAGGAGCTAGGTCGTCCTAGGGAAGTGGGCTTGAGCTATTAGAAACTACATTAGTGTTTGTTCAAGTCTTTTTAGGTCAAGCTTGCAGCCTAGTTGAGAAGAGGGCTCAGATGGGTCTTGCTTGAGTTTGGTAAAGTAGGGATCTTTTCACATCTAAACTTGGAGAGAAGGAGGGATGACTCTGTCTCAGGCTCTACCTTCTCTCTAGAACTAGTTGATTCACTGGGCCAAATCCCTAAATTCTAGCCTATTTTAGCATTTCTATAGTGGTTCTTTTTTCTGGCTTTCTTTCACTGCCGTTTCTTACCACAACCCAGGGATACTTCTTGAGAGGGAATGAGTGAGTGAATGGCACTTGGGGTCTAGAATATGAATGATGGATAAATAATAAAAATTTAACACTTCAGCAAACAAATATAAACAGAGTGATTGAAGGGGAAATTAAAAGAATGTAATAAGGAAATAGGTGAGAAGAATGTAACAAAAAGAGAAAATGAATGAGGAAGAAAGATTTATAGCAAAATTTCGTAAAGTCAGATCTCCTAAAGATTTACATCTATTACCTATTTTAAACCAGTATCCAAATATAATTGGCTGTGTACTATGTAGTGATTTATTGGTATTCTCACCACTTCCTCTTAAGTTGTCTGAAAACTGTTTAGCGGAAAGACATGCTGTCTTCTGATGAGTATGTGATGGGTCAGTGCTTCTAGGTGTAGTGTGGAGGTTGACTATTGATTAACACATTATTTACGAGACCATTTTTAAAGAAGCCATGAAAATATATTACACCTTGGCAGATAATACATTATAAATGCTGGAACTTACAGGAATGATGCTTGGTTCTAACCTATCAGGAAGATATGTGTCTTGAGTCTATGGCCATCTTTATGAGGCAATTTAAGGTGGACGATGAAAAGTCCCTTATTTTTTTAATTTTGGAGTTTATATACCTAAAGGGTGCTAGATAGTTATGCCAACTTGCGGTATCTGGGTAGCTTTTTTGCTTAAATATCTGACTCAAGCTCAGCTCAGGCCTGGATCTCAGAGTCCTGAGTTCAAGCTCTGCTTTGAGCTTCACAGATGGCTGTGGAGCCTCTTTAAAAAGAAAGAAGAGGGAAAAAAAAAAAAGAAGAGGAAAAAAAAAAAGAAGAAGAATGTTATATCAGCTCTGATAGTGTCTGATATTGGGCAAGTCGGTCTTTTAAACCTTGGTTTCCTCAAGAAAATGCAGAAAACAGTGTTTCTATGTAGGAGGAATTAAATAAGATAATGCATTTAAAGCATTTAATACTTGGTTTGAACAACAATAGCTCAGTGATAGTATCATCATCATCATCATCATCATCATGATTGTTGTGACTAAAGGCACAACAATTTGGGTATGTCCTTCTTAATAAGGCAGTACTGCAGTATCATTATTTTTGTCATTATTCAAAAGAGCCCTAGCATACTATGACAACTATCTTTACTCTTTCTTTACTCATTCACAATCAAAGTCATGAAAGTGAGATTTATATCCAAACAAGAGGTTGATGAATGAGTGTATCTGAATTTTCATTCTGGCTTGCTGCCTATTGCTCTGTGACTTGGGAAAGGCATTTTATCTTCCAAATCTTTTTTTTTTTTTTTTTAAATCTGTGAAATGGAACATTTGGAGGAAATAAGTGCAGAAATCTAATCCATTCTAAAAGTTTTATTTTCCATTTAGTTATCTATATTCAGAATCAACTGCTAGAGTAAATGTTTTTCAGCGTTAAGCATAGTCAACATATAGATTACAAATCTCCTGTTGATTTCTTTAGCTCTTTGCAGTTCATATCTGAAGTCTTTATTTTTATTTTTTTATTAACATCTGATGTATTATTTGTTTCATGGAAACAGGTCTATGATTCATCAGTCTTACACAATTCACAGCACTCACCATAGCACATATCCTCCCCAATGTCCATCACCCTGCCACCTCATCCCTCCAGAAACCCTCAGATTGTTTCCTGAGATTAAGAGTCTCTTATGGTTTGTCTCCCTCTCTAGCTTCTCTCCAAAGTCTTTAAAAGATTTATTTATTTATTTATTTTATTTGTCAGAGAGAGAGAGCGAGCACAGGCAGACAGAGTGGCAGGCAGAGTCAGAGGGAGAAGCAGGCTCCCCGCGGAGCAAGGAGCCGGATGTGGGACTCGATCCCAGGACGCTGGGATCATGACCTGAGCTGAAGGCAGCTGCTCAACCAACTGAGCCACCCAGGCATCCCAACTCCGAAGTCTTTAAAAAGCAGTTGGGATGGCGAAAAGAAGTCTAAAAAGAGGGTTTTATTACTCTACATTTTTAAGAAAAAATAATTTTTATTACAAAAGTTTTATCTATTATATAACACTCACAAAACAGAGGAAGCTATCAAGAAGAAGTGAAATTCACTGTCCACTCTCCCTCTATAAACTCCCTCCAAATTTTCCCCCAAGATAACCACTCTAGACATGAAAAGTATGAAAATCTTAGAAATTTAAGATGTATATAAAAATATAGAAAATAGGACTATGTAATAGGTGCTTTCTCATTTAAGGCTTTTATTCTGGGCATTTAATGGAATCATACAGCATGAACATATCATTTTTAACAGTTGCATAGTATTCTTTAGTAAAATGAATCAACTTATTGAAACAATAAGTAATTAATATTGTTTGTTATACCTCATTATAATAGGCAATGCTTTGGATATTTATTGCTTATTGATGCAAGAATTTCTGTTTGATAAATTTGTAGAGGTTGGGTTTCTTGTATGGATATATGAATTTCAATCTTTTATATGTCTTACCAGATTACCCCTGGAAATCTTATATACAGATCTTTGTATTCAAGCTTCTATTTCTGAAAATTTAGCACTGAGTGTTATCAGACTTCTAAATCTGGGCTCAGATGGTAGGTAAATGGGGAAAAAAAAAAGCTCTCTTATTTGTCTTTTCATTTTTAAAAATTTATTTGTTCATTTACTTGCTAGTGTATTTGGATATATTTTAGTGTGTTTATTAGGCATAACAACATATTTGTCTCTTTCTTAAAACTTATATAAAAGCTCATTTTTTTCATAAGTGTATTAACTATCAGTCTGTTGTATACTGCAAATATTTTTTCTTAGTTTTCCTGTAATTTTAGTTTAAGAAACTTAGTTAGGTGAAGTTTAGGAATTTTATATATCAAATCTAGCAGCTTCTTCTTTTATGGCCTCTGACTTTGATGCCCCGTTTAGAATGTTCTTCCCAGTCAAAGATCATAAAATTATTCATCAAACTTTCACTAGGTCTTTATTACATTTAAATCTTTAATCCATTTGGAATTTATTGTGCTTTCTAAAAAATGCTTGCAGCTATTTTTAATCATTTTTACTTAGATTACTTGAGTTCTATAGTTAGAGGGGAAGAGATCTGAATCAATTAAAAGCCAATAATAAGATACAGTGATACTGGCATTTCAGATGCACACCTGACAGCGAGCATTAGTCCCTGCTGCCTCCCGGTTGGCCGCCTCGGTCACCCATAACAGATCACAAGGGGGAGCCTTCGTGCTTTAGTAAATATATCTTATACCTCCCAGGCCACTCCTTTTTCATTTGTAGCTTTCTGTCCAACCGCGATTTGATTCTTTCTTGATCTACAAAAAACAGCAGAATTTGAGGTAGTCAGGAAAAACCAAGACCCCCAAACCTAAAAAAATTGAACAGCATAAGGCAATAATCCTAAAAACTATTAAATGGGGGGCGCCTGGGTGGCTCAGTGAGTTAAAGCCTCTGCCTTCAGCTCAGGTCATGATCTCAGGGTCCTGGGATCGAGTCCCACATCGGGCTCTCTGCTCGGCAGGGAGCCTGCTTCCTCCTCTCTCTGCCTTCCTCTTTGCCTACTTCTGATCTGTCTCTGTCAAAGGAATAAAAAAAAAATTATTAAATGGTATTGGAAATATTTTCCTCTGTGTGTAGGAAGATATTTAAAATTTCTTTAATCATTCTCTGGTTTCCCAAACAATCATTGGAAAATGCTTCTTTAACAGTGAAATTCTGATCCATATTTAAAGTTGAGGGCTTGAACAAAAAGTAAAATGAGGTGTCAAAATATTATAGGGACTTTTTTTCAGGTGTTATGCAAGCTAGTATATGTATATGATAAACATATATACATATATACACATATGTATGTGATAACCTGATGAATATTACAAAGGATATCTTCCCACCCCTTATTCATTTACCAGTTGGGCCTATTGTTCAATTAATTTCATATGCAAATGTGTTTGAATTTACCCTCTTTTCTTTGTGCCATCCCTTTGCAGAACTCTGTTTTCTATACCTTTGGGGAGCGAAAGTAAATAGAAGGGATGATCCCATTTGTGGCTGATCATCAGTATACTGGTATTTTTCTAATTCCTTTCTTCAGTAAGACCCAGAATTCTATGGAACGGTGTCTAACTGGAAGCCACTTGTACTATTTTGTTGTTTGTACTTAACCCTCTAGAACGAGAAATGGGAGTGTCAAACAGTCTCTTTGCCTGGATGTAAAGCATATGCTTTTATGAGTGTTTGGATGATAGAGTAAATGTGAAGTTTTCTTACAAGAGGGTAAAAAGGCTCCCAACTACTCTTAGAGCACATATCCAAGGCTAAACATATGGCCTTGTCATCACAATTTCCCACATTCCCTTTCTAGTGGTTTTAACCTTCTACTTTATTTATTACCCGAAGGCCTTATCTCTCCAGCCTGCTGCTACAGACTGCTAGACTAGCATGCAGTGAAAACTCAAAGTAATGAAACAGGATGATCATAAAATAGAAGGGAAATGGCCACAGCCTCTGTCTGTGTTACAGCCGCCCAGGTTCTATAACCTGAGCCAAACCATGCTAAAGAGACATAAAGTCGCACAGCGCTAATCATGCTTCCATTCCTGTTACATTTGGTATCCCCAGAAGACCTTAGACCTCACGAATGTCAAACCTTTTCACAAACTTCCAGGAAAAGCGTCAGCCAAAGAAAGAAGGGAAGGAAGACCGCTAGAGGACCTTAAATGCTAAGATGCCAGTTAAAGGGCAAATATCAGCTCAAGGGAAGAAATGTCATGCAAATGAAGTATTTGGTGGACTCAAGGTGGCGGACAGTGAAGAGAAAAAGCAATGAATAGTGCTTGGCAGTATGGTCTTGTATGATTTTTTTTCTTCCCTGTACAGCCTTTAGCAAAGTTATCAAACTAGAGCTTCAGACCTCATCATGAATGACTGACAGGTGGTTGACTGCAGAAAGTTGGATGACAGCTGAATTAGTACCTTCTAAAAGCTGATTCAAAGCTTTAACCAAACCCTGTGGGTTGTAGTTAATGCCAGGGCATTTCCGGAAGGTCTGTGTCTATCCCTTCTTTCCTCGAGCAGAGCAAAAAAGGGAGTAAGTAAGAAGAACTTGACTCTGAAGTCTGGATGCTATGTATAGTCATCTCCAGAAATGTCCCATCTTTACAAAGCAGCCTAAAGAATTCTGTAACAGTGGTAAGTAAGATGGTTTTCAGTCTTAGGTTGACAAGGAATTTTTAAATCATAATATATGGTGTTCATAAAGGATAAATAACTGAGATCTTTAATAAATGATTAGTATGTCAATTGATACTAGCATTTTGGAGGCCAACATCTGTCATAATTGAAATGTATTAATCCCTTTGACCTAATTTTCTACATCGAGGAATTTATTGTGTAGAAATGCTAATATAAGTGAATAAAGTGATATGTTCATGATGTTGCATCATTATTTTAATCATAAAATGAAATACAAATTTAAGCAGATAAATTTAAAAAGTAGTCATTACAAAGAATAAAGTGGAACTCTATAGAGTTCAGTTCCTGGGATCTGCCACTTAGCAGCTGTGTGGACTTGAATAGATTACATTACCTCTCTCTGCTTCAGTTTTCTTATCTGCAAAATGGGCATAATAATGTTATGTATGTCATAGGGTTTTATGAGAGACAAATTGATAATACAATTTGTAATATAAATTGCAATAATGCAATTTTTAGATCTTTGGCACATAGTGGACAATAATTACTATCTCTTTAAAGTTACTACTTTTCGTTATTTTTTTTGTATGGGAAAATATACAAGATCAAATAAACAATAAAAGAAAGTTGCAACTGAGCAAAGATAATACTATCCCACAAAGATAAAACAGCAAAGTAATATTCATTATATTGATGATTTTTGTTATCTTTGGGTCATGAGGTTATGATGGGCTTTCACATTTTACTTTCTGTATTTCTAAAATGTTTGAATTTTACTACTATCAATTCTTATAAGAAGCTTTGTGGCACACAGTAAATAATCACTCCCACTCTCTCATATTTTTTAGCCTCTACAAGGAGTTATCCATGATGTTTCCTATAGTCAGAGGAACTGGTAGAGTTTAGAGTTGAGCATAATGAAAATAGAGCAATGTCTCTCAAACCATTTGTGTGAAGGACCATTTTTTTATAGTAGACTATTTTTTAGACCAGTTTCATGTTCACAGCTATGTTAAATGGAAAGTACAGGTATTTTGCATACACTTCCCACCCTCATAGATGCACACCCTTCCCCACCATCAACATCTTGTTCCAAAGTGGTACATTTGTTACAACTGATGAATTTATGTTGACATATTATTCACAGTTTATATGAAGGTACAGAGTCTATGGGTTTTTGCAAAGATATAATGACATGTGTCCACCATTATAGTATCACAAAATAGTTTCACTGCCCTAAAAATCCTTTGTGTTCTGCTTATTTATCCCTGACTCCCTTCCCCCAATTCCTGGCAACTATTGATCCTTTAACTGTCTCCAAGTTTTTCTTTACCAGAAGGTCATAGAGTTGGACTCACACAGTATATGGTCTTTTTAGGTTGACTTCTTTTACTTAGTAATATGCATTTAAAGCTCTGCCATGTCTTTTCATGGCTCAGTAGTTCATTTCTTGTTAGTACTAAATAATATTCCATTGTTTGTATATACCACAATTGATATATCCATTCACCTACTGAAGGACATCTTGGTTACTTTCAAGTTTTGGCAATTCTGAATAAAGCTGCTATAAACATTCATTCCCAGAGATGTTGTGTGGATGTTTTTTCAGCTTAGGTTTTTTTTTTTTTTTTTTTTTCTTTTAAGATTCCAATCACTCACAGACTCTTTTTTTTTTTTTTTTAAAGATTGTATTTATTTATTTGACAGAGAGAGAGACACAGTGAGAGAGGGAACACAAGCAGGGGAGAGGGAAAGGGAGAAGCAGGCTTCCCGCCAAGAAGGGAGCCAGATGTGGGGCTCCATCCCAGGACCCTGGGATCATGACCTGAGCCAAAGGCAGGTGCTTAACGACTGAGCCACCCAGGCAGACTTTCTAAATCACAGACTTTCTAAAAACAAAAATGAGGGGCACCTGGGAGGCTCAGTGGGTTAAAGCCTCTGCCTTCGGCTCAGGTCATGATCTCAGGGTCTTGGGATCGAGTCCCGAGCCGGGCTCTCTGCTCAGCGGGGAGCCTGCTTCCCTTCCCTCTCTCTCTGCCTGCCTCTCTGCCTACTTGTGATCTCTGTCTGTCAAATAAATAAATAAATAAGTCTATCTTTTAAAAAAATGAATTAGTAGTAAAATGAGTTAAAAACAAAGAAATACAAAATACAAATCATAACTTTTTATTACTAGATTTAACAGACTTGTAATTATTCTTTCAAGTTGGTATAAAAATTATTTCTCTTAATTTCTGCACTTACTTTGTCTTGGATCAGAAATAGTTTGTGGATTGGCTCCAGTCCACAGACCATAGTTTCTGTAGCATTTATATAAGGAATTCAAGATGCGTGAAGAAAAAAGGCCAGAATATCCCTTCCTCTCATCTTGAAAACATACATGGTCTTAAAGAATCAGTTTTTAGCCCTCTCTGACTCTTGCAGTGCAGTGAACTGCCCATCTTTTTGTTTCCAAAGTGATGCCTGCAGTGTTCTCTGGTTGTGCTGATTCTGGCTGCCTTTAAACATGCTGTTTGGGTATAGATGCTGGCTCCATGGCCCATATTTGTAGCATAGGGGTAGGTCCATATAAGTAATTCAATTGAAGTTACTAGTTAAATTAATAAATAGAAAAATAGCTTTAACTTAAAAAAAAAAGGAACAGTTATTTTTCCCACTGCAGATTCAGTAAATCAAATAACCTTTAAGTATGAGGTAAAATTCTGTTATTATTTTGTATACCGTAATGTGGATTTATCTTTGCATTGGGTCAGCTTATGCCTCTAGTTTTGTGCTGAGGTTCCTCTTTTCTGTTCAGGGAGTTTTCTCTTATCATTTCTTAATTTTAACCAGAAACTATCTTTCTGATATGCCTTGAGGTTGCATTTGGTGCCTTTTCCAAACAACACTAAATAACGACCAGGGAAGTAAAGAAGTCTCATGTAATTAAAAATGCTAGGATTATACTTGTGCTATAATTTTCTGATACAAACTTTGCAAGGTAACAAGTCATATGCTTCATTTCCTTCATGGTTGATACCAAATGCTATCGCTCAAATAATTCATGTGACGATCCATATGAACTTTTAATTCATCTGAAGGTCTAGCATGAAGACAACAACCCTAAATATTCTGTTTGATGCATTTCTAGACAGAGGCAGTCAAGTTTTCCAGAATGCAAATTTATATTAAGGTTAACTGAATTACTCATTTTTGTTTCTTATGTTGTTTTGCAGTTGTCTTGCAGTGACTCTTGAAGTCTTTGTTTCCCTCTTCAAATCTTTGGTCATTTCTTCTCTTTAGCAGATGTCCTCAGTAATAACTTTATGAGAAGGTCAAAGCTAGCTCTTATTCTCTCCCCTTTTTTCCTCAATATATTTCTCTATGCATGTCTTCAGTCTGGATAATCTTTTAAGTTCTACCTTGACCTCTTAGGCATCACTAATTACTTTTCTCAGTCTTTTCTTTCTTTGACATTTCTAGAGTTTTTTTTTTTATAAAGATGGTAACATTTTCTGCATTTTTAAAAAAAAATTATTTTTTTATAAATATATATTTTTATCCCCAGGGGTACAGATCTGTGAATTGCCAGGTTTACACACTTCACAGCACTCACAATAGCACATACCTTCCCCAATGTCCATAACGCTAGCCCCTTCTCTCAACCTCCCTCCCCCCAGCACCCCTCAGTTTATTTTGTGAGATTAAGAGTCACTTATGGTTTGTCTCCCTCCCAATCCCATCTTGTTTCATTTATTCTTCTCCTACCCCCTTTACCCCCCATGTTGCACGTCCACTTCCTCATATCAGGGAGATCATAATGATAGTTGTCTTTCTCCAATTGACTTATTTCACTAAGCATGATACGCTCTAGTTCCATCCACGTCGTCGCAAATGGCAAGATTTCATTTCTTTTGATGGCTGTATAGTATTCCATTGTGTATATATACCACTTCTTCTTGATCCATTCATCTGTTGATGGACATCTAGGTTCTTTCCATAGTTTGGCTATTGTAGACATTGCTGCTATAAACATTCGGGTGCATGTGCCCCTTCAGATCACTATGTTTATAAGTTTAGGGTAAATACCCAGTAGTGCAATTGCTGGGTCATAGGGTAGTTCTATTTTCAACATTTTGAGGAACCTCCATGCTGTTTTCCAGAGTGGTTGCACCAGATTGCATTCCCATCAACAGTGTAGGAGGGTTCTCTTTCTCCGCATCCTCACCAGCAACTGTCATTTCTTGACTTGTTAATTTTAATCATTCTGACTGGTGTGAGGTGAGATCTCATTGTGGATTTGATTTGTATTTCCTTGATTCTGAGTGATATGGAGCACTTTTTCATGTGTCTGTTGGCCATCTGGATGTCTTCTTTGCAGAAATGTCTGTTCATGTCTTCTGCCCATTTCTTGATTTGTTTTTTGGGTGTTGAGTTTGCTAAGTTCTTTATTGATTTTGGACACTAGCCCTTTATCTGATATGTTGTTTGCAAATATATTCTCCCATTCTGTCAGTTGTATTTCAGTTTTGTTGATTGTTTTCTTTGCCTTGCAAAAGCTTTTTATCTTGATGAAATCCCAATAGTTCATTTTTGCCCTTGCTTCCCTTACCTTTGGTGATGTTCCTAGGAAGATGTTGCTGCAGCTGACGTCGAAGAGTTTGCTGCCTGTGTTCTCCTCAAGGATTTGGATGGATTCCTGTCCCACATTGAGGTCCTTCATCCATTTTGAGTCTATTTTTGTGTGTGGTATAAGGAAATGGTCCAATTTCATTTTTCTGCATGTGGCTGTCCAATTTTCCCAACACCATTTGTTGAAGAGGCTGTCTTTATTCCATTGGACATTCTTTCCTGCTTTGTCAAAGATTAGTTGACCATAGAGTTGAGGGTCTATTTCTGGGCTCTCTATTCTGTTCTATTTATCTATGTGTCTGCTTTTATGCCAGTACCATGCTGTCTTGATGATGACAGCTTTGTAATAGAGCTTGAAGTCTGGAATTGTGATGCCACCAACTTTGGCTTTCTTTTTCAATATCCCTTTGGCTATTCGAGGTCTTTTCTGGTTCCATATACATTTTAGGATTATTTATTCCATTTCTTTGAAAAAAAATGGATGGTATTTTGATAGGGATTGCATTAAATGTGTTGATTGCTTTAGGTAGCATAGACATTTTCAGAATATCTATCCTTCCAAACCAGGAGCATGGAACATTTTTCCATTCTTTGTGTCTTCCTCAATTTTTTTCATGAATACTTTATAGTTTTCTGAGTATAGATTCTTAGCCTCTTTAGTTAGGTTTATTCCTAGGTATCTTATGGTTTTGGGAGCAATTGTAAATGAGATGGAATTTTTAATTTCTCTTTCTTCTGTCTTGTTGTTGGTGTAGAGAAATGCAACTGATTTCTGTGCATTGATTTTATATTCTGACACTTTACTGAATTCCTGTGCAAGTTCTAGCAGATTTGGAGTGGAGTCTTTTGGGTTTTCCATATATAGTATCATATCATCTGCGAAGAGTGATAGTTTGACTTCTTTGCCAATTTGGATGCCTTTAATTTCTTTTTGTTGTCTGATTGCTGAGGCTAAGACTTCTAGTACTATGTTGAATAGGAGTGGTGATAATGGACATCCCTGCCATGTTCCTGACCTTAGTGGAAAAAATTTCACTTTTTCTCCATTGAGAATGATATTTGTGGTGGGTTTTTCATAGATGGCTTTGATAATATTAAGGTATGTGCCCTTTATCCCTACAATTTGAAGAGTTTTGATCAGGAAGGGATACCGTACTTTGTCAAATGCTTTTTAGCATCTATTGAGAGTATCATATGGTTCTTGTTCTTTCTTTTATTAATGTGTCGTATCACATTGATTGATTTGCAGATATTGGACCAACCTTGTAGCCTTGGAATAAATCCCACTTGGTCGTGGTGAATAATCCTTTTAATGTCCTATTGGCTAGTATTTTGGTGAGCATTTTTGCATCTGTGTTCATTAAGGATATTGGTCTGTAATTCTCTTTTTTGATGGGATCCTTGTCTGGTTTTGGGATCAAGGTGATGCTGGCCTCATAAAATGCATTTGGAAGTTTTCCTTCCATTTCTATTTTTTGGAACAGTTTCAGGAGAATAGGAATTAGTTCCTCTTTAGATGTTTGGTAGAATTGCTCCGGGAAGCCATCTGACCCTGGGCTTTTGTTTGGAGATTTTTGATGACTGTTTCATCTCCTTACTGGTTATGGGTCTGTTCAGATTTTCTATTTCTTCCAGGTTCAATTGTGGTAGTTTATATGTCTCTAGGAATGCACCCATTTCTTCCAGATTGTCAAATTTGTTGGCATAGAGTTGCTCATAGTACGTTCTTAAAATTGTATTTCTTTGGTGTTGGTTGTGATCTCTCCTTTTTCATTCATGATTTTACTTATTTGGGTCCTTTCACTTTTCTTTTTGGTAAGTCTGGTCAGGGGTTTATCAATCTTATTAATTTTTTCAAAGAACCAGCTTCTAGTATCGTTGATTTGTTCTATTGTTTTTTTTTTTTTTTTGATTTCTACTTCATTGATTTCTGCTGATCTTTATGATTTTTCTTCTCCTGCTGGGTTTAGAGTTTCTTTCTTATTCTTTCTCCAGTTCCTTTAGGTGTAGGGTTAGAATGTGTACTTGAGACCTTTCTTGTTTCTTGAGAAAGGCTTGTACTGCTATATATTTTCCTCTCAGGACGGCCTTTGTTGTGTCCCACAGATTTTGAACCGTTGTGTTTTCATTATCATTTTTTTTCATGAATTTTTTCAATTCTTCTTTAATTTCCTGGTTGACCCATTCATTCTTTAGAAGGATGCTGTTTAGTCTCCATGTATTTGGGTTCTTTCCAAATTTCCTCTTGTGATTGAGTTCTAGCTTCAGAGCATTGTGGTCTGAAAATAAGTAGGGAATGATCCCAATCTTTTGAAACCAGTTGAGTCCTGATTTAGTACTGAGGATGTGATCTATTCTGGAGAATGTTCCATGTGCACTAGAGAAGAATGTGTATTCTGTTGCTTTGGGATAAAATGTTCTGAATATATCTGTGATGTCCATCTGGACCAGTGTGTCATTTAAGGCCTTTATTTCCTTGTTGATCTTTTGCTTGGATGATCTGTCCATTTCAGTGAGGGGAGTGTTAAAGTCCCTTACTATTATTGTATTATTGTCGATGTGTTTCTTTGATTTTGTTATTGATTGGTTTATATAGTTGGCTGCTCCCACGTTAGGGGCATAGATATTTAAAATTGTTAAACCTTCTTGTTGGACAGACCCTTTGAGTATGATATAGTGTCCTTCCTCATCCCTTATTATAGTTTTTGGCTTAAAATCTAATTGATCTGCTTTCTTTTGATGTCCATTAGCATGGTAAATTGTTCTCCACTCCCTCACTTTAAATCTGGAGGTGACTTCGGGTTTAAAATGAGTTTCTCGTAGGCAACATATTGATGGGTTTTGTTTTCTTATCCATTCTGATACCCTTTTATCCATTCTGATTTTATCCATTCTGATATCCATTCTGTGTCTTTTGATTGGGGCATTTAGCTCATTAACATTCAGGGTAACTATTGAGAGATATGAATTTTGTGCCATTGTATTTCCTGTAAGGTGACTGTTACTGTATATTGTCTTTGTTCCTTTCTGATCTACTATTTTCAGGTTCTCTGTTTGCTTAGAGGACCCCTTTCAACATTTCCTGTAGAGCTGGTTTGGTGTTTGCAAATTATTTCAGTTTTTGTTTGTCCTGGAAGCTTTTTATCTCTCCTTCTATTTTCAATGATAGCCTAGCTGGATATAGTATTCTTGGCTGCATGTTTTTCTCATTTAGTGCTCTGAATATATCATGCCAGCTCTTTCTGGCCTGCCAGGTCTCTGTGGATAAGTCCGCTGCCAATCTAATATTTTTACCATTGTATGTTACAGACTTCTTGTCCCGGCCTCTTTCAGGATTTTCTGTTTGTCACTAAGACTTGTAAATTTTACTATTAGGTTATAGGGGGTGGACCTATTCTTATTGATTTTGAGGGGTTTCTCTGAACTTTCTGGATTTTGATGCTTGTTCCCTTTGCCATATTAGGGAAATTCTCTCCAAAAATTCTCTCCAGTATACCTTCTGCTCCCCTCTCTCTTTCTTCTTCTTCTGGAATCCCAATTATTCTGTTGTTTCATCTTATGGTGTTACTTATCTCTTGAATTTTCCCCTCGTGGTCCAGTAGCTGTTTGTCCTTCTTTTGCTCAGCTTCTTTATTCTCTGTCATTTGGTCTTCTATATCACTAATTCTTTCTTCTGCCTCATTTATCCTAGCAGTGAGAGCCTCCATTTTTTATTGCACCTTATTAATAGCTTTTTTTATTTCAACTTGGTTAGATTTTAGTTCTTTTATTTCTCCAGAAAGGGCTTTTATATCTCCTGAGAAGGTTTCTCTAATATCTTCTGTCCCTTTTTCGAGCCCGGCTAGAACCTTGAGAATCGCCATTCTGAACTCTAGATCTGACATATTACCAATGTCTGTATTGATTAGGTCCCTAGCCTTCGGTACTGCCTCTTGTTCTTTTTTTTTTTTTTTTTGTGGTGAATTTTTCCACTTGTCATTTTGTCCAGATAGGAGTATATGAAGGAGAAAGTAAAATACTAAAAGGGTGGCAAAGACCCCAAGAAAATATGCTTTAACCATATCACAAGAGATCCCAAATCATGAGGGGGAGAAAGGGGATAAAAAGAGGTTCAGAAAAAAATGAAACAATTAAAACAAAGAAAATGAATAAAGAAAAAATATAAAAAAGTTAAAAAAAATATATATGTTAGATATACTAGTTAAAAACATTAAAAAAGAAAAGGGTAAAAGTTAAAAAAAATCTAGCAGAAGAAGAAAAAAAATTGAAAAAGAAAAAAAAATTAAATTAACTGCAAGACTAAAGAATCATGATGCGAAAGCCATGAGTTCCGTGGTTTGCTTTCTCCTCCTCTGGAATTCCGCTGCTCTCCTTGGTATTGAAACTGCACTCCTTGGTAGGTGAACTTGGTCCTGGCTGGATTTCTTGTTGATCTTCTGAGGGAGGGGGCTGTTGTAGTGATTCTCAAGTGTCTTTGCCCCAGGCGGAATTGCACTGCCCTTACCAGGGGCGGGGCTGAGTAATCAGCTTGGGTTTGCTTTCGGGAGCTTTTGTTCCCTGAGCGCTTTCCGTAGAGTTCTGGAGTACGGGAATGAAAAGGTGGCCTCCCAGTCTCTGGCCCGGAGGAGCCAAGAGCTTGGGGCCCCACTCCTCAGTGCGCCCTCAGAGAATAGTGCCCATTTACTCCCGTCTCCCTGGCCTCTGGTTGTGATCTGAGCTCACCGAGCCTGCGACCGGTTCAAGGTAACGCTGAGCTGAGAGCTCACTCCTCGGCTCTGTCTCTGTATCCAGCTTCCCCGTTCTAATACCTGCAAGTTCTGTGACACTCAGACACCCCCAATCCTTCTGTGACCCTGCGGGACCCGAGGCCATGCTGACCCCACATGGGCTTCACCCTGGTTTAGCCTCCAGAGTGATGTCCCTCAGCAGAACAGACTTTTAAAAGTCCTGATTTTGTGCTCCGTTGCTCAGCCGCTTGCTGGGAGCTGGCCCCCTCCCCCCACAGTCTATCTTCCTGTCACTTTGGATTCGGGTCTCCGCCAGTCCTGCCTTTCAGAGTGGTTGATTTTTTGTTTCTAGAGTTGCTGTTCTTCTTTTCGATCTCCCTTTGGATTTGTAGGTGTTTGCAATTTTTAGATAAGCTATCTAGCTGATCTCCTGCTACCTGAAGTAGTCTCAGCCTGCTACTTCTTTGCCATCTTGACTCTTCCTCTTCAGATTATTACTTCTTACTTGAGATCCTTCTCTGATTTTCATGATATTACATTGCCCCTACTTCCTTAAAATCTTAAGATATCTGTTTTCTAATTTCCTTCTCTGACTTTTGCTCATCCTGTCTTGTTGCACAGTGTTTTAGACTAAGGTAGTAGTGTAAAGAGGAAAAGATGGAAATAATTTGATCTGACAATGGTCTGGAGGCTTGGTTAACAGGACTTCCTGATGGATTTGATAAGAATAAAGTGAAAGGGAGGAATCAAAGATGAATTCTAAGTTTTTAGCTTGAGCAACTGAATAAATATAGTTTCATTTCCTGAGAAAGAGGGAAGATAAAATTGAGAGAAATCAATAATCAATAATTCCATTTAGATGATATTAAGCCTGAGAAGCTTTGTAGACAATTAAGTAGATCTGTCAAGCTAGCAGTTGGATATACCATCTGGAGTCCAGGGGAAGAATCAGGTGAGAGATATACATTTAGGAGTCATATTCATACAATGATATCAATGAGGTAGTCTGTGGATGTGATTCTCAACATTAGTGTACACCAGAATCAAATACAGGGCTGTTTTATTAAAATGCAGATTGTTGGCCCTACCCAAGTAGTTTCTGATTTGGTAGCATTTTAATGGGGTTCAATAATTTCATTGCTAATTTCCCCAGATGATGCTATGACTGCTGGTCCCAGGACTACACTTGAGAATAACTGATGAGAACAGAGGCTATAGTTGAGGAAAGAAAGAGAAGAGGGCTAAAATATTAGGAGCATATGCCACCATTTAGAAGCTTTATAGAGGAATTCTGTAGGAAAGGCCATTTCAGGTGGGAAGTAATTTAGAACATAGTGACATAGAAGCTAAGAGTGAAAGCGTTGCAGGAAGGAAGAATCTTGTTGAGGAAAGTGACTAGCTTGTTAAGGATGGCTCTTCAAAGAACTGTGTCCCAAGAGACTTAGACCCCAAGACCACAAATAAATAGCCTTTTGGACTGGTTGAAACTATATTATATACTAATGTTTAATTTCACCCTGTCATTAAAATATGGTATATAAGACGTATAAACCCTGAGGGTGTCTTCTTTCACATCTCTATATCATGCTATCATGCTACCAATGATGCTAATGGGTGATGGTTACTTCTGACTCCCTTCTTGTCTTGGAATAGGGTGAAAGAGAGTTGGATAGTATCCCTCTCACTTTAATTTTATTTGTCTGCCCATATTCTAAACATATGTGTCTTTCCAGTGATCTTGATCTTCCCTCAGTATTTTTAGCTTTAAGTGGTCATAGCAAAATTCTTTGAAATCATTAAGAATATGAATCTGCAAAGGCCACCAATGCATATTCCAATTACAGTTTTGAGATTCACTTTCAGTTTTATGATAACCGATTTGACATGTTCTTCTTGTTCATTTAGCTTTAATTGACTAGATTTCAACTTTTTCTTTTTAATAATATTACATGAGTTTCAGTTTGTAAGCCTTTGTATTTATCTCCTATATTCCAATTGGACTGTAAACTCATCAAGTCATTTAGAACTTACAACTGAAGAGGAAATAAAAACTCATTCTTTTATGCACTTCAGACCATCTAAACTCTCACCCCTATCCCATCTACTCTGGGTTCCTCCAGTGGGCTATGCATGTTCCCATCTCCATGCTCTTACTTATAATGTTTCCTCAGCATAAAAAGGAAATTTTACCATTCAAAATGAAATTCAAAGTCTCCTTCTGCTTTCTTCAATGTCCCCAGGCAGAGTGATACTGTTCCTTTCTTGGTATTTCCTCCATATTTTGTGTGTGTATGTGTGTGTGTATCAAATATTATGTATATGTAGTATTCTTTCTTGGTTGGAAAAAAATTGTCCAAATGTAGCTCAGATTACTCGGGATATTTGCCCCAGACTGGGGTCCCAGGCAATTCTTCTAAGTTGAGAACTACTGATTTGTAATGTAAACTTCCTGAGAGCAGGACCAGTGATTTATTCACTTTAATGGACAGGTGATATATATATTTGGACCTGTAGGCAGAACAAGCCTGTGAGGAGGCAGAGTAGGTGAATAAATTATAGTATGGTGTGATTATGATTCCCTCATGTTTCCACACAATTACAGATGTGCATTTGAAGTAACCATCACTGAAGTCATTTCATCCTCAGATCTCTAGAAGGTTCTTATTCAGATACACAATTTCCTAGTAGTACTTTAGTTCAGATTAGTTTATCAGATGAACCCTAAAAGAATGGACTTGAGGTGAGTGAATTTTAGAGAGTGCCATGAAATCAATGGTCTCAGGGGGTAGACAAATGAGATTGAAATTTGGGGTTCTACATGCCAACATAACTACTTTAAGGTTAGCAAAATTTGGAAGGAGAGACATTAGGAGGGCAAATGCAAGAGCCAATGGTCTGTTAAAATTTTTGGTGAGGGGCAGCTTAAATTCTAATATTTGAACTGCAGTTATGATGCATAATTTAAAAATGTGGTGTTAGTGTCTAATTTCCTTTAGTCCATATTTTGTTATGATGAGAAAAGGCCCTCTATGTCAAAAATACAAATATAACAGAAGAACCCTACTTTTTAAAGTTGATCTAACTACTTTGTCTAAAGGATAATTATAAAGGAAAATCAGTAAAAAAGTAGAGATTTACCAAAGACTTTCCAGACCTATTTCATCTCATAGTTTAGATGCATGTTTTTCCTTTTGATGATAATTCTTACTGAATTATATTTACCAAAGTAGTGCACGTAGTCAGGGAGTTAAATTTAGCTGACAACCTACAAATTAATTGATAAAACTAAAATGTGAGTTATAATCCAGGGATTGTACACATTTGTGAATGTTTGTATTGTTGTTGTTCCAAATTCCTTGCCACAATCACATGATAAATTATAGTATTATAGTAGGTTATAGTAGGTTGGATACAGACAAGAAAGTGCTAATAAAATTTGACTGAGTAAATTTAAAGATCAAAGAAAGTGTTAATAAAATTAACACTTGCCTGTAAAAATATAGACAAGAAAATGTTAATAAAATTTGACTGATTAAATTTAAAGATCAAATTGGCTTTATTCTAAGATTCATAAATTGGGCATCATCCCATTTAGCAGATAGGAAAGAGTTCCAAAGGGCTGTAGAAAAAGAAAAGTTTTAAAGACAGGAAGGGGGCTAGAAAAGGAAATGTTTTTAGCAAAGAATGCATTGTTTCAAGTAAGTTCCCTTCCTAAAGAGCATAAAAGTGTCTAGTGGCAGTTTTCCTCAATAATGCTGACCATTACAATTTCAGATTCACTGGTTAAAGGTTATATTCCTGGGAGAAGCTGAAGCCACAGTTAGGGTAAGTATTAAGTCCTGGTTTGCTAACATAGAGCTTAGCATAAATGACTCCATTTTGGGCTTATTGTCTCTTTGTAAACAGGAGTTATTAGAAAAATTAACAGAAGTTCAATAAATATTCTGGGCTTAAGCAAGAATCAGTGGGATAATATCCAAGCAAAGCACTTTGTAAACCATAAAGTATTATGTAAATATTTATTGTAAGAAAGTATGAGAGAAAATTTATCATGTGATTGTTTATTGTTTGCATGACTCGAGGCACTCAGAAGCAATACTCTTCAGCTAGTAAAAGTGATACCTTTTTGATGTAGAGGCCATACAGACAGTGAATAGAAATTGACATGATTGTTACTGATTTCATTGCTGTGTAAATACTAACAAAATTGTTGTCATACTGGTAAGCCAGCTAGTCCATCAAACAAATTTAATGCCCTTTATAGAACATTGTAAGAGCGCTGAATCAAGTGTTGTAAAGGAGTCAGTTTTAATAGAAACAGACACTATGTTTCTGTCCTTTAATAGCTTACGATTTAAGAAGAGAAAGCAGAAAGAAAGCTCATAAATGAGTATCAAAAGTATTTGTACTAATAATCGCATAGTCAACTCTGGTTATTCAAAATGATGCATTTAATTCTGTAAAAGTAATTATTCAGTTCTCACTGCTATTTAGCTCCCTCCATCCCAAAACTGTCTGAATGTCCCTGTATTCAGTTCACAATCATTCCATTATTGCCAGATTGCCTTATCAACCCTTTTTCTTGTCCGTATAGATTATTATGTCTGCCCAAAAGATGCTGTCATTCAATCTTAATGCTTTATTTTGAGTACATATAGTTGGATGTTGTACTGACTGTAGAAGGAAGTAGCTCATGAGAGTTTGGGGACAATAAGAGGGCTTGTTGGAGACTGGTAAAATATAAGTTTTATGTATATGTGTGCATTTTGTTCTTTTTTAAAATCTTTTACTGGTGCTATTGTTACTTAGTTTAATTAAAATTATAGCTTAAAAACTAGCCATTTCTTTAAAAAAATTACTGTTATTTACTATTTGTACATAATCACAAAAAATTAAGTAGCAGATTGTTGAGTACAGTGTTATGTTTTAAATGCTGACATTACCTAATTTTGATCAGTTTGCTTCCCTTGTGTGTGTGCATTTTAAAATAGCCTCATAATTGTGTTGATTTGCTGAGCTGGCTTCCCCTTTGCTTTCTGTTAAAGAGTGGCAAATGAGGTTTAAATCTTGTTAAAATTACAGAATTTTCTTTCTCTCTAGGCTCTTTACTCCAAAATAATCTGATTTTTTTTTTCCTAACTCATTTATGGTCCCTAAATAATTATTATGCCAAATGAGAAGTGACTTTTTTTTTTCAAGTTGAAAGGGGAAAAATTTCCCCAATAGTGTTATGGCTATGAAGAACTGGGTGTTTTAACATTTTTTTTGAGGGAATGAGATGAGTCTGTGTTCTTCACATTGAGAGCAGAGGGACTTGCCAATTGAAGTGGGTTTGATTGATCTGCGTAAGACAAAAAAACACATATTCTGACAAAGTGTTAATAAACTCTCTCCAGCAGTTGTAGGCTCTTTTCAAGATCTTACCATTTGTTTTTGAAGTAATGAAATTTACAGAGAACTATTATAAGGTTCTAATTGAATTTCACAGAAGCAGCCCTGGTGTGACCCAAAATGGGGGGAAAAAACTCAGCTCACAAAACCCCACACAGTGAAGCAACTCTCTGCAGAATCATTGATTAAGAACATGAAGTGGAAAAGAGAGGCCTAACTCTCAAATAATTACCCTCGTTAATGAACACTTTTAAGATATGGCGTGTTGATGTTGATAACTTCTGTGGGACATAGGGAGACGATGAAAAAGATTGGCAGCTATAAAAGAGAAGTGTTTATTAAAACACCTTTTAAATAGCTGTAGGATATAATAAAAATATATCTTTAAAGGAACTTATTAAAACAGAGCCTCGATGGAATGGATAATTTCACCACCTGCAGCTTTCACAAAACTTTCTTGGCTTTTGTGACAGCTTTTACACACTTCGTGTACACCTCAACATCTGACATCTATTATGTGCTCTTTCCATTTTGATGGGCCACATTAAAAGAAGTTTATGACACTTATACTAACAGGAAGGTGGCCATCTTTCAGCAAACACTGATGCATTTAAGACATTTTCCTTAAATGTTCTTTCAGATAGCCAGTGATCACAAGTGGACATGTAAACACCTGATCCTGTAGATAATAAAATAATTTTACCTGTGAATTTATTGGTTTATAGAAAGTTTCCATCCATTGTCTCTTGGTCTTCACAATAATTCTATAGGGAATGGAAGGCAGGTAACAGTATTCTTAATTTTCATTAAAATTAAAGCTAAGAGATGAAGAGACTTAGACTAGGTCTCACAAACTTGCACAACTTTACCCCATGTATAAGTGGGAGAGTGGGGATACAAACTCAGTATTTTGGCTACAAGGTCAATAGTGTATCTATCACCTTATAGTGGTGTCATGACGGTCAAATGAAATGATGTGCACAGCCCTTAGGCCAGGTCCCATCATAGGCTGAGTGCTTGGTGTATGTTAGCTGTCATTATCACCACTGTTGTTATTTGACACTCTTTGCATATGAAAAACACCATTCAAATCTCTACATGTTTAATTGATAAGTTGTAGTATAAATAATGCTCTGTAGGTAACATAAACAGTACTAGTGTTTGAGGCTCTTTGGCAAAGAAATATGATTAATAACCAGCCTCTTTCCATTTAAACCTCTGTGATATTTCAGTGGTTCCATTGGTTCAAAATTAGATACATGAACAGAGGATAGTTTGTATCTGTACCAATGCCACCTCAAAATCCTCAAACATTTGACTCTTCTCAGGCTCTTCTCTTTGGGATCTGCCATGGCTTAAGGGTTCATGTGGGTTTGAGGGTTTTGGGGAGGTACACAACTTGACCCTTTCAGTATTATGGGGTGAAACAGCCACTGAGTTGTAGTGGGTCGTTTCCCAGGCGGTGTCTGTGCCTGCTCCTTCTGTGTGTGCTATTTGCTGTGATATGATTGTTCAGAGCTCCAAGTCCTGGGAGAGAGGCTGAAGTGGATGTGTGTGTGTGTGTGTGTGTGTGTGTGTGTGTGTGTGTGTGTGTATTTTCTTTTCTTTTCTTTTTTTTTTTGAGTCTCTGGAATACAGAGGGTGAACTGAACAGCCTTTCTGCAGTAAATCGTAAGGATTATAGGCTAAGCTGGTGCTTGCCTTGGAAATTGACCTGTGTTGAGCTGTGGAAATACCCAACATGTGTGTGGTCTATGCCTAACGGACCAGGAGGCAACCTTGGCTACTTAACTTGCACAGGTGATTACTATAAATAAAACATATGATTACTAAAATTAATTTACTTTGGTTTAGATCAGGTAGAGCTATTATGACCAAACAATTTCCTATTTTTATATTATGTTATAATAGACACTGAATCTATTATTTTTGATGATCAGACTTAACAATGAACAACTAGTGGCCAGATGTGCTGTTTTTCTAGTGTGTGACTTTAATTTGAACATCAGAATTCTGATGGTAGGACCTATGGGACAGAGACTTAAACTGCTATCAGGGCCCCTGAATCCTTAAAGGGAAGATCAGGAGAGAAGATGCTCTTCTCTACTCCTTTGGAAAGTGCAAGAAGAGTGACCCAGACCTCTGCCCTTATCCATAGAAACAAAGAGAACAAAAGAGGGCAGAGATTCAGGCTTTCCCCTCCTTTGATTTTATAAAATTATTTTGCCTCTACTGCATGGCCTCAAAATGAAATCCAAGCTTTCTTCAAGAAGCAGTCAGGACCAAAAAAAAAAAAAAAAAAAATTGTTTGATAGTTTCAGGCTTAATAACTCAAGATAGAATTAAGGAAAAAAAGGAGGAGGTGGCATTACTTTTATAGAAAAAAGCATTACCTAACTGGCAGAGATAGCTGTTTGAAAGTCACTTTATTACTCTAAGTCTCAGCATACATTTGCTTGTTTTAATACCGGAAATATATTTTTTGAAAATAATAAATGAATAGATAAGTAGAATTTAATGTGTAAGCTAAGGAACTTGTACTGGTGAACAGAACTAGTATTTCTCCTTTGAACGAAATTAGTATTCTGTTTCCCGGTTAAAGAAGAAGAAATCATTTTCAGCTCTTCTCCTACTTTAAAACGTATTTTCTGACACTATTAATGGATTCAGGTTTCAGAAGCATTATATAATTCATGGAGCTGGTGTAAATAGTAAGGATTTCCATATCTAGTAGCTGTTGAAGTGGTTCAGTCATGACTGAGAAAGTCACCCTGGCTCAGAAGTGTTTTCATAAAGATTTGATCCCCATCAAACACCTTTAATGAAAATCTTCCCCACATCATCTCATATCATCAAAAAGTATTTATTTAGTGTCCGTTTGCAAATGAATCTGCACTGGATAGTTTTCAAATAGGCTGAGCAGCTGTACTCTATACTGTCTGCTGGAAATTTACAGTAAATTATCCTGGGGATAAAAGAAAAATAACCCCAAATAATTTTTTTTTTTTTTGGAAAGACAAATGTTACCTTAATTGGCAGTCTTATGATTGGGTCTGAAATGCTATGGCCTTTTAATTTGAAATGGCATATGCAGACTCCGGTGCTGCAGAGATGCGAATAAAGAGATAGTTGTATAACCTCAGATTAATGCTTGGGAGCCCCATACCTGACAGTCATGTAAGGATGTGTAGCAAGCAGGGCAGGAAAACCAAAGGGTCCATGAAGGCTGCACATCCTAGTGCTTCACAGGGCGTTTTTTTCCTTTAGATGTGGTAGGAATACTCATGATAAGCATTGCTAAATGAAGATCTTAGCTATAGAGACGATGCATTGAAAGCAGGCTCTGAATCTTCTTCTTTGTCCTCAAAAATGTCTGGGCCTTGGGTGACAAAAAATCAGCTCCACTCATCATCTCCCAGTGTGGCTACTTAGGTAAAAAAAAAAATGTGGTCTTGGTAATGGGTAGGCATGACAGAATCAAAACTTTATAGGACTGAAATTTATAATTTTTGGAGTCCTCTTTAAGAAAAATAATCTTATATATATATTGCTTCCGCAAAATTTCAAAAAATAGATGAACATGTGAAAACATTGTAGGTCCCCTCCCAGGGTTTGGACAAAACAGGAGAAAGGGAAGGGCATTGAAATTTAACCTTCATCATCCTAGAGGTAAAGCTCCCTCTGCTTCTGGCATACTGGGAAGGTTAAGATACGAAGACAATTTCTTTACTCCTTGACAGTCTAGGGTCCCATGTTAAGCCACTGATTGATTCACTTATGTGTGGTCTGCAAAGTTATATGTCTGCACTCTTGCCCAAGGCATTGATGTAGTATCAAAGTTGGCTTACCCACAGCTTGAGTTTTTTAGGTCTGACCAATTAGTGCCCTTGTATCCTCTGTTGTATAAAAGAAAATAAAACAAAATGTTAGATGAGAAGTAAAATCCCTAAGTGATATTTATTTACTTAAGCTTGGAAAATCTGGCAAGAAGGAGGAAAAAATACTCCTGAGTATTTGGGTATGAGAACATTGAAAATAGTCATTATGGGGTGTGTGAAAACTCTCAACGAAAGCACTGTGGTTTGCATTTGCATTCAAGATTGCAATTCCAGACTAGCTTTTGTGAGCTAAAGAGGAGTTTTACCATTTTAACTGGTGAGATAAATCCTTATTTGGTCATCACAATTTTGAGTCTTGGAGAACAGGTTCACTTTTAGTTTGTTTTCTAAGAATAAGCCTTTGCAGTAATAATAATGGAATGGAAATAAAATGGTTTAGGGAAAAAAAAAAAAAACCCAAACTGGTACCTATCCATTTTTTTAATGTGAATTTCCTGTACACCATGGTCAGCTATCTATAATTTGCTGGGATAAAAGTAAATTACATCTTTTCTAAATTCTCAGTTTCCTGCTAGCTTTATGAGGTTGGAATAAGTACAGCTCAGTTTAGAACTCAAAGACAGTTTTCATTGTGTATGTATGTATGTATTGGCTTCCTTATCAAAAACAATGGTTGTAACATATCATAGTAATTATGACAGCAGAGATTTATGGGATAAATGTTAGACCTGTGAGGTGGGTACAGTCTTTTGTGCCCTGCCAGATCCACCCTCCTCCCCTTTTTTTTTCCAGATCACCTTTACTGGGCTGGTGCACCCATCCCCACATGCTGTGAGTGTTGACTGCCCAGCACTCATGACTACATTATTTTTTTACTTTTGGCTAATAAAAGTCTCCTTACTTCTGGTTGGTACAACCCATGGGGTTCAATTCATGCTCCCAAGCTCCCTGTGGAACTAGATTGAAGCTACATCATGGTCCAGCTTCTTCCCCTGCCCTATCTGTTTCCTTTAGTTTCTCAAAACAACTACCTCAATTGGCCCAAGAAAATCCATTTCAAGTTCTGCTTCTAGATAGACTTTATCAAGTTGCTTCGTATTTCCACTCAAGATTTTGATGAATGGCAGTGAAAAAAAGTAGAAGAAAAGATAAATAGGGGGTGCAATTCTATAATTTCAGTATTTACGATGGCTGACTAGCAAGCAGCAAAATGAACTTTTAAATTAAATATGGAATAATTTTCCATAGTTCTTGGAATCAAGCCAACACAATGCCCTTCTAAGAAGTGAATTTTGCCAGTCATTTTGAAACCAAGCTGTACATTCTGGCATGGTTTGACATTTGCCCCCTGGTCAGGGTCAGGCATTCTGTGATACCAGACAGCCAATTTCAAGCATTGCTGGAGCCACAAAATGAGCCATTCGTATGACAACAGAAGCCTTTGAAAAGGCAGGTGAAGCAGGATGCTTGGGTTTCTCTTGGCAATTCTGCAGTAGGGCCAAAGCCAGATGCCAAGCTGTTTATCCGTCTGCTGTTGACTCCACTCTGAATTAGCTGAACAGGGCACAACACCTGTTGATTTAGGAACAGTTCTGAAATGAGTAAATGATCTTTTATGAAGGCCAGACATAAAGTCATGATATCAAGATCACTGATATTAATATTACATTTTTGGTGTTCAAAGGATCTTTCTCAGTATTGCAGAACAGCATGCAAAGGGCTTGTAATTCATACCCTAAAAGACCATTTTGGAGGCAAGCTTTGGAAAAACTTGCTGTGAGGTAACAGATGTTTTCAAAAGGTAGTCAAATTAACTTTTTCCCCCCATTTCATATTTGAAAGTGCAATGACTCCATGAAGTCAGCTGTGTGTCTAGAAGGTTGAGTTCGAGAAAAGAGATGCAGGAGATGAGGCTAGATAGAAATTAGGCAGAATTGGGGCATTTGGGTGGCTCATGGGTTAAAACCTCTCCTTTCAGCTCAGGTCATGATCCCAGGGTACTGGGATCAAGCCCCACATTGGGATCTCTGCTTGGCAGGGAGTCTGCTTCCTTCCGCACCCCCCTAGCCCCGCGGCCTACTTGTGATCTCTGTCTGTCAAATAAATAAATAGCATCTTAAAAAAAAAAAAAAGAAATTAGGCAGAATAATGAAAGACTCCATAAGTCCATATTTTGGATGTTATGCTGAACAGAGTGAAGTCATTCAAGGGTTTAAGCATGGAAGCTATGATTATACTTGCATTTTAGTAAATGAGCTTTCGTGTAAACATTATGTCATCGGAACCTTAAAATAACTCTAACATAAGAAGGTTTGACATTATTCACTCCATTTCACATGGGGAAAATGAGGAATGGTGACATTCTGTCATTTGACTAACATCATACAACTACTTGGTGGAGTGAAGACTCAGTCTCCAGTTCTGATTCCAGATCCTACCATGAAACTTACATGAGTGGTCACAGTAGAAATCAAACAAAAGTTCCATTTGAGATTAAGAGTCACTTATGGTTTGTCTCCCTCCCAATCCCATCTTGTTTCATTTATGAGGGTTGCTGGGGGGGAGGGGGTTTGGGAGAAGAGGGTGGGATTATGGACATTGGGGAGGGTATGTGCTTTAGTGAGTGTTGTGAAGTGTGTAAACCTGGTGATTCACAGACCTGTACCCCTGGGGATAAAAATATATGTTTATAAAAAATAAAAAATTAATTAAAAAAAAAAGTTCCATCTGAGAGAGCAGACCATGTCCTCAACTGAAATTGATGAAAGAGGAGTATAGCATTACAAAAAAAGATCAAGGGAGAGATAAGGGTTGAAGATATTGATGTTTCAACTACATTAAATTCTCACACAGAAACATCTACATTGCTGTCAACTGTGTGGGAAGGAAAATAGTGTATATTTCTTTGCAATGGCAGTTGTCACACCCAAGTGCACACAGACAGACCATAGACTATTTTCCTGAATTACAGGAAGAAGCCCACATGATTTTATAGAAGCAAATGTAAAGATAATATTCTACTTTATTTCTAGACTGTTTGTCCAGGATCAACCCTCTACATGAAACGTAAAGGTGTCCACAAGTAATGGAAAAGTTTTATTTTCAAACCAGTAGATTTCTGGTTCTTTGCCCTGTCTTTCTAAAGCTAATACTATATAAAACATTCTGTCTGATTAGTGTCATAGGGACAGGTGGCTCTAACCTCTATCTAGAGGGGAGAGATCAGACTCAAGCTGGGAGACTGGGATAGAGTCTTTTGGACTAGATACCTTGTGGTGGTGTACTGAATACTCAGTGGGTGGGCAGGCAGGTGTTGTATGGGGCTGTGACTCTAGAGTTTTCAATTAGAACTAAGATGTTTAGAATATACAGATGATCTTCCTTTCCATACTGTGCACTTGTGGGGCTATGCAGTATTAGTTGGCCATGAGCTCATCCCTGTTTGACCTTCTGTGGCCCTGCATTTTTAGTATTTTTGGGGGAAGAGTACAACAACATCAGGAAACCACTGCCTTTGTAACTATTGCCTGGTGACCACACTAGAGGAATTTTCTTTGCCTACATAATAGAGAAGTATTTGATGTATGTATATTAAAGAGCATTCTTTGATTTGTTACCCTGACATAATGTGCAATCCATGATAATACATCATTCAATTTTAGATTCATATGCTATTGCTTGAAATCAACTCTCACAATGTGAAGTGTCAGAGAGTTTACAGAGCTGTATCAAATTTCATACTATTAAAAATAAAAATTGTAGGGGCTCCTGGGTGGCTCAGTTGGTTAAGTGGCTGCCTTCAGCTCTGGTCATGATCCCAGCGTCCTGGGATTGAGCCCTGCATCTGGCTCTCTGCTCAGCAGGGAGCCTGCTTCTCCTTCTCCCTCTGCTTGCCTCTCTGCCTAGTTGTGCTCTCTTTCTCTGTGAAATAAATAAATAAAATCTTTTAAAAAATAAAAATACAGAAACAACATTGAAGGATTTATTAAAAGTTATCTCTGAATAGTGGGTTTATGGATATCTTATATTTGTTTCTGTACATTTTTTCCTGGATTTTTAAAAACTTGTGCAATGAACATATATTACTTTTGTAACCATAAAAATAAATATTTCAAAAACTATAAAATACTACCAAATAATCTCCCTAGGGGCACCTGGGTGGCTCAGTTCGTTGAGCAGCTGCCTTCGGCTCAGGTCATGATCCTAGCGTCCTGGGATCGAGTCCCACATCGGGCTCCTTGTTCCGTAGGGAGCCCACTTCTCCCTCTACCACTCTGTCTGCCTGTGCGCTTGTGCTCTCTCTCTCTCTCTCTCTCTGACAAATAATCTCCCTAGCTTGTGGAGGCAGGTAGGGGCAGTAATTATTTTTCTCGTTTTATATCTGGACAATTTGTTATATGAATGAACTAAATTTAAAGGGTAAGAGGCTGCAGGGGCCCCTGGATGACTCAGTCAGTTAAGCATCTATGTCCAGCTCAGGTTATGATCCCAGGGTCTTGGGATGGAGCCCGCAACAGTCCTCCTGTTCAATAGAGTCTGCTTCTCCCTCTGCCCCTCTCCCACCACCACCCTGCTCATGCTCTCTCCCCTACCCCCCAAATAAGTAAATAAAATCGTAAAAAAAGAAAAAGAAGGTAAGAGGCTTCTATGAAATTTCCCAAGCATTTGCACTGCACTATTTGTTCTAATTACTACACCTTCCTTCTTAAGGTTGTTCTTAATTTTTCTGACATTCAAATATAGTATGTTTCTTATTTGTGTTATATCATGGAATTCTTATTTCCTTTATCTGGGTCTATAGTTTATTATTTATAAGTGGTGTTCTGATGGAGAGATAGGCGGTCATGCTGCCATGTTGTCTTATGGGAACACTGACATTATTTCTAGGATAGGTTGAAAACAAGAAATTAACTCTCTAAAGTTATGAAAGTAGTGACAAATATAGGAAACAGCCAATATTTTAGTTATTTTTTCCACTTCAATATTGTCAATTATATTAGGTACATGTGCTCGCCAAAATTTTATGCAAGTTTTAAGACTAGAGGTATGTAAACTGCATAACTATATGTAGAGAAGTTTATAATGTGCTTAGTAGAAAAAGGAAGGCCACAATTTTAATAAATATTGAGTTAGAGAGGTTGGATTACTAGTGATTATTACATCTGATTGTCAATATTTAAAAAATGATAATGTTACTTTTATACTGAAAAAATTTTCTCCACAACTCAAAAAATTAAATACAAAGAGAGTTTTCTGAAAATTCCATGAACTAGCTTTGTGCAGTATTGTAGCCAATGAAGTTTATCTGAAGCACAGTTGTTGATAATTGAAATTTCTGTGAACCAAACTGGCCAAATCAAGAATATTTTATGTAGATGAAACAGAGGTAACAATGGAAAGGAAAGGGTAGCTGACCTTTCTCTACATACTACACAGATTCATGTTAGGTGTTGGCAAGGCTTCAAGGATGATGCCCATATCGATGGTCAGTTCAGATAATGTCAGAAAATCCAACTTACTGAACAATTTTTTTTTAAAGATTGAATGATTGATTAAGAGAGAGCGTGTACAGAGTCCATTTTTGAAGGGGTGGGGGGTGGGAGTTTGGGGTACTAGGTGGTGGGTATTATAAAGGGCACGAATTGCATGGAGCACTGGGTGTGGTGAAAAATAATGAATACTGTTATGCTGAAAATAAAAAATAAATTAAAATTAAAAAAAAAAAGAGAGAGAGAGAGCGTGTACACACACACACATACACACACCCCACATGTGTGAGCGTTGGGGTGGGGCAGAGGAAGAGGGAGAGAAAGAATCCCAAACAGACTCCATGTGCACATCCTGATGTGAGGCTCAATTTCATGACCCTGAAATCATGACCTGAGCTGAAACCAAGATTTGGACACTCAACCAACTGAGCCATCTATGCTCCCCTGAACACCTTTTTAAATTAAGTAGTTCCGTTCAGGTTCTCTAGCAAAATATTGAATTGTTTGAATTTCATCCTAGGGCAGTAGGATGAAACAACACCCATTCCCCCCCCCCCCTTTTCTTTCCTGTAAGAAGTCTAATTTAATGCAGTTCATTAATGTAAGGAGTAGCTGACCTTTTGCCAAGATCTAGGGGTGAAAATAACTTACTCATTATGTTTATCAATGATTAGTGTAGAAATGAACCTTTAATACAATTTGGGAAAAAGCATATGAGGAAAGTTTGCTGAAGACTTCTGAAAAGGTTGGTCTTACTATCAAGGGAAAACTTGCTATCCAGGGAGATGATTTCTCCTCTTCTTCATGTTGTCCTGCAAAGATGTAATGCCCCAACTTTGCAGTCTGAACAAGATGCTGAACTGTAAGAGAGTGTGAAGAAGTCTCTTAAATCAAATTAAAGGACTACCCTACTTTAGTCTTTCAGATAGATGAGTCAGTAAATTCTTTAAAACTTAAGTCAATTTAAGTTAGGTTCCCCCCCCCAATGCTGAACTCATCTTAACAGATATATAGGTGCTAAAATGCCTGGCATTTTTAATTGTCTAAAGTATAAACTATAATTCTAAGAGAAGATCAATGTGAAAAAAAAGAGCAGATTGTTATATTCTTATTATATAAATGCTAATGAATATTTGTAGCCAGTAACATAAATTGGATTTGAACTGCCAAATGAGTAGTCTATTAATGATAATTAATCCTGTTTAGAACTACTTTAATTTTCCATGTTTTTCTGTTTGTGTCTCATTATTTACCTATGATAGCTCTAAATAACATATATATATATGTGTGTGTATGTAAGTTTTATTTATGTAAATATGTTATATATATGTCAGTTTTATTTATTTGTTATATATATGTCAGATTATATATATCAGATATATATGTATATATATGTCAGTTTTATTTATATCTGTAATCTTTTTTTTTAAGATTTTTATTTATTTATTTGACAGACAGAGATCACAAGTAGGCAAAGAGGCAGGCAGAGAGAGGAGGGGAAGCAGGCTCCCTGCTGAGCAGAGAGCCCGATGTGGGGCTCGATCCCAGGGCCCTGGGATCATGACCTGAGCTGAAAGCAGAGGCTTTAACCCACTGAGCCACCCAGGTGCCCCTTATTTATTTCTGTAATCTTTACACCCAATATGGTGCTCAAAATCACCAACCTGAGATCAAGAATCACATGCTCTTCTGCCTGGGCCAAACAGACACCTCAAAACACACTTAATGTACATTATTTAGGCTAACTTTCTTAGAAGGTAAGAAAAATGACAAATTCTTATGAATCTCAGTATATTTTTGGTGTTTTTTTAAAAATATTTATGTATTTATTTATTTGACAGACAGAGATCACAAGTAGGCAGAGAAGCAGGCAGAGAGAGAGAGAGGAGGAAGCAGGCTCCCTGCTGAGCAGAGAGCCCGACACAGGGCTCAATCCCAGGACCCTGGGATCATGACCTGAGCCGAAGGCAGAGGCTTTAACCCACTAAGTCACCCAGGCGCCCCAGATTTTGGGTGTTTTTATATAATTTTCAAGGTATCATAAATGCACTTTTACTTAAAACAAAGATTAAAAACACCCTCAGCATTCAACATAAAGGATGGTCAATTTATTTTGAAATAAAACTTTACAAAAATGAAAATACTAAGAGGGCATACTCTAAGTCTGGAACAAGTATCTAAGTCATAGGAAATAGATTTTTATTTCAATTATTCTTTAACAGTAGTCAATAGTAGTTAATATATTGCTTTGTTTTCACTCCATGCATCAGTAGTCAACATTAGTTAGAAATATTAAGCCAAAGATGTGGCTGGAATCAGGAGTGGAGGTTGCTGATCTCTGAATGTTTGGGTTATGATGTGCCATCTATCTCAAGAGATGTATGAGGGCTATTCATGGACTGACATTGGAAGGAAGTATTACTATGCCGTCTCTTGTCAGGATAGTGCAGTATTGGATGACACCCAAGTGACAAGCAGAGGATTTAGAGTTGATGATGGACCCATATTATTGAAACATCTCTCTTAGGACGACCTCTTAAGGTAGTCTGTCTGTTCAACACCCTTCTAGTATCTGCTCTCCCTTTTCTTGTTGGGAAATCCTTTCCATGTTGTTTATTTATTGCTAACTTTTTCCTCAGAGCAGAGGTGTGAGAAGATAACAAAGTATCCCCCACTGCTGCTCCACCAAAGTGACATAGACAGGACTAGCCCAACTGTACCACTATCCTCTCAGGACCATTTCCAGTCACTACACACAGAAGCAAGCTGTCCTTGGTTTTATCTGTAACAAATGTAGAATTTTAGAAATATAAATAAATATAATTTTTTATTTGTTATTAATAATTTATTCTCCATTTGCAGTAAAATATAGGTGTTTCCCCAAATTTTGAAAAATCAGCAAAATTGTTTATGTTGTTAGACTGTAAGAGTATTTTCTATCTCATCCAGGGAGTGAAAGAAATAATAGGTTTCTCCTCAGTAAGGCTAAAAATAAAACAGTATAGCATTTATCCCTGATGATTAGTTTTCTTGATGTGAGAACAGAACTGAGAGTTCAGAAGCAGCATCCTTCCTTGTGGGACATATTTTCCTCTCATTAGCCATTTTACAGATGTTTCTAGGCAGGTGCTGAAGTGAACTTTCTGTGATTCAAAATGGCCACTTTTTCCTCTCTCTTTCACAAAATGCTGTTAGAATATTGGTAAGTTCTAACTAAGGAATCAAAATTCCAGCAGCCAGTGTGCTCCACACTTTGAATTGTGTAGATTATTCAAAGTATAAGTAGACTTAAAATGGTTAGACATGAAAATACTAATGCCCCTTTCTTGATGTTGTGGACAGGATGTTGCTGGCTTCTGTCATACTGGATGTATCAAAGTTCCCAATGCCTGTTCAGTGAGAGAGACTTCTGATAACATTCCACATAACGGGTGTTCTTTTCCTGCAAACAACAACAAGAACAAAACTAGAATTGAAAAATAAAATATATACAAGGATAAATAAGCCATTTTTCACTCAAATATATAGTTGTGTGGGTGGATGTTATTTCAGGGGAACTGATCTTCGTTTTACTTGGTCTAGCAACAATTACTCAAGAACGTGCTAGATTTGTACAGGTTATTGCATCATTTGGACAAACAGGTATCAAAAACCTAGGGTCTTTATGGAAGTCAGTCTTTAGAGGATAGAAAGGTTGAAAATCTGAAGACTGAATCTTTACTCCAACTATGTTGCATGATGATTAGCAGGAAGTCTTTATGGAGATTTTAGGAGTGGGAAGCTTATATTTTCTCTCTCCCTCTGTAATTTATGCCACATGTCCTTGTCTCCTTTATTCCCAGGAACTTGTTTTCTTTTTTCTTTTTTTTCCTTCAGTTACTCCAGCATTACCTTTGTGACTACAGTCTACTAGGTGGGTAATAGTGCTGCAAGATATTTGGCAGGAAACCCTTCAGAAAAGCATGAGCTTTCTTAGTCTTGACAGTTGTACAGACCTGTGCTATAGACATTAGAATCAGTCACAGAAAAGGCATAGGGCTGTGATTAAGGAAGCTCTCTGAAGTGGCCATCATGATCTATTGCAAAAAGAGAGGCAGACTATGTAGAATTTAGTAAAGAAGATTTGCTGCATGAAAGTCATTATTCTGACACTGGGTATGGGACATGAACCAATTTAGGACACAGGGGAAGGATTAATGATGAAAAGGCTAGACCAGCAGGAGATTTGAGTGAGATTTTCTGTACCAGCTTTCACTAATTTTAAAATGTACATTTTTTCATACTCTAATTCTTCTGACAATGGATGTATCTTATAAAGAAGGCTATGCCATCTTTAATTGGCAGAATTTTAAAATTCTTAACAGAACATTAAAAAAATTAGGGACGCCTGGGTGACTCAATCAGGTGTCAGACTCATGGTTGCAACTCAGGTCATAATCTCATGGACTGTGAAATCCAGTCCCATGTGGGTGTGCTTGAAGATTCTCTCCCTCTGCCCCTCCCCCAACTTCCATGTGTGCGAGCTCTCTGTCTCTCTCTAAAAATAAATAAATAAATAAATAAATAAATAAATAAATAAATACATCTTTCAAAAAATTCTACAGTCATAACCAGTGATATCTTAGAAATAATGTACTAATGAGACTGGTTTAGAGTAACAACTCCACACTAATTTAAGGTATAGCATCAACATTATATCCCACATGAAACATTTCATAAACTGTGTATAAGGTATAGGTTGTTGTTTGCATCATTCTCAAGTAATCATTTCTGTCATGTCTGTAATTTCCAAATATAGAGATCAGTTGTTGGTAGTACTATTCCTCTCCTTAGGCTGCACTCTCTAGGGTGTCAGAGATCTGCCTATTTTATTCACCATTCAACTTCCAGCACTGATTTTACCTAAATTATCCACTTCCAGGGAATCCTATTTAAATCATCATTGATAGCACCCCAGAGACACTGAGCCTATTCTAGGAATGATGGTCAGCTGTTTTGGTCATAGTTTCCATAACTATTGATAAAGCAAACCATGTGAAATTTTGTGTCTGAGACCAAGATGTAAGATTATTTTCGCAAAAGACTTACCTTAAAATAAATACTAAGAAAAAAATTAATTTTTCCAATTATTAATCAAGGGAAGGTTTAGGAATGGAGGAAATATTGCATATGCCATAAAGCAATTTCATTACAATAAAGGAGTTTGAAAATTTCAATGAATTAAATGACATAGTCATCTAATGACTAAGAATATTCTTTTATAAATAATCATAACTTCCAACTGCTAAATATAGGAGCTATATAATATAGTTACTCACTACATGTATAATACCATATTTAATAGTAGAAAACTATTCATTTAGAATAAGTGATTTTTGTAGCTATACAAAATTAATTTTATTTATTTCTGCATATAGTACTTTTCTCAAATACAATTCAGATGACACATGACTAAAATACATGTGTGTTGTGTATATTGTCTACACACCCTGTTGATGCAGTATCAGTCATTAAGCTTCACAGCTCACGAGGAGCTGACATTTACAGTTTTTCACTTTTGTCACCTCATTGTTGGATCCTGATCTCTGTACATGTTACTTTTAATGAAAAAGAAAGATAATATAATAAAATATGGGAACTTACTATTTACCTTAGAAACTATAAATATTAATCTAAGAATATAAAGTGAGGCTCCTCATGAAGATTGCTGTAATAATGAAAGGTTTTGGTATTATAAAAAAGTCATAAGAAGGGTTCTCTCAGGACACCGAATAGGTCAGTCCTGAGTATTCCTGAGTGTTTGGAGATACTTTTCTTTTTCTTACTTTCAAATGTATTCCATTATCTCATTCTCACTTGTTTCTGACCATCTCTTCTATTCCTGTTTCTCTTACCTTGCTGCATCATCTTACCACTGTTCATCATTCCTCACCTTCCCGTCAGAATCCAGTCTCCACCAAGGTGAACAGACATAGGCCATAAATTCCACAAGGTCAGAGACTGTGTCTGCTAATTACCCACTTGATCCTGGTACTTATCTTGTCACTGGCACATGGCAGGCAACAAAAATTGCCTGACCACTGATGGTATTTTGAGAATGGTGTGGATCCAAAGTAGACACCATCTTTAAGGATTTTAGGCCAAGGCTAAATAGTGGTTATGATGTTAAATATTGCTTTGGTTGTTGCTTTTATTGCCATTACAGTGCTGCTGTTCTTTTAGATTTGAGCTGATTCCTTTAAACAGATATGATGTTGTTTGGAGGGTTCCCCCATTCCCTGTCCCCAGATAAACTAATCAATCTTTGTCACTCCCTTTCTATAAATATGCGAGTATATAATAGCTTGAGACCCCCGGTATTATTGATGGTGTTACAAAGTTGGAGAGAAGTTCCAGGTGCTAGCATAGAATTTGATGGTCATGCAAACAGAGTCCTTCAAGTGTCAGTGAATATCTGATGATCATATTGAAATCCTAAGCATGGATTAGAAGTGATTGCTTTGTTCATTGCAGATAGGATCCACTTTCTTTCTTTCTTTCTTTTTTTTTAAAGATTTTATTTATTTATTTATTTATTTATTTATTTTTTTTTTTAAAGATTTTATTTATTTATTTGACAGACAGAGATTGTAAGTAGGCAGAGAGGCAGGCAGAGAGAGAGGAGAAGCAGGCTCCCTGCTGAGCAGAGAGCCCGATGCGGGACTCGATCCCAGGACCCTGAGATCATGACCTGAGCCGAAGGCAGCGGCTTAACCACTGAGCCACCCAGGCGCCCAAGATTTTATTTATTTATTTGACAGAGATCACAAGTAGGCAGAGAGGCAGGCAGAGAGGGAGGAGGAAGCAGGCTCCCTGCTGAACAGAGACCCCAATGTGGGGCTCGATCCCAAGATCATGGGATCAACGACCTGAGCTGGAGGCAGAGGCTTAACCCACTGAGCCACCCAGGCGCCACAGGATACACTTTCTTAAACAGGTTATAGTTCCTAAGAAAAGTACCATAAATTCTGAAATGGAAGTAACAGCAACAACAATAATAAAGCTGATCTTTTACTCATCCTATCTCTAACCTTTCATGTCTTGAGTATTATAGAAAATTGTTACCATTTTATGTATCGACTTGGTAAATGGGAATGTATTATTATGACATGTATTTTGTAATATGCCAAAGGGTTTATTTAGCATAGTAAAATAAAAATGTGTACGTTTTAAAATTTCTCAATTTGTATTTCATAGACAGTCTTTCTCACCGGTAAAAACAAAACAACAATGAAAATCTTATCAGTGTTTTTCTATTCCTAAGTGTTTCAAATCATACTGCTAAAAGGGTAGCAAAATGTGTACTAATAAAATTAATTTAAGCAGAATACACTCCTTTTTTGGGCTCTAACAAATAAAATCTGTGCTTATATCTGTGCCATGGGGATGTGGAATAAGAAGAGAATCAGAAGGAAAATTTCTCCCACAGATTACTTTTTATTTCCAGTTTCCTCAGGTCCTCTATTTCTGGTATGTTACTAGCTAGTGACTAAGCAAGCAGATCTTAGAGTTACTTCCTAGGTCCTCTCTTTTCTCCTTGGGGAACTTTCTGGACTCCATACTCTTCATTCTTACAGTGGGAAGAACAACAACAACAACAACAGCTATTGTGTAAGATTGTTGTGAGCCTGGAAAGAATTGATATAAATAAAATTGTCCCACCAGTGCCTATAATATATTTAGCACTCATACCTGGAACATGAGTATCAGTAAGTTTTAACTAAGTTATTGTTATTATCACTATCATTATAATCACAGTATTATTTATTATCCAAAACATTTCCAATGGCATCTCTATAGTCTTTAGTTGCTTTCTAAAAAATAAAACTAGTTCCTTAAAATCAAATCATCCTCTTGGTATTATCCCTTCAAAAAAATTAATACACTTATGTGACTCATTATATGACTCACTTATTTATGTTGGGAGATCAGTGTAGGCTAAATTAGATGTATTTGATTTAATATTCATGAATGGAAGTGATTTAAGTTTCTAAGTGCTCATTGCAACCAGAAAAAGCTCCTGAACAATTAACCTAGATTCATATAATTTGTTAAGTTTTTGCTTTTTTTTAAAAAGTTGGTCTTTTTGCTGAACCCACAAGAATGTCTGTATTATTACTTTTTTTTTTTTTTATCTATTTCATTTCATTGTTCTTTTGCTCTCAGGTGGAGACCATTTCAAATCCAAGCATTTAAAGCTGTGATAATACTTTTCCAGTGTCAAAAAGAAAAGAAGGGAATTAGCATTGGTTCCAATTTTACTTGTATTCTTATTTAACATTCCCTTGAGGCAGACACTATCTTCATTTTACAGAAGAAGCATCTGAGGTGCTAAGGTAATACAAATAATGAATGGTGGAGTTGGGTTGGAATTGGGGTCATCTGATTCCAAGGGACTTCTCATTTCTTCATGTTATAGCACATAGGTCCCAGGCATAGACAAAGATTTATCCAAGGGAACTCTACAGAACTTTCCTTTGGCCAGAAATAAATTTCAAAAGCCTACTTTCTTGAGTATTTTATATGGGGAAATAATTTTCAACCATTTTAAATGAATTGACATCATGGCAAGCACCTGAAAATGCATGTATTTGTGCATGGGTAAGAGACGAAAGCATTGTTGATGACATATTTTGATGATACTAAGCACTTGAATCATGCTTCCCACTGTTCCTGCCCACAAGGCCCTTGACAGGACTGACTACAATCCTGTGATCTGAAAATGGGCCTGACCATGTTGTGATCTGGTGTTTTTTCCCTTAGATGGAGGCAGCCTGATTTACCCAGATAAATGAAGTGGAAGATGAAGTAATTATTGTCAGAATTGGATTAATGTGGAAAATCAACATGCAAAACTTTAAAATTTATTTAAGCTAATTTTAAAATTGTGCATGTTTAAACCTTAATTAAGTAAATATTTTCTTAGCCCTCTCTGTGATTTCGACAGTAGGATTGAAGAGGACAGAGTGAAAGTGTTTCTCAGGGGGGTTTTCAGAAGTAAAAATATTATGTGGGGCCCAGACAACCATGGAGGTCTTCAGCCTGTGACAGTAATAGTCAAAGGGCACAGACACTGGCCTTGGGGCCTTATCATCATGTCTTCTGACTCCGAGCCCTTCCCTGATCACTGAATCCAAATCTCTCCCTCCTCACAAGACCCCAGAGGGCTTACAAGTGCTCCACTGCATCTGTCCACATAGCATATAAAGTCGTCTTGTGTGGAGCTACTCATGACCTGTAGTCAGCATCATCTTTAATTCTCTTCAGCTTCTGAAGTGGCCTGCTGCTGTCCTCACTCAAAGTCCTTTTTGTACACTTAACCCCAGTGCACTTTCTCATGGGGTTCTCATTCCTGGCCAATGTCCTTATTACCACTTCCTCAGGGACTTCCATTTCCTGCTGCATCCTCTAGCTACAGAAGAGGGGGTCCTTGAAGGGTGGGGGCAGGATGACAGCCATAGGTCATTGCTCTGGAGTAATTTAAGATTCCTGGTCTTTGATTCTTGTCCATGAATGAAATTATTGGCTTTAACTAAAAGATGTGACAGAAATGGAGCTGGTGGAGGAGAAAGGCAAAGGCTGGGTTTAGGTGTCATGAGGGAAAGGAGGGTGTATATATATGTGTAATTGTGTGCACTGAAAATCAGTAGCTCTTTCTTGTCTTCATCCCCCCTCCCCAAATCTAGAGGTAGGGCGATAATCATTAGGCTCAAAACTTTTCTTTTATTTAACCTTAAGCTTGTGATCTCTTTTATTAACTACACATCTCTAAAAACAACTTAAAAAATATACCTATCACACATTTTAAAGTAGATATTTACAATTTTTCATATTCAACTGAAATTTTTGAAATAGAAACTATTTCAAAATAGTTGTCGGTATAAGTATTGACATTAAGAAATAAAAGTTTGGGGGTGCCTGGGTGGCTCAGCGGGTTAAAGCCTTTGCTTTTGGCTCGGGTCATGAGCCCAGCATCCTGGGATCGAGTCCCGCATCAGGCTTTCTGCTCAGCGGGGATCCTGCTTCCTCCTCTCTCTCTCTCTCTCTCTCTCTGCCTGCCTCTCTGCCTACTTGTGATCTCTGTCTGTCAAATAAATAAAAATAAAATGCTTAAAAAAAAAAAGAAAGAAAAGTTTCACCATCCTTTTAAATATCTTAAAGCAATACCCCCAAATTACAAGTAGTTTGGTAACCATCATCTACATATTTTGTATTTATATAATATCTAATGTAATGTTGGAAATTTTACATTGTTCTTTTTTCTCTTTGAATTGTACTTTCATTTTACTTTCTGCAAGGAAATTTTTCCTAATGTAATATACTTTTATGCTTAAAGACTTTTATTGATCATCTGATCATAGTTCTCTACAACAAAAATCATTTATAAATTGAAATTTTCTTCATATAACCAAAGGCTTTGACTATTAAAATCTTTACTTCTTTGAGTTATCATTATAACTATTGATATACAATTGGTTACACAATATAAACATATAATAAACTTTCCTATGTGACTATGAAATGTAAGATATCAAGTATAGGGATGGGTGAGAGGGTCGGTTATATTGCCTTGATTAAAACAGTAGTAAAGTTGTTCCTTTGCTGCTGTGGAAGATTTATACCTTGGGAGGCAATGAGCCATTGGAGAGCTGTGACTTTTTTTGTCACATGGAAAGCCGGTGAGTATGAAGGGGAAGGGGGAACCTTAAGGAGAATCTGAACTTCAGTGGTTCCACAGGCACTTTAGGTTTGGGACAGAATATATACAGAAGCTGAGAATCTGGAATTTTTTTTTTTCAATTCCTATCCTTCCCCAAAAATGTACTCTATTGGAAGAAGCCTATTTTAAGTACTAGTACTTTTGCTAGCTTTGCTCCTTTCCCTCCTCCCGCCCCTCCACATTGCAGGCAATGAAGCTCCACTTGCATCTCATTCCACCATCAGGGATAGAAACAGTATTTTTCTCCTGACTATATAATCGCTGAGAGAGCTTGTCTTTCCCCATGATTTTCACTGTCCATTTTTGCCTCTCCTAATTCTCCTCTTCCCTCTCTAAGAGCCTTTGTTATGTAAGCTGTGACTACACACTCATTCAACTTACAAATAAGAAAGTCTCTGCTGTCTATATGATATTCTGAAAGATTTTTAAAAATTAAGTTGATGTACTTCAGTGCTCAAAAAACTTCCAACACAGTGGTAGAGTTAAAATATATGTACAAGTCATTAGGCAGAGAAGAGAAGCTCAGGTGTTGAAGATGGAGCAGACAGCATGAAAATGGCCCGGTGGGTCAAAGCACAAGTGTAATCCAAGAATGGACAGGTATTCAATTTGCCTGAAGCACAGAGTAATTTTAAGAACAGATTTCCCAAAGGTGGTGTGTAGAACACATTAATAAGAATTTTTTTTTTTTTTTTGGAAAAGAGAGAGCATACTATTTCAGTTTTCTTTGAAGTAAAAAAAGTAAAGAAAATGTTAGTATGCTAGATTAAAAGACAAAAAGATTTCTTTACTATAGAATTTATTAATTCCTTCCTAAGGTTATTACATTAGGGGAAGCCAAGGTAGGTGTTGGCATGCAGTTCTTTTTTTTTTTTTTTTCCCTGTGATGAACTGATACTGGATAAGAAATTGTACAATACTTAAATAAATTATCTTAAAATGAAATTCAGATCAATAATAATCATAGCAATAATAAATCATAATGGTCCCATTTATGAGTATTTCTTATGTGACAGCTGTATATACAATAATAGCTTAATCCTCAGTTTCTTAAATTAACATATAATGTATTATTTGCTCCAGGGGTGCAGATCTGTGAATCATTAAGCTTACACATTTCATAGCACTCACCATAGCACATACCTTCCCCAATGTCCATAATCCAGCCACCTTATCCCTACCCCCTTATCCCCCAGCAACCCTCAGTTTGGTTCGTGAGATTAAGAGTCTCTTATGGTTTGTGTCCTTCCCCAGTCCCATCTTGTTTCATTTTTTCCCTCCCCACCCACCCCCAGGACTCCCTGGCCTGCCTCTTAAATTCCTCATATCAGAGAGATCATATGATAATTATATTTCACAGATTGACTTATTTTGCTTAGCATAATACCCTCTAGTTCCATCCATGTCATTGTAAATGTCAAGAGTTCATTTCTCTTGATGGCTCCATAGTATTCCATTGTATATATATACTGCATCTTCTTTATCTGTTCACTTGTTGATGGACATCAAGGTTCTTTGCATAGTTTGGCTATTGTGGACATTGCTGCTATAACCAATAGGGTGCACATTCCCCTTGAGATCACTACCTTTGTATCTTTAGGGTAAATACCCAATAGTGTGATTGCTGGGTCATAGAGTAGCTATATTATCAACTTTTTGAGGAACCTCCATGCTGTTTTCAGAGTGGCTGGACCAGCTTGTATTCCCACCAACAGTGTAGGAGGGTTCCCCTTTCTCTGCATCCTCACCAACACCTGTCAATTCCTGACTGGTTAGTTTTAGCCATTCTGACTGGTGTGAGGTGATATCTCACTGTAGTTTTGATTTGTATTTCCCTAATGCTGAGTGATGTTGAGCACTTTTTCATGTGTCTGTTGGCCATCTGGATATCTTCTTTGCAGAAATGTTTGGTAATGTCTTCTGCCCTTTTCTTGATTAGATTATTTGTTCTTTGGGTGTTGAGTTTGATAAATTCTTTATATATTTTGGATACAAGCCCTTTATCTGGTATGTCATTTGTCGATATGTTCTGCCATTCTGTCAGCTGTCTTTTGGTTTTGTTGACTTTCCTTTGTTGTGCAAAAAGCTTTTGATCTTGATGAAGTCCCAATAGTTCATTTTTGCCCTTGCTGCCCTTGCCTTTGGAGAAGTTTTTAGGAAGAAGTTGCTGTGGCTGAGGCCAAAGGGGTTGCTGCCCATGTTCTCCTTAAGAATTTTGATGGATTCCTGTCTCCCATTGAGGTCTTTCATCCATTTTGAGTCTATTTTTGTGTGTGGTGTAAGAAAATGGTTCACTTTCACTCTTCTGCATATGGCTGTCCAATGTTCCAAACACCATTTGTTGAAAAGACTCTTTTTTCCCATTGGACATTCCTTCCAGCTTTGTCAAAGATTAGTTGACCATAGAATTGAGGGTCCATTCCTGGGATCTCTATTCTGTCCCATTGATCTATATGTCTCTTTTTGTGCCAGTCCAATACTATCTTGATGATTGTAGCTTTGTAATAGAGTTTGAAGTTTGGAATTGTAATGTCACCAGCTTTGGTTTTCTTTTCCAACATTTCCTCTGATTATTTATAGGGGTCTTTTCTGGTTCCATATAAATTTTAGGATGATTTGTTCCATTTCTTTGAAAAAAATTGATGGTATTTTGATAGGGATTGCCTTAAATGTGTAGATTGCTCTAGGTAGCAAAGTCATTTTCACAATATTTGTTCTTCCAATCCAAAAGCATGGGACATTTTTCCATTTCTTTGTGTCTTCCTCAACTTCTTTCATGAGTACTTTATAGTTTTCAGAGTAGAGGTTCTTTGCCTCTTTGGTTAGGTTTATTCCTAGATGTCTTATGATTTTGGGTGCAATCGTAAATGGGATTGACTGCTTAGTTTCTCTTTCTTCTGTCTTGCTGTTGGTATGTAGAAATGCAACTGTTTTCTGTGCATTGGTTTTATATCCTGACACTTTACTGAATTCCTGTATGAGATTCTAGCAGTTTTGGAGTGGAGTCTTTTGGGTTTTCCACATAAAGTATCATATCATCTACAAAGAGTGAGAGTTTAACTTCTTTGCTGATTCAGATGCCTTTTATTTCTTTTTGTTGTCTGATTGCTGAGGCTAGGACTTCTAGTAATATGTTGAATAGCAGTGGAGACAATGGACATCCCTTCTGTGTTCCTGACCTTAGGGGAAATGTTCTCAGTTTTTCCCAATAGATAATGATATTCGATGTGGGTTTTTCACTGATGGCTTTGATGATATTGAGGAATTTACCCTTTGTGCCTACACTGTGAAGAGTTTTGGTCAAGGTAGGATGCTTTACTTTGTCAAATGCTTTTTCAGCATCTATTGAAAGTATCATGTGGTTCTTATTGTTTCTTTTATTAATGCATTATATCACATTGTTGGCAGATGTTGAACCAACCTTGAAGCTCAGGAAAAAATCCCACTTGGTCATGGTGAATAATCCTTTAAATGTACTGGTGGGTCCTATTGGCTAGTAGTTTGGTGAGAATTTTTCATCCATTTTCATCAAGGATATTGGTCTGTAATTTTCCTTTTTGATGGGGTCTTTGGTTTTGGGATCAAGGTGATGCTGGCCTCATAAAATGAGTTTGGAAGTTTTCCTTCTATTTCTATTTTATTGGAACAGTTTCACGAGAATAGGAATTAATTCTTTTTTAAGTACTTGGTAGAATTCCCCTGGGAAGCCGTCTGGCCTAGGGTTCTTATTTGTTGGGAGATTTTTGATGACTGCTTCAATCTCCTTACTGGTTATGGGTCTGTACAGGTTTTCTATTTCATCCTAGTTCAGTAGTGGTAGTTTATATGTATCTAGGAATGCATCCATTTCTTCCAGATTGTCAAATTTGCTGGTGTAGAGTTGCTCATAATATGTTCTTATAATTATTTGTCTTTCTTTGGTTTTGGTTGTGATCTGCCCTTTTTTCATTCATGCTTTTATTAATTTGGGTCCTTTCTCTTTTCTTTTTGATAAGTCTGGCCAGGGGTTTATCAACCTTATTAATTCTTTCAAAGAACCAGCTACTACTTCCATTGATCTGTTCTACTATTTTTTTGGTTTCTATTTCATTGATTTCTATTATGATCTTTATGATTTCTCTTCTCCTGCTGGGTTTGGGCTTTCTTTGCTGTTTTTTTGTCCAGCTCCTTTAGTTGTAGGGTTTGGTTGTGTATTTGAGAACTTTCTTGTTTCTTGAGAAAGGCTTGTATGGTTATATACTTTCCTCTCCAGACCACCTTTGATGTATCCCAAAGATTTTGAACAGTTGTATTTCATTTTCATTTGTTTCCATGATTTTTAAAAATTCTTCTTTAATTTCCTGGTTGACCCATTCGTTTCTTAGTATGATGCTCTTTAGCCTCCCTGCATTTTAATTCTTTCCAACTTCCTCTTGTGATTGAGTTCTACTTTCGGAGCATTGTGGTCTGAAAACATGCAGGGAATGATCACAATCTTTTGATACCTGTTGAGACCTGATTTAGGACCTAGGATGTGATCTATTTTGGAGAATGTTCCATGTGCACTAGAGAAGAATGTGTATTCTCTTGCTTTGGTATGGAATGTTCTGAATATATCTGTGTTGTCCATCTAGTCCAGTGTGTCATTTAAAACCTTTATTTCTTTGTTAATCTTTTGCTTAGATGATCTGTCCATTTCAGTGAGGGGGATGTTAAAGTCCCCTACTATTATTGTGTTATTTTCAATGTATTTCAATGTATTTTTGATTGCACCTCTTAATAACTTTTTCGATTTCAACTTGGTTAGATTTCAGTTCTTTTATTTCTCCAGAAAGGGATTCTATAATATCTTCCATGCTTTTGTTTTGAGCCCAGCTGGCACCTTGATAATTGTCATTCTGAATTCTAGTTCTGATATATTACTAATGTCCATATTCATTCAGTCCCTAGCCTGCCTCCAGAAGAGATCTGAATCTGGGTGAAGAAAGGGGAAAAAAGAAAGAAAAAATTGTAGATATATATTAGACTGGTGTATAGAACAGAGCCAAACACTTGATTTTGGGTGTATTTTAGCCTGCTAGATGAAACTACCTCCCAAAATTTTCATGAAAGAAAAATATATAAACAAAAGTAAGGGTGAACATGATGAAGGGATGGAATATGAGTACAAAGATGAAAATTAAAAAAAGAATTGATAAGAAGTTGGTTGAAGAAAGAAAAAAAAAGAGGAAAGAATGTGATTGGGCTGGAGATTAGAAGAAAGCCATGTGGTAGGTTTAGTGTATGTTTTGATTTATTAGAAAAAATTGTATACCAAAATTTTAAAGGAAAAAAAAAGTATATGTATACAAAAAATAGGGTTAAATACAATAAAGGGATAAAATATGACTAAAACAATGAAAGTTAAAAAACATTTTTAAACAGGTATTGATACAATAAAATAGTTTAACAAAAAAATAGGAAAGAGGAAAAATTTTAAAAAATAGAATAAGAAAAAAAAAATTTAAAATATTTAACTTCGAAAGACTAAAGGGTCATGGGGAAAAAAGCCATGAATTCTATGTGTTGCTTTTCCTGAGCTCTGGAGTTCCACAGTTCTCATTGATTGGTGAAATTGGTATTGGCTGGACGTTCTTCCTGTCTTCTGGGGGAGGGGCCTGTTGCAGTGGTTCTCAAATGTCTTTGCCTGAGGTGGAATTGCATCGCCCTTGTCAGGCGCCAGGCTAAGTAATCGGCTCATGTTCGCTCTCAGTAGCTTTTGTTCCCTGAATGCTTTCCGTATAGCTTTGGAGGAGGAGAATGAAGATGGTGGCCTCCCAATCTCCAGCCCCATAGGAGCCAAGAGCTCAGGGCTCCACTCCTCAGTGCACCCTCAGAAAAAAGCAGTTAATCACTCCCATCTACCTGGTCTTGGCCACCTGTGACCGAGCCTGTCACCCAGCCTTTGAACGAGTGTTTCTATTTCTGGCGCATGGCCCCGTTTGGAGTCTCCAAACCCAGCAGATTCTTGCAATGCATTCCAGCTTTGCTCTTCTCAAAGGAGAACGGATGGGGTCTCTCCAGATCTGCCACTTGTGGGGTTCCCTGCTTTAAGAGCAGTGGCCTGACTGTGTCTGGGTAATCCTGAGCTGAGAGCCCACTTCTTGTCTTTGTCTCTGCAGCTGGGCTCCCCACTCTGATACCAATCCTCGGCTAGTTTTTCCAGGTAGGAATTATCACCCCATTTAGAGTTTGCAAACAAGCGCACACATGTTAAGTGACTTACCAAAACTCCACCATTAGATACCCTTTCTAATATTCTGTGCTGTTTTCCACAAACTCCAAGTCACCATTGGTCGTGATCTTGAAGAATGTGTAAGTTCTGTTGTAAGGTTAATGGATTATGCTTTTATTTCAGTTTTAATTTTTCATAAGAGACCATGAAAAATTTCCCTATACTGTGTCCTTGTGTTTCTCAGAATTTTGTGTTTCATAAAAATTTAATTGATTCAATTGTGTATGTCCAGTGGAAATCTGCATTTCTGAGACTGAAAAAGGGAATGATCTTGATTTGGCTGGTTCACACAAAATTTAAATACATAATTTAAATTTAAATTTAAATTTAAATTTAAATACATAAAGTATCTATAGCTATCATCTTACCATCTATCTATCTATGCAAAAAATAAACCTAGCTTTAGATTTAGGGCTTTTTTTTAATGGCATAATTTTGTAATTTCTGAGCAGAATCAAAGCACTTTGGGGAAAAAGAGCCCAATATAGGGTAAGAAAAATAAAGCTTCAACTAATTGTGCTTAGAGCAGTGTGTGGGCAGTTACTGGCTGATTGACAAGAATTATTTCTTAAGATTCTTTTTAACTGAAGTGCACTAAGTTTGGACAGATGCCACAAGTCTGAACATGGATAATAAACACTCACCTACTCAGTTTCTTGAGATTAATTATATCCTGTTCTGTGGGAAAAAAGGAAAAAAAAAAAAGGAAGGATTTTTACTCCATGTATTCCTTGGATAGGGGAGAGGGTTTTTTTTGTTTTTTTTTGTTTTTGTTTTTTGTTTTTTTGATAACAGGTCTTTCTTTCAATGAAAGTCTATAAATGTTTTGCTTAGAAATAGACCTGTACCTAGAGATATAATAAGTAGTAACTTTTTTTTAAAAAATTATTTTTTTACAAACATATAATGTATTATTAGCCTGTGAATTTAGGTCTGTGAATTGCCAGGTTTACACACTTCACAGCACTCACCATAGCACACACCCTCCCCCTATGCCCCTCCAGCTGGCCACTCTCAGTTTGTTTTGTGACATTGAGTCTCTTATGGTTTTTCTCCCTACCAATCCCATCTTGTTTCATTTATTCTTTTCCTACTCCCCAAACCCCCCACGTTGCATCTCCACTTCCTCATGTCAGGGAGATCATATGATAGTTGTCTTTCTCCGATTGACTTATTTCACTGAGCATAATACCCTCTAGCTCCATCCACGTCATTACAAATAGCAAGACTTTATTTCTTTTGATGGCTGCATAGTATTCCATTGTATATATATACCACTTCTTCTTTATCCATTCATCTGTTTATGGACATCTAGGTTCTTTCCATAGTTTGGCTATTGTGGACATTGCTGCTATAAAAATTCGGGTGCACATGCCCCTTCAGATCACTACATTTGTAACTTTAGGGTAAATACCCAGTAGTGCAATTGCTGGGTTGTAAGGTAGCTCTATTTTCAACTTTTTGAGGAACCTCCATGCTGTTTTCCAGAGTGGTTTCACCAGCTTGCATTCCCATCAACAGTGTAGGAGGGTTCCCTTTCTCTGCATCCTCGCCAGCATCTGTTATTTCCTGACTTGTTAATTTTAGCCATTCTGACTGCTGTGAGGTGGTATCTCATTGTGCTTTTGATTTGTACTTCCCTGATTCTGAGTGATATGGAGCATTTTTTCATGTGTCTGTTGGCCATCTAGATGTCTTCTTTGCAGAAATGTCCGTTCATGTCTTCTGCCCATTTCTCGATTAGATTATTTGTTCTTTGGGTGTTGAGTTTGCTAAGTTCTTTATAGATTTTGGATACTAGCCCTTTATCTGATATTTCATTTGCAAATATCTTCTCCCATTCTGTCAGTTGTCTTTTGGTTTTGTTAACTGTTTCCTTTGCTGTGAAAAAGCTTTTGATCCTGATGAAATCCCAATAGTTCATTTTTGCCCTTGCTTCCCTTGCCTTTAGCGATGTTTCTGGGAAGAAGTTGCTGTGGCTGAGGCCAAAGAGGTTGCTGCCAGTGTTCTCCTCAAGGATTTTGATGGATTCCTTTCTCACATTGAGGTCCTTTATCCATTTTGAGTCTATTTTTGTGTGTGGTATAAGGAAATGGTCTAATTTCATTTTTCTGCATGTGACTGTTCAATGTTCCAAACACCATTTGTTTAAGAGGCTGTCTTTTCTCCATTGGACATTCCTTCCAGCTTTGTCAAATATTAGTTGACCGTAGAGTTGAGGGGCAATTTCTGGGCTCTCTATCCTGTTCCATTGATCTGTGCGTCTGTTTTTGTGCCATTACCATACTGTCTTGATGATGACAGCTTTGTAATAGAGCTTGAAGTCCAGAATTGTGATGCTACTAACTTTGGCTTTCTTTTTCAATATTCCTTTGGCTATTCGAGGTCTTTTCTGGTTCTATATACATTTTAGGATTATTCAATTTCTTTGGAAAAAAACTGATGGTATTTTGATAGGGATTGCCTTAAATGTGTAGATTGCTTTAGGTAGCATAGACATTTTCACAATATTTATTCTTCCAATCCAGGAGCATGGAACATTTTTCCATTCTTTGTGTCTTCCTCAATTTTTTTCATGAGTACTTTATAGTTTTCTGAGTATAGATTCTTAGCCTCTTTAGTTAGGTTTATTCCTAGGTATCTTATGGTTTTGGGAGCAATTGTAAATGGGATGGACTCCTTAATTTCTCTTTCTTCTGTCTTGTTGTTGGTGTAGAGAAATGCAACTGATTTCTGTACATTGATTTTATATCCTGACACTTTACTGAATTCCTGTACAGGTTCTAGCAGATTTGGAGTGGAGTCTTTTGGGTTTTCCACATATAGTATCATATCATCTGCAAAGAGTGATAGTTTGATTTCTTCTTTGCCAATTTGGATGCCTTTAATTTCTTTTTGTTGTCTTATTGCTGAGGCTAGGACTTCCAGTACTGTGTTGAATAGCAGTGGTGATAATGGACATCCCTGCCATGTTCCTGACCTTAGCAGAAGAGCTTTCAGTTTTTCTCCATTGAGAATGATATTTACAGTGGGTTTTTCATAGATGGCTTTGATAATATTGAAGTATGTGCCCTCTATCCCTACACTTTGAAGGGTTTTGATCAGGAAGGAATGCTGTACTTTGTCAAATGCTTTTTCAGCATCTATTGAGAGTATCATATGGTTCTTGTTCTTTCTTTTATTAATGTATTGGATCACATGGATTGATTTGTGGATGTTGAATCAACCTTGCAGCCCTGGAATAAATCCCACTTGGTCATGGTGAGTAATCCTTTTAATGTACTGTTGGATCCTATTGGCTAGTAGTTTGGTGAGAATTTTTGCATCTGTGTTCATCAAGGATATGGTTTGTAATGCTCTTTTTTGATGGGAACCTTGTCTGGTTTTGGGATCAAGGTGATGGGAGTTTTTCTTCCATTTCTATTTTTTGGAACAATTTCAGGAGAATAGGAATTAATTCTTCTTTAAATATTTGGTAAAATTCCCCTGGGAAGCTGTCTGGCCCTGGGCTTTTGTTTGGATTTTTGATGACTGTTTCAATCTCCTTACTGGTTATGAGTCTATTCAGGTTTTCTGTTTCTTCCTGGTTCAGTTTTGGTAGTTTATATGTCTCTAGGAATGCCTCCATTTCTTCCAGATTGTCAAATTTGCTGGCATATACTTGCTCATAATATGTTCTTATAATTGTTTGTTTGGTGTTGGTTGTGATCTTTCCTCTTTCATGGATGATTTTATTAATATTTCTTTTCTTTTTGATAAGTCTGGCCAGGGGTTTATTAATTTTATTAATTCTTTCAAAGAACCAGGTCCTACTTTCATTGATTTGTTCTATTTTTGCTGTTGTTTCTATTTCATTGATTTCTGCTGTGATTTTTATGATTTCTCTTCTCCTGCTGGGTTTAGGCTTTCTTTGCTATTCTTTCTCCAGGTCCTTTAGGTGTAGGGTTAGGTTGTGTACTTGAGACCTTTTTAGTTTCTTGAGAAAGGCTTGTATCACTATATGTTTTCCTCTCAGAACTGCCTTTGCTGTGTCCCACAGATTTCAAAGCATTGTGTTTTCATTATCATTTGTTTCCATGATTTTTTTCAATTCTTCTTTAATTTCCTGGTTGACCCATTCATTCTTCAGAAGGATGCTGTTTAGTCTCCATGTATTTGGGTTCTTTCCAAATTTCCTCTTGTGTTTGAATTCTAGCTTCAGAGCATTGTGGTCTGAAAATATACAGGGAATGATCCCAATATTTTGATACTGGTTGAAACCTGATTTATGACCCAGAATGTGATCTATTCTGGAGAATGTTCCATGTGCACTAGACAAGAATGTGTATTCTTTTGCTTTGGGATGGAATGTTCTGAATATATCTGTGATGTCCATCTGGTCCAGTGTGTCATTTAAGGCCTTTATTTTCTTGTTGATCTACTTCTGGGATGATCTGTTCATTTCAGTGAGGGGAGTTTTAAAGTGCCCTACTATTATTATATTATTGTCAATGTGTTTCTTTGATTTTGTTATTATTTGGTTTATGTAGTTGGCTGCTCCCATGTTAGGGGCATAGATATTTAAAATTATTAGATCTTCTTGTTGGACAGACCCTTTGAGTATGATATAATCCCTTATTATAGTCTTTGGCTTGAAATCTAATTGATCTAAGGATTGCCACCCCAGCTTTCTTTTGATGTACATTAGCATGGTAAATTGTTTTCCACCCCCTCACTTTAAATCTGGAGGTGTCTTTGGATCTAAAATGAGTTTCTTGTAGGCAGCATATTGAGGAGTTTTGTTTTTTTATGCATTCTGATACCCTATGTCTTTTGATTGGGACATTTATCCAATTTACATTCAGGGTATCTATTGAGAGATATGAATTTAGTGCTATTGTATTGCCTATAAGGTGACTGTTACTGTATATTGTCTCTGTTCCTTTCTGATCTACTACTTTTTAGGGTCTCTCTTTGCTTAGAGGACCCCTTTCAATATTTCCTGTAGAGCTGGTTTGGTGTTTGCAAATTCTTTCAGTTTTTGTTTGTCCTGGAAGCTTTTTATCTCTCCTTCTATTTTCAATGATAGCCTAGCTGGATATAGTATTCTTGGCTGCATGCTTTTCACATTTAGTGCTCTGAATATATCATGCCAGTTCTTTTTGGCCTGCCAGGTCTCTGTGGATAAATGTCTGCTGCCAATCTAATATTTTTACCATTGTATGTTACAGACTTCTTGTCCTGGGCTGCTTTCAGGATTTTCTGTATGTCTCTAAGACTTGTGAGTTTTACTATTAAATGATGGGGTGTGGACCTATTCTTATCGGTTTTGAGGGGTTTCTCTGCACCTCCTGGATTTTTTTTTTTTTTACCATTCTTTTTTTTTTAATTTTTTATTTTTTATAAACATATATTTTTATCCCCAGGGGTACAGGTCTGTGAATCACCAGGTTTACACACTTCACAGCACTCACCAAAGCACATACCCTCCCCAATGTCCATAATCCCACCCCCTTCTCCCAAACCCCCTCCCACCAGCAACCCTCAGTTTGTTTTGTGAGATTAAGAGTTCCCTTTGCCATATTAGGGAAATTCTCTCCAATAATTCTCTCCAATATACCTTCTGCTCCCCTCTCTCTTTCTTCTTCTTCTGGAATCCCAATTATTCTAATGTTGTTTCATCTTATGGTATCACTTATCTCTCGAATTCTCCCCTCATGGTCCAGTAGTTGTCTCTCTTTTGCTCAGCTTCTTTATTCTCTGTCATTTGTTCTTCTATATCACTAATTCTTTCTTCTGCCTCATTTATCCTAGCAGTAAGAGCCTCCATTTTTTATTGCATCTCACTAATAGCTTTTTTGATTTCAACTTGGTTAGATTTTAATTCTTTTATTTCTCCAGAAAGGGCTTTTATTTCTCTAGACGGGGTTTCTCTAATATCTTCCATGCCTTTTTCTAGCCTGGCTAGAATCTTAAGAATCGCCATTCTGAAGTCTAGATCTAACATATTACCAATGTCTGTATTGATTACGTCCCTAGCCCTCAGTACTGCCTCTTATTCTTTTTTTTTTTTTTCTGGTGAGTTTTTCCACCTTGTCATTTTGTCCAGATAAGAATATTTGAAGGAGCAGATAAAATACTAAAAGGGTGGCAAATTCCCCAGGAAAATGTGCTTTAACCAAATAAGAAGAGACTCCAAATCATGAGGGGGATGGAAGGGAGTAAAAACAAGTTCAGAAAAAAAATTAAAAAAACCAAACAAATAAATAAACAATATTAAAAAAGAAAAAAAATTATATATATATATATATATATATATATATATATATATATATATATATTAGACTGGTGACTAGATCAGGGTCACCCACTTAATTTGGGGGGTATTTTGGTCTCTTAGAAGACACTACCTCCCAAACTTTTAAAGAATGAAAAACGTATATAAGGGTAAACACAATGAAGGGATGGAATATGACTATAAAGATGAAAAAAATTTTTTAGTTTCTAAAAAAGGAGTTGATAAGTTAAGTAGGTTGGGAGAATAAAGAAAAAGAAAGTGGGGAGAATTTGCTCAGGCTGGATACTAGAACAAGCCAGTGCTAAATTTAGGCTATATTTTGATCTATTAGAAGAAGTTGTACCCCAAATTTTTTAGAAGAAAAAAATCGTATGTGTATACAAAAAATAAAGTTAGATATAATGAAGGATAAAATATGAGTATAATAATGAAGGTACATAAAAGATCATTATTATTTTTTATGAAATTTTTTGTTAAGATAGATTAAAAAACGTTAAAAGAGGAAAGGGTAAAAGTTTAAAAAAATTTAGTAGAAGAAAAAATGTTAAAAATTTCTTTATCTTTGCAAGACTAAAGAATCGCGGGGAGAAAGCCATGAATTCCATGCTTTGCTTTCTCCCCCTTTGGAATTCTGCTGTTCTCCTTGGTAAGTAAATTTGGTTTTGGCTCGATTTCTTGTTGATCTTCTGGGGGAGAGGCCTGTTGTAGTGATTCTGGAGTGTCTTTGCCTGAGGCAGAATTGCACCACCCTTATCAGGGGCCAGGCTAAGTAATTGGCTCGGGTTAGCTTTTGGGAGCTTTTGTTCCCTGAGCGCTTTCCGTAGAGTTCTGGAGGATGGTAATGAAAATGGTGACCTACAAATCTCTGGCCCGGAGGAGCCAAGAGTTTGGGGCCCCACTCCTTAGTGAGCCCTCAGAGAAAACCCCCCATTGCTCCTGTCTCCCTGGCCTCTGGCTGTGCTCCAAGCTCACCCAGCCTGTGACCAAGTGTCTCTGTCTCTGGCACACAGCTCCGCCTGGGGTCTCTGAACCCCACAGATCCCTGAGCTCTTCCAGGGGGAGTATTTCCGGATCTTGTGGGGACCCCACACACAGAGCAATGGCCTGTGCCATGGATTATGGTTCAAGGTAACCCCGAGTTGAGACCTCACTCCTTGGCTCTGTCTCTGTAGCCGGCTTTCCTGTTCTAGTACCTGAAAGCTCTGAGATACTCAGACACCCCTGATCTTTCTGTGACCCCACGGGAGCTGAGGCCACGCTGGCCCTGTGTGGGATCAGCCCGGTTTAGCCTCTGAAGTTATGTCCCTCATTGGAGGAGACTTTTGAAAGTCCTGATTTGGTGCTCCATTGCTCTGCCGCTTGCCGGGAGTTGGCCCCTCCCCCTGAGGTCTATCTTCCTGTTGCTTTGGATTCATTTCTCCACTGGTCCTACCTTTGAGAAAGTGGTCGATTTTCTGTTTCTAGATTTGTTCCTCTTCTTCTCTTCGATATCTTGTTGGATTTGTAGGTGTTCAGAATAGTTTGATAAGCTATCTAGCTGATCTGCTACCTGATGTCATCTTAGCCTGCTACTTCTCCACCATCTTGACTCCTCTGGTATGTAGTATCTTGTTACGAGTAGTGATTTTCCCCCAAATGATATGTTTTGGAAAAAAATTGTGTTTAAACTATAGGTATAATTACCACATAAGGAACCTGAGTATGTCTGGGCATCCCCCCAAATCGGTAAGAGAGCATGCAGGTTGAGAAGCATAGCTATTTCCTAGAGCAGGAGTTCCTTTTGAGAAATTTGGCTAGGAGGTTTGGAACCTGAACATTGTTGACTTAACATATGCTTTTACCTCATGAAGCTTTCCCTGTCACTTGAAGCTTTCCTTACAGAAAGCTTGGGGCTCTTATTTGCACGTTCTTCTCTGCCAAATGGCTGGATGGGACTCTAAGATACAACTTCCTTTACTTCAGTGACCTATAGGATGTTTTTAGAATCATCACAGAGGTCATTTGGAAGTATCTGAATACTTTATGGGATCAAAGCCATTACTTTGTTATTTATAGATCTTAGCCTGGGAAATGGGACTCAGACTAGCTGTCCTCACTCAGGGAAGAAGTTCACTATATAGATGAGGAGGTTGCTTAGGAGTGTGATGAGTATCTACTAAGTTTCAAATATTACTAGGCACATTTTATATTGAATTTCTTTGACAGATATGAGGTAATTTTTTTAAGTTTTTATTTAAATCTTGGGGTTGATTGAGCGTCTGCCTTCAGCTCAGGTCATGATTCCATGCTCCTGCTCAGTGAGGAATGTGCTTCTCCCTCTCCCTCTCTGTTGTCCCTCTCCTATTTCTCTCTCTCTCTCTCTCTCAATAAATAAATAAATAATCTTAAAAAAAATTCCAGTTAGCAGTTAACTACAGAGAACAAATTGAGATTTGTTGTGGGGAAGGAAGGTGGGGAGGATGGGTTAAATAAGGGCACTTGTGATGAGTACTGGGTGTTGCATATAAGTGATGAGTATAAGTGATGAATCACTAAATTATATTCTTGAAATTAATATGGTAATATGGAATTTATTTTTTCTCTCAAGTTTTTATTTAAATTCCAGTTATTTAACATATAATGTAATATTAGTTTTAGGGGTAGAATTTAATGATTCAAAACTTCCATAGAACACCCAGTACTCATCACAAGTGTGGTCCTTAATCCCCCCATCTCCTATTTAACACATCTCCCCATTCACCTTCCCCTGGTCACCATCAGTTTGTTCTCTATAGCTAGGAGTCTGTTTCTTGGTTTGCCCTTTTCTCTTTTTTATTTTCTCTTCACACATTTATTTTGTTTCTTAAATTCCATATACAAATGAAATCATATGGTGTTTGTTTTTCTTATTTTACTTGTTTACTTACTCTTATTTACTTAGTGTAACACTCTTTAGCTCTATTGACATCATTGCAAATAGCAAGATTTCATTCTTTTTTATGGCTGAGTAATATTCCATTATATATCTATCTATATAGATCTATATATATCTCCTACATCATCTTTATTTGTTCATCAGTCAAAGGACCTTTGGGCAGTTTCCATAATTTGGCTATTGTTGATAATGCTGCTATAAACATCAGGGTGCATGTATCACTCTGAATTAGTATTTTTGTATTCTTTGGGTAAATACCTAATAGTGAAATTGCTGGATCATAGAGTAGTTCTATTTTTAAGTTCTTGAGGAAACACCATACTGTTTTCCACAGTGCCTGTCCCAGTTTGCATGCCCACTGACAGTGCAAGAGAGTTCTCCTTTTTCCACATTGTCATCAACACCTGTTGTTTCTCATGTTGTTGATGTTAGGTATTCTGACAGATGTGAGGTGATACTTGGTTGTAGTTTTGATTTGCATTTCCCTAATGATGGGTGATGTTGAGCACCTTTTCCTGTGTCTGTTAGTCATCTGTATATCTTCTCCTAAAAAATGTCTATTTATGTTTTCTGCCCATTTTTTAATTAGATTATTCATTTTGGAGGTATTGAGTTTTATAAGTTCTTTATATATTTTGGATACTAATCCTATATCATTTGTATCTATCTTCTTCCATTCTATATGTTGCCTTTTAGTTTTGTTGATTCTTTCCTTTGCTCTGTAACTTTCTGTTTTGATGAAGTCCCAATAGTTCATTTTTGCCTTTGTTTCCATTGCCTCAGGAGACAGATCTAGAAAGAAGTTGCTATGGCTCATGTCAAAGAGATTACTGCCTGTGTTGTCCTGGAGGATTTTACTAGCTTCATGTCTCACATTTAGGTCTTTAATCCACTTTGAATTTATTTTTGTGTATAGTATAAGTGTCCCAGTTTCATTCTTTTGCATGTTGCTGTGCAGTTTCCCAACACCATTTGTTGAAGAGACTGTTTTTGTTTTTTTTTTTTTTTCATTGGGTATTCTTTCCTGCTTTATCCAAGATGAATTGACCTGTAGTTGAGAGTTTGTTTCTGGGCCTTCTGTTCTGTTCCATTGATCTGTATGTTGATTTTTGTGCCAGTACCATACTATAGTTTTGATCACTAGAGTTTTATAATGTAACTTGCAGTTGGGAATTGTGATGCCTCCAGCTTTGGTTTTCTTTTTCAAGATTTCTTCAGTTATTCAGGGTCTCTTGTGGTTCCATACAAATTTTAGGATTGTTTGTTCTAGCTCTGTGAAAAGTGCTGTTGGTATTTTGATAGGAATTGCATTAAATGTGTAGATTGCTTTGGGTAGTATAGACATTTTAATAATGTTTGTTATTCCAATCCATAAGCAGGGAGTGTCTTTCCATTTCTTTGTGTTGTCTTCAATATCTTTCATCAGTGTTTTATAGTTTTCAGAGTATAGGTCTTTCACTGATATGGGGTAAGAATTATGATCTACATGAGTATGTGCAGCTCTAACTCCCTCTCTGAGCTCTGTATCCATATATTCAACTACTAAATGGCCATTTCTATTTGGATATCTCACAGGCACTCTGAACTCGAGATGCCCAGAACTGACCCCACACACTCCAGCCTCATCATGCATAATACAATCTAACTTGGAGTCCTGCCAAATGTAACTTAAATGTTTCTCAGGTATCTTGACTTCTTTCCATTCCCATCTTCACCACTCTATTGCAAATGACTTTTACTCTCAACTGAACAAATGCAATGGTTTTCTAGCTGGTTTCCCTCATTTCTCCCCACCCTTCTCCCTTTTAATCCATTTTCCCCCCACTATAATCAGAGCTATCTTTTTGAAAAATGTCAAAGCTCTCAAGATGTCTTATACCTTAAATCACTTCAGTAGCTCTTGTCCTTAGGTTAGAAACTAAAACACTTACCAGATATTCTATGGTCCTTGCCTATTTCAGAAAGCCTTCTCTCCTTTCATTCTCTCCCTTTCTGCATTTCCATCCTTCTGGCCCTCTTCCCTAATATACATAGTTAATTACTCTCGATTGGTTCAAATTTATTTCGGTTATCACTTTCTCCTGGAGCTTTCCCTGATTAGAGAGATCAGGATTCCTTGATAAATGTTTTTCATTCAGAGTTGTCACAATGGTAATTAAATATATATATATATATATATATATATATATATATATATATATACATATATCTAATTAGCTGTCTAATATTTGTTTCCCTAACTACAGATTAAGCTTCAGGAGGGCACGGTACAGATACATAATATATTTTCAAAGCTTTGCATAGTACTGTCCCCAAGTATTTGCTAGGTGAATATTTATTGAATGAACGAGTAAATGAATGAGCAGATATTTTTCCAGATGAAGAAATTTAGGCTCAGATGGATAAGTGACAGAAAGGGAATGTGAGTTCAGGTCAAATTCACTCTAAAATCTGTTCTCTTTCCATTTAAAATTATACATTTCACAATAATGTTCTTTTACCAATACGATTTTCAAAATTAATTTTTAGTAGTATTATAAAATTTGTATCAGTGTTCTGATGCCAAAATATCAGAGAAGAACATCACAATAGATTTTTTTCTATTGTAAAGAGTTTTCCCCAATAAAAAGTGATTTTTTGCTACTTGATTGACAGTGCCGTGTTTTTTTTTTAATTTTTTATTTTTTATAAACATATATTTTTATCCCCAGGGGTACAGGTCTGTGAATCACCAGGTTTACACACTTCACAGCACTCACCAAAGCACATACTCTCCCCAATGTCCATAATCCCACTCCCTTCTCCCAAACCCTCTCCCCCCAGCAACCCTCAGTTTGTTTTGTGAGATCAAGAGTCACTTATGGTTTGTCTCCCTCCCAATACCCTCTTGTTTCATTTATTCTTCTCCTACCCACTTAAGCCCCCATGTTGCATCACCATTTCCTCATATCAGGGAGATCATATGATAGTTGTCTTTCTCTGCTTGACTTATTTCGCTAAGCATGATACGCTCTAGTTCCATCCACGTCGTCGCAAATGGCAAGATTTTATTTCTTTTGATGGCTGCATAGTATTCCATTGTGTAACCACATCTTCTGGATCCATTCATCTGTTGATGGACATCTAGGTTCTTTCCATAGTTTGGCTATTGTGGACATTGCTGCTATAAACATTTGGGTGCACGTGCCCCTTTGGATCACTACGTTTGTATCTTTAGGGTAAATACCCAATAGTGCAATTGCTGGGTCATAGGGCAGTTCTATTTTCAAGATTTTGAGGAACCTCCATGCTGTTTTCCAGAGTGGCTGCACCAGCTTGCATTCCCACCAAGAGTGTAGGAGGGTTCCCCTTTCTCCTCATCCTCGCCAGCATCTGTGATTTCCTGACTTGTTGATTTTAGCCATTCTGACTGGTGTGAGGTGATATCTCATTGTGGTTTTGATTTGTATTTCCCTGATGCCGAGTGATATGGAGCACTTTTTCATGTATCTGTTGGCCATCTGGATGTCTTCTTTGCAGAAATGTCTGTTCATGTCCTCTGCCCATTTCTTGATTGGATTATTTGTTCTTTGGGTGTTGAGTTTGCTAAGTTCTTTATAGATTCTGGACACTAGTCCTTTATCTGATATGTCGTTTGCAAATATCTTCTCCCATTCTGTCAGTTGTCTTTTGATTTTGTCAACTGTTTCCTTTGCTGTGCAAAAGCTTTTGATCTTGATGAAATCTCAATAGTTCATTTTTGCCTTGCTTCCCTTGCCTTTTGCGTTGTTCCTAGGAAGATGTTGCTGCGGCTGAGGTCGAAGAGATTGCTGCCTGTGTTCTCCTCAAGGATTTGGATGGATTCCTTTCGCACATTGAGGTCCTTCATCCATTTTGAGTCTATTTTTGTGTGTGGTGTAAGGAAATGGTCCAATTTCATTTTTCTGCATGTGGCTGTCCAATTTTCCCAGCACCATTTATTGAAGAGGCTGTCTTTTTTCCATTGGACATTCTTTCCTGCTTTGTCGAAGATGAGTTGACCATAGAGTTGAGGGTCTATTTCTGGGCTCTCTATTCTGTTCTACTGATCTATGTGTCTCTTTTTGTGCCAGTACCATGCTGTCTTGATGATGACAGCTTTGTAATAGAGCTTGAAGTCCGGAATTGTGATGCCACCAACGTTGGCTTTCTTTTTCAATATCCCTTTGGCTATTCGAGGTCTTTTCTGGTTCCATATAAATTTTAGGATTGTTTGTTCCATTTCTTTGAAAAAGATGGATGGTACTTTGATAGGAATTGCATTAAATGTGTAGATTGCTTTAGGTAGCATAGACATTTTCACAATATTTATTCTTCCAATCCAGGAGCATGGAACATTTTTCCATTTCTTTGTGTCTTCCTCAATTTCTTTCATGAGTACTTTATAGTTTTCTGAGTATAGATTCTGTGCCTCTTTGGTTAGGTTTATTCCTAGGTATCTTATGGTTTTGGGTGCAATTGTAAATGGGATGGACTCCTTAATTTCTCTTTCTTCTGTCTTGCTGTTGGTGTAGAGATGCAACTGATTTCTGTGCATTGATTTTATATCCTGACACTGTACTGAATTCCTGTACAGGTTCTAGCAGATTTGGAGTGGAGTCTTTTGGGTTTTCCACATATAGTATCATATCATCTGCAAAGAGTGATAATTTGACTTCTTCTTTGCCAATTTGGATGCCTTTAATTTCCTTTTGTTGTCTGATTGCTGAGGCTAGGACCTCTAGTACTATGTTGAATAGCAGTGGTGATAATGGACATCCCTGCCGTGTTCCTGACCTTAGCGGAAAAGCTTTCAGTTTTTCTCCATTGAGAATGATATTTGCGGTGGGTTTTTCATAGATGGCTTTGATGATATTGAGGTATGTGCCCTCTATCCCTACACTTTGAAGAGTTTTGGTCAGGAAGGGGTGCTGTACTTTGTCAAATGCTTTTTGAGCATCTATTGAGAGTATCATATGGTTCTTGTTCTTTCTTTTATTGATGTGTTGTATCACATTGACTGATTTGCGGATGTTGAACCAACCTTGCAGCCCTGGAATAAATCCCACTTGGTCATGGTGAATAATCTTTTTAATGTACTGTTGAATTCTATTAGCTAGTATTTTGTTGAGTATTTTCACATCTGTGTTCATCAAGGATATCTCTTTTGATGGGATCCTTGTCTGGTTTTGGGATCAAGGTGATGCTGGCCTCATAAAATGAGTTTGGAAGTTTTCCTTCCATTTCTATTTTTTGGACAGTTTCAGGAGAATAGGAATTAGTTCTTCTTTAAATGTTTGGTAGAATTCCCCCGGGAAGTCATCTGGCCCTGGGCTTTTGTTTGTTTGGAGATTTTTAATGACTGTTTCAATCTCCTTACTGGTTATGGGTCTGTTCAGGCTTTCTATTTCTTACTGGTTCAGTTGTGGTAGTTTATATGTTTCTAGGAATGCATCCATTTCTTCCAGATTGTCAAATTTATTGGCGTAGAGTTGCTCATATTATGTTCTTATAATAGTTTGTATTTCTTTGGTGTTAGTTGTGATCTCTCCACTTTCATTCATGATTTTTTTTTATTTGGGTCCTTTCTCTTTTCTTTTTGATAAGTCGGGACAGGGGTTTATCAATTTTATTAATTCTTTCAAAGAACCAGCTCCTAGTTTCGTTGATTTGTTCTATTGTTTTTTTGGTTTCTATTTCATTGATTTCTGCTCTGATCTTTATGATTTCTCTTCTCCTGGTGGGCTTAGGGTTTCTTTCTTGTTCTTTCTCCAGCTCCTTTAGGTGTAGGGTTAGGTTGTGTACCTGAGACCTTTCTTGTTTCTTGAGAAAGGCTTGTACCGCTATATATTTTCCTCTCAGGACTGCCTTTGTTGTGTCCCACAGATTTTAAATCGTTGTATTTTCATTATCATTTGTTTCCATGATTTTTTTCAATTCTTCTTTAATTTCCCGGTTGACCCATTCATTCTTTAGAAGGATGCTGTTTAGTCTCCATGTATTTGGGTTCTTTTCAAACTTCCTTTTGTGGTTGAGTTCTAGCTTTAGAGCATTGTGGTCTGAAAATATGCAGGGAATGATCCCAATCTTTTGATACCGGTTGAGTCCTGATTTAGGACCGAGCATGTGATCTATTCTGGAGAATGTTCCATGTGCACTAGAGAAGAATGTGTATTCTGTTGCTTTGGGATGAAATGTTCTGAATATATCTGTGATGTCCATCTGGTCCAGTGTGTCGTTTAAGGCCTTTATTTCCTTGCTGATCTTTTGCTTGGATGATCTGTCCATTTCAGTGAGGGGAGTGTTAAAGTCCCCTACTATTATTGTATTATTCTTGATGTGTTTCTTTGATTTTGTTATTAATTGGTTTATGTAGTTGGCTGCTCCCACGTTGGGGGCATAGATATTTAAAATTGTTAAATCTTCTTGTTGGACAGACCCTTTGAGTATGATATAGTGTCCTTCCTCATCTCTTATTATAGTCTTTGGCTTAAAATCTAATTGATCTGATATAAGGATTGCCACTCCTGCTTTCTTCTGATATCCATTAGCATGGTAAATTATTTTCCACCCTCTCACTTTAAATCTGGAGGTGTCTTCGGGCTTAAAATGAGTTTCTTGGAGGCAACATATAGATGGGTTTTGTTTTTTTTATCCATTCTGATACCCTATGTCCTTTGACAGGGGCATTTAGCCCATTAACATTCAGGGTAACTATTGAGAGATATGAATTTAGTGCCATTGTATTGCCTATAAGGTGACTGTTACTATATATGGTCTCTGTTCCTTTCTGATCTACCACTTGTAGGCTCTCTCTTTGCTTAGAGGACCCCTTTCAAGATTTCCTGTAGAGCTGGTTTGGTGTTTGCAAATTCTTTCAGTTTTTGTTTGTCCTGGAAGCTTTTAATCTCTCCTTCTATTTTCAATGATAGCCTAGCTGGATATAGTATTCTTGGCTGCATGTTTTTCTCATTTAGTGCTCTGAAAATATCATGCCAGCTCTTTCTGGCCTGCCAGGTCTCTGTGGATAACTCAGCTGCCAATCTAATATTTTTACCATTGTATGTTACAGACTTCTTTTCCCGGGCTGCTTTCAGGAATTTCTCTTTGTCACTGAGACTTGTAAATTTTACTATTAGGTGTCGGGGTGTGGGCCTATTCTTATTGATTTTGAGGGGCATTCTTTGAACCTCCTGAATTTTGATGCTCGTTCCCTTTGCCATATTGGGGAATTTTTCCCCAATAATTCTCTCCAGTATACCTTCTTCTCCCTTCTCTCTTTCTTCTTCTTCTGGAATCCCAATTATTCTAATGTTGTTTCGTCTTATGGTGTCACTTATCTCTCGAATTTTCCCCTCGTGGTCCAGTAGCTGTTTGTCCCTCTTTTGCTCAGCTTCTTTATTCTCTGTCATTTGGTCTTCTATATCACTAATTCTTTCTTCTGCCTCATTTATCCTAGCAGTGAGTGCCTCCATTTTTGATTGCACCTCATTAATAGCTTTTTTGATTTCAACTTGGTTAGATTTTAGTTCTTTTATTTCTCCAGAAAGGGCTTTTATATCTCTCGAGAGGGTTTCTCTAATATCTTCCATGCCTTTTTCGAGCCTGGCTAGAACCTTGAGAATTGTCATTCTGAACTCTAGACCTGACATATTACCAATGTCTGTATTGATTAGGTCCCTAGCCTTCAGTACTGCCTCTTGTTTTTATTTGTGTGTTGAATTTTTCCGTCTTGTCATTTTGTCCAGATAAGAGTATATGAAGGAGCAAGGAAAATATTAAAATGGTGCAACAACCCCAGGAAAATATGCTTTAACCAAATTAGAAGAGATCCAAAATCGTGAGTGGGGAGAAAGGGCATAAAAAGCGGTTCAAAAAGGAAGAAAGAAAAAAAAAAAAGAAAAAAGAAAAAAAAAGAAAAGAAAAGAATTAAAAAAAAGAAAACACGTAAGAAAAATATAAAAAAGAAAAAATATATATATTAGATAAAGTAGTTAAAAAACGTTAAAAAAGAAAAAGGTAAAAGTTAAAAAAAATTTTACCCGAAGGCGAGAAAAAAAAAACAAAAATTCAAAAAGAAAAAAATTAAATTAACTGCAAGACTAAAAAAATATCACAGGGAAAAAGCCATGAGTTTCGTGCTTGGCTTTCTCCTCCTCTGGAATTCTGCTGCTCTCCTTGGTATTGAAACCGCACTCCTTGGTAGGTGAACTTGGTCTCGGCTGGATTTCTTGTTGATCTTCTGGGGGAGGGGCCTGTTGTAGTGATTCTCAAGTGTCTTTGTCCCAGATGGAATTACACCGCCCTTACCATGGGCTGGGGTGAGCAATCTGCTCGGGTTTGCTTTCAGGAGCTTTTGTTCCCTGAGCGCTTTCTGTAGAGTTCAGGAGGACGGGAATACAAATGGCGGCCTCCTGGTCTCCGTCCCAGAGGAGCCAAGAGCCCAGGGCCGCACTCCTCAGTGCACCCTCAGAGAACAATGCCCAGTTACTCGTCTGCCTGACCTCCGGCCGCGCTCCGAGCTCACCGAGCCTGCGACCGGTTCAAGGTAACACCGAGCTGTGAGCTTATTGTCAGCTCTCTCTGTAGCCGGCTTTCCCGTTCCAATACCCGCAAGCTCTGCGACACTCAGACACCCCCAATCCTTCTGTGACCCTGCGGGACCTGAGGCCACGCTGACCCCGCGTGGGCTTTGCCTTGGGTAGCCTCTGGAGCGATGTCCCTCAGCAGAACAGACTTTTAAAAGTCCTGATTTTGTGCACCGTTGCTCAGCCACTTGCCGGTAGCTGGCCCCTCCCCCCGGGGTCTATCTTCCTGTCGCTTTGGATTCACTTCTCCACCGGTCCTACCTTTCAGAAAGTGGTTGTTTTTCTGTTTCCAGAATTGCTGTTTTTCTTCTCTTCGATCTGCCGATGTATTTTCAGGTATTTGCAATCTTTATATAAGCTATCTAGCTGATCTCCGGCTAGCTGAAGTAGTCTCAGCCTGCTACTTCTCCGCCATCTTGACTCCTCAGCCAAAACGACAGTGCCGTGTTTTTTGGGTGACTTTTCCTGTGTTTATTTCTGATATAATAGAGTTGTCCCTTTAATTTGTCACTAGTATTTATTTCTACATAGTATTTTTTTTTTAATTTTCAAAGAAATAATAAATGACAAAGATAAAATTAGGTTAATTATTAATTCAGAAGTTTATAGAGGCTAGTCAGAGTACAAAATGGGTGAGGCAGCTTCACAAAGATTTTGATGGGGGGCTGGAGGAAGCACTGTAGTCCATTAATAACTATATTTCACAATCAGTGACTAACTATTTTTGGTCTTCTAATGGTACTTACTTCATAATGGGTAAAACAAAATTAATTTTTTAAATGCCTACTGATTGTACTCAGAAAAACACAAAATCTCAGGTGTTTTTGGAATCCTGTCCTAGATTTTTATTTGGAAGCTTACTGCATCTCAGATATGCATATATATTAAATATAATTAAATTATATACATAAATTAATTAAGCAATTGGGAAATTGAATTTCACAATGGATCACTGACTTTAAACTACAGAATTTTACCTTGGGCTGAATTAAAAAGTAACCGCTTGGTGTTTTGATGTCTTGTTATAAAAGTTTCTTTACTATATACCAGCATGGCTAAATTCTAGAAGACCGATCTCTGCAAAGTGTTACTTGAAAGAGTGAAAAATATGGGAGTTATTTTGTGAAAATAATATTTTTAAATGAGTGTGTAGAATTTGTTAGCAACAGTTAGTTACCTTTTAAGAGCCTCTTGGTTATCACAGTTAGCACTTTTGTTTCTTTAAAAGTCAGTGTAGAGGATATTTTTGATAATTTCTGTAACTAAACCACAAACATTAAAAATGAAGGAAAGAAAAAAAAATAAAGAGGTATGTAGTGTGGTGCCTGTAAGTTGATTTTTTTCTTAGTCCAGCCTGATTACAACTGATCATTGGTCTGTTAAGGGGCCAAAAGTGGAAGATTGAGAGGGGTTATGCTTGAGGCAGGGGACAAGGCCATACACAGTTTCAGAAGTGATCCATTTCTTTATGCTGCAATGGTCCTATCATCTATGACCTCTTGTAGTCCAAAGTCCTATAGACTGAACATTAACATACAGATTTCTTAACAGTGATGCTGCCATCAGAGTGGTTAAATGGTGGTTGAATAGCTCCTGTCCTTGCCTGTAAAGATACATGACCTCACCTCCAAAGAGTAGAGGAGGGAATTCATTTTGTTATGGTTTTAGAGAAGTAATAAAAAAAAATGATTAAAAACATTGTTTTTAATTTGCTCTCCTAAATTACTAGGATCACAAAATACTTGTATTTTGTTTTAATTCACTTTGGAGACATTTCCATGATGTTTAAGTGCTCAAAATATTAAAATATAAATTTTAAAATATAAATATAAAATATTAAAATATAAATTTTATATTATAAATAATATAAAATATTAAAAAAATAAATTTAAAAAATATGAATCTCAAAGATTTTCTGAATTAGACCACTGAGAGTTTATTCAAATATATTTATATATTTTAATGTAAGCCAAAGTCAGGATTGGAGTGGTGATACATATATATCATATAGATATCTATAGGGTATAGATGACATCAGAGGCTAGAGCTAATAGAGCGCATTCATTCTAAAGTTCATGTGTAAGAGATGTGGGGTTAGCCACTTCATAAAATGTCAGGGATTCAGAAATACACAGTCAAAAACTCAGTAAATAATGGGTCAGAATTTACAAATAGATGAGAACCTTATGCCTGGAAGAACTCTTTCTAAGAAAAAAAATCTAACCACTCATAATTAAAAATCCATCATGGTTCTATAGTTCCCCAGGACAAAGCCTAAATTCTCCAAAAACATTAAAAGCCTCTTAAGATTTCATCTTGATCTGTCTTGCCAGTCTGAACTTCTGCCACTCTCTTCCTCTCTTCTCTTCATTTTTGTGCCCTAACTTTGCCCACACAATTCCCAGCCACACTGAGCCACCTGAGAAGTTTTTAGTATTCCCGTGAATACCCATGGCACCACTCCCCCTGGATAATTCTCTACCCTTGCTCATGTGAGCCATCTTTGGAAACCTATTCAACATGGAACCTAATGCTAAACTTTCCTGAGTCATTTGGCCACGTTGGTTGGTCGGCCTTTGATGGTTTTGTAGTACTTTGTTCACACTTCTACTATGTCGTTCACCACAGTGTTTTTTTACTGTCTATTTATGACTCTGTCTCTTCCAATACTTTATGAATGTTTAATATGAGAATCTGGAAGATAGGGCTTATGATCTGAAAATCAGCACATAGACCCAAATTATATGTTCATGGTAAATCTTGGCAAATGGAATCTAAGCCTGCATTAAAATTGTTTTCTCTGGGAAATTTCAGACCTAGTGAGTGTTATTTTAAATTCTAGTTACTGATTTCAGTTCTTAGTCTTCCTAAAGCCTGCAGATATCAGTGAAATGCAGTTTCCCTAGGCTAAGGGATGTGTGGCTAGACTATAAAGGTTCATCCTAACCATCTATCTAACATGCCCACTTGTAAGGGCACAGATCCCCAGACCCAAAACCCAAGAGGAATCACATTAACATTTTTAATAATGGAAACTGACTTACCACCAAGCTTAGGCAGTGAAGATTTCTTTGTATGAAGCTTTAAAAAGTTAAAAAAAATTTTGGAGTACCTGGGTGGCTCAGTTGGTTAAACTTTTAACCCTTGATTTTGTCTCAGGTCATGATCTTAGGGTCAGGAGATCAAGACCTGTGCCAGGCTCTGCAGTGAACATGGAATCTGGTTGAGATTCTCTTTCTTCCTCTCCCTCCCTCTACCCTTTCCAGCCTGTGCTCTATTTCTCCTAAAAAAAAAAAAAAAAAGTAAGTAAGTCTCCCTCTCTTTCCCAAATTCTTTCTTTTTTTTTTTAGTTCTTTGGAGGGGAATGATAAAAACATATAATCCGGGCGCCTGGGTGGCTCAGTTGGTTGGACGACTGCCTTCAGCTCAGGTCATGATCCTGGAGTCCTGGGATTGAGTCCCACATTGGGCTCCCAGCTCCATGGGGAGTCTGCTTCTTCCTCTGACCTTCTTCTTGTTCATGCTCTCTCTCACTGTCTCTCTATCAAATAAATAAATAAAATCTTAAAAAAAAAACACATAATCCATGAATTTATTTTATTGTTGTGGGAAGTTAAAATGAGAGGCATGCTACCAGGTATAATAGAATCAGGAGTATCTTACTTCCATCTTGGCTGTGTCTTTTTTTCAGTCATCATCCTCTGTTTGTAGAAGTAGGAGGGTTTTGGCATTCCTGCCAAGGTGGGAAGGAGCATTTGTGCCCTCTGCCTGGACCCTCATAACGACAGAAATTAATCCTCTGGGTTAATGGATTCCAAAGGTTTTATATGCTATAACCCCGTTAGTAAAAAATTCCATACATGGCTCCTGCTGTTCATTTGTTTATGTATAAATTATATGGCTGAACTACTTTATGTATAGCATATGTAAAAATGACCAGAGTAGATATAAGTTCATCACTCAATTAGTCTTATTAGTTTGGATATTTTAGGATGACATTTTGGCAAATGGGATTATCATTGTTCTGGTCTTGTAACATGACTGAGGAAGAGCTTGGACTAGAAGTAGGGGTGCCTGTCCTGCTGTTGCCATTCACCTGAGATTGTAGTATCACCAATTTCAAATTGTGTGAATCTTCTAATTTATATGTCCACTTTATAATGGTTGATTGCTTTATGCTGCATAATCAATGGATTAACATGACAGAGTATATGTAAGCTGTGAAATGTCATGAGATGCTGAAAAAGAATGACAAAAGGGAAGGTAACTACCCCTCACATGGTAGGACTTCTATTGTTTCCTCAGAATACCTCACCCATTAAATGGCAGCACCCTTACTTTTGATATGTGGACCAAGGAGGGTACCAATGTCAATCAGCATATTGATGATTAGTGAACTTTAACTGTTTTGATAAACACAAATATACATTAAAGTACTAGTATGGGTATTCCTATACCCCAGTGAAGTAATCCTGGGATACATCCTGAGGAATGATACCTCCTGAGGAATATGTACCCAAATTTGGAGGCAACTACTCTGTGTTATAGTGAATCAGACAAATTCTGACTATTTTCCTCAATATAATTATTGGCAATGCTTGAAGTGCTAAGAGAAATAAAACAAAGTATTTGTCCCAAAAGTAGGTGCAGGCATACACTTTTTTTTTAAGTGTATGGCTTTCAATAAAATGCATAAATGTATGTTTTCATCTGTGGATTTTAGATCCTATATTTTTTAAAGACTTATTTACTTATTTATTTCAGAGAGAGAGAGAGAGAGAACACCAGGGGAAGGGTAGAAGGAAAGGGAGAGAGAGAATCCACAAGCAGACTTCCCACTGAGAGCAGAGCCCAGTGGTGGGGCTCAATACCAGGACCCTGAGATCACAATTTGAGCTAAAACCAAGAGCTGGCCTCTTAACTGACTGAGCCACTCAAGTGCCCCATTGGATCCTAATTTTAGAAAGATACGCCATTTCCTTTCTTAGCATGCTTCTCTTAAAGTACTCAGTTCTATCATCACTGCTTTAATCAGCTTTATATTGTGACTTCTACTGTGCCCCCAATAAGTGGGACAAGGATGAAATTTTGAGGAGTGCTATAGTTTTTAAAATGTATTTGCAAAAATGTAGCTGACTTGCTTATTACAAACTGCATATACTTATGATTCCAAAATATTTATAAAAGCTCTCCAAGATTGGGATGCCTGGGTGGCTCAGTCAGTTAAGCTGGTGTCCTCCACTTAGGTCATGATCCCAGAGTCCTGGGATCAAGTCCCGAGTTGGGCTCCTTTCTCAATGGCGAGTCTACTTCTCTCTGTGCCTCTGCCTACCATTCTGTCTGCTTGTGAGCTCGCTCTCTCTCTCTGACAAATAAATAAATAAAATATTAAAGAAAAAAAGGCTCTCCAAGATTCAGAAAGTAAATAAATATCACTTACTCTGTGAGAGCAGAGACTGTTATCTTCAGTGTTATTATGCAAGACTATAGGCCATAGTAGGCGACCTATAAATGCTGATTGAATAAAAGAAGAAGTATGTTATGTTAATGAAAACTCATTTTGCAGAGTAAATTCTGAAAATCTATGGCAGCCTAACGTAGTTATGTGATAATTTTAGCTTAGGAAGAGTTAGTAAATTATGAGAGATCACTTTAGAATAATTGAGAAAATGAAGTTTAAAGGACGGAAATGTTTTTAAACTATGAAACAATAAATACGATTGCTCATTAAAACTGAACAAATGAAAACAGAAACCACATTCTGTGTAGCATATGTGCTGTGATAAGATTAATGCATTCTTTTAGAAAGACCGAGTAATAGAAGACACATATACTCTATTGTATATAGTAGAAGTGTCTCAGAAAATTTTCAGGTAAATCAAATGTTACTTGAACTGTTTCAAGCATCACCATATTTTATAAACTTTTTTAAAATAAAGATTTTATTTATTTATTTGTCAGAGAGTGAGAGCACAAGCAGGGGGAGCAGCAAGCAAAGGGAGGGGAAAAAGCAGACTTCCCATTGAGCAGAGAGCCTGATACAGGGCTTGATCCCAGGATCCTGGGATCATGACCTGAGCTGAAGGCAGATGCTTAACTGACTGCACTGTCCAGGCATCCCATATTTTATAAACTTTTAAAATAAGAGTTATTCTTGCTGAAGTTAGATGAAAAGTGTGTTTCTGTGGTGAGAGGAAAGTGGTGGTGGTGGGAAGAAAAGGGGAATTTGGGGGTCTTATTTTATGTCCTTTACCAGAAGGGACACCCCAGAGCTTCTCAGAGCAATGAGATGATAAATCATAGGTCTCTTTGTAAGAGACCTTAACGGTGTTTTTCATTTATTCATCCAGCATCCATATATATATATGTGCAATTACACACTCATTTGGCTAGCATTTATTGTGCATCTTCTATGTTACAGACACTATGTTAGACCTTAGGGGAGTCAGAGAAGTTAGGTAGAGTCTCCCAACCTAACAGGACTTACAGTGTTGTGGGTGATCCCTGCAAGGTGGGATCAGTTACAGAACCTTGTTCTGTTTTGTTTTATTACAGTCAGTTGAGTCTCTTTATAATCAAGTTGATCAATGTTCTTTTTTTAGAAATTAACTGCAATAAGAAATATCTTTTACAAGTCAATTACAACTCTAAAGTAAGCTTTGGACTTCAGGTGATTATGATGTGTCAGTGTAGATTCTTTTTTTTTTTTTTCAATTTAACTTAATTTTATTTTTTTGTGTGTGTTCCAAAATTCATTGTTTATGCACCACATGCAGTGCTCCATATTACCCACCACCAGGCTCACCCAACCCCCACCTCCTTCCTTCCAAAACCTTCAGTTTGTCTTTCAGAGTCCATACTCTCTCATGGTTTGTCTCCCCCTCCGATTTCCCCCAACTCACACTTCTCCATCTCCCAATGTACTCCATGTTATTCCTTATGCTCCACAAGTAAGTGAAACCATATGATAATTGACTCTACTTGACTTATTGCACTCAGCATAATCTCTTCCAGTCCTATCCATGTTGATACAAAAGTTGAGTATCCATCCTTTCTGATGGAGGCATAATACTCCATTGTACATATGGACCGTATCTTCTTTATCCATTCATCTGTTGAAGGGCATCTTGGCTCTTTGCACAATTTGGTGACTGTGGCCATTGCTGCTATGAACATTGGGGTACAGATGGCAATTGCAGGATCATAGGGTAGCTCTATTTTTAATTTCTTAAGGAATCTCTGCACTGTTTCCCAAAGTGGCTGCACCAACTTGCATACCCACCAACAGTGTAAGAGGGTTCCCCTTTCTCCAAATCCTCTCCAGCACTTGTTTCCTGTTCTGTTGATTTTGTCCATTCTAACTGGTGTAAGGTAGTATCTCATAGATTCATCTTTGATAAAAAATGTACCATTTTGGTGAGTGATGGTGGTAATGGGGGAGGTTCTTGTTCTGTGGGAGTGGGGGAAGGAATATGAAGAATCTCTGTTACCTCCCTTTCAATTTTGTTGTAAACCTAAAACTGCTCTTAAAAAATACATCTTTTTAAAAAAGACATTTACAAAAGGTTTATTGGTAAGTGAAAGTATATAAGCAAACGTCTTATTTGTTTTATATTTTCGGTTATACAGAGAGCAGATATTTAATGCATTGACATCCATAGTGATATCTTTTTGCCATTGACCTTCAAATTTAGCCTCAATGTATTTACTCAAATTCCTCATTAAATTATATTATATGTAGGAGAAATGCAGATCAGACCAAGATGGTTTGAGGGTTTACTGTGTTCTTGTCTGCTAAATTTTTACTAGCATTATTGTGCATGAGAAAGTTCTACTTGACGCGACATTTCCATATTTCAGCCAGAGTTTCTTAAATTTTTCAGTTCTCATAAAATACAGTTTGAGTCTTTATGCATTATGTATGATTCTTTATGACATCTAATCCCCCCTTTTCACCCTAGAGTATAACTATAAATAGCTATAACATTTAGCCCTGGCATGAGGAAAATTTAGATCCAAATGGGAATCATTGCTTCGCATTTCATGATTCAATGTGCAATTCATGTTTTAAAATGCCTCTTTTATTATTATAAATATGCTCCTTTTTGTCTAATTGTGACATCCTCAAGAACAATTATTGCCAAATGAGTTCGTGGCACTTTAGAATAAGTAACTCCTATGGCTTGAAATGAGTGAAACAATAATTATATTGCAACTAGGGTATTAAAAAAAACTTTTTGTGAAAGTTCTAGCTCAGCCATTTTTGATGGTCATGTGGGACTTCTTATGAATTTATTCTTAAAGCTGGTCAATAAAAATTTAGTTTGAGTTTAAAAGTTGGAAAAAATAGGAACTAGTTATATTTGTATTCTAAAGATATTGTTAAAATTAAGTTTTTTTGGGGGGGGAGAATCTTTTTAAACCTTGATCATGAAAATACTAGAATCCTTTCCATTCTTTATATATTGCTATTGCTTTGAGAAATTTAAACTCATATTGGAAACATTGATGTCTGAAATCTTTGCACCTTGCACTGGTATAAGGAGTGAAATACAAACAGGGTGGCTCTAAGGCTTGAATGAGAAAACATATGAAGGCGTTCTGACTTCAATAATTGTTGATTGAATGAATGATTGCATCGTAAAAGAATATGGAAAGCTTTTAACTGTGCTGTGTGAGATTAATTAATAGTGGGAGACCAAGGAAGGGTTGAAATCAGTGATAATTGCAATGACAGGCAAGATTTGGCTCCAACACTTCATTAAACTTCTGTTTTTATGGGGATTTCTTCATTTCCACTGGAATGAACAAGCCAGTATGCATGACTTATTCTGCAATGAACTTTGATGAATTTTTCTAAGTACATAAAAAATGAGTTGCATCCTTCTCTTAATCCAAGAAACCCCCTATACCTACACTGATAAACCCTCTGATGCACATGTAAGAAGGCAGGATAATGGGCATGAAGGACAATCATCTATATGTATATATAAAATATATATTTTTGCTTGTCAGTAATAACTCTGAACTGCCTACAGCATTCATCGTGCCTCTTAAAAGTCAGGTATTGTATTGAATTCAAAAATTCTCTTATGCTGAGCAGGGAAAGGGGAAAAAAAAAATCAAACACTTTCTGAATTGGGCCCAAATATCCAAGGTTAATTTTCTGAGAAAGCTGCAGCGGCTAGATAAGGCCATCCCCTGCAAATTAGTTTTGCCTGCCTGGATTACAGCTAAATTTATGCAGCTTGCCTTATCCTTTCGGAAGCGCCTCTGAAGTGTCGTAATTAACTGGCACATATAAAGTGAGCACATTTTCTGCTTGGTGGCGGCCATTCCTCATTTCATCTCCGTTCTAACCCGAACGGAAAGGTAGTTTCTTATTTTTACTGTTAAAAACACACATGAATGCACTTGTGTGTGTGTGTGAGCAAACACACGCACACACACACACAATCTCCCATACTTTACCAGAAGTCTTTGAAAACCATCATAAAACAGCTTTAGAACAGTTTGGAAATTTAAAGGGGTAAAGAATACTGCTGAGAAAGCGGAGAGAAATTTTTGCATAAAATTGAAATCAGAAGAAAAGCCACCTTTATGAAGTGGCTGGACTGCCTTTTTTTTTTTAACTAGAAAAATTGCGTTTTAAGACATTTTCTTTGTGTAATTCTCAGTTATCTCAATGGAAACTCAAAAATTGCCAAGATATGGTGAAAACAAGCATATTCACAATCAATATACCTTTATTTTGTACTCTCCATTGTTGTTTCTTTATATATTTTGCATATTCTCCATGTCACCCCCAATTTTTTGAGATTAATACTTCCATTAAAACTTAAGCTAAAAGGGTGCCTGGGTGGCTCAGTGGGTTAAGCCACTGCCTTCAGCTCGGGTCATGATCTCAGGGTCCTGGGATCGAGTCCCACATCGGGCTCTTTGCTCAGCAGGGAGCCTGCTTCCTTCTCTCTCTCTCTGCCTGCCTCTCAGTGTACTTGTGATTTCTCTCTGTCAAATAAACAAATAAAAAAAAAAAAAAAAAAAAAAAAAACTTAAGCTAAAAAAAAAAAAAAAGCTCAGAGAAAACTGTCCTCAGACACCTTTCTAGAGATATGGCTCCATCTTTCCATTCATTTATGTATGTATTACTTAGGCTGAACAACTTATTTATCTTCTGAACACAGGGCTGAAAGAGTCAGTATTTATTGAATATCAATATAAGCCTTTGTCAGAACTGTCCCTGGAAACATATTTGCCTCTGGTCAGCTCCTGGAAAATACTGTAGATATTTTAGTGCTCTTTGCTTACCATACTTCATTAAGGATTTTTTTTTTTTTGGTCTTTGTTTTGAAAATAAAACACTGGATTTGCAGCCTGCAGAAGCTGATCAAGAATTCCACAACATCCAGGCTCATGGAGTGCCGCACTGAGTATGACACCAGATCAGTCATAATCCTCAAAGAGCCAGGAGAGATTTTCTCTTGTCCATCCCACACTCTGGTCCCAGATTTTCTTTGGCTTCAGTTCCTCATAGAGTTATTACAAGGATTAAATGAGTTAATACATATAAAATGTTTAGAACTGTGCCTGGCACTTAGCAAATGTTCAATAAATGTTAGCTCTTATTCTAGTCTCAGTAGGATGCTGCTCTAATGTGGGCTTCTGGCTGTGTTTTTATTCATTCACAAAGCAGTTGATTTTTCTCCAATGAGCTTTTATTTTTAGCAGGTGAATCATATCAGAATTGCATTTCTTTCTTCTTGTAAGGTCTTCCCTTCCTGAAAAAGGCAGAAAAAAACACTTTCTGCATTTTCTAGTGACTTTTTCCTTCCAATTTCCCTTCTTTTCTCTGCAAATCCAGGATGTCATATTTCATCCTCTTTCCTAGGTATACCCTGTGGGGCCCTCTAGGTCTTTTACTGACTCTCCCTTTATTATTCTTATAACACTTACTCCCTTTGATTCTCATTTCTAGAAATGTTTGTCTCTCTCAAGTAAACAGTCACCAGAAACAGAACACCCCAAACTCTTTTGTGTATGGGAAGAGCCTAGTGGTGCCTCAAGGAAAATGTTATTTGAATGCAGAAGTCATCTAATACAGTGTGAAAGATATTTGCCTTCCTTAATTACTTTTTCTCATGGGAAAATTGCCACACTGAGATTGCCTTTACATGAAATAGAATGTTCACTTTTTCAACTCAACTGCAACTCTAAAAGACAATCAATGGGGCACATGGGTGGCTTAGTTGATTAAGCATCTGACTCTTGATTTTTGGCTCAGGTCATGATTTCAGGGTCCTGGGATGGAGCCCCGCCTCGGGCTCTCCTCTCAGCAGAGAGTCCACTTATCTCCCTCTTCCTCTGCCCCTCCCCCTCCACACACTCTGTCTGTCTCTCTCAAATAAATAAACAAATCTTTATTTATTTTTATTTTATTTCTGAAAAAGATTGTATTTATTTGTTTGACACACAGAGAGGGACAGTGAGAGAGGGAACACAAGCAGGGGGAGTGGGAGAGGGAGAAGTAGGGTTCCCGCTGAGCAGGGAGCCCTATGTGGTGCTTCATCCCAGAACCCTGGGATCATGACCTGAGCCCAAGGTAGACGCTTAACTACTAAGCCACCCAGGTGACTCAGTAAATAAATCTTTATAAGAAAAAGACAATCAACAATTTGTAAAAGTCATCACTTGGATCTATAGCTTGATTATTCCACTAACTTTCAGAATACCTTCCAACTGATGGTGGTTCTTGGTGTAGGGAGTAGAACTGGAGCTTTATGTTTTGATAACTTCTTAGAACTGAGAGAGAGAATCAGACAAAATGTTTTCCAATAGGAAATGTTAGACTTATTTAGGACATAGGAGTGTTGGTCCTGGTTCTAGTCCAAGGCACTAACACGCTAAGTGTTTGGAAAGTAAATATAGTAGGATTACCTCTAAAGCTGAGGCTAATAGGCTGCTCACTTTGAGGGACCAAAAATACCAGTCAAGAGGGTAGGCTTCAAGTTACCTGGCTTAGACTTTGTTATTGAAGTAAGAGTGCTTGAATGACATGTTATAGTTATTCAAATCTGAGTCAGGAGACAGTCATAGTCCTGAGATTAATATATTATTCAGTTCTTGTTGACTTAATTAAAACAGTAACTCCCTGAGAAACCTATAGGATTCTGACCACCAGGGTATGGTTTATTTTTACATAGGAGCCCAAGAGCGTTATTTCAACTTCTGATTCTAGGAAGACCTGGCCAGGTGAAGTGCAGTATCCCTGGGCAGGAAAGGGGGCGGGTAAAATTCCATAACCCAGAGCTGACACACAAACTGTGTTATGGGTGAAAACTGGTTGTAGCACAGTCAGCGGCTGAGGCTAGAAGCCCTTCAGGGAATGATGATCACAGCTGTGACTGGGACTGAGTAGGCCCTTTGGAGTCTAACTATGGGGTCTTCCTGCAGCTTGGCAGGCATCTGCCATCATGGAAAAGTGAAGCGGGATCTGTGGCAATCTAGTTGCTTTGCCATCATCATGAAGCAACGAGAAACAATGCCATTGACAGAATTTTCCCTCTTCTCCTTCCTTTGGAAGGGGATTGACTTCTAGATTTAAGTGTAAAACTTAAGTGGCTATGTAATTTATTCCATTGGAGATGTAACGTATTTATATGTTTTAAACGAGTGTGTGCTTTGTTGATCATAAAATAATACACATTCATTGTATAAAATTTGGAATATAAGATTGGAATTTTAAAAAATCTGTGAGATAACCTTGCAAAAAATGTATTTGATGCACTTCGCTGTACTTACTCTTACCACTTCAAATATTTAGTGTGTGACTAAGCACCCAAGTTATTTTATGGCTGTAATTGATACTTGGGGCTATCATAGACATTTTACAACCTATGTATAACTGTACTACAAGGAGAGCCACACCAGATCTCACTTTACGTATTCTCATCTCAAACAATATCAAAAGCTAATGAAAGGAGGCTTTTAAATGCAACAGCTATGCATAGACAGTCTTAACGTTAATGAGACTATTAGCATAGTGGAATGACTACACAGGTTGATCCACAGCAAGATTTAAGCAAAATACCTTAAATCAGTAATTACCAGCAAATACTTAAGGAATGCATAATATTCTTTCCCATTCAAGGAGAGGTAGCTCTCTATTGCCTCCCCCTGCAATTTTATAAACTCTTGAAGGTAGGAATGAGAGGAGGAATAATGAGTCAAAAGAAAACCCAAGGATATATCTAGAGTACCGTATGACCTCTTGACTTGAATCGGGCTTTGAACTGAGCAGAAAAAGAAAGTATTTTGATCAAATTGCTCTCATCTTATTTTAAAAGTCTTGTATAATGTTTGCTTCAAAGAGCTGTTATTACGTTTTTTATATTTGAAAATATAGATTAAACTAATTTCTTAGAATTATGCTGCAAGCTTTCATGTGAGGAAAATCCCTATTTTCAATCTTAATGTAAAAATACATTTTAAAGTAAGTTTTTATTTGTATCTCTTGCTTTAAAAAATGTTTGGTCGTTTTGGAAGGACTTGAGTGTTGATGTCAGATTTTCTTGTTTGCTGGCTGTGACAGAACTCTCTCTGTTCACTGAAAATTCCCCTAAAATGACAGAGTCTGTGAAGATTAAGAACATATTTAAAACTTAGTAAAATGTTAGGCAGTTTATTTAAGGTGTGTTAATTTTAATAAAACTGAGACTAACTTACACCAGAAAACAAAGGCTTAAATTCTGAAAAACATGAAGAAGAAAGTCAATTATTCATAGAAATAACATGGCTTCTAACAACAAAACAATAGCAACAATAAGAATGCCACCATCTTTGGAAAAGGTTGAGAATTAACTTTCATTTTTTCTAGAATTAGATAAAACTAAGCTTCGTTTAGAGCCTCAGAAAAGTAATATTGCTTAAAACAAAAGGCTTTCCAAAGACTACTCATTCTTTTTTTTTCCTATTTACTTTTAAAAAATACGATTTGCCTATGTTGAAGGTATACAGCATGATGATTTGATATACTATACATACTGAAGCCCACTCATTCTTAACTTATTCTTTCTAGAATGTCTTGGATGTAACCCCCTTTCCCTGTCCCTCTTCCTCCTGGCTGGAGATGCAAAGCCCGGCAAACACTCGGTTCTTTCACATTGACGTGAACACTTAGTTCTTTTTCTTTTTCTTCCCTGCACTGGCAAGTGCTGCTCAGCACGGAAGGACTGGCTGCTCTACGAAATGCCCCCGTACTGAGGATTCTTTTCAGGTCACCCTCAGCAGCTAATCCCCATCCCAGCTTCCAGCAGCTGTTTCTTCAGTGATGACCCTGGTTGCAAAACACTCCTGCCAGCAGCGGCTCTCATGACTGAGATGATATTCAGCTTCTAGTGGTTGTTTTCCATTGGCAGGAAAGGGAGGCAGGCAGCTAGCTGCTTTGATCTAGGCTTGTTGGTCTTTCATCCATGGGACAATTTAGGATGTTTAGAGTGATTCCCCTTGCATTTACCTTTATACTCTCCCAGTACCCTCTGTCTAAGACCACTTCCCTTCAGGCTTGGGAAACAGGTGTGTTCAGAGATGGGAAAGCGAAGGATCTAGGGCAGCATCCTGCTCAGAGTCACCCAAAACTTTTGTTTGTGTCAGTTTCCAGAAACTGAGACTTTTTTTTGTGACTTTGTTTGTGACTTCGTCACATCCTTTCTGCCTTCCCTGCCCTTGCACGTAGACGATGCCTTGTTCTTGTTCCTGATGCCCTGAGCTGTTCCTGGGCCTCAAGTGTCTGTGTTGGTACCCAGTCCAATGCTCCAGGCCTTCTGTGTTCTTATCCTTCTCACAGGGTGAGGATTTCTTTCTCTGATCCTTGGAACACAGGCGGAGTTCAGCTGAGTGCTTTGTTCGGGCCTTCCCTACGTGCTGTGGGTCCTGGTTCTGAACGGTTAGTCCTCAAAGCAGCAGCACGTAGCAAGAGTCATGCCAAGCCTTCTAGTACGGTGTGTTAGAGGCTGCTGTTTGGAACCCTAGTTCCAATTCTACCCACTAGGTTTGCTTTATATTTGCATAACCATAAGGATTCTTGGGCATTTTTCCCAGGAAGAGAGAGCATGTTATTCAAAAGGTAAATTTCAGTCTCTGAATTTTTTCAAATAAAAAATACCTGGAAGCTTTGTTTCAGTGTTAACTCTGCTGGTGCGTTATGTTCTCTTATGCCTCCTTGTCCTTCCTGCTCTGAACGTCCAGCAATAAAGTAGTTTTCTCTGAGCCCTGGGTCTGGGGCAGGCATTGCATTGTTCTTCAAGAATGTTGAGGAGGGTAATGTCATTCCCTCCTGGGGATGACTGTCTCTCTCTTGTTATGAACACATAATCTCATTTAATTCTTTCCACATTCTCTAACATATAGGCAAAGTAAGGTTCAGAGAGTCGGAACTTTTATATACATGGATTTGGAAAAACTCTTCCATTTTTCTTTATATACCTCTCTTTAGAGAGTTCTGGGTCAAAATGCAAATTAAATTCCCTGTGAAAAATTCTTCAAGGTAAATATGCAAATGTGCTCTAATTATGGCCATGTATTACATATGAATATGCCCTTCCTTGTAACAAAATTGGTTTCTGTTATTAGGTATTTCCATGTGTTAAATATTTATCATTGCTTTGATAAATTAACATGCTACAACAGATTATTGACCCTTTCTTTTACAATTTTTCCCCTAACCTTAACATTGTGAAGTCTGCGTAATCTGATCAGTGTAACTGTATTTGGTTGAAAAGAAGTTTGGGTTACACTCTAGGTATGAGTGTTGAAAATATTCACTAAGGCTATATTAGAACTGTTAACAAATGAATAAAACAGGAGATGAATACCTAAAAGATTATTCATGTAGGAATTTGAAAATTTAACAATTATCATGACAGCAGAGTTGCAACATCCGAGGTTGCTGGTTTTATGTAGGATGATTACTTTGGGGTATTTTGTGAAGATCAAGAAAAGCACAAATCCATGCCATAAATAATATTCTAGTGAAAGTCATGAAAATACCCAAAATATATCAATAACCATGAGGAAGGGGGTGGGTTTTTGAATAAGGGACGTATTTGGGTTCTAAGTCTTATTTCTTAATTTCACTATTTCTGTGACTTTAGGAAATTCACTTACCTTCTTGATTCTTCTGTTTTATTACATAGGACCAATAATAATATTCATGTTACAAGCTCTTGTGAAGTAAAATATATGAAAGTGCTTTATTAACTAAAATATCCTATACATACTAGCTTTATCTATTTATGCTTTGTTTGTTTGTTTGTTTTTGTTTTTAATTTACAAAGCAGTGCTTTAGGCAGGGTGGGGACTAGAATGGGATATTGAACACAAACAACAGAAGTCCCTCACATGAAAGAGCTTGCGTTTTAACCATAACCATGTTCAAAGCAAGAATTTTAAGGCTAAATTTTTCTCTAAGTTAGAATCTGCTGGAGTTTATTTCATAGCTTATTTTCATCTAAGCCCAAAGAAAGGTTTAAAAGGTTGAAGATATTTGTATTTATTTAGTAAAATTCTGTGTCATGGAAAGTTCCATGATGCATACTTTTGAGATTATTTTGCACAAGTAGATAAGGGGGACAAGGGCTAGATTTGGGGTATTTATAAATTAGGATAGTGAAGAGATTGAGAACTTCTAAGTAGAACTGTCATTTCTTTGCTTCTTGATATCAACTGCATACTTCAGAAATGACTGCTTTAAAATATGTTATCTTTAAAAAGCAGACTTAGTGTGACAGTCCAGGTTCCTCAAATTCTTTAAGATTTGACTAATAATCTGCCTTTTTCAAGAAATCACTTTTTGATTTAAGTGTGCCAGTATGGCTTCCTGTAACTTTATACACAAATACCCAAGCTGTTACAGTGTGGTAGATTGTATCAAAAATAAATGAATTAATATTTCCAGTCCCACATACTCTTCTTGCCACTCTTGTATCAAGAGGTAGAGTCTGTTTCCATCTCCTTGAACTCAGGCAGGCCTGTGTGACTACCTTGACAAATAAGAATGAAGTAGAAGGGAAGATACATCATTTCCAAGGCTAGGTCATAAAAATAGTATAGCCTCTTCCTGCATCTCTTCCTCTTGGGACATGCAGCTTGCAATAAGTCCAGCTACTCTAAAGCTACCATACTAGAGAGTTCTTATGAAGAGAGCTTGTGGAGATGGAGAGAGACATCTGAGGAGCCCAGATGTAGCAGTCCCCAGATGTTTGTGTTCTCCCTGCACATTGAGCCTTTGGATGATTACAACCTCCTGCCTTCAAGTGGTCCCAGCTGATGCTGAGTGGGTTAGAGATAAGCTGATCAGATTCCACCTTCATGAATAAAATAAATAGTGCTGGTGTTTTAGACCACTAAGCTTTGGGGTGGTTATGTGTTCAGAGATAATTGGAAAAGACAATAACCCAAGTGACCATTTGGTTATGTATGAGGTGACACACTTAATATAACTAAATATAATATTTAGTTTCTGTCTGTTTATATTGATTTCATTACTTGTGCATAACCATTAGGTAACCAATGCCTAGAGATACTTTTTGCATGAAATCTAATTTGCATAAATCCTTTGTATTGGATACACTGCTAGGTATATGTTGGAAACTGGTGGCATTATTTGATGTAATATAGGGTGTGCCAGTATGGCTTCCTGTAACTTTATAACTCATTATGCACACATCTTTTTTTACTGGTTTATTTTTATTTATTTCTATTTTTCTAAAGTGAGCTCCACGCCCACTGTAGGGCTTGAACACAAGAGTCACATTCTCTACTGGCTGAGCCAGCCAGACACCTCGATTATGTGGACGTCTTCCTGGATTACTTTATTAGTTAGGGTGAACGGGGCTGCAAGTGACAAAAAGTCCAACTAAAGTGGCCAAACCAAAAGACATGTGTTATCTTAATAAATAAAAAGTTTAGAGGTAGATGCCCCTAGATTTGCCTCCATCAAACTCAACACACTTGCTAGGTTTTACAGGCTTGCGTCCTCAAAGTTACAAAAGGGCTCCAGATACCCCAGATGCCAGGAGAACATCCAGTTAAAGAATGGCTTTCCTCTTGTGTATCTCTCCTATTTTTGCAGAAGACCGCACCAGGCTTCCCTTCAGGGGTCATTGGTCAGTGTCAGTTTAATGATCTTGGAAGTGCCTTGAATAATCAGGCAATATCATGAGAAATATTCAGAATTCTATTAAAAAATAATTTTATATCATAAAAGTGGTATGGTCCTAAAAGTTAGGGAACTTATGAGATCAGAGCATATCAAGTTTAATTATCTTTAGGATTAGATAGCCAGAATACGTTTATATTATAAGACCTAAAAATGCAAAATACAATCATATCCTTACTGTGTATGAATGGGACACATATTCTGCTGAGACACTAAGAACAATGGCTCTCTTAGTTATAAAATCCCTGTTTTAGTCTATGAAGAGCATCTTTTAGCTTATAAAGGTTACTCTAGCAGGACATATAAAAACAAAACAAAAAAAGCCCCCACCAAAACAAAACAAAACAAAAAGACAGTGATACTGCCAAAATACAGAGTTGTTAAGCAATCACAACTGATGGCAAAGTTATTGTTCAAAATTGCCTGTTTTGACATAACTATTACCTAAATAGTTAAGCACCTTTCAGCCCTAGGGAAATGAGAATTCAGCATCAATTAGTCTAAGATAATCAAACAATGGTTTTAAATTAATTGATGTTATATATAACTGTAATTTTTAAGAAATTGGCTCCAGTAGACTTAAACTTAGATGTTGACTCGGTTATTCCCATTTAAAATATAAAATTATCAGTTTTGATCTGTGTCTTACATTAAGATTTTACTAAGTTTGCATACAACGTTGAAACATTTTTGACAACATAAGATTCATCATAATAATAATACATTTATTAAATGCAAAAGAGTAAATTTTGAACACAAAAAGTTTGCATTAGGTAAAATAATTTAAGTCCTTTAATATTTGAATACATTTAATTTATAAATATAGATTAAAATGTTTGAAGTTGTCTAAGTTTGTAAATGGTGTCAAGAAATAATTGGCCTTTAAAATCAATTATTAAGACTTGTTAGATTATTAATAGAATTATACTAAATCTATAAGCTGAAACCTGGGGACTGGTTTTTCAAATATGTGACGTTAATAAAATAAATTTTAAAATTTTAAAAGCAGGGGCACCTGAGTGGTACAGTCATTTAGGTGTCTGACTCTCGCTTTCATCTCAGGCCCTGATCTCAGGGTTGTGGGATCAAGCCCTGCATCAGACTCTGTGCTCAGCAGGAGTCTGCTTAAGACTTTCTCTCTCTCTCTCTTTCTCTCCCCCTCTCCAGGGCTCTGCTCTCTCTTTCAAATAAATAAATAAATAAGTAAATATTTAAAAAATTCTAAACCAAAGTAAATGTATGGATAATTTTTTCCTGACCACAAAAATTGCCTTCAAATTGCCTTTCACCAAGAAATTCATATTTAACATCAAAATCTTATTTATGTTTATTCTTAAACCAATTGCTGGCAAGCGTCATGTGTCCACAGTGATTCATTCAGACATCATTAGATTATAGGGGCCTCTCCCAAGCTCCTGTTTTCAGAGCTCATCTTAACAAAATCAGGGCATCCATCATAAATAGAACTTCCTGCCTTGTATACTAAGTGATAAAGATCTTACTCAACTAAGTTCTTAATTTTTGTTTTTGGGATGAACATTGTGATCTCTTTGTAGATGCATGTTTACTCTTTTGAATAAATGTAACTCATTGGGGGCACCTGGGTGGCTCAGTGGGTTAAAGCCTCTGCTTTCAGCTCAGGTCATGACCTCAGGGTCCTGGGATTGAGCCCCACATAGGGCTCTCTGCTCAGCAGGTAGCCTGCTTCCCTTCCTCTCTCTCTGCCTGCCTCTCTGCCTACTTGTGATCTCTGTCAAATGAATAAATAAAATCTTTTAAAAAAAGTAACTCATTGATAATTCCTTTATGCTTTAGTGAGTTACTAAGACTTCCAATTAAATCTTATTTGTATCCTTTAAAATAGCTGTTTTGAAGTTTGCTTTTTTAGATCTTAAAGGTTTTTTTTTCCTCCAGCTTGCTGAACATCTAAGGTTTCATCTTCCCTGAGTATCACAAGGATCCTCCTTCCCTGGTGATTATGAGAGAAATCTGGAAAGGAATTTTGGAAATATGCCAATGTAAAAAGCAAACGTTAATTCTGATGCCTTAAGAAACTGAAGTGTGGGGGTTCTCAGCCTCTGGCTTGTAAACTCTTTCCCTCTTCCTATCTGTATTGTATTTCTTATAAATGGCAAAATCTTGTTTTTAAATTCTGAGTCTGTAGTCTTCTACAGTAAGATTGAACAAATTCCAAGTTCTGCCGGAAAGAAAGAATAGAGGTCATGGGAGTAGAGAGTGATTGGTTAGGCTGCTTAGTGTCTGTCATAATCTTTCAAATAGATAAGCTCTGATCTTTTGACATTTTTATTTGGCCACAAATATATAAGGTTTTGTTGATATCCTTTGATCAGTATTAATGGTTAAGAAAGTTAAATTCCTTTTTCCTAAAAGAAGTTCTAAATGATGTTTTATAATAAACATTTATGCTATAAGAATAAAGTCATTCAGATATTTCATTATTTCTAATGGAGCAACTAAACCAGACAACCCATTCTAGGAAAAATTGATGCCTAAGTATTTATTGGTAGAATCACTTGGATATGATAAATGGGAAATACATTAAAAATAAACACAGAATGGAAAGAGATCTAAAGGCTAATTAATGATGTAATTTAGATTAAAATAATTTACTTCTTTTGTATTATTCAACCATCAAGCTAATAAATTTTTCTTCAGTGCCTGCATATGCAAAGCACAAAAAACACAATTAAAATTTTATGTTCTATATGGGACACAGACTCTATGAATTTAAGAAGTTTCACAGTATGAGATTGAATGTGATAATTGTCACATTAGTTGTCTAGGTGCAGAGTGCATAGATAGGAATTCTGGGAAAGGAAAATACTTTCAGTTGACATGATAGGAGATGTCTTATAGTCTAAACCTCTCTCCTAAGTTTTGGATTACTTGGTAGCTGCCTACTAGACATATCCATTTTGATCTGGGATCAGTTAGTTAACAACTGGCTCAAAAGCTTTGTAAAGCAGACAACCCAGAGCTAGATAACTTAAAAGTTAAAACAAGCAACATTTAAATATCACTTATGCATACAGTGTAAGGTGTCTAGCAACCAAAGTTTTTACTATTTAAATGAGTAAATAATAAGTAAATAATGGATGAATGAAGAAGATATTGGATTTGAAAGAATTTTGAAGGATGCTAAGATTAGGAATTGTTGAAAAGACATCCAAATTAAAGAACATAGATGTAAAGCTAATACATGCAAAGTGTATTATGGGATATAGTGAATGGGCTAATTGGCCTAGAATGCAGCATTGAAAAATAGGGAGAGATAAGTAAAAATCAGGATAAGGTCCCAATGAGATGCCTGGACTCAGCTGGTAAACAGCTAAAAGATTTAGAAAGAGAGTTTCTGATAAAATTGTGTGGTAGGAAAGTTATGAAATATGGATTTAAGGGGTAAAGCCAGTTGTGAAGATAACTAAACAGACCAAGAAAAAGATGATGGGGGTCTGAATTAAGATAGTGGCTATGAAATGAGAAAGGCACATGTAAGTGAAATGTAATGGAAAATTGAGTCTCAGCATGTTATATCAGGGTTTTAATAGTGGTGAAAGATACATGAAACTTTGATCTGACATGGTAAGAAGGGTGTTACTACAGAAAAACTAGGAGGGTCATTTATATTGGATGAGACTATCACAGGTTCAGACTTAAAAAATTCAGATTTGACAATGATGGTTGTGGATAGGTAGCCTCTTGATGGCACCTAATAATCCCCACCTCCACTGTTTCACACTCAAGAGTAATCTCCCCTTGAGTGTGGGCTGGGTTTAGTGAATTTTTCCTAATGAATACAATATAGCAGAAGGTTGTCACTTATGAGGTTAGGTTCTAAAACAAAGTGAAATGGAACAACTTTCAGCTTCTATCTTGGTGCTCTCTTTTGTTCTCAGATTGTTTGCCCTGGGAAAGCTAGCTGCCATGGAGACTATGTGTGGCAAGGACAGATACATGCCAACAACTATACAAGTGAGCTTGGAAATGCATTACCATCCTTCTCCAACTGAGCTTTCCAGGTGCGATCAGCGCTTTAGCTAATATAGTTTAGCTTGAATACAGCCTCATGAGAGATCTTGAGCCAAAGGTACCCAGATATGCCAAATACAGATTTCTGACACACTGTGAAATAATACATGCCTATTGTTCTGAGTTGCAAAGTTTTAGGGTAAATGGTTTTATAGTAATCAATAACTAATAGAGTAATTTATTCCAGTGGTACTGTTCATTTGATTGGGAATGAGTTTATTCATGGTCTTGAAATTAAATGTTCTGAGGGAAGAGTTAAAGGGTTGGTAAATATATATACCAAAGACAGAGCCACAGAGATACTATATTTAGGACAGAACTCAAGGAAAAAGGCAGTTTCAAAGATAATATGATCAATAATGCCAGGTAATAAAAATAGGTAAACTAATTGAATTTTCCTTCAGATTGTCAAATGATGCATTTATGGGGGATTACTGAGCCAATTGAACAAAATGAGAGGCTCTCCAATCAATCATCATACATGGTTGGTTTCATTCAAAACACAGAAGTTCTGGGACTCCTGGGTGGCTCAGTGGGTTAGGCCTTTACCTTCGGCTTGGGTCATGATCTTAGGGTCCTGGGATAGAGCCCCGCATGGGGCTTTCTGCTCAGTAGGGAGCCTACTTCTCCCTCTCTCTATGCCTGCCTCTCTGCCTACTTGTGATAGCTCTCTCTCTCTCTGTCAAATAAATAAATAAAATCTTTAAAAAAAAACCAACAATACAGAAGTCCAATTATTAGCAAACTAACATGAATGTAAATATTACCTCCATGAAAAGCTGGGGTAATTAATGTAATTTAGGTTGGTAGCTCCATTAAGCAATATTAGTAATATGAAATTTAACTATACAGATTATAGATTTATTGAAATCCAAAAGAGGTATTGTTCACCAAGTACCATAAAAGATAGTTAATGTGGAGAAGTCAAGATGGCCGAGAAGTAGCAGGCTGAGACTACTTCAGCTAGCCGGAGATCAGCTAGATAGCTTATCTAAAGATTGCAAACACCTGAAAATCCATCAGCAGATCGAAGAGAAGAACAGCAATTCTGGAAACAGAAAAACAACCACTTTCTGAAAGGTAGGACCAGCAGAGAAGTGAATCCAAAGCGACAGGAAGATAGACCCCGGGGGGAGGGGCCGGCTCCCAGCAAGCGGAGGAGCAACGGCGCACAAAATCAGGACTTTTAAAAGTCTGTTCCGCTGAGGGACATCGCTCCAGAGGCTACCTGGGGCAAAGCCCACACGGGGTCAGCGTGGCCTCAGTCCCACAGGGTCACAGAAGGATCGGGGGTGTCTGAGTGTCACAGAGCTTGCGGGTATTGGAACAGGAAAGCCGGCTACAGAGACAGAGCTGACAGTAAGCTCACAGCTCGGTGTTACCTTGAACTGGTCACAGGCTCAGTGAGCTCAGAGCGTGGCTGGAGGTCAGGCAGACGGGAGTAACTGGGCGCTGTTCTCTGAGGGCACACTGAGGAGTGCGGCCCTGGGCTCTCGGCTCCTCCGGGCCAGGAGGCCGCCATTTGTATTCCCTCCTCCTGAACTCTACGGAAAGCGCTCAGGGAACAAAAGCTCCTGAAAGCAAACCCGAGCGGAATATTCACCCTGGCCCATGTAATTCCATCTGGGGCAAAGACACTTGAGAATCACTACAACAGGCCCCTCCTCCAGAAGATCAACAAGAAATCCAGCTGAGACCAAGTTCACCTACCAAGGAGTGCGGTTTCAATACCAAGGAGAGCAGCGGAATTCCAGAGGAGGAGAAAGCCAAGCATGGAACTCATGGCTTTTTCCCTGTGATTTTTTTTAGTCTTGCAGTTAATTTAATTTTTTTCTTTTTCATTTTTTGTTTTTTTTTTTTTTCTCGCCTTCGGGTAAATTTTTTTTTTTTTAACTGTTACCTTTTTCTTTTTAAACGATTTTTTACTAGTTTATCTAATATATATATTTCTTCTTTTTTATATTTTTCTTAGGTGTTTTCTTTTTTTAAATTCTTTTCTTTTCTTTTTTTTTGTTTTTTCTTTTTTTTTCCTTTCTTCCTTTTTGAACCTCTTTTTATCCTCTTTCTCCCCCCTCACGATTTTGGATCTCTTCTAATTTGGTTAAAGCATATTTTCCTGGGGTTGTTGCCACCCTTTTAGTATTTTCCTTGCCCCTTCATATACTCTTATCTGGACAAAATGACAAGACGGAAAAATCAACACACACACAAAAAAAAGAGAACAAGAGGCAGTACTGAAGGCTAGGGACCTAATCAATACAGACATTGGTAATATGTCAGATCTAGAGTTCAGAATGACAATTCTCAAGGTTCTAGCCGGGCTCGAAAAAGGCATGGAAGATATTAGAGAAACCCTCTCGAGAGATATAAAAGCCCTTTCTGGAGAAATAAAAGAACTAAAATCTAAACAAGTTGAAATCAAAAAAGCTACTAATGAGGTGCAATCAAAAATGGAGGCTCTCACTGCTAGGATAAATGAGGCAGAAGAAAGAATTAGTGATATAGAAGACCAAATGACAGAGAATAAAGAAGCTGAGCAAAAGAGGGACAAACAGCTACTGGACCACGAGGGGAGAATTCGAGAGATAAGTGACACCATAAGACGAAACAACATTAGAATAATTGGGATTCCAGAAGAAGAAGAAAGAGAGAGGGGAGCAGAAGGTATACTGGAGAGAATTATTGGGGAGAATTTCCCCAATATGGCAAAGGGAACGAGCATCAAAATTCAGGCGGTTCAGAGAACGCCCCTCAAAATCAATAAGAATAGGTCCACACCCCATCACCTAATAGTAAAATTTACAAGTCTCAGTGACAAAGAGAAATTCCTGAAAGCAGCCCGGGAAAAGAAGTCTGTAACATACAATGGTAAAAATATTAGATTGGCAGCTGACTTATCACAGAGACCTGGCAGGCCAGAAAGAGCTGGCATGATATTTTCAGAGCACTAAATGAGAAAAACATGCAGCCAAGAATACTATATCCAGCTAGGCTATCATTGAAAATAGAAGGAGAGATTAAAAGCTTCCAGGACAAACAAAAACTGAAAGAATTTGCAAACACCAAACCAGCTCTACAGGAAATCTTGAAAGGGGTCCTCTAAGCAAAGAGAGAGCCTACAAGTGGTAGATCAGAAAGGAACAGAGACCATATACAATAACAGTCACCTTACAGGCAATACAATGGCACTAAATTCATATCTCTCAATAGTAACCCTGAATGTGAATGGGCTAAATGCCCCTGTCAAAAGACACAGGGTATCAGAATGGATAAAAAAACAAAACCCATCTATATGTTGCCTCCAAGAAACTCATTTTAAGCCTGAAGACACCTCCAGATTTAAAGTGAGGGGGTGGAAAAGAATTTACCATGCTAATGGACATCAGAAGAAAGCAGGAGTGGCAATCCTTATATCAGATCAATTAGATTTTAAGCCAAAGACTATAATAAGAGATGAGGAAGGACACTATATCATACTCAAAGGGTCAGTCCAACAAGAAGATTTAACAATTTTAAATATCTATGCCCCCAACGTGGGAGCAGCCAACTATATAAACCAATTAATAACAAAATCAAAGAAACACATCAACAATAATACAATAATTGTAGGGGACTTTAACAGTCCCCTCACTGAAATGGAGAGATCATCCAAGCAAAAGATCAGCAAGGAAATAAAGGCCTTAAATGACACACTGGACCAGATGGACATCACAGATATATTCAGAACATTTCATCCCAAAGCAACAGAATACACATTCTTCTCTAGTGCACATGGAACATTCTCCAGAATAGATCACATCCTCGGTCCTAAATCAGGACTCAACCGGTATCAAAAGATTGGGATCATTCCCTGCATATTTTCAGACCACAATGCTCTAAAGCTAGAACTCAACCACAAAAGGAAGTTTGAAAAGAACCCAAATACATGGAGACTAAACAGCATCCTTCTAAAGAATGAATGGGTCAACCGGGAAATTAAAGAAGAATTGAAAAAAATCATGGAAACAAATGATAATGAAAATACAACGATTTAAAATCTGTGGGACACAACAAAGGCAGTCCTGAGAGGAAAATATATAGCGGTACAAGCCTTTCTCAAGAAACAAGAAAGGTCTCAGGTACACAACCTAACCCTACACCTAAAGGAGCTGGAGAAAGAACAAGAAAGAAACCCTAAGCCCACCAGGAGAAGAGAAATCATAAAGATCAGAGCAGAAATCAATGGAATAGAAACCAAAAAAACAATAGAACAAATCAACGAAACTAGGAGCTGGTTCTTTGAAAGAATTAATAAAATTGATAAACCCCTGTCCCGACTTATGAAAAAGAAAAGAGAAAGGACCCAAATAAAAAAAAATCATGAATGAAAGTGGAGAGGTCACAACTAACACCAAAGAAATACAAACTATTATAAGAACATACTATGAGCAACTCTATGCCAATAAATTTGACAATCTGGAAGAAATGGATGCATTCCTAGAAACATATAAACTACCACAACTGAACCAGGAAGAAATAGAAAGCCTGAACAGACCCATAACCAGTAAGGAGATTGAAACAGTCATTAAAAATCTCCAAACAAACAAAAGCCCAGGGCCAGATGACTTCCCGGGGGAATTCTACCAAACATTTAAAGAAGAACTAATTCCTATTCTCCTGAAACTGTCCAAAAAATAGAAATGGAAGGAAAACTTCCAAACTCATTTTATGAGGCCAGCATCACCTTGATCCCAAAACCAGACAAGGATCCCTTAAAAAAAGAGAGCTATAGACCAATATCCTTGATGAACACAGATGCGAAAATACTCAACAAAATACTAGCCAATAGGATTCAACAGTACATTAAAAAGATTATTCACCACGACCAAGTGGGATTTATTCCAGGGCTGCAAGGTTGGTTCAACATCCGCAAATCAGTCAATGTGATACAACACATCAATAAAAGAAAGAACAAGAACCATATGATCCTCTCAATAGATGCTGAAAAAGCATTGGACAAAGTACAGCATCCCTTCCTGATCAAAACTCTTCAAAGTGTAGGGATAGAGGGCACATACCTCAATATCATCAAAGCCATCTATGAAAAACCCACCGCAAATATCATTCTCAATGGAGAAAAACTGAAAGCTTTTCCGCTAAGGTCAGGAACACGGCAGGGATGTCCATTATCACCACTGCTATTCAACATAGTACTAGAGGTCCTAGCCTCAGCAACCAGACAACAAAAGGAAATTAAAGGCATCCTAATCGGCAAAGAAGAAGTCAAATTATCACTCTTCGCAGATGATATGATACTATATGTGGAAAACCCAAAAGACTCCACTCCAAAACTGCTAGAACTTATACAGGAATTCAGTAAAGTGTCAGGATATAAAATCAATGCACATAAATCAGTTGCATCTCTACACCAACAGCAAGACAGAAGAAAGAGAAATTAAGGAGTCAATCCCATTTACAATTGCACCCAAAACCATAAGATACCTAGGAATAAACCTAACCAAAGAGGCACAGAATCTATACTCAGAAAACTATAAAGTACTCATGAAAGAAATTGAGGAAGACACAAAGAAATGGAAAAATGTTCCATGCTCCTGGATTGGAAGAATAAATATTGTGAAAATGTCTATGCTACCTAAAGCAATCTACACATTTAATGCAATTCCTATCAAAGTACCATCCATCTTTTTCAAAGAAATGGAACATTTCTATTGAGAGCTCAGTGCAAATTCATGAACTTGAATTAGGGCTAACTGTCCTATAGCTTCAGAGACAATGACTCTGTGGTAGCAATTTAAAGAATGCCTTTTGAATGTCAGTTTATTAATAATCACTGTTCTTTTAATTCTACATAATATTTTAAAGACTCACCCTTGGGGGTCCATAAAACCACAGGGCTAATCTAAGTCTTAAATCCATTAAGTCAGTCATTTTCACCTTTTTTCTCCCATATATTTTATGTAAACACCACTCTTTTGGTTGGTGTGTTTCCTTCTCTCAGATATCTATGAACCCTGTGCAAGACTTAATTAACATTAAGTGTGAAAGGATTACACTTTTCATTTCATGCTGATTCGCTCAAATAACAAACACCATTGGGTGCTTTTATGTAAGGAAAATATTTCTTTGATTGTTTGGTAATCTACAATCATAAAACCAATTTAATCTGTTAAAGTTTTATACTGAGAGATTAATAAACTATAAACTTAAATAAAACAAGCTAAAGGAAAACTTTAGTTGGCTATATTAAACTGTAAAAGGAAAATTGGCCCCATGTTGAAATGCCAAATAAAAAATTCTGCATACCAGTGATAAAAATTGGAGCAAGTAGAAACTGACAATCATGAATCTTTGAAATACTTGAAGTTGCACTTCTCAGATCATAGCTGCATGACTAATACATACTGTGGTTAAGAATTTTCTATTAATTTTAATAATGAGACAGCTTATGAACTTGGTATGAAAAGGTCAAAATTAGGAGAATATATTCCAACTCACATCCGTCAATTGACTAAATACATTGAAACTATCCAATCAGTTCAAATCACTTGAAAACAAAACTTTTTAGGTTTCTTTTGTAGTTGTTATTGTTGTTGTTGTTTTTGAGAGAGAGAGTATGTGAGTGGGTGGAGAGGGGCAGTGGAAGAGGGTGAGAGAGAACCTCAAGCAGGCTCCATGCTCAGCTTGATCTTACGATCCTGAAATTATGATGTGAGCAGAAATCAAGAACCAGATGCCTTACCGACTGAGTCACTGAGGTGCCCAAAAACTTTTTAGTTTTAATAAACATTATTTCTTTTAAAAACTGTCTGAATTTAAGTGAAAAGTTTTCATACTTTTTAAAGATAAGTACATCAATACCTCATTTTTCTTCATCAATCTTTTCACCTAGAGTAGGGAAAAAGAAACCGCTCAACATACCAGCACTGCTTTAAGTTAATGGTTAGATGTTATTGAAGTAGGAGAGCAAGGTTCTTGTCTCTTGGAGTCGAAGGATGAGTATTGGTGGACAAAGAAGAGTGAATAGAACAGTCCAGTTTTATTAAGTAAGGATACAGAAAAAGCTCTCAGGAGTAAGAGGGTTTGCAGCTGAGGGCTTTTAGGGTTGGTCTTTTATAGAAAGCTAACCAGGGAATTTAAATCTTTTTAACAACTATTGATAGCACCATTGAGTAAGGATTAGTGATAACACCTTCAATGACTTACTCCCTTTTTAGGGTCCAGTAATTCTTTGTTGATTACCCATAGCTGTTTTAACAAAGGGACCCCCCCACACACACACACACAACACACACACATATAGGACATGGTGGTCTGATTTGTTCCCTTATCTTTGGCACATTTTTGGGATTTTTGTGACACTGATCCCATAGCCCTGTAGCTATCTCTCGCTAGCTAGCTCCACCTATCCCTTACTCATGATTCTTAACCTATTTACTTTCTGATTCTACAACTTCTGACACTATGATTAGGTGAGACATGTTCCTTCCTTATGTAAATCAAAATCCTCTCTAGACACTGGTATAAACTGATAGAGATGAATAATAGTAACCAAGTCTTTCTTATTATCTATTTGAAGTCATTTAAGGAGAAGTGGTCATGAGGTAGATCTTGAAAGTAAGAGAGTTAGGGTCTTTATTTTTTTATCTTTTTATTTTTTTTAAGATTTTATTTATTTATTTGAGAGAGAGACAGTGAGAGAGAACATGAGAGAGGAGAAGGTCAGAGAGAGAAGCAGACTCCCCGTGGAGCTGGGAGCCCGATGCGGGACTCGATCCCGGGACTCCGGGATCATGACCTGAGCCGAAGGCAGTCGTCCAACTAACTGAGCCACCCAGGCATCCCTAGAGAGTTAGGGTCTATAAATGGATAAAATAATCTAAGTATTGAAGTTAAAAAAAAAAAAAAAGATTGATTGTGTTAGAATGTGAATTGTTAGGGCCACTACCCATATGTCTTCTTCGGGCAAATTAGGAAAAGACACTCTTTTTTAGCAGATTCATTCCATGGGCTCATGGCTTGAAAACCTGATGATACCTTTGCATAAATTTAAAAAAAAAAAGTCTTTTCCCACAGGCAGGTGAAGTCCTGTGCCAGGATATACACTTTGGCAAGAAGACTGTAGACTAAATTATAGTCCTTATCCCTATTCCCTCCTTGGCCAAGGGACCCTGATGGTCAGTACTCAGTGTGACCATTTATGGTGGTCTGCTGGATGGTAGAGGAGTTTTACTTTAAAGGGAAAGAAGAGTTATTAGGAAGATACTAAAAAAATGTTTAATATTTATTAATTTATTTTAGAGTAGGAAAGTAAGAGAGAGCACAAGTCTAGAGAGGGCAGAGGGAGAGGGAAAGAAAGAATTCTCAAGCAGACTCCTCACTGAGTGTGGACCCTGATGTGGGGTTCTACGCCAGGACCCTGAGATTATGACCTGAGTCAAAATCAAGAGTCAGATGCTTAACCTACTGATCTACCTAGGTGCCTATATATATATATGTGTGTGTGTATTTTAGATAATTACCATCATACACTCAATCTTTAGTAGCACAATTACAATTAGGGTTTCTTGGTTGCAAGTAATAGAAACTGACTTGGCTAATGTAGGCAATATTTATTGGGATAATATAAGGTAGTTTACAGTATTAAAAAAATGGAATAATCACCTTCTGAAAAGGTATGAATGAGGGCATTTCACAGATCAGGGTAGCAGAAACCAAATGGATCTCTTATGACTTAGAGCAGTGGTTCTTAATTCTCACTGAATTTCGTAACAAGCTAAGGAATTTTAAAAAATCCTGTGTAGCTCAAGCTACACTTCAGACCAATTAATTCAGGGTCTTTTGGGTAGATGGAGACATCAATAGGTTTTAAAACTCCCCATGTGAAACATCCTTCATGATTTCAACTTTGGGATGAAAAAGAGCCATCTGGATCTCAGCTTTTATGTCATTATATTTAATTAAGATTTAAATTACGAGTTTGGAGTAGAGAAGAACCTGATTGCCCAAGCTTGGATTTTGTAGCAACCCTCCCTTAGACAGGAGAGGGAGAAGTACCCTGCAAGCAGTAGTCAACACTGTTTATAAAGGAGTAAGAATGTGTCCTGATAGCAAAATTAGAAGGGATGGAAGCTAAGTATACAAAACCAATTGAAATCTCCTACAGCTACAGTTGCAATGAAGTAGTATATTGAACAAGGAAGAAGAGTAATTAGAAATTCTTTTGTTTATGATACCTTCATATTTTTCCTCTTTTCAATGATTATAACAGGAATATATTTGTTCCTTTATTTAGGATGTTAATTAGTGTTATAGAAAAGTGACGTTGAATTTTCAGAAATAGTGCATGGATGCAGATGTAGCCCATGAATCTTAATATTATTCTAGCCTCTCTTTTATGAAAGCTTCTCTAAAACCCTAGGTGTAGTTCTTATGCTGTCCCACTAAAGCAACACAAGAATAATGTGACAACTTGAGTTTGACTTGAAAAGAAAAACTTCACAAAGAATTTATATATTATTTCATGTCTATATTATAATATTTTCCCAAAATTCTTCCCAATTTTATCCTTCCACCACAGAAACTTTTAAAAGACAATAGTAAAATATATATATATATATATATATATATATATATATATATATATATTATTGAAGGAAAGATAGAAAAGAGGGAACTTTTGATGTTTCTCTTCAGGGTTCCACTTGAAATCTTTCTCCTCTTGATTTGTAAAAGTTCCAGAGGCATTTGGAGATTCTAACTTGTGGGTGCTCAGCTAGACTCTTTAACCCTCCTCTGCCCTCTTCTAGTTCACACCAGTTTTATATCAAAAGGCTAAATTAAATAAACTCCACATAGCAGACAGGGGAAAGGAGGTCACCAATTTACTGTATTCTTCCACAAAATAAGCTGCAGATACAAAATCCCTTCAGCTAAAAGTGAGTGTCACTAGAAACCCTGCTTTGAGAATTAAAAAAAAAAAAAAAGGCAGGATGTGAGGGATTCTCCAACATAAAGGCTTTTTAAGCAGGAGGACAAAGGAAGCACAGGAAGCGTTAGACCTCAGAGAACATTATTCATCATGAAGGGTTCTGGCTAGAAGAACAAAGAAAAAGAACTGTGCAGGTTTAAGAATCCCATGTGCCTCAAGCTGGCTTCCTAGAACAGTTCACCCTAATTTTGTGTGAATTTTAGACCTCTCCAACAGTGAACACTTGTTTTAAGTGTTGTCACCTAGTTAGGAATCACAGCCTTTTCAAGAATCTTGTAAGTGATAACAATCTTTAGGGCAGGAGTAACTACACAATTGAAGTGGCAGATTCACCTTTTCAGACTTATGAAGAGTTTTTTACTTCTGGGTTTGACTTCTCTGAAAAATAACAGGTGAATGTAATGTTACTGGGTATAACCATGTGTAACATTATACACATATGACAAACTTACAGCTAAAATAAAGTAAAATCTCTCTCATCCTAATATGTAAAAAATAAATAAAAATTGATAGGTGTAAAAACATAATAACAAATTACAAGTAGCCAGAAATTAAGGAAAGGAGGTATAATATCAGGCCATAAACCAAAAAAAAAAAAAAAAAAAGGACAGCTGAGGAAGAAGAAAGAACATTTCTGGTGAGATATAGCCTGGCTCCTCACCCCTAAGACCTGTTTTCTGTATGACAGAATGAAGCATACATAATGAAACCCTGAAAATTTTCACTATTGACCCGATTTGGAGAGAAATGGCCTTTTAAAGTGAATAGGTAACCTGGTGAAAAGGTGGGGAAAATCATTTGAAAGTTAAAAAAAATAATAATAAGTAGACATTCTTATCTGTCTCTGAAAAATCAGTGTTCATTAGTAGGACCAAAAGGTCTTAGTGTTAGGAGGGTGAGCTGAAGCCCATGGGAGTCAGATAATAAATAGTTATGGCATCTCAGAAAAATGAAATAAGCCCAGAAACCTAGCTAATGCTCAATGTCCTCCCATTCCCATGCTACCCCATCTCCATGCCCTCAGGCAAAAAGGACAAGAAGTAGTAGCCATCACTCCTATAAAACTGTATGTGTGGGGGGAGGAAACATAGGGTATAGAAGATACCAATTATCTGAGATAAAGAAGAAAGTACACAAGAAAATTCACTTATATTAGAGAAAGCTGGAGTGCTGAATAAAGCTGCCAATGTTTAATGCATGGAGGAGGAAAAGTAATGGTGTGGAGACTTAGTCAATTATATTTTGTTCCATAATAAACCACCATAATTCTGTGGCTTAAAATTATAAGGATTTATTTAACTCACAGTCCTGAAGATTGGCATACTGGCCTGTGCTCAGGTAGGGAGTTTTGTTTCAGCTAGGCTCAGTCATGGGTCTGTTTCAGTGGCCAGGGCATCACAGATGGGACTGTGCATCGTGACTCCATGTGGTCTCTCATTCCTGTTGCTAGGTAGCCCAGGCTTGTTCACATTTTGGATGGACAGAGGTCAAAGAGAGGAAGTAGAAGTATACAAAGTTTCTTGAGGGCTAGTCTTTGAACAAATATACCATATCTCTTTGGCCGAAAAAACCACAAGTCCTGTCTGAAGTTAAGGGCTGGGGAGATCGATTCTGCCTCTTCTCAGGAGGAACTGCAATGTTACATTGATTGAAGCACTGATATAGGGGGATGATATAAGCACACTATTATGAAAAGACCTTCAAGAAATAAAGAGAGACATCGCATCACATAAAATAACCTGAACTGTAAGAAAGCTCAGGAAACAAAAGAAAACTTTCTACGATACACACGCAAATTCTGAGAAACAACATCTGGATGTTAAGCAATGGAATGAGAAGTAAAATAAGATAGAAGAAAAAGGGAAATAAAATGAATATAACAACAACAAACTCCATTATAAATCTGATAAATGAATTAAAACCAGCAAAAATAGAATAAAAGCTAAAACAATCATTGACATAGAGGATAGAGCAAGGTAGAGACAGTAACTGATATGAAGGATAGGCAAACAAGATAAAATATAAAGATAATTGGTATTCCTGACACAGAAAAGACAACAAATGAACCAGAAAAAGTATAATTATAAAGGAAAATTTCCCTCTTTAATAGCTACTTTCAGTCTTCACCAAACACTATCAATGTTAGAAGACAGTGGAACAAAGTCTAAAGATTCCTAAAGAAGAACGTGATCAAAAGATATTTATATTCAGCCAAGTACAGTTGACCCTTAAACATCATAGGTTTGAACCATATGGGCCCACTTTATGTGGATTTTTAAAATAAATATAGTACAATGTTATAAATGTATTTTTTCTTCCTTATGATTTTTTTTCTTCCTTATGATTTTTAAAATGATGTTTTATTTTCTTTAGCTTACTTTATTATAAGAATACAGTATATTATACATATAGCAAACAAAATACATGTTTATCAACTGTTTATGTTATTGGTACAGTTCTGGTAAACAATAGGATATTAGTAGTTACTTTTTATGGGAGTCAAAGTTATACTCAGATTTTTGACTATGTGGGGGGTCAGTGCTCCTAACCCTTGGTTGTTCAAGGGTCAACAGTATTTATTCTGGAATTAAGGCAATGCGAAAGCATCTCAAACGTGGAAAACTCAGAGGATATAGAACCCCCAAATTATTCTAGAGAAAATGAATAAATTGAAATTCAACTCATCCAGATAAAGAACTCAAATGAAAAGGTAGCAGTAGAATGACTAGTCATGACTATGGAAGCCACTTAAATATGAACTACATTTAAGAGGGTAAATTATAATGAGAGAATCATTAATACAGAACAGAAAAAGTATCTTATAAATCTTGAAAAAACAAGAAAAATGATATAAAAATAAAAATATAAAATGAATGTATAATTAAGAGATATAAAAAAGCTAACATATAATAATATCAGTATTAACCTCACACCCTTTTTCTTGTTAACAAGCTATTGGATATACTGTGTAAAAAGAGGCATATCCAAAAATAAATCCAACATATTGATATCTTTTTTTAAATTTTTTATTTTTTATAAACATATATTTTTATCCCCAGGGGTACAGGTCTGTGAATCGCCAGGTTTACACACTTCACAGCACTCACCAAAGCACATACCCTCCCAATGTCCATAACCCCAAACCCCTTCTCCCAACCTCCCTCCCCCCAGCAACCCTCAGTTTGTTTTGTGAGATTAAGAGTCACTTATGGTTTGTCTCCCTCCCGATCCCATCTTGTTTCATTTATTCTTCTCCTACCCACTTACATATTGATATCTTTTAAGAATTTTCTTCTTGAGTGTAGAGATCTTTAGGAACTAGTATTAAAGAAACATTAATCAGCTATTTCTTCAGATTCTTTTTCCTCTGTTAAAGCCTTACACAATCAAATATTTTCCACTATGACATAATAATTAACATTTACTGAATATATGATCTCAGTGTTTTACATCTAATAAGCACTTTAATTCTTGTAGCAACCATATAAAAAGGTTCTACTGTTTTCCTAATTTTACTAATGAGAAACTTGAGACACAGAAAGGTTATTTAATTTACTCAGTTTACTTGAGAATATGAAGATTTTTACTCTAGCAAAGCTCTTTATATAACTATGGTAGAATCTCATTGTTATATACTGTTTTATCTGTTTCACTATTTAATTATTTATTCAACTAGCTGTTTCTGTTTGTATACGTGTATGTATACATTGGAAGATAACCAGACTAAAGTTTCCCAAGTTGTTGTTATTGCTGGGTGATACATTTCTTCCTTTAAAATTTTTTCCCTGAAGTGCTTTAATTTATTCTTTTTGCAGTGAATGCATTGATTTTATAAGAAGCCAATGAAGCTATGATTTATGGAGAGAAATGGATACGGTTATTTTCTTTATATCATGTATGATGCATATACATGCTGGCAGGTTAATTTATGCAAAACTGGGATCCTGGTGTCTTGGTCCTGACCCTGATCCTCCAGGGCATTCTGTTGAAATACATGCTGTGGCAATTACTGAAACACAAAACACGGGTTTCCTTTTTATTTTTTAATTGAAATATAATTTTGATACAATAAAGTAGACAAGTCTTACATATATAGATTTATGAATATTTTTTATTATTCATTCCAAAACATGACATTTCTTATTGTATGAATAATTTGCATAAGTTTCCCTTTTTCCTGTGGAGGAATGATGGAGCTGTCTTGGTGAGATCTCTACTGGTCCAAGGCAAGAGGAAAGAGAATCCAAAATTGAGGACATATTTCCAGTCAAGAATTATGCAGCACATTTACAGGAGTTTAGTGGTCACCAAATCATTTGGATTGGAACTGTGTAAAGTTTAAAAGGAGAAAATGAGGCAATTACTTTGGAACCACGAAGTAGTTGCATTTGTGTTTTGCATTTGAAAAGAAAAGAGGTTGTTCCCTTCTTTCCGGGCTGGCTAACCCATATATAGTGGGCTATGGTATTAGAGAGAACTGTTGCATTAAATATCTATAGGTGTGTTGAGTGACATAAATATATGAGGGATTGTGATTTTTCAGTGAGTACTCATTTGGAGAAATGAAATGTTAGAAGATATATATATATAGATATAGATGGATCTATACAGATATAGATGGATATAGATATCTGTATAGATCCATCTATATCTATATATATGTTAAGGGATTTGTGTTTGTTATAACAATTTGACTTAACATAATATTTAGAGCTGGTTAAATAAATTTTTTTAAGGTCCATGACTTCCTATGTGACCCTGGAGCTCAAAGTTTGCAAGAAAGACAGTTGTGAGGAAGATAGACACAAAACGGTAGAGTCCATGAGGATGGACTGAAACATGTCAGTTTTCCTTGTCTCTGATTTTGGTAGTATGGAGGGCCCACAGAAGCTTTGCTAAGGAGCTAAAATGCACAAACCTGACTCAGAAGTTGGAGAATCTAAAAGAGGATCTAGAGGATGGTGGAGTACTTGCAGGCTTACTTACTGCCACACATTAACAAAATGAGTCACCCAGTCAAGAATAATGTTGATGAGCTATAAGATGACTGCTCTTTACTTGGGCCATCCAAATCTCTCAGGACAATTTCTGTGGCCTAACCAAATGGGAAACATACCAGACAGGGACTTCTGGGAAATATAGTTCAGCTTAGATAAGTTGACATTATAGAACTATCACGTAAATTGTTGTTTTTGATAATTTTCACTTAGAGAGTTAATTTTTCTTTAAACTTCCCTAAAATATTAAATTCACCCAGAGATGCTGCTTTCTGTTTTTGAAATACTGATAATACCTGAAGTTGTATTTTCATTGCATAATTATGTTAGTTATTGGATTTTGAGTTGTCCTGCAAAGTGTCTATATGGCATAAGAAATTACCATATGAATGAGGTCATGACTGTATTTCTCTCCCACATCAGTTAACATTGTGTATACGAAATATAGACCACCATGCTTGACTTTCTAATATTTGGAAGTTTAAGAATACCCATACATAATCTTTGCAATGTGTGGAAATTATAGATAGATAATATGATATAGAAATGAAAGGACAAGAATGACGGATGACAGTTCTATGTTTTTCTTTTCTCCTTGATAACATTAGGTTTGAGGGGAAAGGAGACATAAGTAGCCCTTTCATTTGCTCATGTTTCTTTTCATTAAAATAAAGTTTAAAAGATATCCTCGAAGATTCAGAATGTCTACTCTCATCAATAATTCTGTATATAAGGGAAACAGAATACTAACATTTATTGCATTTATCTTTTTAATAATTTCTATTATGTATGCACCAGATAACAGAGTAGTGTCACTTCACATCCTCCTACCTGATTTCCCACACCACTTTTCCAGGTTTCTGTTTATGCTAGTCTTGTTCCAATTGAACTTCATCTGTTCTGAATAATTTCAGCCTTTACTTATGAAAGGCTTTGGTAGGGCTTGTTTGCTTTTCTATATGAGAAAATGACTGCTGATGGCCTGAAAAGTCTAGAAGTGATTGGTTTATGAGGTGCTTATTCCAGATAGTGGATGTCTATCTCAATGATGCAGTCAGTCAGCCATCTTAAAACACATTTAAAAAGCAGAGATTAATATAAAAGAATGACAATGCATAATCAATTAAATTAAAGCAAAGGAGAGCATCCCTGAAATTAGAATCTTACTTGTTTAGTAAAGAATGGCTGAGTAGTCACCTAAAAATAGATCGTCAGCCCTGAATCCAAACCACATACTTTGTCCTGAGTGCTTGGCAGGCATGTTAATCCCATTCCAGACACAAGAACTTTATTTTATTTGCATAATCATTTCAGCTCTATTCCATAGAGAATTTTAGGTGGTAATAAGAATTTGAGGGAAAAAGCAATATTAAAAAAGTCATAGCAAACTAATAAAGGGAAGAATAAGATTAGCACATAGGAATGCACATGCAGAATTCCATACTATTGCCAAAGACCTACTGAAAAAAAAAAAAAAAACAACAAAAAACAACAATCAAAAAAACTAACATGATAAGTTATGTCCTTTGGATGGTCCATAAAGAAAGGTATCCACTGTACAGGTATGCCCCAGAGATGTAGAACAGTTACAATGGCATGTTCTATATGTAGATACAAGTGAGAGCAAAATGTATGACGTATTCTTTGAACATCTGAGAATTGTTTAGCTTTTTACCTTAGGATTAGGCCCACAGAGGGATAGGGCACATGTGTGCCCTTCTAACTCCCAAGTTTGATGGATTTCATTCCTTGCTTAACTATTCCAGAATACTTGGTGAAGTACGGCACTGCTATACTCAAACCAGTGTTTTGCATGCAGTGAACATTCTGAGATGTTTACAAGTGATTGAATGATAGATAGAGTAGGGGGGGCACTAAATTAAAGGTGGGATTATGTTTATATTTGTGCTTAAAAGCATGCTTTTAGAATGTTTTAAATAGAATGTACTTTATATTTGATCCAGGTTAATGGTTAAGGGGAGGCAAGGGATTTTATTGAATGAAAAAAAAGTCAACTCCTCTCTTACTACATCCAGTAAAGCTTGGCTGTTCAAGTCTAGAGGCTACGTTCAAACACAATTCCCTCTCCATGTGGCAGTATAATCTAGAAGTAAAGTTCCTATCTGGGGAAAAATGTGCTGTCTTTTGAGGGTTAGCATTGCCAGGGATAGGAAGGTGTTTGTCCACCTTCCCTCTCAGAATAATTTCCAGAAGTTGCATTTGGCACTTGCCAGAAATTATACATGGTATTTATACTCACATTCGATTGGTCTGACCTTAGTAACATAGCCATATTTAACTGCAAGAAAGGCTGAGAAATATAGTCTTGCTTCTAGGTATCCATATGTCCTTTGGAAAATCAGGAAATATTTTGCTAAGGAAAAAGAAATAATGGGTATTTGGAAACTGCTAGTTGACTCTCTCAAAAGGGATGAAGTCAAGAGTTTGGTTTTGATTTTGTTAAATTTGAAATGTCAATTATGTAAATAGGACAAGAGGTAATTGGATATTTAAATAAGGAAAATATGGGGCTGGAGATCTGTCAGTTACCACATATAGATGTTATTTAAAATAATGAGTTCTAGTGAGATTAATGAGAAAGTTGGTTTATAGACAGTAGAAAAGAGGATCCAGGACTGCTGAGATACGGGCTTCCCCAATAGTTAAAGGCTGAGAAAAGGAGAAAGATTCACACCATGGGACTAAAGAGGACTGGTATATATGGTATAAAAGGAAGACTGTGAAAAGTAGTGTCCTGGAAGCCAAATGAAGAAAGTGTTTCAGGAAGGAAAAAATGGTTATAGTGTCAGCTGCAGCCAAGAGATTAAGTATGGTGAGAACAGAGAGCTAACTAACCCTCAGGTTTAACAAGATAGAGTGATAAAGAAAAGAGTGGTCTCAGTGAAAGAAAAGGGACAACAGCCTGATCACAGTGAATTTTTAAAAGGTGAAGAAGAAAAGATAGCAGATACTGAAAACTCTTCTAATAAATTTTTCTATAAATGGGAGAAAAATATGGCATGATTAAGAGAAAGTATTAAGATGGAAAATAATATATCATCCTTTATTATACAGTTTAGATAATACAAGCATGATATTTTATATATATATATATATATATATATATATATATATATATATATATAATATAACTGTATTATACCAGTTAGGATATATTCTAACTGGTATATAGAATATATTCTAGAATATATCCTAACTGGTATAATACAAGGGAATAGAGGCATTTATGTGGCCAAAGGATTCTCTTATATTCTCTTATATAAGAGAAAGGAATAAGAATAGAAAATTTTCTACTGTAATGGAAGTAAAATACATGGGTTATAGATTAAATGCAGCAGTGGGAATATAGTATTAGTTCCTTCTCTCTCTCTCTCTTTCAGTGAAATTAGAAACATGATTCTCTGCTTCAAAGGAATTGGGGATGAGTATTAAAAGTTTAAGGAGTGTGGAAAATGTGAAATAATTGTCTCAAAGAATGGAAGTGGTGTAAAGGCATAATTATGGCCTCTCAAAGACATCCACACCCGCATCCCCAGAATCTGTGGAAATGTTATGTTGTGTGGCAAAAAGGACTTTGTAGATGTGGTTATGATTATGGACCTTGAGATGGAGAGATCTTCCTGGATTATCTGAGTGACCCCAACTACTGCTATGCCCTTAAAAATGGAGAACTTTCTCTGGCTAGAAGGAGAGGAGAGATGAAGTAGAGCAAAAGTTAAAGGATTTGAAGATTGAGAAGGACTCAACCTGTTTAGCTTTGAGATAGGGAGAGTGGACCTATTTCAAGGAATCTGGGTGGACTCCAGAATCTGAAAATAACCCCAGCGAACAACCAGCAAGAAAATGGGGACCTCAGTCTTGGAACTGTATGGAATAGGATTCTACTAGCAACCTGAAAGAACTTGGAAGTGGAACGGACCCAGAGCTCTCAGAAAGGAAGGGCCCTGCCAACAACTTGCTTTGGGCCTTGTGCCACTCTAAGCAGAGAACTGACTGAGCCACACAATGCCCAGATTTCTGATCTATAGAAATTGAGATAATAAGTAAGCAGTATTTTAAGCCATAAAATTTGTGCTAAATTGTTAAAGTAGCAATAGAAAACTAACACAAGTGACGATTGTCAAATGATTGGAGGTATCAATGGGGTGAAGATGGATGTGAAGATACTAAAGTACATGGCCTAGAAACATAGATTTTAGTCAGAAAGTGAGATGCTAGAAATTTATATTTTGCTAGTCGAGCCCTTATTATTGACAAATATTGGCTAAGGTGGGTAGACAGTTTGACTTGTGGAGGTGAAGAGTTAGCTGGGTAATCTTATATCAATGATGATAAGGTGGAGTAAGAATGTAATCCAGATGCCAAGATTTTCCAGAAGTGTGAGTCAGTGAGCAGAGGTCAGTGTAGGAGTGTGACAAGGGAGACAAGTAGTGAGGGAGTTAATGAAATGCCTTTTAGATGTTAGAGCTTTTAAGGAAGAATAACATGCCAATTAGCAGGAAGAAAAGGAGGACTAAGGAGGACACTTCTGAGGGTAATTGTATGGGAATGTGGGAGGAAAAAAAAGTTCTGAAGTCTATTTGCTGAAAGACAAGTACATTTTCCAGGGCTAGTCAGGTTTCAGGTTTAAGAAGGCAAAGGGAAATTTAGGGAAGAAGTTGAGAATACAATGCAGGCCAGCAGCAGAGTTTGAAAGGCAGTGATAGGCAGAAAATGGATCAGTTTGGGGAGTGTGTAGATCTGTGAATGAAGGTTGAGCTGGTAGTCTTAGACTACTTGCCCTGTCCTAACTGAAACAAAGAAGGAAGTTAGTCTTGATAGGATGCAAGCTTTGATAGTCCTTATTTATTTTTAAGATTTGTTTATTTATTTTAGAGGGGAATGATGGGAGATGGACTGAGGCAGAGAATTTTCAAGCAGACTTCTCACTGAAGGTGGAGCCTGCTGTGGAGGCTCAATCCCATGACCCATGAGATCATGACCTGAGCCAAAACTAAGAGTCAGATGTTTAACTGACTGAGCCACATATGTGCCCCTGATAGTCCTTTTGAAGAAGTTGGGTTATCATTCTAATTACATTCTTTTTCTTAGGATAGATTTTTTTTAGGTAATATAGTGCTCAACAGGGCCCCAGAAGAGCATGGAGAGGGCCTTTCACATCACAGTGTTTGTGATGCTGGAGGTCTTATATATAGAGGGCAGCAGGCAGTTCCATTGTTTCTTCACAGACATTGGGAAGTCAACACTTCAGAAACCCCCTAAACTGATTTGACGCTGGTGTAGAAATTCAACATACTTATACTCCCTTGATTTTCTGACTAGTCAAAAATGAAAACCTGAGCCTGTAATTCCATACACAATGAAAAATAACATTTTAAGATGTTCTTATTTATTGTTAAAACTGCTATGTATTTTGAATACAAAAGATCTATATTGTTACTTAAAGTCAGTCTTCTTTACATATATTCTTTTATCCTTTACTGACTTTCTGGAAAAGCAAGTTAAAATAGCTTATCATGCATGCTATCCTAAGGAGTAAGTTTTATTTTTTTAATTTAAAAAAAGCTGTTTTCTAAACATGACTTTCCCTTAGTAGTAAAGAATTTCAGTGAGGAAGGATAGAGCTTGATATTTAGTAGATGCTAATTCTCTAAGGAGAGAATGCTTAAAAGTTTGTAGGAGTTCATTATTTAATATGTAACTTCTGGAGACTCTTTGTTTCCCTCCTGGAATGTTTTAGCCTCCTCTTTCAATGGTGATGAATAAGTCTACAAAAGTGTAGTCAAGGGAAGAGAGGAGAGATGAAATTCATGTTCATCAGCAAACCCTTCATCTGAAATCACTTAAAACACCCATCACATTGATCACTTTCCAAAAAAATGATGAATAATAGCAATACAACAGGTATACAACTTAAGTAGTGCAGAATATTACATAATACACGATGACATAAGGATAATGTAGTTTTAAAGGTATATGACTTGGACCAGGAATAAAGTAATAAATTATATATCAGCAGAATATACTCTTTATTCTAGAAATCCATATTAGTGTTAATAAATATTTAATGTGTGTCTGTGTGTGTGTGCGTATGTAAAGCTTGTGAGCAAAAACAAGCTGAGTCGTTTGGAATGAGACTGGACATACTATAAGATTTTACCCATCATCTGGCATAGTATGTCAAAGTTGCCACACAATGGGAGAGTCTTAAATGCTGGTGTATTGCTTTCCAGGAGTCTAGAAGCCCACTGGTAATACAAAGATGCTGAGAACTTCAGAGTTATCTTGGAGAAACTATGGCTTAACTGTCTTACATCTAGTGTGAAAAGTATTTCCCAGTTTTGTTTTGTACCAGGATGAGGTAATAGTCATTTACTGCCCTAGAAATGACTTCATGCCATTATTTTACTTCTGAAATGATGTACCTGGCTCACTACTATTACTCACATTTCATCTGAAACCATAAGTTCAAGCCCATTAATAATAAATTCTTATTAACCTTTTCTAAAGGACAAGGATGAAGCTTTCCTGACAGCTGGATTGATTTCCATATTTGAATATCTTTCAATTGATCAACCTCTTCAGAAAGCCTTTCAAGTAAAGACCAAGTGTTTTGATTCTACTTCCTTTTGTTGTAACATTTAATCTCAAATTCTTTCATTTCTCTTAAGATTAAATACATTTATCCAACACAGATGTAAAATATTTTTAAATTCAGAAAATCATGGACAGATATTTCTAATGAACAACACTCAAGGGATGTGAGCTACAAAGACTTTAACATACTGAATTTTAGGAGAGAAGATATTTCCCTTTCAAAATTGCCAAAGAGCTTTTGAAAGAGTGAGATATACGGAGAGCAGCCTTTATTTAATTAGGATTTTTCTTGCTTTGGGCCCTCTGTCTTCTAAAATAGAAACTAAATTCTAGCCTACATAGCTTATCTTTTTACCCCCTTAGAGGTTGAGCTGTCCAACCATGATAGGCTGGAGCTGAATCAGGACAAGCATCTACCTTGCCTACATTGTGCTTGTCAGTCTATCTTTCGATAACTAGTTATTTAACCACGAATGATTTCTAAGCCTCTTGGAGGAGAGAGGCAAACGTACAGTAAGTAGACTTTGGATGAGCTGGAACATCCCGTTTCAACTGGTGATGTGATAAATTGTTTTTCTGCTTCGATTCAGCCAAGACTTTTCTGGACCTGATAATGGGACTGTAAAGACGCCAGATTTTCTGTTACCACTCTTACCGTATCTTCTCAGGAAAAGTGTACAGTAGCACTTAGTTCTTATTAATGGCCTAATTACAAGCCTACAGTCCAGACAATCTTTACATCTATTACATAATGGTGTCCATTATGCTTTCAATTGGGCTAATATTTGCAAGTTAGTTAACAAACAAATTCAACCTATTTCTGCTTTGGAGTCACAATTCAGTAAGTAGTAAGGTCCATTAGTCATTTCACTTTTTTTTTTTTTTCTAAATAGATCTTGGATATCATCAGTTTATGTTAAAAACAAACAAATGAACAACAACAACCCCACCAGAATAAGTCCTTGCAAAGATGACAAAGTAGCACAATAAGAGGTCTATGGAAATACTGGCTTTTACAGACAAGGGTCTTAAAATCATGTACCAATTTACTAGGAATCATGCAATGGCTTTAGCTCTTTTAGCAAGATCATGGATTAGAGATAATGTCCATGGCTTTCCAAATATTTCAATAATACATTTTTTTCTAAAAGTGAAAATGCATTTTAGTGTTTTACAGAATTCCAGGCTACAGTGTTCTTAGTGTCTAGTGCTGTCATAAATGGAGTTACATATTAGAGGTGACTCGGCCTGTGGCTCTAGGGACAAAACCAGGTTGGATGAGAGGCACATCTGACCTGCTATAACAACTGTTTTTGGTTGCCCTGGGCCCCAGCCAGGAAATGCCTGCCTTTGTTAGGCTAATGTGGCTGCTGGAGAATTGCAGCTCATCTGATTTGGATGTGTTCCTTTTGCCTTGGCATAGGGTATTTTCAATAATTTAAATCACTTCATAATTCCAATATTTTTCAACATAGTTACTTGTGAATCTTAAAGAATTTTACTGTGTACTCTAAGAGTATGAGCTGTGCCCTGCCTGCCCCATTGCCACGCCCCCTTGTGCCCTCCCGCTGGCAAATAAATAAATAAAATCTTAAAAAATATATGAGCCTCTTACCACCATATAAAATAACTCTCTGTATATCAAGGTTGAATGTCTCATTTATCAAGTATTTGTTGTGTATTCACTGAGTGTCAGACACTGTACTAGGCAATGGGGATAAAATGAAGAGCAGAAATAAATCTGTGTTTTGCTCTCTAGAACTTATACTCTGTAAGGGAAGATGGAATTGCAATATTTAATGCACTAAATAAATAACTAGAGGGACTCTACATGCCAGTTTGCCCAGGACAATCTGATTTGAACATTCTGTCCTTGTATAATGATCAACAAGACACTCTTAAGAGTTTCAACATTTTTTTGGTTTTAGACAATAGTCATCCTAAGAAAAATGATTATGTAAAGATTATGGAAGGAAAAACATGGCTTATGAGAGAGGGTCAGAAAAAGATTAGAGTAACTATGTTGGAGCTTACTGGTCTAGAGGAGAGGGGGCAGATTCTCAGATTTCATGCACAGCAAATGTCTGGACACAACAAGCTTTCACTGGCACTTCTGTTTATCAACAGTAGCGGTTCCAGGTAGCAGAAATATTAGTGTTTCCCAAAAGCTGTGTTGAAACAATGTCAGTGCCTGATTGGAGATCAATTTTCATACATCCTGAAACACAATTTCAATTTCTTTGACAAAAGGTAGAGTGCAAGTGAAATGAAAAGCAATGTAGTCCCTTTTAGCCAAAGATTTTGAGTCTCAAATTCAGAAAACCTTGGTTGTAATCCCAGCTCTACAGCTGCCTCTTGTTTTGTGATCTTGTATAAATTTGGTGATCTTAAACTCTGGAAGCCTCACAGGCTTCTTTTGTGAGGAAAAGATTTAATGTATGTAAAGTACCTAGGCGAGTACCTGCATGAGGGAAACACTTAATGTTAGCTGTCATTCTCTACCCTGCTCAGTCAGTTTGCATGGCCCGTCCTTACATAGTATTGAAAGAAGTGCAGTTTGAGAACTAAAATATAATTAAAAATACTTTAGATTCTTACCTAGTCCCATTAGACTTGTCAAAGGGAGGAATGTATTACTGTTTCAGTTTCTCTCTGCTGCCCTATCAAATTACCACACACTGGGTAGTTGAAAACAACAGAAATGAATTCTTTTGTGGTTGAGTCTAGAAGTCTGGAATTAAGGTGTTGGGAGGGCCCCCTTCCCTCTGGAAGCTCTAGAAGAGGTGTTCCTTGGCTTGTGGGAGCCTCACTTCAGTCTCTGCCTCTGTCTTCATATTGTCTTTTCCTTTGTGTCACCCTCTAATCTCCCTCTGTCGTTTTCTTATAAGGATACTTGGGATGGCGTGTCGGCCCACCCAGATAATCCAGAAATATCAGTCTCCTCTCCTCAAAATCCTTAATTTCATCACAAATCAGGAATAGTCACAGGTTTCAGGGATTAGGACATGTTCATACTTTTGGGGGACAGCATTCAGCTCATTACAATGATTCATGTAAAATCCCTCCACCCCATAATGGCCACTCTTTTTCTCTTCCCCAGTGATGCCAGTTATTCCTCAAAGTTGTAATTTTGGTTAGACTTGCTGATTTCTATTAATCAATGTTTATTTTTAACATTTATAATGATTATAATTTTCTATTTTAACTATTAAAAGAGGATAAGTTGAAACAATCAATATTCTGTTAAAAGTTCAATTATACAATACAATCAGGAAGTAATTGGAAATAAACAAAAGCTACTTTTCTTCTAAAACACAGGTGCAAATGAATAGATGTGCTTATATTATTTACATTGGTAATTAGAGAAATACAGTCAAGTAAGGTCTTTAAAAATTGAAAGTAGTCACTATGGTAATTCAAATGCTCATGATTTTGAATAGCTGAAGGAAAAGAAATTTACATTTTAAAAAATGTAGAAAACAAAGAAAATGTTTCAGTAAACTAAAAAGGAAAGTGGGGGGACAACCAAATGAGGGTATAATGACAAGCTTAGCCTCTTTGATAATAAATGCAAATGGACTGAAGTTCCATAATAAAAGTTTAAGAAATTCTCAAATTTGGTTAATTAGATTAGATAAAACCCTCAACCAGCATTTTTACAATGCTTTGACCATTCCTAATCAAAGGACACGGACTGTTTAGAAGCTAAAGGATAGGGCACCTGGGTGACTCAATCAGTTAAGCTCTGTCTTCACCCCTGGTGATGACCTTAGGGCCCTGGGATTGAATCCCACATAGGTCTCCCTGCTCAGTGAGGAGTCTGCTTCTCCTTCTGCTCCTTCCCCTGCTAGTGCTCTCTTTCTCTTTCTCTCTCATGCGTGCGCTCTCTCAAATAAATAAATAGGATCTTCAAAAAAGTAAAAAATAGTTAAAGGATAAGATTTATCAAATAAAAAAAGAGCATCATACCACTATTATCACATAAATTAGAAACTGAAGAAAAGCAAGAAAAGAGAAATGATAAAGATAAAATCAGAAATTAAGAAATTAGAAAATAAGAACATAAATAATAGAAATGTTCAATCTTAAAGATAATTCTTTGAAAGAAAAAAAATTCCCACTCTTATCTTTAAAAAACTGCACTGCTTAAACTAATACAATTCTGCTAGGCGTGATGTATGTGGATTATGAATAAGGAATGGTACACATTGAAATGTATAATATTGTTCATTAAAAGCTTGTTGCAAAATAAGTTTGAATCCCACAAGACTATTTTCTACATCAGTTTCTACATTTTAAAAATGGTGGTAATAACAGTGCCAACCAGGAAGGATTGTTTTAAGTATTAAATGAATTCACAGACTTACTACAGTGCTTAACACATGGCAAGTGTCAAATATTAGGTAGCTGTTGTCATTCGCCCCTGCTTTTCTTCCCAAAACATTCCACAATAATTCTTTTTAAAATTTTCTCTTAATACAGATGTTATAAAAGTAAAATGGAGATTTCTAGGAGATATCTTGATTTAGCATGTGAGCTTTAGGTATTCACTGCTTTAGGTATTTCAGTTGGAGATAGCAAAGGTGTTTCTATATTTTAATTTTTTTCTTGAAAGGAAATGGAAGCTGTTGAGATTTGTGTTCCTTATTTCTGGTAAACTGTGTCAGATAATTTCATGCATACATCATTCTGACAATTTCACTGGCACCCTCAGTTTCATTTTTGATGGCCATTTGAAGGAAATTAATTTTAAAGGATGAGCGTCAACCAGTTAATACAAATGAAATACCTGACAGAAAATAATTTCAGCATTTCAGTGACTTTGAGGTGATTTGGTGGCTTCCTTACACTATCTTTCAATCATAATTAAAAATTAAAGTTTTATGTAATTAAAGGAACCTGGCTTTGACCATGATTCCAATAATGTGTGTAGGTAAAAAGAGCAGAGTTGGCATTTCGAGATAGTATGGAGTTTGCATTTGCCATTCAGAACAGATAATCTTATGGACCTCCTTCTCTTGTCAGGGACAGGAAATAGATTTTTGATGCTATCTAATATTGATTGAACTGCCACAGAACTGATGGGACAAGATTTGAAGGGTACTGTTTTAAGCAAGCTTGAAGAGCTCTTTTTACATGGTCTAATTATGTGAGGACAAGAAAATAAAACAATTATGAACGGAGGGTTTCATCGACTTAAAAACAACTCTTGCCTACAAAAACCAAACTTATCAATTATTTGAGGTTCCTGGGAAGGTTGATTTTTGGAAGTGTGGTGGAGGAGAGATAACATGTGAAGATTGGGAGACCCATTTTTTTCCCTCCCCTGAGTCAATTTGCATCTAATCTGTGCAGTCTGTGGAACATGATGGCTTTATGCTAGCTCTTATCTCCTTATTGATATTTTACTTATAATGGACCTCACAAAATTTTTAACCCAAGAAAAATAACGCATAGAAAAATAGCAGTTATTCAGCCTTAGGGAGAACTTCTTTAAATTATTTAGGTATAAAAATATTTATTTGAACATTGAAGGGAGGAGAAAGCTAATACAAAGAACTCTAATTGAAGTAATATTTCTAGATAACTTCCTACACAGATAGAGGAATAAATAAACTCCAGAACTCAATTGTTTCTTGGCTTAGTGTTTAATGGAGTCCTACAATTTCTTTCCTTAAATAAGTGACCTGATTAGATTTTAGATATAATTAAGTAGCAGTTTTGAGGGCAACACTTCACAAAAACAATTTTACTATAAGAAATGTTCATTGAAAATAGCACTCCATTTTATTACTAAAAGGAACAATTTCAATGTCTACAGTTATTCTTTTCCATATTCCTTAAGAACTATGAGCTGAGTATCTGCTACTTTTGTCCATATAAAATATTTTCTATTTATTTAACAATATGTCTTGTTTCAGAACAGATTGCTTATTAGTAGAAAAAGAAACCAAATTGATTTGAATTGGTATGATGCACACAGGATTCATATTGCATCTAAATAGTTGACATAGTAAAATTCACTGATTTTAGTGTACAAGTATGAGAATTTAAAGAAATCAACGTCATAATCACTAATAATTTTTTGTTAGCTTTGAAAATGGATAATCTTTTTAAACAACTCTCTTTACTTCTTACAAAAGTAACACATTTAATGTATAAAACATGGAACATCTCAAAGGAAAATAAGAAAAATCACTTAATATCTGTACCCCCAAGATATAATTGATAATAATTTGGTGTCTGTACTTGCACTTTTTTCCTATGTATGTTTTACAGTTTAGCAAACACTACTGTGATGTATATGTTGTCCTGTGGGAATTTTAAAAGAAAAAGATTTTATTTATTTATTTGAGAGAGAGAGAGCATGAGAGGGGAGATGTCAGAGGGAGAAGCAGACTCCTTGCCAAGCAGGGAGTTGGATGTGGGACTCAATCCTGAGACTCCAGGTTGATGACTTGAGCTGAAGACAGTTGCTTAATCAATTGAGGCACGCAGGTGCCTGGGAATTTTTTTCCATAAGTGCTTCTGATTACTTTCCTTAAATATTAATTAAATAAGTAAATTAAATATTTCTTAAAATTTGCCATAAATATTACTCTTTAACATTTAAAAAAAATCGTGGCCTAACACTTCTCGGTATGTCTGGAACGTAGTTTATCTCTCTTTCCCTCTTACTGGAGACTTGAATTGCTTCCACTTTATTCCTATCAAAATCTACACTGGTTGCATATATATCCTGATGTTTATTTTCCTGGGATACAGTTAAAAAAGGAAACCTACTTGTCTGAAATTTACCTACACATGCATTTTATATTTACTCCTTTCTGAAAAATGTATCCTAATTAAAAATATACTTATTATCATAATTCTGAAAGAAGGTAGTGAGTATGGACTGGACAGAGATGGAAACTGGTTTCCCTAACATGAGGAAAAAAATTGCAGAAAAAGGAATATTTTTTTCCTTCTGTCTCAAGCTAAGCTCAGAAAGAGGAAGGGGGTAAGAAGTGATAGGACTTTTAAGTGAAAAATCACTTAAAGGCTTTATCATGGTGGTGCTCAGCCAGGAGACCTGGTTTTCTCCACCTCCTGACATTTGGAAAGGTCTGGAGAGATTTTTGGTTGTAACAACTAGGAGGGGTTGCTACTGGTGTCTGGCGGGTAGAGGCCAGGAATGCTGTGAGACACCTTAGAATGCATAGAACATACCATCTCTCCTCTCTTAAAAAATAATAAACAAAACAAAACAAAACAAAACAAAAATAGAATAAAATAAAATAAAACTAATAAGAAATTATCTAGCCCCAAATGTTAATAGTACTGATATTGAGCAACTTTATCAGAAATTGAGTGAAAGATAAGAAAGAGTTCACAGTAAGAATAAATGTTACCATATCTTTCCTAGAAGAAAGTCACTTTGGGAGGGCTTAGATTCTGAAACTGTAAGAGCTGCCATTGCTAATTAGAGACTCTGAATAGATGTACAGGTAAGAAGTGACAGTTCTGATTTCTGATCAGAAGCCATTATTTATTTAAATAGAGATAGTTCACAGATATACGTTAGAATGTCAATAGACATTCTTTAACTTCAGGCTTGGCTTCACTGGTTACTTCCCCGAACTTTTCAGTGTTAGTCTATATGGGTAGATCATTGGATTTACATTTTGAGATTGATTTTGAACCACTTTTAAAAGAGAGAAAGCAGGTCATGATCTCAGGGTCCTGGGATGGAGCCAGCATCAGACTTCCTGCTCAGCAGGGAGCCTGCTTCCCCCTCCTTCTCTGCCTGCCTCTCTACCTACTTGTGATCTTTCTCTGTCAAATAAATAAATAAAATTTTTAAAAAGGGAGAGAGAGAAAGCATTCAGATGTGAAAGCATGGCATTTACGTTATTTTATTTATTTATTTATTTTATTTTAAATTTTTTATTTTTTATAAACATATATTTTTATCCCCAGGGGTACAGGTCTGTGAATCACCAGGTTTACACATTTCACAGCACTCACCAAAGCACATACCCTCCCCAATGTCCATAATCCCACCCCCTTCTCCCAAACCCCCTCCCCCCAGCAACCCTCAGTTTGTTTTGTGAGATTAAGAGTCACTTATCTAAATGGCTGAGTTAGGTGCCCAAATCAACCGTTGGTAGCGATTGGTATTTCAGACAGTGACTAAGTTTTCTTAGCCAGTTGGTAGGGACATGCCTTCAAAATCCAACTTATTTCAGTGAAAATTGTGTTACATAAAGCGTAAGACTATAGAGGATTGTTTTCTGAAAATGTTGTAAATTATGTTCGTCTCAGCAGAGTTTTATCAACAGCTTTGGGAATGGGATTTCTGATACTTTATGAAATTAGGAAATATCCTCAATTCTCACATCATGATGCGATATACTATTATATGAAGTAAACAAAAACAAATATCACATGTCAGATGAATAAATTTTACATATAATAAGTGACTGATGTTCTCAAAGTGAGTTAAGCTCTCAAAGTTTCCTCGAGGAAGGAGAAAGCATAATAATTACTATCTCAGTCTTATAGGAGGGAAAGAAGGAGAGATGAAAGACCAAAACAAATGGAAGGCTTTTATTAGTTGCTTAATAGATTACTACATTATCTTGGTCAATAGATAAGTTAGATTTTTAGGGATGGGAATGCTGAGGTATAAAACTGGAAATGTTTAGAAAAAAATCTTTAGTGTTCGTTTTGTCTCATTGGACTTTGGAAAACATTAGCAGTGGAGCTAGTTGTGTAAATCCAACATAGATTGGCAGAGGGTCCTTGCAAATTAAACATTTTCTTAATAAGTGTTTAGGGGTTAATTTCTGATTCACCAACTAGAACTTCCAAATAGTATTTAATTGTCTCTTAAACCATCTCTCTTTAATTTATATCCTGATACCCTGATGATACAGCAGAGGAGATAAATCAACACTCCATCAAGGTGGGAAATAGGGAGACTAATCTGTTCATACTATTGACATGAGTGAATGAATTGGCCAAGAGAAACAAATGCCACCTTTGTCTAATTATTGCAGGAATGAATAATTCTGTATCAGCTTAGTATGTCAAAACCAAAGTACTCTAGTTGTCTAAGGTGGACATTCTTCAAAATTCAAATAGACAGTATTAAATAATTCCATTTCCAATTTGGATCAAACTGCTTAATTACCTTGGGATAGATTTTGCAGGCAGATGGTTTGGAAATCAGTGTTGCTAAAAGCATTTAGAGCAGCAAGAAGAATGCTGAATATTCTTCTGTTATCAAGGAGACAACTATTTAAACTTGTTCTAAATTTTTGGATGCCAAATAATATCTGTCCTGCTCTGCAGTCTTAAAATGGGACTTCAGTCAAGATCTAATTCAGGAACTTTTACTCAAATTGAATTTTCTGCCTGTGTAGTAGTGAAGATTTCACTAATGTAGTAATAATGATTCTATAGTTTTACATGTACCAGAATTATTACTCAGAACTTAATATATTCTTTTAAGAAAAGATTTTATTCATTTATTTGACACAGAAAGAGACATCTCAAGTAGACAGAGCAGCAGGAAGAAAGAGGGGGGAAGCAGGCTCCCTGCTGAGCAGAGTGCCTGATGTGGGGCTCAATCCCAGGACTTTGAGATCATGACCTGAGCCGAAGACAGAGGCTTAATCCACTGAGCCACCCAGGCACCCCAATCCATCCATTTTTGTAAGTGTGACCGACAGTGTAGGACTGTGCATAATAAAGCTTAATGATTATGGTAACATAACATAAAAGGCAATTAAAATGAACTTATAGTAAATATTAATACTCTGTAAGTAATAAAAATTGAGAAAGAAAATGAGAGTACATGTTTTTAGGTGTTTCAACAGGATGCTTAATTAAAGAGAAAATTTGTGAGAAAACAGTTAGCTTTTTCAACGTGATCCAGTAACAACATTGAAAACTTTCTCAGTTTCACTTGAGTATGAAGAATACAATATAATATGACTTTTCAGAACATAGCTTTTTAGTTTTCATTTTTTTTTTTAATGGAGAGGGAAAGAGCAGCAATCTTCCAGCAAAGCTGACCTTATAAAGTAAATTCAGATTCTTAGCATGCCCTGTTTTAGTGCAATGCAGCACGGCTCACTAGAGCAAGTCGGACGAAAAGTTAAGAGAATCAGAAGTTCGATTCCATACCCTGTAACTAAGTTGCTATGCAATCTTGGGGGCTGGGAATACCATTTTGGAAGCCTGATTGCCTTTTCTAAAGGGCTGTGAAAGATTATGTAACTCCTGATACCAATGAAGATGCATTATTGAATTTCAATCTTTGGAAATGTTAAGATGAACATATGCAAAATAGATACACTTTAATTGGAAAACTTTTGTGATTGGTGTGTACAATTTCCACAAAGATATGAATATCTGCTACAAAATAAGTGAGTTCAGGACTGGGATACAAACAAGTATATTTTATACTCTTTCAAAGTTCTGGTTTGAAATGTTACCAGCTTTAATCCTAGAGCTGCTCTTAATAGCAAGGGCTTAATCTCTAGCCTCTCATCAGGATGATGACTGTGGCAGTTCCCAGTCTCACAGAGGTGATGTAAGTCTTAATTAATGTTTGTAAAACTATTAAGGAGCCATGGATGAGAAGAGTTATGAAAATGGGAGGGGATGTTGTTATAATAAGAAGCAACTGCACATTGCCTTACATTACAGTAATACGACAACAACATGTATTATTCCACTATTAATAACAGAGCTACTACCCAACATGATAAGCACATTTAAAATTTTCATGTTAACGAATTTATAGGTAATAATTCTCCCATAGGCTATGTTTATGTATAAAGGAATCAAACTAAAAGAAATCAAATAAAAAGGAATCAAACAAAAGTATTTATGTAACATTCTTCTGAATGAATGTACTATGTTCATTAATGGAGTAAAAGATTGATTGGAGTTCATTAATGGAGTGAAAGATCACAGAATGATTCAGTTTACTATTTGGAAATCTGTGTCAGTCATGTCTCCAACTAGACACAGTTGGTTTGTCAGTTCAAATGAAGTTTTAGAATGCTTCTGTGTTAACACTTGTGTATTCATTGCCTCTTAAGACATATGTATTGCATTCTGTTCCAAATAGTAACACTGTCTCTGGTAGCTACCAAAAAGATCAAAATTAGCCTTGAAGCATGTGTAACCAAAAGTCAACCAGTGATGGCATCACTGGCATCTCCAACCTCAGTTTTGTCCCCTATAAGAGATTCTTTATATTTTTTTAGGGATTTTATAAAGTTCAAATCTAGCAATGCATGTGAACTGTAACACATGACACAAAATAAACTATTATATTTAGATGGAAGAACTAAGAGAATTTCAAAATATACCCAGAATCCAGTAGAGGTGGATCTTTGTTTCCAGCCTGGCCTGCATCACCATAATCTCCTTCCTGGATTCCCAAAATGAACTCCTAAGTGGTTTCCTGAATTTTACCCTTGTCTACATACAGTCTTTTCCTAGTATTATAGCCAGAGTAATTTTTTAAAAAATTTTTATTTATTTATTTTATCTAGTTATTATTTATTTACTAAAGAGATCACAAGTAGGTAGAGAGGCAGGCAGAGAGAGAGGGGGAAGAAGGCTCCCCGCGGAGCAGAGAGCCCAATGTGGGGCTTGATCCCAGGGCCCTGAGATCATGACCTGAGCTGAAGGCAGAGGCTTAACCCCCTGAGCCACCCAGGTGCCTCAAAATGTTAATTTTTGTTCAGCTTTTTCTCAAACAGAGAAGTAACACCTGTTGTCTACATTAGAGCTAAAACAGAGTGACTCTTTCAAAACTTAAATAAAATTATGTTGCTTCTTTAGCTAAGACTCTGTTTCTTGGTTTCTCTCTCGTCGGGGGGAGGGGGGGATGGTTGAAATAGGTGATGATGAAATAGGTGAAGGACATGTGTCCTGATGATCACTGGGTGATGTAAGGAATTACTGAATCACATATTTTATACCTGAAACTTAACTATACTGGAATTAAAATGTAAATAAAAAAAAATTATGTTGCTTCTTTACTACTTCTTTGTTATGTCCTGAGAAGAAAATATTGATCTCTTAAAACTCAGTACTTCTCAGGTGTTTCTGCCACACTTTGATTTGAAGCAAATCAAAGCACCTAAATCTCAAGATTCATTGTAAATTTGCTAGCCAATCTTCCTAAACACAGCATCAGCATGAGGTCTGTTAGTGAATTAAAATAAAAATATTTATTGTCTTCATTAGTCATAAGTAGTACATATTAATTAATGAATTAAAATTAAAAAATTTAGAAAAAGTGACATATAGATATGTGTATCTCTATATAAATATGCACTTTGATATATTTCTTACACTTTTCTGTAAATGTTTAGGTTTATTTTTAGGAAAAAAAATTGCCTTTTCTCACAGAATAGCAGGAAGAGACAATTAAAACACAGTTGTGACCCAGCAATTGCACTACTAGGTATTTATTCAAAGGATACAAACATAGTGATTCAAAGGGGCATATGCACCCCACCATTTATAGCAGCAATGGACACAGTAGCCAAAATGTGGAAAGAGTGCAGATGTCCATTGATGGATGAATGGATAAAGAAGCTGTGGCATATATATACAATGGAATATTATTCGGTCATCATGAAAAATGAAATCTTGCCATTTGCAATGACATGGATGGAGCTAGAGGGTATTATGCTAAGTGAAATAAATCAGAGAAAGACAAATATCATATGATTTCACTCATATGTGGAATTTAAGAAACAAAGCAGATGAACATAGGGGAAGGGAAGGAAAAATAAAATAAGATGAAAACTGAGAGGGAGGCAAATCACGAGAAACAGTGAACTCTAGGAAACAAACTGAGGGTTGCTGGAGGGGAAGTTGGTGGGGGGATAATTGGGCGACGGGCACTAAGGAGGGCACTTGATGAATGAAAATTGGATCATAAATGCAACTGATGAATCACTAAATTCTAACTCTGAAACTCATTAAAAAAAAAACCCACAGTTGTGATAGGCAATAATATATTTATTTTATAGTGTACATATTCAGGATTTTCCACTCATGTTTAAAAATAAGAACTGTTTTATTGCTGTTGCTTGGTAGATGACTTGTCTTATTTTTGCCTCTTTAGCATCTTTCAGAATCTTTTTCTATCCTTGACACTTTGAATATTTTAAATGTGTTGGGGAAGGGATGCTTGGGTGGCTCAGCCATTAAGCGGCTACCTTCGGCTCAGGTCATGATCCTGGGGCCCTGGGTTTGAGTTCCGCATCGGGCTCCTTTCTCAGTGGGGATCCTGCTTCTCTCTGCCTCTGTCTGCCTCTCTGCCTTCTTGTGCTCTCTATCTCTGTGTCAAATAAATAAATAAATAAACCTTTAAAAAAAAATGTGTTTGGGAAGAGAGATTAAAATGGATTTGCTTCACCCTCTTGTCATCCTTTCAGTATGATGTCTCCAGTCTCTTTTCACCTATAAATATTTCCTTGCATTTTTTTCGTAGATAAGTTGCTCTACTATATTTTTTTTTCTGGAATTCCATAGGAATAAGGCTTGATTCTTTGATTTATATTTTAGGAGATATTTTTGAGTTTATATTCTGGCTTTCCATTGAATAGTTTCTTTCAAGAAGTCACTTTTTTATTGTAATATGCTTTATAAGACAGAAAAATAAATGAGGGTGATATTCATGAAAAACAAAGACATTACATAGTACAGGGGTTAGGGAAAGGGGTAAGGGAATACAAATCTTTACCCATCCTGCCAGCACTGTTTCAACAAATGAGACTGCAATTTACCCTGTAGACAATCACTTATATGAGGTAAAGGACAAAGAAGATCTTTACTGGAAGATGTTAGATCATTTCACTTTAAGATAGCAAATAAATAAAACTAGAATAAGTGGCTTTTATTTTTGGGGGGTGGAGGGAGGCAGATCCTCTCGGTTACTATAGGTATTGCTGCTCTGTTAATGATACTATTATTTATATAAAATATTTAAAAATTTTTCATGGATGAGTTAAATGACACCTCACCTCATGTTTGCCCAAATACAGAGTTGTCTATTCTCTGCACTTTTGCTGTTTTTTTTTTTTTTTACTGTTTTCTTGACCAAATGTCTTTTTGTTTGTGAGCTTCTACTGATATTGAGTTTTTCTGTAGAATTGAATTTCTTTACAGACAAATCCTAGAATCCATATGTTCCACTAGCACTCTTTGTGAAACTGGAGAACTTTGACCTACTGAGTGTCAGGCTTACAGTGCTGAACAAGATGGCAAGCAGCGTCGATATTCAAGCTGTCCCACTGCACATTAGGATTCACTTCTCTTACTAAGGCTTCTGTTGTCTTCTTGGCCTCACTGCCCATGGAGTAGCCTACGTTAATGAAGATGTTAATGAGCACATGGTTTTGTGGAAGGGTGCTGGCTGTTTCCAGTTTTATGGGTGAAAAGTTGAAAGAGTTGAGAGGTGGTTCATAATATCTAGTTTTGGATTTAGCTTATGTATCTTAAAAAATCCTGTTTCTCTTTGATTTGGATTTAGCTTATATATCTTACAAAAATCCTGTTTCTCTTTGAAATTATTAGAGATTAGTCTAATCAAAAACAGGGACTCCATTCCCCCTCCCCCTATAAGTAGAGACTGATGCAGAAAAGTGTTGGTCTCATCAGCTGGTCCAATTGCGTGCCCCGTCCTGAATATTTCCAGCTCTACCTCTCAGAATTCATATTGTAATATTTTCTTATCTGATATAGTCCATTTGGGCTGCTATAAAAAATACCAGAGACTATGTGGCTTATAGATAATAGAAGTTTATTTCACACAGTTCTGAAGGCTAGGAAGTCCAAGATCAATGTCTGGTGAGAGCTTGCTCCTGATTCACAGGTGGCCTTTTGCTCTGTCCCCACATGGAAGAAGGAACAGAGAACTCTCTAGCGTCTCATTTATAAGGGTACTAATCCCATTTATGAGGTTTCGCCTTCATGACATAATCATCTCCCAAAGTCCTCACCTCCTAATAACATCACATTGGGGATTAGATTTCAATATGCGCATTTTGGAGGGACACTAGCATTCAGTCTTTGGCACTACCCAAAAACTCTCAATATCTAATTTTTCTTTTTTTATAATGGTCACTGATTCTTGTTTTATGAATGTGTTATCTTTCTGCATTTCTTGGAGTAAAGAAATTCATCCTCCTTTTATTCTCTGGATTGTACTTTGCTTGGGATCAACTTTTCTCTTTGTAAATGGTGACACTTGGCTGCCCAGTCATATTTAAAAGTGAGCCAGTAAAGAAGCAGTCTGGTAATTCTAGGTGGCTCTCTGAGTTTGTAAACTAATAGATTTAGCTTTAAGGTGAGTGGGAAGGAAGACTGCAATGTTGATGGAGTTGGCCTAAATGCCAGTATGTATGGGAAGTACACTGGAGTGCTAATATTTACAATACCTGCCTTTGTTCTCCTTTAGTGGCTAGTTGATTTCCTTTTAAAAATAACCTTTCCATCCTCCCTCTTTGATACCTGTCTGTCCCAAACTCTTTGATAAGGAAGGAAGGAGAATTTGAAGGTGATAAAGAGTCTAGTATATAAAAGTTCAATTAACAGTCTTTCTCTAGCTGTACATCTGACTTTTTGTTGCAGTATTTTCTGAAGATTCTGCAAGACTTGGTGCGCGTGCGTGGCTCAGTCAGTTAAGTGTCTGCCTTCTGCTCAGGTCATGATCTTGGGTTCCTGCGATCAAGCACATGCAGTGGGCTCCACGTTCATCGGAAAATCCGGTTCTACATCTCCCTTTCTCAAAGAAAGAAAGAAAGAGAGAGAGAAAAAGAAAGAGAGAGAGGAAGGAAGGAAGGAAGGAAGGAAGGAAGGAAGGAAGGAATGAATCTGGAAAAAAAAAAAAAAAAAAAGAATCTCCAAGATTCTACTCAACAGTTCAGCTGCTTCCCCCAACATTATCTTTTCATGGATCTTAGATCATGGCTTCCTTCAAGCTTCTTCATTACTAAGTACTTTTCTCTCTATCAAAAAATGCTATGCATTTAAATGATTAAAAAACAAATTTACTATTATTTTAATGGTGTCTTGGGAAAGAGAAATTATGACCATAGTTTTTCTTATATCACCTTGACTGTTCTTCTCAATGTTTTATTTTCTTGTGACAAGAATGATCACTTGGTTTCTTCTTATTTGTTGAGGATTGAATTCCTGTTGTGGGAAAGTGACAAAAGGGAAGAGGGGCAGATGACTGTCAGTTATTGAGTATCTGCTGTATTCCATAGCATTTTGTTGGGTATAGGAGGTGGGGAATATATAACTAGGCATACAATCATTATCTTAATTTTTCATATCAGAGTTTATTAAAGTTTTGAGAGATTAATAACATTGGTAATTTTACATACTAACAGGTTGTACCAAGATTAACCCCTTAACGTGAATACTTTTTCTTTCTACAATTTGATGCTGTCTTCTATAAGTCTAGAATATGAGCTTTTACTGGTTTGGTTTATTGTGCATATAATTGCAATACACTTCTTTCAAGACATTAGTTCAGAGATTTCTACAGCAAACTGATGCAGTAAAGATAAAACCATTTTAGAAATCAATTAATATAAAATTTCACCAAAAAACTCAAAGTAGAGACGATTTTAATATTAAACATCATATCAATTTATTTGTTGGAGTGCTTTGCAATAATACGAGCAAGCAATTTTTCTCTTAATAACTATGTTAATATTGCTATTTTCCAATTTGAAGATGAAATTGAGCAAACGCCCAAGCCTCATATTCCCTTAACTCTCTTTATAAATTAAATTCAGCAAATTTCTTTGCTAGTTGTTGACTTTTCTAACAATGTTTCCAGGAGGTATAGGCCATAACTGCATTTTCTTTAGCCTCAACTTCTCTATCTTGCCCATGAAAATAGACATTTTTTATGAGAAAATACCTCATTTTTTAATCAAATTACAATATTGACATGGAGTCAAAAGTTAAATGTATGATGCAGCACACTCTGTGACCTCTGAGTCTTTTCAGTATTCAAATTCTCCTTTGTTTTGTAGAGTATTAACTTGAAATATGTTTTTAACATTCTTTCTTTATATGCATGGTTCTATAGAAATAAAACTATTGAAATTTGAGAGCCTCAAGGATGACTGAAATTTGAGAGCCTCAAGGATGACTGAAATTTGAGAGTCTCAGGATGACTAAAGTCTACTTGATACTGTTAATTAAAAAAAATTATTTATTTATTTGACAGACAGAGATCACAAGTAGGCAGAGAGGCAGATGGTGGGGTAGGGGGGAAGCAGGATCCTGGCTGAGCAGAGAGCCCAACGTGGGGCTTGATCCCAGGACCCTGAGATCATGAACTGAGTCGAAGGCAGAGGCTTAACTCACTGATCCACCCAGCTTCCCCAATACTGTTAATTTTTTAAAAAATTCACTAGATTGGATGGCTGGGTGGCTCAGTTGGTTAAGCTTGTGGCTTCAGCTCAGATCATGTTCCCAGGATCCTGGGATCAAGCTCCACATGGGCTTCTTGCTCAGTGGGGAGCCTGCTTCTCCCCCTGCTTGCTCTGCCTGCCACTCCCCCTGCTTGTACTCTCTCTCTCTCTCTTTGACAAATAAATAAATAAAATCTTAAAAAAATACAGTCACTATATTAATATTAGAAAGAAAAATTACTTTCTTGTAAAAATAGAAATGTTTTATCTTGGAGCAATTTAAAATTGCATTATGTTAATTTGTTCAATATTTTTGAGCAATGAAGTCATTTGATATGTTTTCATAGACCTTGTTTTTAGTATTATATAACTAGATTTAGCATAGTTAATGATGATAATGGATAGATAGATATTTTACTTAGCCTTCTTTGGAATGCTTGGTATTTTCTCTCAATGTTTAATCCTTTGTAGTCAATGTAAATAATCAGTTACTTGAAGAGCTGATTAAGTTTTAAGTTCTCCTAAAAGCAATAAAAACCCATGCAATCATCACCTCTATTTAATAATCCTTTTTGTTTTTCCTCTCTATGTCAATGCTAGATCTGAATTTTATTGTCTAATTAGTATTAAATATTTGACACAGGCACTCCCACAGAGGACCAACTATAATTTCATCAGCTAAGCTAATATCCAATAAAATATAAGCTTTCATTAACTATCATTTGGAGGGTTGTGGCGCAACTCAATTTATTTTAATTTAGACAAAATACTTTAGTGTGAGGAAATGTTAGGGAATCAGCTGACCTCCCAGTCAACATAACAGTTCACTTTTTACTATCCATACTGGTTGGCATCTAGCCTTTGCTTAATGGTGTATGGTATTTGTTGTCCGCACCTTGAGATTGTTTTATCCACTATGAGGCTACTCTTGAGGTTAGTAAAGACGTTAGCTACATCTGCCTCACTGTCATTTCTATGTATAAGCTTTCATTCTATACCATGAAGCCATATCAAATGTTCATTTTAACATGTTATTATACATGATAATTAATCATGATAGTCTAAACAAGGGGAGCCAAATTCACAGGTGGCTACTTGAAAGAAATGAAGAGAACATCGTAAGGTTTTGAAGGAGGAAGCAGAGGTAAGGACTTTGTGATTTCCTTTCAATGACGTAGCAGAAATAAGAATATTTGATTCTGAGCTATATGAAGTATACTTCCACAGGATGGGTTCTGATCAATTTAGGCTAATTGAAGTGGAGGAGAGGGTGCTATATCTGAGGTAACATAAGTTAATAAAGAAAACAAAGAAAACACAGCGCATGAGATTGGGAGTGTTAATTATGGACATTGGTCATCAGACCAGATTTTGTCATAAATACATGAAATCTTTCCAGGGAACAGAGCCAAATGAACTAGAATAAATTAGACAGATGTGTTATCTAGTAGCATAGGATTCTTCTTATTTGTCCTTATATCTAATTTGTATTTAATATTGAATTAATAAGCTTTAAATTATAAGTAATTAGAAGAATGTTTATTAAAGCAGGAATAGAATTCTGTTTATGAGATTAGTGTCTCTTTACATGTTTCTGAACGAGTCAAAAAGTGTTGCTTCTACAAGATTCCATGTTTTACTTAATGGTTTTGTCTCTGAGACAGTTTTAAAAGAAGGTATTATAGAGCCTTAACAGTGACAGTATCTCACACTTGATAGAAATTGCTAGCTATAGGGGCACCTGGGTGGCTCAGTGAGTTAAAGCCTTTGCGTTTGACTCAGGTCCTGATCCCAGGGTCCTGGGATCGAGCCCCACATCAGGCTCTCCAGAGAGCCTGCTTTTTCCTCTCTCTGCCTGCCTCTCTGCCTACTTATGATCTCTGTCTGTCAAATAAATAAAATCTTAAAAAAAAAAAAAGAAATTGCTAGTTATGGATAGAACACTTATTACACATTTGTACTTTGCCACTAGAAGCCTTCCCAGTTGGAAGACATTTTCAAACTTTCTTGAAGTGAATTGTGGGTGGCCAAGGTGATGTGAGTGCAAACTATGGATTTGGTCTTTCTAGAAGAGTTGTTTCGTTTTGTTTAAAGTGTGTGGACTCATCTTGGAGGAGTGACACTTTCCCCTTTCCCCTTTCATCCGTCTTCATTCTTCCTGCTTGTAAAATTGCCACATCAGCTCTGGACTCTGTACATTTGAACTTTTTCTACCTGTAGGAGAAATAAACATCTGTTTTGCTTAAACCATTGTTATTTAGGGGCAAGGTGTTATGTTTTATGCAGACCAAGCTAATCCTACCTGACTAAAACCCAAACTGGAATTACTGATATGAAGATATGGCTCATGGAAATAAGTCACTGCCTCTGTTTCTAATATAATTTACAGGATTTGTTGGCTCCTAGAACCATGCATCCTACATTGCTTAAAGATATTTGACAATGCTGGGTTGATAGAAAACTGTGTATCATCATGCAAAACCCCACAGACTTGGGGATATAGAGATCTGAATTGAATTCCAATTTTGCCACTTTTTGGGTAACTCTGGGGAAGTTGCATAACCTTGTTAAGCATTATTTTCTTAATCTACCAACTATTCATAATAATTTTTATTTTGAAGTTTTATTATAAAAATTAGATGAGCTAATGTATATAAATAATTTGGCACTAGCATCTAATAATTTAGCATCTAGCACTTATTAGAGGTTAGATGTTATTATTGCCATCGTTTTTGTTATCCGTTAAAGATAGACGATTTCTTTTCCTTTCTGATTTAATCGAACAGGGAAAATCTTGCTTCTTAACATTTTTATTCCCAGCATCCATGATATGCAGCATTGCTCCTATTCTAACTTACATTCTTTAATAGTGACTGATTCACTATATATGGGGGAAGCTAACCAAGACACAGTATTTAATGCTTTTAAGAATTGTCCTTCTATCTACCAAACATAGGGAGTGAAATTTATAGAAGTGAAAATGTAGATATTATAGGCTTATATTTTCCTTGGTTGTTAGGGATTAATTATGAATTATAAGATTTGAAATGTGAAAACATATCTTTATTTTCCAATATAAAATCTTGTAGCTTTGGAAATGATAAAACTTGAAGAAACAGATTTTTCTCCATACATCTTATTAATGTATTTTCATTAAGGCCAGATTCAAAGTTCTACATGGATTAGTCTCCCTTCATTTATTTTATTTATTCATTTATATATTTAGATATTTCCTCAGGTATCAATGTCCTCAAATTTAGATTTGTTCATTGGATTCCCTGTCTCTCCTTCTTGCCTAAACTGACCAATGGGTAGGACTGTTGCATTTCTGCATTAGAAGTTGTAAAACCAAGGCCACAGTTTCAACTGATAGTTCCTCTTATTATACCATATTACCTGAGAGAAGTTTAACAGAGATGTGAAATCATGGAATATCCCGAGTGAACTGGACTAAATGCTTCTAAGCTGGGGTTAGTATTTTTTTTTTTAAGTTCTGGATTTGAATCAGAGTAGAGGTTAGAAGCGAAGAACAGGGACTGGAAGATGATGTTAAGGACTCAAGTGTTTTTAATTTGTCATTGACCGAGATATTAAGTTGGATAATGTGCCAAGAAAGGTTTATTTTATTTTTTTTTTTTTTAAGATTTTATTTATTTATTTGACAGAGAGAGATCACAAGTAGGCAGAGAGGCAGGCAGAGAGAGAGAGGAGGAAGCAGGCTCCCTGCTGAGCAGAGAGCCCGATGCGGGACTCGATCCCAGGACCCTGAGATCATGACCTGAGCCGAAGGCAGCAGCTTAACCCACTGAGCCACCCAGGCGCCCCGAAAGGTTTATTTTAAAGTTGGTTGCAAACTCCTAATTACTTGGTTGTCATCCTAATAATATTTGAAAATATTTAGTTAAATATTTCTTTATTGATAACTTATTAGGTTTATTTTAGAGATGCAGTCTTATTAAAATATTCTTTATTTTAATAAAGGTGTTTATTATAAATGAGAGAAACACCATTCCCTCTCTATGGGTATCTCAAATTGAGAAATTGTGAAATGAAGATTCTTACAACTTTGTTAGTTCTATAATAGAAAAGTTTTGATAGTTGTTTGATCAAAGCAACACTTTGAAGCACATTCAGAAGTTAGATCTGGGTATGTGATAAACAAATCTCTTTCTAACATCAGCAGGGACTTCCTCTTCTGTCTGAAGTTGCTAGGATACTATCTTAAAGAAATAACTCATTTGATTAACTGCAAATAGAAATTCCTTTTTTAAAAAAAGTTCATACATTTATAATAGCCTAGGTCAGGCATAAATCTATACTTGCTAAATGTTAAGCATATGATCTGATGACCCTCTTGAATATTGGAAGAAAAACCATTATTTTTCTTCACAAAATGCATGGCATAGAATGACTTTTAGCCATGTTTTACCATACAAATGAAAATATTGTTGGTAAAGGAATATTTTCTCTTGCTTTATTCTGGATTTTAGACCATTGTGAGGATCAAATGAAAAGCTACATACAAAAACACTTTGAACCTACAAAATGAATATACAAATCCAATAATTTAAAAAAATAGTGTCTTTCCTGACAAGTGAAAATCTTGGCTATTGGCTATGTCTGTTATATATCACCTATGCCTGTTCATTAGCACTTGATTTCATATTTTATTCTATAATACAGAAGCTATGTAATATCAAGGCAGTGGCCACTATTATTTAATTTGATGGGTAAAGACATGTTTGCGGCAAAGCATACATCTTCCTGTGGTTACACAGTTTTCCTAACGAACAGATGGTAATCTTGGTCTTAATATGAACACTGCAAAGCAACTCGGCCATATAATAACCTTAGTTCTCTGTTTTTGTATCTTGTGAAATTCATATACCACCTATGGCAGAATAAAAGCCAAAAAGGTTATTTAAAACAGGATCCGTGGTAGGACCATTTATCTGAATAAATAAAACCTGCCAATTTACTTATTAGCTGTTTCCTCACATAAGACAAAAATTTCAGATGCCAACCATTATGCTGACTTCTCAAAAGCATTTTTAGCTTGATATATTTCTCACATCAGGGTGTAATAGCTATGCACATGGTGTTTTCTGTAGGTGTGGTACTGTCATAGTCCACTTAGGCTGCTATAACAAAACACCAAAGACTAGCCAGCTTACAAACAACAGAAATGTATTTCTCACAACCCTGGAGGCTAGAAGTCTGAGATCACAGTGCCAGCATATTTGGGTGAGGGCCCTCTTCCTGGCCCATAGCCAGAGATTTCTTGTTTTGTCTTCACGTGGTAGAAGGGGCTAGGGATCCCTGTGACGTGTCTTAGAAGAATGCTTCCACTGTTCATGAAGATATCATCCTCATGACTTTAGGCACTTCTCAAAGGCCCACTGTCTAATACTATCACGTTGGGTATTAGTGTTCCAACATACATATTTTTTTTTCTCAATGCAGTCTGATAATCTCTGACTTTTGATTGGGTTGTTTAATCCATTTACACTTAATGTTATTATTATAATAGTTGTGTTTACATCTGCCAGTTCACTTTTAATTTTTTTTATATGTCCTCTTCTTGCCACTGTATTTCCTGTGCTGTTTTCTTTTGCATTAAATAAATACTCTCTAATATGGCCTTTCAGTTTTTTTGAGTTTTTCAGTTTTTGTTTGTTTTTTTAATGGTTGCTCTGGGGCTTACCATATACATCTGAACTTACCAGAATTATTTTCAGGCATATATTAACATAATTCCAGTAATATATAGAAATGTTATCTTATATATGTCTATTCCATTCCCCCCCTTTTTGTGGAATTATTGCTGTATGGATTACAACTATTAATGTTACAAAAAGTATACTCTTTTAGCTGTTGGTGGCAAATATATTATACATATAGTATACTTTTATGTTATAAACCTGACATGTCGTATACATATTATTTTATTCAATAGCTTCTTAAGTTATGAAGAGGAAGAAAATGCATATATATATACATATACACACACATATATATACATGCATATATATACATACATATATACATACACACACACACATATATATATATACACATATATACACACATATACATATATATATTTTTAAAATAATTACATAATTACCTTTACTGGTGCTTTCAGTTCTTATGGATTCAAATTCCATCAGACTTTACTTGCTTTAATCCTAAATAACTTCTTTTATTTGTTTTTCCAGTTATTTTACTTTATTTATTTATACTTTTAATGTAATCTCTACATCCAACATAGGGTTCAAACTCAACCCCGAGATCAAGAGTCACATACGCAACCAGCTGAGCCAGAAGAACTTCCTTTAATATTTTTTGTAAGGCACAACTACTAGGAATGAATTCTCTGTTTTTGTTTATTTGTGGTATTTTAAAAGTGAGATATACATGCACATAAAGGAAAAAGGAAGTACATTTCTTAAGAAATGAACAATAATTTAAAATTTTTATTGGCACATAGTAATCTAGCTACACCCAGAAGCACAATAATTCAGATATTTGAATTTACAGCTACATTTGAGTTGGCTGGCCTTTTGGATGCATTGGGCAGGCAAACATTTTTTTTTTTTTGTTTTTTTGTTTTTTTAACTTTTTATTTTTTATAAACATATATTTTTATCCCCAGGGGTACAGGTCTGTGAATTACCTCAAGAAGATGTGGTATATATACACAATGGAATACTATGCAGCCATCAAAAGAAATGAAATCTTGCCATTTGCGACAACATGGATGGAAATAGAGCGTATCATGCTTAGCGAAATAAGTCAAGCAGAGAAAGACAACTATCATATGATCTCCCTGATATGAGGAAGTGGTGATGCAACATGCAGGCAAACATTTTTAAATCCTGAGCCATCTTAGTTCTTTAGGGCATCAAAATGCCTCATTGAAATTAATATACAAATCCTTTTACAGGAGTTTGTCTCTGATGAGTATGGGCAGCACCGACAGTATACCCAAAAACTTTTGAAATTCTCATTTTTGGTATATTAAAGGTTAGATTCCTGACTTGTTCCTTAATTTAAGACTTTGAGACATAAAAACACTTACTAAATGTTTTATACTTATCAAATCCACAGCTCTGATTCCATGCGGTATCATATCATTCCTAACAATTATTCAGATGATATCTTAAAAGACTTCTTAAGAAGTAAGGTTGGAAATTTAGAGCCGTAGATACTTTACATTCTGGTTGTGAAGTATTGTATGTGAAGACATATCTACATGAGCCTGAAGGCAAATTTAGTCTTTGTTTGTTATCTGGGAACTCTGAGTTTGTTGATATGCATAGAGTACTGCTTTAATACTTACATTTAGTAATTTGATTAATGAAAGGTAAATTCCTGAGGGGCAATGATTCTTATATACCTTTTAAAATATTAATCGATTTAATATATTGTTTAGTACAATAGTAGTTTTTTGCTCCCATGAGTAACCTTTCTGAAGCAATCTGACATGTTTAATGCATATTAATGATAGTAGTGACAATTAGTTAGTTTTATTTTATGCCTTTCTTCGGAGGACCTCAAAGTACTTTGGACCTTTTCTAACGATTTTTATAAAATCTCTGTAATGTGGTGGAAATCCTGTAGGAGAGGGAATAATAGCACTTTAAGAAATAGTAGCATTTCTATAACCCATATCTAAAGTATCATAATCTCATAGAAAAACATGTTACAGAATGTTGAAAGGCTTACATTGTATTTTTATGTCTGTCACTGGGTTCCTTGTGTTCTCTTGGCTTACATTTTGTACACTGTTTTCTGCCTCCCTCTTCATCTTTATCCATCACTTAACAGTCTGAGATTTCTGACTCAAATAACAAAAATACAGTAGACATTTACATTGGCCAGTAGACAACTATCCAATAGATAATTCCAAGTGTGACATCCTTCATTAAAATATGTAACTTCTATGGTGATAGAAGGTGGTGATACTAGGAATCAATCTTTCCTAACCCTAATTAAGATACTATGAGTAAACAAGATTTATAGACATGTGAAGATACACACACACACACACACACACACACACACACACACATAAAAATAGAGATACAATCTGGTATATGGAGGATGAAGATTCTACCCTACAGTGATCAAGACATAGACCTGCCTGTATTGGGATTTCTGACCTGTGTGATAGCTGTGTGTATTTATAGATATATGTAATTACTGATGGAAAATAATCATTTCCATTTTTGGTGGTAAAGGAATATAACACATTATATAGGATATAGATACAGATACAGATATATAAAGGATACAGAAGGTTTTGACAAATTAGATTACATAATACAGAGAAAATATGATTATGCTACTGTTATGCAGTGAATTGTATCCCTCTAAATTCATATCTTGAGACTTTAATTTGTAGTACCTCAGAATGTGACTGTATTCAGAGATAGGGCCTTAAAAGAGGTAATTAAGTTACAAGGGGGTCATTAGTTTAGGCTCTAACCAATATGACTAATGTCTTTATAAGAAGAAATCATGACACAGACACAGGGATGACCCTATGGGAGCATAGTGAGAAGGTAGTAATCTGCAAACCAAGCGAAGGGGAAACAGAGAGACCAACCCTGCTGACACTATGATTTTGGGTTTTTAGCCTCCAAAACCCTGTTGTTCAAGCTCCTAGTCTGTGTTATTTTGTTCTGGAAGCCCTAGCAAACTGAGATGAGAATTTCTTTAAGATATTAAGCTCAAAAAGAATATGGATTTTAACAAGTCCATTTGTCATCCACCTCAAAGGAAAGAAAACTCTAAGCCTAACTAAAAAACAGAAAAATTAATGCAATTAAAGAATTAGTATGAAATTGTGGTAGAATCTAAGAATGAACCACAATTTGCAAAAATCAATCAATCAGTAAAGTTACACCCTTTTGAAAAGCTGCCTCATCTAAGCCATTTTCCTCCACATCAGCTTGGACTTCTTTGACTCTTAATAATGTAGGGAGAATTATTTTGAAGGCCAATGCACACAACCTTCAATACCTTCAAGATTTTTCTGAACTTCCAAGGATCTTGTTTTCTTAACCTTTTGTTCTTGAATCTTTACTTTCTATCACTGTGTTGCCACATGTCAATGTGCATGTGAAAATATGATGCTTCACCAGTTTCCAGAAAAATCATGCTTATTGAACACTTTTTGGGCTTATAAAACTTGCTAAATATTTGTGAGATCAGAGGAGAATCTTTATTATGCTCACATAATTTCCCATTACCTTTCTGGCTTTCTTCTCTCTTGTCTTACTGTTTTATTTATCTTGCTTTCTTTCTGTAGAGTAAACTCTCTCTAGTACTCTAGCAGAGTAAGCAGAAATACTTGGCTTCTGCCTGGTTTCTATCCCCTCCCCTTTACATTTTTCTATTGAGAATAATTCTAAAATTGTATAAGATAATATGGAGATTGCAAAAGAGTAGGGTGAGCCCAATTCATTAGAGAACATCTCTGGATTAAATGAATTTGAAAAACTATGTCTAGATGAATTCCATCTCAAGGAACTTGGAAACATTTGTAGAATTAATTACTTTTGTTAATAAATGATAAAGTAGGGGAAAAGAATGTTAAACTTGGTGAATTTTTCAGATTTTCCACAGGAATAAAGACATAAATTTTGGAAAACTGACATGTTTGGGTTAATGTTTATTTTATTCAGTTCTGTAGACAGTTTAAAAATGTGGTTGATCTATATCCATACCACGAAATACTATCTTGCTGTGAAAAGAAAGGAAATACCGATACATGTAGCAAGATGGATAAATCTTAAAAACATTATGTTAAATGAAAAAAGGCAGTCACAAAACTTTATATTGTATGATTCCATGATATGAGAAGTTCTGGATAGACAAATTGATAGAGAGAAAAAGTAGATTAATAATTGCTTATGGGTGACAACTTGGGGTGGAAATGAGAGTGACTGGTAGGTACAGAATTTCCTTTGGGATAATGAAAATGTTCCAAAAACAGGTTGTGGTATACTGGTTACATAACTCCATGAATGTACTAAAAACCTTTAAATTGTACATTTTATTTTATTTTATTTTTTAAAGATTTTATTTATTTATTTGACAGATCACAAGTAGGCAGAGAGGCAGGCAGAGAGAGAGGGGGAAGCAGGCTCCACACTGAACAGAGAGAGCAGAGAGCTGGATGTGGGGCTAGATCCCAGGACCCTGAGATCATGACCTGAGCCAAAGGCAGAAGTGTAACCCACTGAGTCACCCAGGTGCCCCCAAATTGTACATTTTAAATGGCTGAATTTTATGAAATTTGCGTTTTATCTCAATAAAGCTAAAAGGAAAGAGAAGGTTGTAGGCTTGTGAGAACTTGTATATAAGGTACTCTGAGATGTGTTGTTAGGTGTAAAATATAATAAAACAAAGCAAAATAGAACAAAAGGTATGATCAATGAAATTGATATGAGCATGGGAAGAAGAATTTAAGATAAATTAATCTTGTTTCTTGTGGTTAATTGACACTTCTATAGAAGTATATATAAAAATATATTCAATTTTAGCAATTTACTATTTCACTTCAGTTGGACTTAAAGAAAGGTGAAGAATGTGATTTAAATAAATTGCAAATTCAAGTTGATTCACAGGTAAGATTATATGCAAATTATGTCTATTAATATATGAGTTAAATTAATTATTGGAGGAGGTATCTGCTATATTTTAAAAAATAAAGAAATGGCACAATACTAATAAAGTTAGCTAATAGATTGGAAGAAAAATTAGGCATCAAAAATGTCCCAGCAATTGCACTATTGGGTATTTACCCTAAAGATACAAACGTAGTGATCCAAAGGGGCACGTGCACCCGAATGTTTATAGCAGCAATGTCCAAAATCGCCAAACTATGGAAAGAACCTAGATGTCCATCAACAGATGAATGGATCAAGAAGATGTGGTATATATGCCCAATGGAATACTATGCAGCCATCAAAAGAAATGAAATCTTGCCATTTGCGACAACATGGATGGAACTAGAGCGTATCATGCTTAGCGAAATAAGTCAAGCAGAGAAAGACAACTATCATATGATCTCCCTGATATGAGGAAGTGGTGATGCAACATGGGGGCTTAAGTGGGTAGGAGAAGAATAAATGAAACAAGATGGGATTGGGAGGGAGACAAACCATAAGTGACTCTTGATCTCACAAAACAAACTGAGGGTTGCTGGGGGGAGGAGGTTTGGGAGAAGGGGGTGGGATTATGGACATTGGGGAGGGTATGTGCTTTGGTGAGTGCTGTGAAGTGTGTAAACCTGGTTATTCACAGACCTGTACCCCTGGGGATAAAAATATATGTTTATAAAAAATAAAAAATTAATAAAAAAATGTCTTAATAGGTTTAAATGATAACATCATATCAAGATGGTAAATTTGTCAAAAAGCCTTTAAGGAAAGGAAAAATGGAACATTATTCAATGTGAAGATCATGTAGAAATATGATAGGCAAAATTGGATAATTTTAACTAACGTCAGCTGAAACCTGATTTCGTTCGTATATGAGAATACTTTTGGTTTAAAGTGAAAGAAAACCCAACCCAAATTGCTTTAACAAAAAATTTCGAAGGATAGCATTGGCTTTAGCCCCCATTTGGATTAAGGAAATCACCAGGACTCAGTGTTTCTCTACCTGCCCTAGTTTCCCATTGCTATTATATTACCACAAATTTAGTGGCTTAAAGCAACACAAACTTACTCTCTTACACAATGAGGTCAGGAGTCTAAGACCCTAAAATGGGTCTTAATGGGCTAAAATAAAGGTGTTGACAGAGCTTTCTGGGAGCTCTAGGAAAGGATCTGTTTTTTGCCTCTTACAGCTTCTAGAAGCTGTCAGTATTGCTTCGTTCTTGGCTGTATCTTTCAGATCTCTGTTTTGATCATCACATTACCACTTTGTCCCCACGGATCATCTTGCCTCTCTTTATAAGGATCCTTATGATCACATTTAGGTCTTCTTTGATAAGAAAGACCCTTAACTTATTCACATATCCCTTCTTATATGTAAGGTAATGTATTCACAGTTTCCAGAGATTAAGAGAGGGAATCTTTGGGGGAGGGGCATTACTCAGCCTCCCATACCACCCCTTGGCTCTCCGTTCTTCCAAGCTGGCTTTTTTTGGAGACTTCATGATTGTCAGGATGACTTGACAGTAAGCCCTAGTTTTAGATCTTGACTGTTTAAAATAAAAGGGAAGAAAAGTATACAGCTCTCTTTACAATCTAAGTAAATACCTCCAGATTCTAGATTCTTTCTCTATTTGATTCACATGTCTAATGCTGAACATATTGCTGTGCCCAGGAAAAATTGAAATGCTCTGATTGTCTTTTTCTGACGTAAATGCCTTCCCTGAGAGTCTACTCCTTTCAAAGCACATAGAAGGGAAAAAATAGAGTCAATCACTCCCTCAAGGAAAATAAGAATACTGTAATTAGACAATGGGGATTGGTGCTGACTGACCATTCTTAGAAAAATTTTGATATCTGTAACCTGGGGATGCTCAAATTGATAATGATATTGACAAATTTTCTATAATGGGGGTCTTTCTTTACACTCACCAGTATTAGGGGATTGGCTTTGGGAACTGATTTAAACAAAACAAAACAAAACAAAAAACCAACCAGCATTTATTTAAGGCAGTTTGACCAAGTGTATAAGATTTCTCTTTTAGGCTAATTTGATGCCTCTTTTGTTCCCTGTAGTGTGCCCTCGAGTGACCTGTCTTAGGTATGCCTCCATTAAAGACCTAGTTAGGATGGCCACTAAGTTTATAGTTTGAAATATACCTCTTTAAAGATAACTATGAAATTACAAATTAGTTTTTAAAAATCAAATTTGCCCAGTTATGGGAAGAGGAAGCTAGAATAAAGAAGGGAACATTATAAATGTCTTCAAACAGTGAAAAGTTTGCCTCATGAAAAAGAGTGGTGAATGTTGGATAGAGGCATATATTTTGGGGGGTGGATATAAAGAAGAGCTTTCTAATTTAGAATTTTTCAACAAAAAACTTGAATTTATTTCAGTGCAGTGAAATTTCTTTCTATGGAAGATTTTAAGAAAGAATACAGAGGACCTTTCAAGATTTTTTGAAGTCTTTCATCATACATATGGGGCAAAATAACTTGGGCTTTCATCTAAAACAGTGTTATTCTCAATACAAAGTTTGGAAATAAGGTATATATGTTAAATAAAATAAAAAATATATATTAAGTATATACAATGCAGTTTTCCCCCCTTTCACAATCAACAAATGCACATAAACATAAAAGAAAATTACAGATTGATAAAAATTAAGTGTGACATTTTATAGGTCAGCACTTTATAAAAGTCACAAATAGTCTACAATTTTAAACAAGGGAATAAAAGTACTGATAATTTCATATGACATATTGACTTCAACTGATTTACAGTTTTTTATTTTACCCAGAGCTAAGTGACGGTGTAAATATAACTTAAAAATCATGGAATCTGTTTTCTGCTTCCTCAAGGAATGAACTTTATTCTGGGAAAAATATTCCTAAAGGAAAAAAATGTATAACTTCCTTTGGTTTCCTACAGTCAGGAATTATAGAGTATTCATGTTTTATTGTGAGTTTTTTAATGACTTTTTAGTAGAAAAGATACCTGTCAAGCATGTAAGACTATAAATATCACAGTGGCAATTTCTGATGGTACACTAAATTCTTATAGGAAAAGAGAAAGCATGAATAAGATACTGAATATTGAGACTAATGGTATATATTACTCTAGGCAAGAAAAAAAGCAAATGAATTTGCTTTTTATTTTTGGTACAGAGCTTGCATTGAATTTAAGTCATGTTGTGGTGGAGAATATATGATGAATACCTTAATAACAACGCCTGTAATGTTATTTTGTTTGTGTTTATTTGTCGAATTAGTGAGTCTTTGAGAGCACTCTCTTGGTATCTAGAATTCATTAGAAATACATTTTGCACTTTCTGGGTTATAAATTCTTTACAATAATTTGACATGGTAAATGGAATTTAAATAGAAAAATTTAAGATCCCATCTAACACCTGTTGAGTAAGTAGTTCTGTGATTTAAAAATTATTTTATAGTATTGTTACTTTTGGTTTCATGTAATTAATTTGATAAATAAACAAGCTGAATTAACTGTATAATTGAATAATTGAATTTCATTTACATTTATCTGAGCTGTTCTGTGCTGTATAAATCATATAGAAAGTTAATAGATTGAATATGTTTTCTATTTCATGGTTCTTATTTCTATTTCTTGATAGCCAAACTTGTATTGTAAAAGTAATTGAAATAATAGTTCCATTCTAATAGAGATAAGTCTGATTTATTAACTCTCACTTGGGAATTTTTTAAGGCCAAATGATGTTTCCAAATATGAAATTGATTCCTGTGACAGTTATTTTCTTTGTCAAGTTATTTCCTGGCATGTCTGAATTTTTAGATCTTTAGTGAACCTGAGCTAATTTCATCATTTAAAACTATTAGTCTATTTGGGACAAATATTAACATTATATTTCTTAAGAAAGGCTATTTCTCTTAATTCATTAGAGAACAGCTTTAAAAATGTTCTGTATTTTCTATGTCTCCAAACCCACACTCCCAGTTCATTATTTTTTTCCCCCAGGACATGGATATCTCATTTAATCTTGTGCCATCTTCCCAGTTTATGAGAAATCAGATTCTATTTTAATTTGTTGGTCTGTCTTCTTTAGAAGCTTCATATTGATGAGCTATCATTTAAAATTAGTTCTTGCTATTCTGAGCAAAGTGAACAGGGCTGATTTGCTATGAATACCTTTAGCTTATGTTTGAGCCCATCTTTAAATTCAAAATGTATGAATTTAAAGAGATATTTTTCAAGCTTGGTGATATTAATTTGAATCTAGGTTTTAGACTTTCAGATTGATTCCTCCTTCTTACTTTATCTTCTGAATGCTCTGTTGCCTATTCTATTTCAATCATCTTGATTTTTTTTTCTCATTTACATTTTCCTGTAATGAGTAATTTGATTTCTTTCTATTGTACTTTTAATTGCCAGAGTGGAAAATGAAAAGGGTGTGGCATTGTATTGGATGTACAGTGAAGGCCTGCCATTGATCACACTTAACAGCTGAACTCCCTGCTATAAGTTGCTTTTCTAAAATTGGTTAATTATAAATATTTGGTTATGCTTCTAACTTTATTTTACTTCTTTCTTTCTTTCTTTTTTTTTTTTTTTTTGAAAGAGAGAGAAAGGGAAGGAGGGGCAGAAGTAGAGAGAGAATTTTAAGTAGGTTCCAGGCCTAGCATGGAGGATGGTGCTTACTCTCATGACCCTGAGATCATGACCTGAGCCCAAATCAGGAGTCAGATGCTTAACTGACTGAACCACCCAGGCACCCTCAAATCCTATTTTTAATTTTAATTTTTTAAAAATTTTATTTATTTATTTGAGAGAGAGAGTGAGTGAGTAAGAGAGCAAGAGGGGAAAGGAAGAACAGACACAGAGGGAGAAGCAGGTTCCCTCTGAGCAAGGAGACCCACATGGGACTCGATCACAGGACCTGGGATTTTGACCTGAGCCGAAGGCAGATGCTTAATCAACTAAGCCACCCAGTCTAAATGCTATTTTTAAAAAAGATTTATTTACTTATTTTAGGGAGAGAGTGCACATGTGTGGGGAAGGGGGAGAGGAAGAAGAAGAGGGATTCTCAAGCAGACTCCACACCGAGTGCAGAGCCCAAAACAGAGCTTGATCTCATGACCCTGAGAATTGGATGATCCTGAGATTGGGACCTGAGCCAAAATCAAGAGTGAGACACTTAACTGCTGAACCACCCAGGTGCCCCTCAAATACTGGTTTTTGTTTGTTTGTTTGTTTTTTAAATTAAGTTAATTAAGTTACATGAATTTCTACAAATAACAGGAGATCAATGTCTTTTATTCAGGTAGCTTCTATGTCTGATTCTTTTTTTTTTTTTTTTAATTTTTTATTTTTTATAAACATATATTTTTATCCCCAGGGGTACAGGTCTGTGAATAACCAGGTTTACACACTTCACAGCACTCACCAAAGCACATACCCTCCCCAATGTCCATAATCCCACCCCCTTCTCCCAAACCCCCTCCCCCCAGCAACGCTCAGTTTGTTTTGTGAGATCAAGAGTCACTTATGGTTTGTCTCCCTCCCAATCCATCTTGTTTCATTTATTCTTCTCCTACCCACTTAAGCCCCCATGTTGCATCACCACTTCCTCATATCAGGGAGATCATATGATAGTTGTCTTTCTCTGCTTGACTTATTTCGCTAAGCATGATACGCTCTAGTTCCATCCATGTTGTCGCAAATGGCAAGATTTCATTTCTTTTGATGGCTGCATAGTATTCCATTGGGCATATATACCACATCTTCTTGATCCATTCATCTGTTGATGGACATCTAGGTTCTTTCCATAGTTTGGCTATTGTAGACATTGCTGCTATAAACATTCAGGTGCACGTGCCCCTTTGGATCACTACGTTTGTATCTTTAGGGTAAATACCCAGTAGTGCAATTGCTGGGTCATAGGGCAGTTCTATTTTCAAGATTTTGAGGAACCTCCATGCTGTTTTCCAGAGTGGCTGCACCAGCTTGCATTCCCACCAACAGTGTAGGAGGGTTCCCCTTTCTCCACATCCTCGCCAGCATCTGTCATTTCCTGACTTGTTGATTTTAGCCATTCTGACTGGTGTGAGGTGATATCTCATTGTGGTTTTGATTTGTATTTCCCTGATGCTGAGTGATATGGAGCACTTTTTCATGTGTCTGGTGGCCATCTGGATGTCTTCTTTGCAGAAATGTCTGTTCATGTCCTCTGCCCATTTCTTGATTGGATTATTTATTCTTTGGGTGTTGAGTTTGCTAAGTTCTTTATAGATTCTGGACACTAGTCCTTTATCTGATATGTCGTTTGCAAATATCTTCTCCCATTCTGTCAGTTGTCTTTTGATTTTGTTAACTGTTTCCTTTGCTGTGCAAAAGCTTTTGATCTTGATGAAATCCCAATAGTTCATTTTTGCCCTTGCTTCCCTTGCCTTTGGCGTTGTTCCTAGGAAGATGTTGCTGTGGCTGAGGTCGAAGAGGTTGCTGCCTGTGTTCTCCTCAAGGATTTTGATGGATTCCTTTCGCACATTGAGGTCCTTCATCCATTTTGAGTCTATTTTTGTGTGTGGTGTAAGGAAATGGTCCAATTTCACTCCCAAACTGCTAGAACTTATACAGGAATTCAGTAAAGTGTCAGGATATAAAATCAATGCACAGAAATTAGTTGCATTTCTCTACACCAACAGCAAGACAGAAGAAAGAGAAATTAAGGAGTCAATACCATTTACAATTGCATCCAAATCCATAAGATACCTAGGAATAAACCTAACTAAAGAGGCACAGAATCTATACTCAGAAAACTATAAAGTACTCATGAAAGAAATTGAGGAAGACACAAAGAAATGGAAAAATGTTCCATGCTCCTGGATTGGAAGAATAAATATTGTGAAAATGTCTATGCTACCTAAAGCAATCTACACATTTAATGCAATTCCTATCAAAGTACCATCCATCTTTTTCAAAGAAATGGAACAAATAATTCTAAAATTTATATGGAACCAGAAAAGACCTCGAATAGCCAAAGGGATTTTGAAAAAGAAAGCCAACGTTGGTGGCATCACAATTCCGGACTTCAAGCTCTATTACAAAGCTGTCATCATCAAGACAGCATGGTACTGGCACAAAAACAGACACATGGATCAATGGCACAGAATAGAGAGCCCAGAAATAGACCCTCAACTCTACAGTCAACTAATCTTTGACAAAGCAGGAAAGAATGTCCAATGGAAAAAAAGACAGCCTCTTCAATAAATGGTGCTGGGAAAATTGCACAGCCACATGCAGAAAAATGAAATTGGACTATGTCTGATTCTTGTCTGTGAAAATGATCATTTACATGGCGGGAGAATTTACTCAGAAACATTTACCTCAAGCAATAGTATAAATTTGACCTCATAAATTTATATTTTGTCCCAGACCTGATATTTTTATGGTAAGTGAGGTTCTTTCAGTTTTGTGTTTTGTTTACACATGGGACATCCCTCTACTCTAGGAAAATCTTTTCTAAAAGTATAGTATCAAAGCAAAAATTATACCAGATAAAATTAAAGAGGCAAGAAAGACTTTATTCAAAGCTGTTGTAATGGGGAGAGATGCCATAACTAAGTCTGAGTTGAATTTTGCTGACACACAGCAGGTAGAGTGTTTTAAGGGCTAGAATGAGCAAGTGGAAAAATATTGGAGGACATTCAGGGTAGGTCAGAGGCTATCTGTGTTCTCTAATTGGTTTTATCTAAAGGAAAAATTAACTTCTCCCATCTTTATGACAAGAGGTAGTTTTGTAAGGTGCCCTCTGAAGTTGAACTTCTACCCATTCACAGAAACTGGCAAAGAGGGGTGGTATCTCCTCTGATGGTTACATTTCAAACAGATAAGGTTCCCAGGTTCTTGAGAAAGACATTCCTGGATTGTAAAGCTGTCAGGATGCTTTTAAAAAGATTTACATCTGAAAGAGATAGAAAACAATTTACAGTGACAAGTTTTTTAAAGGAAATGGTTTAAGAAAAGGGAGATCAGGGGTCTAGAGTTAGGAAGAAGCCTTTCTAAAGTTTAGTGAAACTGATGGGAATGTTAATGCCTCTTTGTTTTGGTCAGTAGCATTATTAACTAAATGTACAGTGAAACTTCAACTCTCCTTATGAGTTTATGAACTTTTATAGAAATAATTTATTTACTACAGGATTTCAGCCATTCTGTCAAAACTTAAGATTTGTAAACACTTAAATATTGGTTATTATTTGAAAGATAATTCATTTAAACAACATCTAATGCTAAAAGTAGCAATTCAGCTAAGAGTAATTCAGCATGGTAGAAATTCAAGTTAACATCTTGCAGGGTTTGTTTGAAAAATGAATGGTAGATATGAACATTGAAATCTGCTGCTTTCATTTCCTGTGAGTGCTTTTTTAGATCAACAAATTAGCTTTTGAGTTTACAGAGCACCTTCACTCTCATTATTTTCTTTTATCCTTTCAACAAAATTGCAAGCTAGCTTCTGTAGTAGGTGTGTAACCTTGGGCAAGTCTTCTAACCTCTTTAAGGCTTCATTTTAGAACTAGGTTTTCTGTCTTGATGTAATTTTTGATAATACAAAAATTTTTGATAATAGCAAAACTGTTTCATAGTTAAATGAGATTATTTATTCAAGAAATATGTACTAAGCACCAGTGATGTGGGAGTCACTGCACTGGGCCTGCAAAGAAGATACTGCACTGGGTGGGTTATATTCCAAAATTTATTAGAATAAATATATAGTCTCTGTGTGGTTGCTAATATAAGGACAATATATGGATGTAATAGAATGGAAGCTAGAGAGGACAGGAACTTTATCTTCTGGTTTACTTGTGAATTATTAAAACTAAACTATAGATAATCATCTCTTTATTTAAATTTTGTGCAAAATTCTGTGTAGTGTAATGGAGAGCTGTGCAAGACAGTGGAGGATAGAATTATAGTCTATGTGAAACTCTAAGTGCCTGTCTTAGTGCATTCAGGCTGCGGTGACAAAAATACTATAAACTGGATGGCTGACAAGCAACAGGAATTTATTTCTCATAGTTCTGAAGACTGGAAGTCCAAAGTCAGAGATTCAGCCTGTTTTGGTGAGGGCCCTCTTTGGGGGCTCAGACCTGTTTTTTCCTCCATAGTAAAGGGGCCTACAGATTTCTCTGAAACCCTCTTTATAAGGCCATTAATCTCATTTTTGAGGGCTTTACTGATCATGATCTACTTACACCCTAAAGACCCCATCTCTAAATACTGTCACATTGTGCATAAGGGTTTAACGTAAGAATATTTGGAGGAAATAATCATTCAGACCACAGCTATACCTAATAGAAACTTGACTAGTTCTATACTCAATAATTCATGGTGCCCCACACTCCTGCTTGGGTTTACTATATTTGTAATTTTTAATGTTTTTGTCTCTCATCACATTATAAACAACTTGAATACTCCACATATCTCACCTACTCATCTAGAGATAAATGAATTAATATTTCCCTAATTGTTAGTGTTTGAAAATCTTCAAGTGCTTTAAATAATTTATAACATTTTCCAGGGACGTCAAATACTTTGAAAACATGTACATATAACTGATGGGTTAACCATTAGATAGTTTAACAGTTGCATCTTTTCTTTTTGTAGTTGTGCCCTTAAGTGCCTCTCACAGTGCCCAAAATATAGTAGTCACTGAACACATTTTTTTAAATGTATAGTGTTCTTGTTTATTGCAGATTAATAAAAATAGGGATTTTTTTTTTAAACCACTGAAATTATGTTTTGAGCAAATGAATACAATTAATGCTATTTACATTTTTTGGTTGTAAGTTGTCTATAAGGTAGGACTGAGTGGCCTAATTTCAAATATTGAACCTGCAGAAAAGTAGGGAAACTCCATTTTAATAACAATTCATAATTTAAACTTTATACCAGTATCTTGGAATGTCCCCAGGCTTAGTCTGAGCACTGATTAAAATTTGCAGTTTGCAGTAGGATTTTTAACATTGCCTACATGGGGTTGATTGGATTAAGACTCTGTGATATCCAGACTTTTGAAACTGAAGTGGATAAATATGGACTCAGTGATTGGAATAGGAATCAATGTTGTCATTTCTTTCTCACTGCTCAGTACTAAGGACAGGATACTTAAAGCTTGAGAATCCGGATGCAGAACGAGTCATGAGGTTAAAAGGAGTTTTACTCAGCTTGACCATCAAGGGCTGACCTTCAAGGGCATGCGAGTACATGAGAATGGAGAGACAGAAAGGAGGGGTTGAGAGAAAGTTTATTGAGGACTAAGGACACTGAAGTGTAGGTACATGCTTCACTGGGAGCCCAGCCAACCACAATGGTCTTTGTGATGTCAGCCCTTACTATAAAGAGTTTTTCGTACTCTGGTGTTTGGTTCTGTAAATCAGAGGTAAGGAACAGTTTTAGAGAAATCATTCTTCATTCAGGCCTTATGCATCAGAGAAAACAATCCCAGAAAGAATTCCTCAACATTTTACCTTTGGAATATATTTGTTCCACTTCAATAATATCTTCAAAAACAAGCAAACAAACAAACAAAAGAAACAAAAAACCCTTAAGCATTTCTCCAAGACAAACTTCTTTAACTTTCAGCATATAAGGTCAATAAAGGGCCTAAGAACATATTTTCTTGACTTTTCCAAGCCATGACATAATAAGTAGTTAACTTTATACTTCCACCAACCAATTCATACTTAGAGCCAAGGCGTTTTGATTCAAAGTAATAAAAAATAACTGCAGAGGATATTAATAGCACGAATAACAAGGCAAATCTAGATAATTAGCATCATAAAATATCATTTTATCTTAAGACAGTCTGTTCATAATAAAGTCATTGCTATTTAGTTGAAAGTGGTGAGTTTTTACTCTGAATTAAAATCTAAAAATCAAATCAAAACTGCAAAAAACAAAAAGGAAAAGAGCTCTGCAAAGCACATGATACCATCAGTACCATTTATTTTTTTCTGTAATATTAATGGTAAGATAGTAAAAAGATTGGTTTGTGTTCCTAAAGGAGATTATTGTTTGGTTTTAAGCAAAATAAAAGAGAACTGTGTCAAATTTATAAATAATCAAAACTAGTTGTTTTTAGAATGTAGTATGTATGTGTGAGAGAGAGAGAAAGAGAGAGAAGGAGAGAGAGAGAACTGGAAGAAAAATTTTAAAAAACAGGCTAGTACCTGAACTTACCTGTTTATTTAAAATTTTTTGTCTGTTGTGGTACCTGGCTGTCTCTATCAGGAAGGCATGCTATTCTTGATCTCAAGAATGTGAGTTCAAGCCTCAAATTGGGCCTAGAGGTTACCTCAAAAAAATAAAAAAAATAAAAAGTTTTGTCTTTTTCCTGTGATTGTTGATAAGCTTGGACTGGCCCATCTCTATTTTATTTACCAGTGAATATCTGATAATTCCAAGAAAGCTAAGTGCAAAATATATACTCAGTTAATACTTGCTGAATGATCTCATTTCATTGTTTATCTTTTACTAATAGAAACTCAGAACCAGAAGAGCCTCTCCCTTCATTTGGACCCAAGACTGAGAAAATGCCTCTTCTCCTTATGTAGGGCTGCCAGGTAAAACACAGAACACTTACTTAAATTTGGATTTCAAATAGCAATGAACATTTTTTCATAAATATTTTCCAAATATTGCAAATGTATTCCATGCAAATTAATCTATTTATTAATAAGTTGTTTATCTGAAATTCAAATTTAACTAAGAATCTTATATTGCTATTTTCTAATTATGTCTACCATCCCTCTTAGGAAAGAGAGAAAAAAAAATTGGGTTATCCTTATCATGATGCATTCTACTCAAGGTAGAGTTATAAATCATCATAACTTGACACATCCTACCCAGGGTAGTATGGAAGGAAAGGAGTCAATGGAAGAAGAGTATCAAGAAAAAAAAAAAAAAAAGAATATCTTGATATTCAAGAATATATGGGGATAGTCTAAGTGTAAACCCACAGATTTTTTATTCTGAAAAGAGAGAGGTATTTTGGGGTTTGGGTGGATGGAAAGAGAGTCATGCTCTGACATGACAACCATGTCTCATGACAACCATGAGAGAGTCAGCTATAAAGTAAAGTCTTTGTGCTTCTGTGGCTTACCATATCTTGTCCTTTGGAAATATTGGATCTAGCTTAAAGGTACAGAGATAGGGCAGGAGACCTAGAATTATATATAGCCTACTCCTCTACAATCTGGAAAAACTCCCAGTAAAAGGACTTAGATGAGCTAATTCATATGCTTTGTGATTTTACGGCTGATTTCTACCAATGAAAAGACTCTATAATATAATAGGGTTTTAGGTAGTAATGAGATTTTTTAAGAGTACATGCCTCTTAAATTACTGCACTTCTTATATGTCCATTCATTTACTTTTAACTCATTGTGCAGATACTTAAATGCCAGATACTGTTCTGGGCTTCAGAACTATAGCAATTGAATAAAACCCTTCCAGTTTATATCTCAGAGAAAATAGACAGTAAACAAATAACATGATTTAAGGTTGTGATAAATGTCTTGAAATAAATGGAATGCTATGAAAGTGAATAACTGGGCTTAGGAGTTGGGGAGGACCACTCTAAGTAGGGTACTCATAGAAAGCCTCTCTGTGGAGGTACTCTTTGAAATGAATTTTAAAGGATGATATGGAGGTAGCCATGCAATGAGCCAAGGGAAAGACAATTTCATGCAAGAGGAACAAGTATGTAAGCTCTTTGCTTAGAAAGAGCTCAGTGTTTTCATATAAAGAAAGGACTCATAAATGCCTGAAGAGTAGAAGATAAAATTGGAGAGGTAGGCAATGGCCAGATTATGGTTGAACCTTATAAATCTTGGTAAAGACTGAATTTTTTTCAAGCTGCTTTGGGGAAATTTGTGGGTTTTAAGCAGGGAAACAATGTGATTTGATAACCTTTTAAAAAGATCACACTAGCTGCTGGATGGAGAATAAATTGAGTGTGGAGGAAACAACAGTAAAAGTAGGGATACTACTGTGGTAAAGAGGCCATTTTGGAAAATGATTCCATAATGTTTTGGACTAGGGTGATGGCTATTAAAACAAGGTGAAATGTCTAGATTTTGGCTTATTTTGGAGGTACAACTGATAATTATTTTATGGATTTTATGAGTTTATATTAGGGGAAAGGAGGAGTGGTTTGAGCAATTGAGTTGGTAGTGGTATTATTTATGAAGATGTAAAGATTATTTGGGAAACCCAGTTGAGGGAGTCATGAGATACCTTTGAGTATGTTAAGTCAGCCAAGTAGAGATGCCATGGAGGTCATTGCTATACAAGTAAGGAGCTCAGAAAGAGCTCAGGCTCATCAGCATGTGATGACTCATATTTGAAAGTGGGTAAAGTGGATAATTCCAAAGAGTTGGAAATGAAAGAGATGATTAAGAGAAAGTAGAGAGGAGATTGAAGATGGATTGGAAAAATGAATATGAATCAAGGAGTGAACGATTAACTATGTAAAATTCATTTGAGAATTTTGAGTAGAAACACAGAGAGAAGCATCCCTTGGATTTGCAGCATAGAAGCCATTAGAGACCTCATCAAAACTGTTCTTGCAGTGGCAGAAAGTCAGATTGCAGTGAATGGAAGAATGAATGGGAGGTGGCAAAGTGATAACAGGAAATAGAAATAATTTCTTTTGGAGATGTCTTGGTGTAACAGGGAGAAGTGTAGGGGAATAGTGAGAGTGATATGTAGGGTCAAGGAAGGATTCAGAAAAGTTAGAGATAAAATAGGGAGGAAGAAATTGAAAAAGAAAAGAAAAGAGGGTTAATGTAGAAGTGGAAGTCCTTGAGAAGATGGGATATGTTCCAGACCACCACAGGAGTCTTCCAGTTTGTTCATTCAGAAAACATGTTTTTAGCATCTACAATATGTCAAGTACTGGGATAGCTAGTGAGGATACAAAGACAAAATCTGTTACTCAGAAATTGTTGTAATTTGGTAGAAGAGACATACGATTAAAGGAAAATGTATGCCAAAATAAATTATAGAAGTTATATGGAACCCTAGAAAGAAAAAGTCATGATAAAATTCTAATAGTGGAACCATCTTGATTTTCTTGTAAATCTTTGAAATATGGCTACTTTTTACAACCTTCCTTTTCCTGGTATTGATTGAGGCATAACTAATTGATGACTGATTTGGCCCTAGCACATTGTAAATACTAGATATTAAAATACTAATTTCAAAATATACTGATAAAAACCATGAAACAAACATCATCCAGAGAGGCTTTCTTAAAAAATTATTTACTTATTATTTTAAAGATTTATTTATTTTGGAAGGCAACTATGCTCACCACTGTACCACCAACGCAGATTTATTTATTTTGAAAGAGAGAAAGTGCACATATGCACATGAATTGGGGGAAGGGCAGAAGGAGAGGGAGAGGGAGAGAGAATCCTCAAGTAGATTCCCTACTAAGTGCAGAGTCCACCTGGGGGCTTGATCCCAGGACCCTGACATCATGATCTGAGCAGAAATCAAGAGATGGCTTCTTAAGCTACTGAGCCATCCAGGTACCCCATGGAAGATTTTTGAAGAAGGAAAACATATATCTTGGGTTGGATTATTTGTGCAGTTCAAGTTTGTTGTGCCAAAATTTTTTCAATTTGAAATCTGCAACATGCCTCCTGTAGAATGGCTTTGAAATGTCAATTTATTTCCTTTCATGTGTTTCTACATTATAAATGACTGTTTATTGCAAATTGTTTTAGTAATTCCCCAATTGTTTAACCACAGGGAACAACAATCTATTATGATTATCCCAAAGGGAAGAGCATAGCAGAGGGAGCATCTAAGCTCATTTTTCAATGGTGAATATCATTAGCATTAACCTTTTTACACTGTCTTTGTTACCTGGAAAAGCTGGAAAAGAGTTTTGTTTTGTTTAATGAATTTATTTATTTGAGAGAGCAAGAGAGAGAGCATGGGCAGGGGAGAAAGGCAGAGGCAGAGGGAAAAGAAGACTTCCCGCTGAGTGGGGAGCCCGATGCGGGACTTGCTTCCAGGACTCTGAGATCACAACCTGAGTTGAAGGCAGATGCTTAAATGACTGAGCCACCCAGGCACCCAAACCTGGAAAAGAGTTTATCCAGGCAGAACTGCAGTTTTGGTTTTTTGCTCTTATCAACTTTAACTCTTGCCTATATGAATGGTGGGAACATAATCTGATCATCTCTCAGAGGGTGTCTTTTCAGCTGAAATTAGTTGCTCTTCCTTCTCTGTGTCCTGAGTTTAAAGATCAGAAAGCCATTGGTCCATTTGATAGGATTCTCATTTATTAACTGATTCATTTAGCCTCAAAGAAAAGATCATTCATTTACACACACTGAAATTTGCTTTCATTACCTACTTAAAACAAACAAAAAATGCTCCGTTTGTGACATTTCTTCTGGGCCCTCCAAGAAACACTTTATGGCCACATTAGGTTTGTGGATTTTTACTCCAAGGTAGAGTCTTGGTAAATTGAACACCGTGATTAACTGCTGGTCAACACCTAGAATATTCTGCCAAGAACAGTTTCAGAATTTTAGAAATCAAGGTTCTTGTGCTTCTCAGTTAGTGTATTCAGAGCAGCTTCTCCAATGATTCCTTTCATCTCTGCCCTGGCAGACAGTGACTCTGGATAATAAGGAAAGCTGAGAGACTATGTACCATTTTGAGGTAATATGTTGATTATAGTGACCTCAGTTCTGATGTAGTCATGTGTAGCAGCTGAGAGATGAGGAAGAGATGGTTTATAGTCTTAACCACATTGGAAGGCCAGAGAATCAGCACAAAGTGGGTGATTTGAATTGGAGGGGATTAATTACTGATTGATTGTAATATATGGAACATGAGACTCATTTGGGTTATTTGATTGTCCTAGAGTATTGAATGATTGGTCCTCTTTCCACCAGACTCCAAAAATGATGTGTACTACTTTTGATACCTTGGCATTAAGGTATTATTTATAGTTGCCTTTTGTTCTCATCCATTTAATTAAAAATTGTTGAATTATCTTCATTGCCTAATGCAGGGTGATGTCTGATGGGGCAGATGGCTGAGATCTAGTTAGATGTAGAAAGTTTTAACTTTCCTATTGTATAGAGCATCTTTCCAGATAATATTGAGATTTTTGCATAATAGTGTAGATTTATTTATTTACATTACTGCTTTCCAGATACATTATCTTTTCTCTTTTTCTAATATCTATATCTATTTCCAGAGTCTTTGTCATTTAAAATTAATCTAATTTTTATACTTGATTTTTAAGTAACTACAATTATTTTCTAATGACTATTATTATTCTTTCTTAATATTTGTACATTTGAATAATCTGCTCATTATTACTTTTAGATCTTTAATGAAGATATTTTTAAAAAGGACCCAATTTTAACCTCTGTAGACATCTAGTGTTTTACCATTTCTTTGATTATAATGCCATATTTCTGTTGTTAATGAAATTTTCAGTGGATATGAAAGTGCTCATTTCCAAACTAATTTGAATTAATTTTTCAAAGTCTATGGCATGATATCATAACCCTAAAATTTCACAGCAGTTCCAAGAGTCTTAAACATCACTGTGTTAGTGATTACATAAATAACCTTTAATTTTGCATATCTATTCTCCTAGTTAAGCTGTTTTCTTAACTCTGAGAATCAAATGTTCATAAAGCAAATGTCAAGCTGAAATTAATATATTTAGAAATAAGCAGCATGTTGGTGGAGTGCAGTCATCAATAGCTAAATGCCACCTAGGAAAGACTTCTTGCACTATGCGTATTTAAAGGTAACTATGAAATGCTGAGTTCCAATTTTATTAACTTGTTTGCCTTTACCAGTTCCATGGCTATGACACTATCTCACTGGGCCTGGAACAACCCATTATTTTCTAAATTATAAAAACATTGATACACAGGTTATTCAGCCTAAAACATGGGCTACTGATATTCTTAACAAATTATAAGCTTATACTTAACTCACTGTTTGATGTGGGGAATTGAACTCAGGGAGGCCTATCACTTCTAGATGCCTAATAAAACCTGTACTCTTTTGTATGAAATGCTAAAAGTAATATAGGAATAATATAAAAATAACATGATATTGCAGTTTTAATGGTCTTTCTTTGGCTTTTGACTCCATGGTTATAAATTTGTTATATTTAACTACTAATATAGATCTTACATCTAAGCCAAGAGAATGTTTCTAAGAATAGTTTCTGTGCTTGAGAAAATAATTTCCAAAGTGACTGAGAAGAAGATGCATTTTAGTTCCCCTTCCTGCCTCTTTAACATTTCCTCAATAATCTGATTTTGTGTTCAGATGATCTGGAAGTATTTTCATTTTCAAGGGTGAAGAGTTAGGCAGAGATTCTCTCATAATAAAGATGGCATGATTTTAGCATTGTATCTTAGGAGTGGCCTTAATAAAGAAGTAACTCTGCTCTCTCATCTTGGAAGAGAGAATGCTTCTAGATAAATTACTTTATAACCAAAGTCATCATCAGTGGTAGGTGTTTTACTTTAACTGGTCTATAGATAATAATCTCACATATAGCCATCTAGAGGTATATTTTGGAATAATTTTATATTGTATTTTTAATGGGAAGCTTTTTTTACTTGAAGCTATAGGTGCTTTATTCAAAACAAACAAACAAAAAACTGTTCATTGTAAATTACATTCAGCTATAGCTACTGAAATCTCTCTCAAAGTTAAAATTAGACTGGTCTTGATTTAGGAGCAGAATTCTGGATACCCATATATATCTATCTATCCATCTATCTGTCTTCTATCTATCTATATCCTATCACCCACTGCTTTGATCACAGACTGACTATAACTACTTTTTAAGAAAATGATAGCTATGGGCATTGCCTTGACTTCTCTCTTGTTAGGCTCCTTAATTGTCCTTAGAGGCTAAAAATTCTAGCTCCAGATTAACTAATTATTAAAATCAAAGTCAACAATAAAATAATTATTTGGCGTATATGCAGTGGCGGTACTTTTCAGAATATAATCTTGAAAAATCCTTTTTTTAAGATTTACTTTTTTTATTTGAGAGAGAAAGAGAGGCAGAATAAGAGGGAGAGAATCTCAAGCAGACTTCCTACCAAACGCAGAGACCAACATAGGGCTTGATCTCAGGATCCTGAGATCATGACTTGAGCTAAAACCAGAAGTTAGTTGCTTAACTGACTGAACCACCCAGGTGCTTCAATCTTAAGATATTTTTTGCTTAGTACCTTTCAAAAAGTCAATCAAGAGAAACAATATAGAGGGAAGAGTGTTTGGATGCTGTAAAGTCCACTAAATCAGTGATTATTAAGAAAGAATGAAATGTTCTTGGGCACCTGGGTGGCTCAGTGGGTTAAGCCGCTGCCTTCGGCTCAGGTCATGATCCCAGCATCCTCGGATCGAGTCCTGCATCGGGCTCTCTGCTCAGCAGGGAGACTGCTTCCCTCTCTCTCTCTCTCTCTACCTGCCTCTCTGTCTATTTGTGATCTCTGTCTGTCAAATAAGTAAATAAAATATTAAAAAAAAAAAGAATGAAATGTTCCTTATGTTAGGATAAACTTGACTATGCCACAGTAACAAATGACCCCAATTCTCAGGCTTAAAGGCATAAATTTCTTACTCATTCAAGAAACATATGTCTATTATGGGTCATCTGTGACTTTGCTCCACATTTTCTTTGCTCCAGATCCTGGTATTAAAAAGCATTATCTATTCTGAGTATTTCAAGTTTTGTGGTATAGATAAAACAGACAGGGAAACCAAAAACTGGCTGTTAAAGTTCATGTGTGCAAGTGTCACATGTCACTATTATACACATTTCATCGCCTGAAGCAAGTCAGCTGGGGATTTCTGAATTCTACATTATGGGGATGTGGATACCTTTCCCAGAGAGGGTTACTGCAGGAATAAAAATCTGAATATTTGACAAAGAGCAATATAATTCCCCATATTCTCCTTTGGGAGGTATATCTCTTGAGGATAAGAAGATTTTTTTTCAATATGCAAGTTATCCATTGAAATCTGGTATGCCTCACAAGAGGAGTATGCCTCTTCTTCAGTATGTGGAGAACTTTGGTATTCCTGAGTGACTATTCTTGGTGGGTATATTCTTTACATTTGTTGATCGGGGAAATAGTACTACTAGTATAGATATATTATTTTCAATCACTTCATTAATCAATGTCAAACCATGAATTTACACTTAAATTTTTTGTTTGAATATGGTATATGTTATATATACTTACATCTCAATGGCAAAACCATGCCATATAACCCATCCCAATTCAACGAAGTGGAGATGTATAATTCCTTTACAGTGAGAGACAAAGTGAATAACTTACAATAATGCAATTTACAATATTATTTTTAGCTAATATTTTTCTTGTTAATTTTTGGTCACTTATGAAAGACTAAACATACTATTTCTAGTTCCTGCAAATAGTCGTTCAATAAATATTTGGTGAATGTTTTCTAGAAGGCTTAATGCAAATATGCAAGTTGCATAATTCTTTCAATCAGTGGAAGTTCACTTCATAATCGTCAATTTTCATTTTTTTATAGATAGTTTCTTTCCTTTGGAGAGTTCTTTTTACCAATTCCAACTTACATATGATTAGAATGACTTATTGTTGAGGGCAGTTTTTCTTTCAGAATTTTTTATACACAAAGGGAAGAAGAGTATAGATTTTGAAGTTAGGCCCATCTGATACTAAATTCTAACACTAATACTTTTTAGCTTATGACTCTGGTCTCTTTGTCCCTCAGTTTTGAGATCTGGGAATTGGATGAGATACCTACATCATTGAGTTACTGGGGAGATAAAATAAGAATATTTGTAGGATACCTAGCACATGCTAATTTCTCTTCTGCTTCAAAGTTGGACAGCTGAAAGAGTAAATGGAATTAGCTATCTTTGTGGGGAACATGTTGTGACAATAAATTGTGCCAATATCACCACCTTTGATTTAAAAAAAAAAAGCCTTAAAAATTTTGGAAGTATTGGAATTTCTTCTCCTACTCCCCAAAATTGACTTATGGGAAATTTAAATTTTCTTTAAAATTCTCTTTCTAATATCCTGGAGGAGAGAAAAATTCAGTAAAAAACTATTTCTACAACTTTGGGGCAAAGTGTCAGAGACAAATACATGTGGAGTTTTTGCATTATAAATCTGTAAGAAAGATGTCAGTAGATAAACTCTAAGGTAGTTTTTGATGCCACAATTCCATGGACTGTGAAAAAGTATATATATCGTCCTCAGTAATTTTGCAATGGGTATGTCAGATCATGCCAAGCAAAAGCCATTGTCACTGATTTCCTTTGATGTAATGATGGCTATTTCAATTAATCCTTTGACTATCAACTTAAATATTATTCATTATCTAGAATTGTCATCTTTATCTTCTAGTGCTATCATTTATTCCCTCACTGAGCGATGGTTTAGTGATATTCAAACTATTTTGGACCCGAGAGATAGCCTTGAGGAAGAGATAAGTGCTACTGTAATTCTGAATCACATCCCTCTATTTCAAAATGTCAGGTCCTATAGAACCTTAAAGGAACCCTCATCTCTGTTTCTTCACTAAATAATGGAAATATAGCACATCTACCTCTTAGGCAAGAAACATAAAACAACAACATTTCCTAAATGAGGAATGATGTCTTTGAGTGTCCTACAGAATTAAATATAATATATGGGGTAGTGATTGGTGTTTGTGGGAATACACTCAAGTGTTTTCTCTGGACTATTGCCTATGTAGCTTAGTGACCAAGAGAGCAGATATGGCAGGAGTATGAGGGATATAAGAATGCTGACTTAATTCCATTGACAGTTTTCCTCTGGGTGAATCTTTTGGTGTAATGGATTTCTTGACTCTTCCTGGAAATTTATAAAAATGAGAGGGCATTATTTGACTCTTACATCTCTGGCAGGCAGATGAGAAATGTTGTAACTTCTCAGTGATTTATAGGAATAGCATGGGTTATTTAGAAGAGGAGAGAGAATGAGTGAGAGAGAGGAGAGGGAAGAGAGAGAGAAAATGGATTTTCTATATTTTTGAAAAGTTGGGACAATTTTTTTGTTCATAGTTTAGTAGAGATTTATCTACTAGTTACTGATCTTCCCATGAGCCACCTCTCGAGATGTCGGAACAACCAGACAAAAATCAACCAAGAAAAGGAAGGACAAATCACATGGCTTCCCACTGCTAAAAAATAGGAGGTCAAAACGGCTGCATATAGCCCAATCTACAAGGCCAAAGGCCAGGTATCAAACCCTCCTTTTCCCCCAAATCAAAGCATAGTGTGGCGGCCGCTGAATCCACTTATTCTGACCGTCAGCTTTTCACTTTGCAAAAGGTCCGGTGGAAACATGAGCAGAACTGGGGAGGCTGAAAAGGATCTGTACTTTCTGTGACACCTTTAAATATAAAGAATCTCTGAAGGAAATAAAGTTTCTAAAATTCTTGAAGTTTAGAATGTTTGGCATGTAGGATTCTGCCTTGAACTTTTTATGTAAGCCCTCTTTTCTTACTCTTTTCATTAAAAATTCTTTCCCCTTTCTCATACTTTCATTTTCTTCTTGCTGAACTCCCTGGCTGTAGGTTTCTGCTACTAACCCTCAAGGCCCTTAAATCGTAGAATTTTAGTTTCTCTCTGAGAAAGTACACAATGAAATAATTTTCTTCAAGAGAGTTTAGAGAGCAAGGGCAGAAGATGAATGGCACTTGTATTTCTCTGCTCTGCTCTGAAGGAATCCTCCAGATTTTAAACGTTTTGAGGATGGAGCATGTTTATAACAATTATCATTCCAGAAAGCAGAGCTCTGTTTTCAGTCCCATGGAAAATGTGTAATGGTTACAGTGCTCAGGCAACAGGGCATCAGGGAAATGGTGTCTAATGACAGGATTCTGAAGCATTACACTTTTTAGCAAGCCTATTGTGGGGCTCACACTTGAGATAATCCAGCCATGACAATTGTCAGGAGAGGAGCAGCCTGTCATTAGTAACCATCTCTCCTCCTCCCCTGCCATACCTTTAAAACCTGGTTCTGAACTCCATTTTCCAGGGAACCTTCCTTTTTTGGATGCCATTTCATTGTAAGAAATTAATCATATTTCTTTTGTGTGGTTTTGCTCTTTTAACAACGTGCTCACTCATACCCATTTATGCATTACTTTGAAAACATTTCTAGGCATCTTTTCACTGCAGAAGCGCTGTGGGTAACCAATTGTTTTGTGCCTTTTGCTGGTAAGAACCATGCCTTTTATTGCTTTTTTTCTCTTTCTCCTGAGGTCTAGCTCAGCAATGCAAATCTGATGACTGAACAATAAGCAGAAGCACTCTCATGAAAAATGACAAAGGGGGACTGGCTGTGTGATCTGATCATGAGTGTATTTGTTGTCCAGATTGTCCAAATGTTAGAGAGTCCATTTCAAGGGGAGGCACTTGTTGCTCTATCAGGATTAGAACTGAATAAGGAAGCAAAGGAGTGGGGATAAAATCAGGAAATGAGACAGGGAGGAAAAGAATTTAAGTGTTCCTAACCAGTCTCTTTCCATGTTTGTACCACCCTTTACATTGCTACTGTCATGCAACTCTGAAATTTTCTCCTTTCTATCCTGGTATAATAAGGTACATAAAGGATTGTTTTTTTTTAATTAATTTTTTATTTTTTATTAACATATAATATATTATTAGCCCCAGGGGTACAGGTCTGTGAATCACCAGGTTTATATACTCCATATAAGTGCTTCATATAAGCACTCACCATAGCACATACCCTCCCCAATGTCCATAACCCAACCACCCTCTCCCTACAGCCCCCACCCCACCGAGCAGACCATTGTTTGTTTTGTGAGATTAAGAGTTTCTTATGGTTTATCTCCCTCCCAATCCCATCTTGTTTCATTTTTTCCTTCCCTACCCCCCAATCCCCCCACGTTGCCTCTCAAATTCTTCATATCCTGGAGATCATATGATAATTGTCTTTCTCAGATTGACTTATTACACTCTGCATAATATCCTCTAGTTCCATCCATGTTGTTGCAAATGGCAAGTTTTCATTTCTTTTGATGACTGCATAGTATTCCATTGTATATATATACCAATTATTCTTTATCCATTCATCTTTTGATAGACACCTAGGTTCTTTCCATAGTTTGGCTATTGTGAACATTGCTTCTGTAAACATTCGGGTGCACATGCTCCTTTGGATCACTATCTTTGTATCTTTAGGGTATATATACAGTAGTGCAATTGCTGGGTCATAGGGTAGCTCTATTTTCAGCTTTTTGAGGAACCTCCATGCTGTTTCCAGAGTGGTTGCACCAGCTTGCATTCCCACCAACAATGTAGGAGGGGTCCCCTTTCTCTGCATCCTTGCCAGCATCTGTCATTTCCTGACTTGTTAATTTTAGCCATTCTGACTGGTGTGAGGTGGTAAATCACTGTGGTTTTGATTTGTATTTCCCTGATGCTGAATGATGTGGAGCACTTTTTCATGTGTCTGTTGGCCATCTGGATGTCTTCTTTGTAGGAATGTCTGTTCATGTCCTCTGCCCATTTCTTGATTGGATTATTTGTTCTTTGGGTGTTGAGTTTGATGTTTTTTTTTTTTTATTTTTTTATTAATTGGTTTATGTAGTTGGCTGCTCCCATGTTAGGGGCATAGATTTTTTAAATTGTTAGATCTTCTTGTTGGACTGACCCTTTGAGTATGATATAGTGTCCTTCCTCATCTCTGATAGTCTTTGGCTTAAAATCTAATTTATCTGATATAAGGATTACCATCCCAGCTTTCTTTTGATGTCCATTAGCATGGTAAATTATTTTCCACCCCCTCACTTTAAATCTGTAGGTGTCTTTGGGTCTAAAATGAGACTCTTGTAGACACCATATTGATGAGTTTTATTTTTTTTATCCATTCTGATACCCTGTGTCTTTTGATTGGGGCATTAAGCCCATTTACATTCTGGGTAACTGTTGAGAGAGATGAATTTAGTGCTATTGTATTAACTGTAAGGTGACTGTTACTATTTATTGTCTCTGTTCCTTTCTGGTCTGCTACTTTTAGGCTCTCTGCTTGCATAGAGGACACCTTTCAATATTTACTGTAGAGCTGGTTTGGTGTTTACAAATTCTTTTAGTTTTTGTTTGTTTTGGAAGCTTTTTATCTCTCCTTCTATTTTCAGTGATAGCCTAGCTGGATATGGTATTCTTGGCTGAATGTTTTTCTCATTTAGTGCTCTAAATATATTATGCCAGTTCTTTCTGGACTGCCAAGTCTTTATGGATAATTCTGCTGCCAATCTAATATTTTTATCATTGTATTGTACAGACTTTTTGTCCTGGGCTGCTTTCAGGATTTTCTCTTTGTCACTAAGACTTATAAGTTTTACTATTAGATTACATGGTGTGGAACTACTCTTATTTAATTTTAGGGGGTTTCTCTATGCCTCTTGGATTTTGGTGTTTGTTCCCTTTGCCATATTAGGGAAATTCTCTACTATACTTACTCCAATATACCTTCTGCCCCCCCTCCCTCCTTCTGGAATTAAGATTATTCTAATGTTGTTTCATCTAATGGTATCACTTTCACTTATCTCTAAAATTCTCTCCTCATGGTCCAGTAGTTGTTTGTCTCTCTTTTGCTCAGCTTCCTTATTTTCCATCATTTGGTCTATATCACTAATTCTCTCTTCTGCCTCATTTATTCTAGCAGTAAGAGCCTCCATTTTTTTATTGTACCTCATTAATAACTTTTTTGATTTCAGCTTGGTTAGATTTTAGTTCTCTTATTTCACCAGAAAGGTCTTTTATTTCTCCAGACAGGGTTTCTCTAATATCTTCCATGTCTTTTTTGAGCCCAGCTGGCACCTTGAGAATTGTCATCTGAACTCCAGATCTGACATATTACCAATATCTGTATTGATTAGGTCCCTAGCCTTCAGTTTTGCCTCTTGTTTTTGTATTTTTCTTTTTTTATTGTGGTGAGTTTTTCCACCTTGTCATTTTATCCAAATAAGAATATATGAACGAGAGAATAAAATGATAAAAGTGTGGCAAAAACACCAGAAAAATGTGCATTAACCAAATCAGAAGAGACACCAAATTGTGGGGAAAAGAAACGGGGTAAAAGGAAGTTCAAAACAAAGAAGAATAAAGAAATATATATATATTAGACTGGTGAATAGAACAGTGCCAGTCACTTGATTTTGGGTGTATTTTGGTTTCTTAAAAGAAACTACCTCCCAAAATTTTAAAGAAAGAAAAACATATATATACATACATATATACACACACACACAAACATAAGGATAGTCATAATGAAGGGATGGAATATGACTGTAAAGATGCAAATTTAATAAAAATTCTTAAAAATGGGTTCATAAGTTGTTTGGGAAAAGCAAGAAAAAGAAAGTGGAGAGAATTTGCTCAGGCTGGAGACTAGAACAAAGCCCTGTGCTAGATTTAAGGTATATTTTGATATATTAGTAGTTGTATCCCAAAATATTTTAGAAGAAAAAACCCTGTATGTATACAAAAAATAAAGTTAGATATAATGAAGGATAAAATATGACTATAATAACGAAGTTTCAAAAAGATTTTTTTTAAAGAAAGGTATTGTTAAGATAAACTAATTAAAAACATTAAAAGAGGAAAGAGTAAAAGATAAAAAAAATAGAATAAGAAAAAATAAAATTTAAAAAAATTAATTAACTTTATAAGACTAAGGAATCATGGGGAGAAAGCCATGAATTTCATGCTTTGCTTTCCCCTCTTCTGGAATTCCACTGTTCTTCTTGCTCAGTGAGCTTGGTCTTGTCTGGATGTTCTTGCTGATCTTCTGGGGGAGGGGCCTGTTATAGTGATTCTCAAGTGTCTTTGCCTGAGGTGGAATTGCTCCTCCTTTGTCAGGGGCTGGGCTAAGTAATCTGCTCTGGTTCACTCTTGGGAGCTTTTGTTCCATGAGCACTTTCCGTAGAGCTCTGGAGGATGGGAATGAAAATGGCAGCCTCCCAATCTCTGGCCTGGAGGAGGGGAGAGCTTGGGGCCCCACTCCTCAGTGTGCCCTGGGAGAAGAGTGCTCAATCACTCCCATGTCCCTGGTTTCTGGCCACACTCTGAGCTCATCTGGCCTGTCACTGAATGTTTCTGTGGCACACAGCCCCATTTGGAGTCTCCAACCCAACAGATTCCTGCCTCCAGAGAAGGTAGGTGAGTCTCCCTGGATCTGCCATTTTTAGGGTCCCTGCTTAAAGAGCAGTGGCCTGATTGTGCCTCATATCACAGTTTAAGGTAATCCCTAGTTGAGAGCTCACTCCTCATCTCCATCTCTGTAATTGGCTTCCCTGCCCTTCCCTTCCCTGTGAGCTCTGCTACACTCAAACACCCCCAATCCTTCTGTGACCCTGTGGGACCTGAGACCACACTGTCCCCGCGAAGGCTCCACCCCTGCTTAGCCTCTGGTGCATTGTCCCTCAGTGGAACACACTTTTAAAAGTTCTGATTTTGTGCTCCATTGCTCTGCTGCTTGCTGGGAGCCAGCCCCTTCCCCCACAGTCTATCTTCCTATCACTTTGGTTTCACTTCTCCACCTTTAAGAAAGTGGTCAATTTTCTATTTCTAGAATTTATGCTCTTCTTTTTGATCTCCTGTTGGATTTGTAGGTGTTCAAAATGTTTTGATAACTATCTAACTGAACTCCTGCGACCTGATGTCATCTCAGCTACTCTTCCGCCATCTTGACTCCTCCAAGTATTGGCATTTTTTGTTAATCCAGGCTTCCTCACTTATTAACTGTAACAATGTGCAAGTCATTTAATCTTTCAGTGCCTTGGTTTCTTCATTTCAAAATTAGAAATGAGAATAGCACCTACTTCTTTGTGACATCATGAAGAGTAAAAGCAAATATATGTAAAACTCTTAGACTAGTACTTGGCATGTAATAAGTGCTTAATAATCATCAATATTATATTATGAATTGGTTAAGGAGATGGAAATAAGTGTTAACCAATGTGGCAATCAGAGATTATCCCAACTGATGCAGAAAATTAGAATTTGTGGGACAGGAGCAAATTAACCACTGAATAAATACCTGATTTTCATTCCTCACCATTCAATGAAATGGAGTGTTTAATCTCAAAATTATCAGTATCTGTTCATCTTTTAACATGTAAATAAAGATGATAATGAAAATTATTTCCCAGTATAACATCAACCAAAGGAAGTTCTTGACAATTATCGTGGTATATTACTGATTCTTTTCCTCATCATCAATTAGTATTTATTAAAAATCGATTGCTATAAGATGAAGATTTTATCTCTAGGTTATTATGTAATTGAAGGAAATAAAGTTTGAACCTGGGAAGAACAAAAAATTTAAGATGGTGCAGTATTGTTTATAGACAATGCTGAAGGGATGAGATGTACTGAGTTGTTTGCTTGAGCGAACACATTCTCAGCACAGACAGAAGGTATATTTGTGTGGTAAAAAATGAATCTTTACTTCAGAAAATACAGTGTATTAATAGAGAGTATGGTAAAACATACTGGATTGTAATATAGTTAGCCCTTGAATAATATGCATTTGAACTGCACAGGTCCACTTACAGATTTTTTTCAATAAATATGGTACAGCCATGTAAATGTGTTTTCTCTTCCTTATGATTTTCTTAGTAACATTTTCTTTTCTCAAACTTACTTTATTGGAAGAAAACAGTATATAATATATATAGCATACAAAATATATATTAATCAACTTTTTATGTTTACTTTATGGCTTCTGGTCAATAAAGTTTTGGGGAAGTCAAAATTTCTACCTAGATTTTTGACTGTATGGGGTCAGCACTCTAACCCTTGTGCTATTCAAGATTAAATTGTATTTATTATTTTGCTCATATTTCTTAAAGATAATGTGTAAAATATTAAGAAAATAACAATATCCTTTACATTTTTACTTTATGTATAAATCAGCAAAAAATTACAAGGTAAGTTTTGGTATCATGTAGAATATCATTGTAGCTTAAAAAAAACCTTATAGATTATTGGAAAGACCTCAAACATCAAAAGATAACTGCAATGAGAAGAAAAATGAGAAGGAAGTTGTAAAACATAAAAAATAAAAATAATGTTACTTAAGTAAACATTATCCAGACAACAGTATACTGTACATTTATAGTATAAAAGGGAGCTTAATCTGAACTGAACCCTGGTTCAATGATTAATTTTGTGCAACTGGCCCAAAAAGTCCATCAAGACTTTATGAAGATAATGAAAGGATTAGTTGAAGGTGATGAACCCTGAATTATGGACTAAGACTTACATAGGTAATGTGATTAAGTCTGAATAACTAAATATTTGTGAAGTTTTCAACCAAGCATAGATGTCTTTGGTTTTATTTTTAGGTTTCTCTGGTAGTTCTTAAATTGCATGTTTAGCTAATTTTTTGAAACTTTTCATATTTTTTTTTTCTAATATAAATACTTGAGACTATACATTTTCCTCAAGTTATTACTTTTGGTTTATGCCACAATACTTTGTATGTTGAATTTTAATCAATGAACAATATAAGCATTATTAACATTTTTCTTATTTTTTTCTATATATTATTTAGTTTTAATTTTCTAAACATAAGAGAATTGTTCAATTTATCTTCTCTTACTGACTTTAAACTCTAAACTCTAACTCAAAACTCTTTCTGATCTCTTTCTGAGATCAGAAAATGTGGTTTATATAATCCATACTCTTAAAAATTTGCTAAAACTTACTATTTCATTTCCTATTGGATTCAGTAGTTCAGAATTTTAGGTAGGGCTTATCTGAGTGATTCTTTTGCTCCGTGTGACATCACTGAATGGGCTGGTCTGGAGGGTTCAAGATGGCTTTATTTACATGTCCGGTGCTTTGACTAGTATGGCTGGAGGATGATGCTCAGCTGGGATGGTTTACCAGAAGGCTAACTCTGAGCTTCCCAACTTGGTGGCCTGAGGGTAATTGAACTTCTCATTTTTAGGATCAGGGCTCTAAGAGCAAATAAGGAAGACCTGCCACATCATTTTATAATTTAGCTTTGTAAGTCACGTAGTGTCATGTCTGTTGTATTCCACTGGCCCAAGCAGTTATAACCACTCCCAGATCTAGCACATTTGACTCGAAACTCACATTTCAATGGAATATATGTCAAAAGATCTGCGGGCAGGTTTCAAAACCACTATACATTTTTTTTAATGGTGTATTACATGGTCAGTTTTTATGAATGTGTTTGTGCCTGACAGATATGCACATCCTGAAATTGTTGGATGAAAAGGGGAAAAAGTGTTCATTAAGTAATACTTAATTAATCTTTTAAATAGTCTATAGTTTTACTATTTCTTTATGTTTAACCTACCAATCATTGAGAAAAGGACATATTTGAGAGTAGAGTTTTATTAATTTTTGCTTAATTATTTTGAGACCATTTTAGTAAGTTCATGCAAAATAAGAATCTTGTTTAAATTTTCCATGGCTTTATATGTTTTTCCTTTTTTTTTTTTTTTTTTTTTTACTTTCATTCATTTTATGTCCTTATGTTGTAATTGCTTCTTATAAGCAGTGGCTATCTTGTAAGCTAGATATATGTTTTTAAAAAGTGAATAATAAAATATTGATCTTATGTGTTTAAATTATATTCTATTTCTACTCTTTTAATGGCCGACTTCTTGAAATTTTACCATGCATAGGATTGTAAAATCTGAAGTTAATCAATATCTTAATCACACTTCCTAAACAATGCAAGTTTATTAATTCTCTTATCAGTTATGCCTATTTTGTGTTCTGCTATTTTTTTAATTTTTTTAAACTTTAAAAATTTTTAAAATTTTTTTAAATTCAAAAATTGTATATTTTTCTGCTAAATGTTCTGTTTTGCCCTTTCTAGTTTGACATTTTAAAATTCCCCATTGCTTGTTCATTTTCATGATTCATCCTTTTATTAAATCTTTCCTATCTAATAATCTACAGATATGTACAATATTTCAGAACCTTTAATTTTCTCAATTTAAAGTTTGTTATTTCTACAGATTGCCTCTCATTCTGCTTTCTTAACTTGAATATTTGATAAATAATTTGATTATGATCTCATTTGTGTTTGATCTTATTCTGCAAAAAATATTGAAGGTCTAGATAGGGAATTTCTTCTCAAGAATTTGCATTTACTTCTTTCAGAACCTGAAAGTACTGCTAAAGTTTTAATACTTTAGCTTCCTTTAAAGAGTTCAGAATTTAAAAGAGAAGTCTGGTCTAGCAACCGAGTCATATTCTGTCTTCAAATAGCAGGCATGGCATAGGTACTGCTTCAGAGAATCCTCTTTTGCTTACTATTCGTCACTTCAGATCAGCATTTATAGCTCATTTTTTTTTCTTACTCATTCTTACTGCTGGAGCTGTAGGGAAGAAGTGGAGGTTTCCATTATCTTCTATAAGCCCAGTATTGTTTTAAAAAAATATTTCCTCTCTACCCCACCCTAGGGTCTAGTTGGTACATAGTTGGTATGTAGCTTCAATGTATCTGGTACAAATTAGAAAGAATCACGCCCCCCTTTTTCTCAGAAATGATAACTCTATGATGCAACATTATTAAAGTTTCCCTCACATAGAATAGCTTCATCTCTTTATACCCACTTGTTTGAAAGAGGCTATGTGTACTACCCTCTGTTATATACATGGCAGGGCTTGAAAACTGATAGCCCATTGCTTGAGACCATTTCTTTGAGAGACTTTGGCTTCTCTAGGGTAATATATTGGCCAGTCTTTTGGAGAATATCTGAAAAAAGCCAATGAGAGGCATGCTAAACGAGTTGGGCAATTCCCCTGCCTGTAAGTCTCCCATTTAAATGGAGTTTAGTGAAAGAGAGCAGAGCCTGAGAAAAGACTGTTACCAGGTGTGCAGATGGTATGTCACCAAAGATAATCAAGAGAATTAATTATAAGAATGTGGGCCTAGACAGGATCTGAGATTGTGTGCTCTGATGGACACATAACTATTAAAAACAAATACACAAGAAATAGGCTTCCTTAATAGCCTATGGTAAAAGATTCTGGAGATAGAGGCTAAGGTTTCCAGAGAAAAATACCAATTGGTTATTTTAAGAACCAATAGGGCTTATAATTGTTAACTTTTCTCCTTTTAGCTCTAACAAAGTTAGTTTTGTATCTATTTTATTTGCAGCCTGATTTTAAAAGATACATTTTTTCTTTAATGCAATGATTATCAGACAGCCTGGATTTGATGAGAAAGCTTTGTTCAAAAAAATAATGAAATTAGCCCAGATATAAGCAAATGGTCATTTCCAGGTGTGTTGAAAAATTAATATAAAAGATTGTTCTATAGCAAGTCACATTCTATTAAGACAAATGCATTAACAATAAGAAACTGTATAATGAAAAATATTAGGAAGCTCCAGCTGATATGAGACTTATTTCAAGAAATGATTTATACAATTAAGTTCTAATACAGAAAAGTCTTGGCTGTTCCTTGAAAATTGTATTCCTTCATTTGCCAAATATTTATCGAATATTTATATGTCAGGTACTGTTATAAGAATTGAAATAGAGCTATGTGCTTTTCAGACAAAATTTCCTTTCAGAACTTAGATTATAATGACAGGGAACAAATAATAAACAAGTGTGTGCTCTATCAGGTAGTAGTTAGAGCTATAGATGAAAATAAAGCAGAATAATGAGAACGAGACTGGGAGTGTCTGTGTATTAGTGTGTGTGTCTTTGTGTTCACTTTTTAGATAAACTTGGTACCTTGTTAAGGCTGTACCTTATCATGGTTGGTGCCTTGGATAGGAGACAATTTGAGGAAAAGAGTATTGCTGATATCTGGAGTAAGAATATTCCAGGTTGGAGAATTAGCAAGAATGTATTCCCTAAAATAAGGCATGCTGTTTGCACTCAAGAAATAGCTGGGACACATAGTAAAGGTGCGAGTTGTATTTTCTGTCAGAGAGCTAAGAGAGGACCACTTTTTCCATGGGACAAATGTGTTTTGTTTTGTTTTGTTTGTTTGTTTTTGTTTTGTTTTTAGAGAGGGAGACAAACAGGAAGGGGACCAGAGGGAGAGTAACAGAGAGACTCTTTTTTTTTTTTTTTTTTTAGATTTTTTATTTATTTGACAGAGAGAGAGCACAAATAAGCAGAGCAATAGGCAGAGGGAGACAGAGAGAAGCAGGCTCTCCGCCGAGCGGGGAGCCTTATGCGGGGCTCGATCCCAGGACCCTGGAATCATGACCCCAGCCGAAGGCAGCCGCTTAACCTATTAAGTCACCCAGGTGCCCCAAAACAGAGAGACTCTTAAGCAGACTCCACACCTAGCATGGGAGCCTGATATGGGGCTCAATCTCAATCTCACAATCTCTCAATCTCTCAAACCTGAGATCATGACCTGAGCCAAAAATCAAGTCTGACCCTTAATTGACTGAGCCATCCAGGTGCCCCACTAACATATTTTTTACAGAAATTCTGAACAACAACAAATTATATTCTTTATTGATTAAAAACATATATTATGTAGGTTGTGATCATTCCCTGATTTTTTAAAAGATTTTTAAAATTTATTTATGTATTTATTTGAGCAGGGAGGGGCAGAGGAAGAGGGACAAGCAGAGTCTGAGCTGAGCACAAAGCCGAATACAGAGCTCAGTCCCACAACCCTGAGATGGTGACCTAAGCCAATACCAACAGTTGAACACTTAACTGACTGAGCCACCCCAGTAGTCCCATTCCCTGATTATTGGTTGAACACTATCTGTCTAGCATATAACACTATACTAAGAATTTTAAGACTTAGTCCCTGTTCATAAAATTCACAATATAATTCTGGAGAGCATTTTTGTTCTGGGTATTATTCCTGTGAACCATACCCCTTTTATTTTCAAAAAAGATCCCATTTGGACTATATGATTTTTCTTAGGCTGACAATTACTACCACCTTCCCAGTTGTCAGTCTTGACAGATGGGTACATATATGCCTGGAGGATTTCCTTCTCTCTTATAACATCTCTTGATGTTAGGGGACATTTTTGGGTGCTCTTCCAATTGTCCATGAGTTGCAGAAGACTTAAGGATCTACTTCTCTCTCTCATTCTCTCTCTCTCTCTTTATATATATATATATTTTTTTTTTAAATTTTATTTTATTTTTTGTCTAAACGTTCCCTTCTATCACCCAGGGATCTGGATAGAAAAGTCCCCTGTGGGTTATATCACGTCCAGTAATCCCTCATTCCCATGACCCCTACCTCCCAACTATTAATATTATTGTCTAGTAGGCAGGGCCATCTTTCCAGCAATTCATTTCTCTTCCTCCAGATATTCTTCAACAACTGATCAAACTCTGAAAGTGGGCTAAACATGAATTTTCAATCCAGTCTTTTTTTTTTTTTCTTAAGTTACAATCTTTTTAAAGAGCAGTTTAAGTTTCACAGCAAAATTGGGGGGAAAGTACAGAGATTTCTCATTTGTCCTCACACATGCATAACTTCCCTTATTTTTTTAAAAAATATTTTATTTATTTATTTGACAGAGAGAGATCACAAGTAGACGGAGAGGCAGGCAGAGAGAGAGAGAGGGAAGCAGGCTCCCTGCTGAGCAGAGAGCCCTATGCGGGACTTGATCCCAGGACCCTGAGATCATGACCTGAGCCGAAGGCAGTGGCTTAACCCACTGAGCCACCCAGGCGCCCCCATAACCTCCCTTATTATTAATATTCCCCACCAGAGTCATGTATTTGCTGCAAGTGATGAAGCTACATTAATGCAGGTGTTCTTTTCTAATCTTCTATCAATATACTGAATTCATACCTTCCTTTTTCTTTGGAAATTTGAATTTGACATCTTAAATAAGTTTTGGAATGCAATCCTTATTCTTTCTCCAAAGCGTAGCTTTTTTTTTTTTTTTTAAAGATTTAATTTGTTTATTTATTTGACAGAGATCACAGGTAGTCAGAGAGGCAGGCAGATAAAGAGGGGGAAGCAGGCTCCCTGCTGAGCAGAGAGCCCAATGTGGGACTTGATCCCAGGACCCTGGGATCATGACCTGAGCCAAAGGCAGAGGCTTTAACCCACTGAGCCACGCAGGCGCCCCTAAAAGTGTAGCTTTTAAGATAAAAAATCTTTGGCTTTCTATATTATTGTTTCTTTCATGAATTTCAGAAACTTACTTAGAAACTCAAAGGCCAACAAATTGGCACTCTGCTTTCTGGTTTTGGCTATGTGGGTCATTTTCTGAGACAACAAGCTTGGAATACCTTGACTTCAAAGGCTAGTTTTACTTGGGAAAAAGAAATTGTCTATTAGTATTTTAAATCTTATCCTGGGATATAACATAAGTGAATAGTTGAGTTACATATGCAATATGATCAAAGAGGACTGTTTTCATAAATGATATACAAAATACCTCCATTTAGCAGACATATCCTTTCAGTCCTTTTTTTCTGGCACTTCTGGATCCAAAGTTTAACAAATATTTATTTAAATTCTTCTCTGTGTATGTTACTATAAGAAAAAATATAAAGAAGACTCTGAAGAGCTGCTTGATTATTTGGAATTCTTCTGTGTAATATTTGTATGTGTGTATGTATGTGTGTAGGTATGTATATATTTGTGTGGATCAGTATCGACTCATAGATATTTATTTTTTACTTTGAGTTATAATATACTAGTTACTAATTTCTTTTGTTGATCAAATTTTTCCAGATTTGGCCATTTGGAACTTTTTCAGTTGGACTTTGCACATCTTTGACATATTATACACTGTATATGTGTGTGTTTGAGCAGTTCTTTACCCTCTGGCACTGTAAGATGCACAAGGCTCATCCTGTATGTCTCCTGCTTCAGTTAATAGAATCAATCATTTCTCCAATGATCTTGGTTCCTTTATTGGAGAATGGTATTAGAGACCAAGGTCTCAAGGTGTGCTCCTTGCTATTGGGGTATTGTTTCTTTCAGTCCCTCTCAAATAACCAAGTGAAAAAAATAATATATATATGGATAATATAAGCATACTTTTTTCACTTGGTTATATATATATATATATATATATATATATATACACACACACACATATATATACATATTTCTATAAATGTTTCTATATGTAACCATGTGTATCTGTAGTAAGCCAAATATGAGTTCATACTGATGTCTTCAACTCAAATCTGTAACCCATAGGCCATTATAGACCCTTATACTTAACTGTAAACTTACATTCCAACAGACAGAAATCTTACTTAATTGTTCTATTCCACTGTACATGTATCAGACTTACTAACCCATAATCCAAATGGAAAGAACATTATCAACTGACTATAGTACTTATGTGTAGTTACTTCTGCCTTTAGTCTTACAGACTGCACTCCTTTCCAAAGTTACTTAGATCAGTACCTTCTCTCCCATCTTCTTCAGTGAAGTTGTTTAATACATTTTTAAGATTTTTTTTTAAATTTATTTAGTCAGAGAGAGAGAGCGAGAGCAAGCACAGGCAGACAGAGTGGCAGGCAGAGTCAGAGGGAGAAGCAGGCTCCCCGTGGAGCAAGGAGCCCGATGTGGGACTCGATCCCAGGACGCTGGGATCATGACCTGAGCCGAAGGCAGCTGCTTAACCAACTGAGCCACCCAGGCGTCCCTGTTTAATACATTTTTAATGCAGTTAGGTTTTCTTTTCACAGTCTGAATTCCTTCTGAGATATTCTGATCTCCTAAATGACTTTTTAAAAAATATTTGTGTACATCAAGGTGCTATAAAATTCTATGGGTTTTGGCAAATGTGTTATGTCTTTCATCAGTCATTACAATATCATGGAGAATAATTTTACTGCCCTACAGGGTCCCTGTGCTTTACCTATTCCTTTCAGGAACAGGTCATTATGTCTGTAGCCATTTTATCTTTATCCCCTCCTTGCCCCCACCCTTTAACTCTCTATTCCAATGTCCTTTTTCCCCCTAGGTACTTTTTAAACTTTTTAAAGACATGCTTTTTTTTTTTTTTTTTTTTTTTTTTTTGAGAAAGAGAGAGGAGCTCATGAGTGGGGAAGGGGGCAGAGAGAGGAAGAGAGAGAATCTCAAGCAGACTCCACACCAACAAGAGCCTGATGTGGGACTTGATCTCATGACCTGAGATCATGACCTGAGTCCAAATCAAGAGACAACTCAACTTACCCAGGTCCCCTAAAGGCGTGTATCTTTAAATTCTTTCTGGATATTCCCTTTTTCTCTCCTATCCTCACTGCTCTAAATTGATAGTATATGTAGCTCATCTTTGTTGTGGTTGCATGATGTAGAGATTCTTCTAACACAGTTTCACAGAGGTTTCAAAATGGACTTAAAAAAAGGAAAATACATCATACTTGTCTAGCACTTTTTATTTAGTGCCTCAAAGCACTTTACTAATTAAACAAACCTCCAAAGCTGAGTGAATGAGATTTTTTAGATTGTTTAGATTTTTTAGATTGTTATTTTGAGACAGAAAACCTTTCCCAAGGTCACAGAAAACTATCCAAATCATAACTATGGGAAGAGTATTTCATTGCCTTGTGCCATCTACTCAGATAAGGTTTTATTTTCAATAATGAATGAAGAAAAATAAAATCATCCTTCCCCATCTCCTCCTTTCCTTTCTCCTGGGAATCAGGTACTTTTGGGAAGCAAGACTCTTGGATAGCACCCAGCTACATTTGGGAGTTTTTCAATGGCATGGTTTTAATCCAATCTTGCTTTTGGTATTTAGGAAGCCAGACATATAATCTCTGTCTCGGTAGGGGATCTAAGTACTCACACACTTTTCTCACCAATGCTGTCTGCCTATTTTTGCCCAAAGACATAATAACTATTTTAGGTAACTTCATACTGTGACAAAGCTTGTGTTATGTAAATGAAATGAAGACATTTTAGGCTGAATTAACAGATGATTTTTAAAGGAAGACAGTTTTGGGGAGAATGTCTAAGCAATTTGGGCAGAATTTAAAACCTCCTTTACAGTATTGACTTTAGCACCCTCTTGAGAAGCTACTTTTTTTCTCAACTTACAGTATTGTTCTCTTTCATAATCAGTGTAATGCTTACTTATTTATACTGTGCTAATTATCTGAGTAGGTATGGTTCTTTTAATTTAAAACTTCCCTTTCAAAGATAATTTGTTTGGATAAATTATGACAACTATTTCCTTTGATGCATTTGAAAATGCTTTCTAGTACGTAGAAGGTATGGAAGGTATAACCATAAGATATGTTCTGCATTAATGGAAAAGATAATGAATATTTTATTGACTTATAAAATGTGTTTTAATAGCATGAGATTTCTCATAGAAAGTTAGAATTCATGAAACTTTTATATTCTGGAAAAATACAATTTCTTGGGAGTATTGTCCTTATAGAGATGCATATTGAAATGTTAACAAAAACCATTCTTTTTAGAAGAAGGAGAATAAGAAATTCACCAATCCAAAAAACTGTTTTAATGAACTTATTTAACAGTTCACCTCCAAGTATTTTCGTTATCTCCTATCACTGGCACCAGAATTCTACCAGGAACCACACTCAATAGCTCAGTATCAACTCTGACTTATATTCCACCTCTTCCAGGCTGTCATAGGCCACATTCTATAGATTTTACCTTATTGTTTCTTGAATCTCATTTCTGTTGTTACTGTGACCCCACAAGATATGTCTCTCTATAGTTTCTGTTTACGGTACTGAACAATGGAGTCTGCCCTCCCAATTCCCTTTTTCTTTTTCTCTTTTCTTTTCTTTCTTTCTTTTTTTTATTTATTTCTTTCAAGATTTTATTTATTTATTTGACACAGAGAGAGATCACAAGTAGGTAGAAAGGCAGTCAGAGGGGGAGGGGGAAGCCGGCTCCCTGCCAAGCAGAGAGCCAAATGCTGGGCTCCGTACCAGGACCCTGAGATCATGACTTGGGCCAAAGGCAGAGGCTTAATCCACTGAGCCACCCAGGCACCCCACAATTCCCTTTTTTCTTCCTGTCCTAGTATATCTGACATAATGCTGATGAATTGATCCATGTACACATTGTATTTTTTTTTTAAAGATTTTATTTATTTATTTGACAGACAGAGATCACAAGTAGGCAGAGAGGCAGGAGAGAGAGAGAGAGAGGAGGAAGCAGGCTCCCCGCAGAGCAGAGAGCCCAATGTAGGACTCGATCCCAGGACCCTGGGATCATGACCTGAGCCGAAGGCAGAGGCTTTAACCCACTGAGCCACCCAGGTGCCCCATGTACACATTGTTTAATCATAATATCTGCCTACTCTGTTGATAGTTTCCTCTTTGCCACTATATTAAATATATATTCTTTTCTGTGGTTCTCAAGACATTTTGAATTTTGTAACTCAAGAATTTTTTTTAGCTCTAGGAAAACAGAACTCTTTGCTATTCCCTGACTTTTCCCTCCAGGCACTATACCCCGACTTTCTTACCTCTCTCCATTCCCATGTTAACTACAATGTGTTCGGTAGCAACAAACCGATGAAATATTCTAAAATAGGAGAGTGGGTTGTTTTATCACATAAGTTCAGGGGGGTCATATATTGTGTGCTCTTCTTGAAGATAACACATATTCACAAACAAAAGCCTTCAATGGCCTGCAATAGAGAAACTTGTTTAGTTTCGACTAGTTTTCCCAGACTTACTGGACCATAGAATGCTTTCAGTGCAAACAATTCCTTAGTGTGTCTTATCTCTTGTCTCAACAGCTTCCATATGCAACTGGCAAAATCCTATCTTTTCTTCAAAGCTAATCTCAAATATTCCTCTTCCACAAATTTGTTCTCGAATCCCTATTAACACACATCTCCTATTTAAACTTCTGTAGCACTTTTTTTTGTACTTTCTTGTAACACATACCTTACTCTTACTTTTGTTCAGTTATTTGTATTATTGGTTTTTACCATCTGATCAAACTGTAAACACTCTAAAGATAGCGTCTTTTTTTATCTCAATATCATTTTCAGGGACTAATACTATTTATTGTGCATGATAAGAATTCAATAAGTACTTATTGTATTGAGCTTTGTAATAATAGCAGTATGCCTTTCTGTCACCTTTGGGACACACTATCTGATTTGATCCTTATCACTCTGTAAGCTGGGCATATTGCAGGGAATATATTAAGCAGGAATATTGCCCTCACATTTAGGGCTGAAAACAATACAATTTCTTTTCTTTCTTAAAAAAAGAGATTATTTATTTATTTATTTGAGAGAGAGAGAGAGAGAGCACGAGCAGGGTGAAAGGCAGAGGAAGAAGCAGACTCCCCACTGAGCAGGGACCCCAATGTGGGACTCCATCCTGGGACTCTGGCATCATGACCTGAATCTAAGACAGACAATTAACCAACTGAGCCACCCAGTTGCCCATCAATACAATTTCTTGCCTTTGTGTCGAAAAATACTGGATACAAGCATACTTTATTTTCCCAGTATTGAGAGCAAGTGAAACATAACTTAGCTGCTTATTCCAGAATAGACTTAATTTTAGGACATAAAACTGAAGCAACCGAGACAGCATTTTTAATTAAAGCTATCTGAAACAAGAATTATTTTTATAATTTATTAAGGCTATAGGAATCAAAAATTTCTTCAAGTTCTTCATATAGATGGGCCAATCACTCCAAAAGCAGTATATCATAAAATTTGCCACATCTCAATCCTTGACAGACTTGCTCTAAAACCACACAGCCCATGTCTTTTAAAAAAGTTTTTGTTTTATCTTTTCAGTGTTCCAAAATTCATTGTTTATGCACCACACCCAGTGCTCCATGCAATATGTGCTCTCCTTAATATCCACCACCAGCACACAGCCCATGTATTAAAACCCCATAAATGTTCTCTCTTTTTGACTTCCCAGATCTTGGACATTACCAAAGTTTCATCATGGTATCTCTTACTGCAGTTAAATATAATAAAGTTAGCTTTGGTTTATCAATAAGTTTTACCGCTGGCCTTCTGGAGTAATGAATAGTTGACACCTAGAAGTAAAAAATTCTTACCTCAAAGATTAAGAATTTACCAAAGTTACGTAGGTAGGATATGGCCAAGCTAGCATGGACAGCCAAGCCTCTGAAATCTTTATTTGCAAACTTTCCTCAATATATTTCCTCTGTATTATATTACTTCTCTGGAACAGATGTAAATCTCAGGTAGTTGAAAAAATCGGTATGAAATTAATTTGTCTATAGTATCTCCTTCAAATAAATATATTTCATTCATTCAAACAAACAAATAGTATTCCTTAACTCTCTACTGTACACCAGGTACTGGGAATATATCCATGACAGAACGAAATAAAGTTTCTGCTTTCAAAGATGGCATAATTTAGTTGGGGTGGGGTGGGGAGAAAAGGCAGTAAGTAAGTAAATAAATAATAGTTGAAAAATAGTGATAAAATGATCCTGGAATTACAGTTCTTTATGGAGTTTTCAGAGAAAGCACAGCTGAAAAGTGACAAGATAATATCTCAAGGAAGTGAAAGAACTAGTCACGTTTCTGTGGGAAAATCCTATGTACTCACTGGATAAAGCCTAAATTTAAAAGACCATAAAATTTATATTTAAAGAATACTGGCAATCATTTTGGCATCATTGATTTTGAAATCATTTCGTTGAATAAAATATTTATAGATTGAATCAGTATTATAAGTGGTTTATGGCTATCAATGGTATTTGTCACTTTATATTCTGGTGCAGCTTTGATTATAAACAATGCCCCCTGGTTGCTTTTGCATACCTAAGTCATCTTTAATTCCTGATGAGTGATGGGTGACCCTCTCTTCTGATTAATTATCCTTTAATATTCCTATGTAAATTTCTTATGTGACACAAAGTGCTTAAAAACTCACTTAAAAATCCACTAAAAGCACGAGGAATCATAGCATTTATTCCCAAAGCCATCAAGGTCAATTGGAAGGAGAAAAAACAAATGGAATGTATTTAGCCATACATTTGGGGCATCAGATATTAAGAGATTCTTATTATTTTTTTCTTTGGATATGGTAATGATATTATGGTTATGTTAAAAATATTCTTGGGGCAAATGGATGACTCAGTCCTTAAGCATCTGCCTTCTGCTCAGATCATGATGCCGGGATCCTGGGATCAAGTCCTGCATTGGGCTTCCTGCTCTGAGGTAAACCTGCTTCTTCCTCCCCCACTCCCCCTGCTTGTGCTCTCTCTCTTGCTGTGTCTCTCTGTCAAATAAATAAATAAAATCTTTTAAAAAATTCTTTATATTGTATTGATATATACTTAACTATTTATGGAAGAATAGATGTTCCATATAAAATTTGCTTCAAAATAATCCAGTGAGGGACTGGGAGAATGGATGAGAATATATTGATTAAACATAAGGGCCAAGAATTGATGAGTATTGAAGCTGGATGATGAGGTATGGAGGTTCATTGTATTATTCCCTTTAATTGTCTGCTTAAGAACATTTTTTAAATTAAGGTATTTTAGTCTCTATTTACCCGATTCCTGTGTTTATTACACAATTGGTCTTACCTAGACTAAGGGAAAATAAATTTATTTAATCTGTGCCTTAAACTCCAATAGTAATAAGGTAAATATGTCATTTTTTTTATAATTGATATTCACATGAAATTGTTTTATAGCTCTTTAGTCAGTGCTAAGTCCAGAATTTTCTGATATTCCAAACAATTTATATTGGAGTCTAGTCTGTTTTAATAAAATTTCTACAGCTAACTGTCATAGCAACTTGAGATGACTAACCTATATTAAAAGCCCCCTGAGGTTGAATACTCAGGGTGATGTCATCAAGAAGAAAATTCACCAAATGGTGGTGTAATTATTCCCCAGGCCCATTCCAAAGTAATTATAAAGCTCTGGTCTATTAAATTTAAATACTAGCACTAAAATTTGTCTGTATCCTTTAGTCTGAAGAAGGTGGGAGACAACATTTAAAGAATGCTTATTTTAAAAGCATTTATATGGTTGGGATGGAAACAGATCCATATATTTTTATTCTTCTATTCACTTTATTTAGTAGATAGTGAGGATCTGTTGTTTTTTTTTTAATTTCCCTAGTTTTTTTTTTTTTTAAACCGGAGTATATACAGTGACCTTTCTCATAACCCAGAGACACTAATACCAGAAATATTAGGTTAATAAATGAAAATAAGTATAAGGCTTAAAAAATATGAGACATGGTACCTGCTCTCAAGCTATATTAAATTTTGGCTAAGAAAATAATATTCATAAAAAGATAAAGGGCAAAATAAGGTCAAACAGAATTGCCAAATGGGGAATAGTGATAGCAGATGACAGGATTCGGGAGGAAAGAGGAAATGACCGTGAGTTGGACTGTCAAGGGAAAGTTTCATTGTAAATAAGCATTCAGAAATCTGAAGAATGTAGAAAAAGAGACTGCTTCCTCCACTTCATATTCTGCCATTGCATTCTGGAGTGTGTGTGTGTGTGTAGAAGGATTTTTCCTAAGATACTGAATGCTTGTTATTTTAATTGAAAGTAACAAGTATAGATATATAAAATAGATAAGATATATAGATATATAAGAAAGTCGTCTTCTTCTTCTTCTTTTTTTTTTTTTTTTAACTTAAGCCCTCCACGAAGTAGTTAAACCTTTCCTCTGAGTAGTTCTTTTACGTGAAATTTCCACTATAACTGGATGCATGAAATCACTGTATATTTGCTTCTGTCCTTTTGAACAGGTCTTGTTTGTTCAGGAATACCCATTACCTTTTGCATTACAATTTCAGAGTTTGCTTGCCTTTACTAAGCAAATTCCCAAATTCTCTATGGAAATTTTCCTCATCTTTCAACCCAATGGAATAATCTCTTCAACTATTATTTATTTATTTATTTACTGCCTCTTTCATTGAACTCTTTTTCTCTATCAGATGTTTATTTGGCAACATATTCGATATTTTAAGTCTGTGTCTTTTTTCTAGGAGTATTTTTGATATCTCCTCTGGTAGAGGGTAAGCTCCTTGGCAGCCTGACCCATGTCTCTTACTTTTTGTATTTCTGAAAGACCTTGCAAATAATTGATTCTAAGTACATGCATGTTGAAGGAATCATGAAATAAAATGATTTGCAGGGCTCTGAGATTTATTGACTGAGTGTTATTCCACTGCTAAGTGTGTTCATGGGTAGCCTGCTCAGTGATGTGTACTGAACTGTCTTGTATGGACTCTGTTCAGTTTCCTAGGGAGGATGTGGTAGTTGTTAGCTATTTACTTGAAGAAGTTTTTCCTGAGAAGTCTCACAGGCTTTTAGGAACAATATATGATTGAAACATTTTTAGGCTTTTTCTTCCTTCAGTTCTTTTCAGGTACTTATTTTTATGTCTCACTCTAATTGTGGCAATGCTTTCTCTTGAGATACTATGTGAATGAACAGTTCAAGATGTATGAGTAAAAATGATGCAATCCAGTGGGGCAGAAGTGATGCTATAAGCATGTTATCAAATCGACCTTTAAGTGTTCTTTCAGATTCTTGTAAAAGGGGAATTAATTAAGCTATTTAGTAATAACTTGAGTCTATATGAATTGCTTATTAATTTTTTAAAAGATTGATATTTGGAAAGCATATGCTGATATTGCACTTCTACATTGGCTTTATAATATATTTGGTATCATTTTTGATCACTTTTCTTATGAGAAGACATTAAAGTATGCTCAGTGGAATTCTGAGACAACAAGAATGTTGTCAGGCATTTATTGAGACTGAATAGAAAAGAAAAAGTAATGCAAAACAAAGAAAAAAAGAAAACAACAACAACAACAAAACAAAACCAACCAGAATACAAAAAGATAAACAAAATGAAAATAATATAGGTTATTGAGATTAAATGTAAAAAAAGTACATATCCTAGAAGGAATTTTTATTTTTTTAAAGATTTTATTTATTTATTTATTTATACACATTTAAAAAAAAATTCTTTTCAGCATAACAGAATTCATTGTTTATGCCCTACAAAATTCACATAGAGCTTACAATAACTGAGAGGTGACATAGTCCAACCATGTATGAAAAATCAATTGTAAGAAAGAGTGGAAACTGGAAGATTCAAGCATGCATTTTGAGAATTGTAGTTTATATACACTAATGTTGGCAAGAGAATATTGCTATTTTAGCAATATTTTCTAATATTGGTACCTATATTAGCACCATAAAAATAGGTACCTTTTCTAATAATAGATACCATTTATTCAGTACTTACTGTGTGCCAGGCACTCTGCTTAACAATTCACATATACTGTTCTATTTAATTCTCATAACACTGCAAGAAAGTCATTACCATATCTATCTTACAAATGCTGGGAATGAGCTTCAATGATTAAATCATATGCTCATGATTATACAGCCTGAAAATGGTAGAATTCATAGAACCCATATCTGCCGGATTCCAGTATCTCTATTCCTAATTATTTTCAGAATAGTTCAAATATTTAAGGAATAAATTCATCTCTGTAGAGTCAGATAATCATGTACTAGGAGCAGAAGGTGAATGACTATTAAAGATACTGGAAATTTGTCCAGGGAAACTGCAGATGAACTATCCTAGAATACTCTAATAACAATGGGGTTTGTAATTAAGGAAAATGTTTATGGGGAAAAAATCAACATCTGAATATACAGCTGTTCTTTCAGAAATAAGTAAATAGAAGACAAAGTAAAATACCTTAAAGAAAAACATTGAGCTTAAGCTGCTTAGAGAAATAGAGAAGCTTACTTTTCTACTTGGTTCATGGTTGGAAGAATGGCAGAGAAACTTCCCCATAGCAGGAAGAACCTCAAGGAGAAGCCTTTGGCCAGAGGGTTGAAACAACTAAGACCCAAATTGAGCCCTTGCCATCATTGACAATGAGCCTCTCTCAGACTAATCACCTGCGGAATCAGGTGGTCACCATCTTCTTGAAGGTTTCCACATCCTCAGACATCCAGGAAGTGACTCCTGAGGAATTTACACAGAAGAGCTTATACAGGCACAGTAAGGTTTGATTCAGATTCTTCTGAAGGACCACGGAGGCTACTGTGGCACCAGGTTATCCTACTCACCACAGGCTCACATATGAACCTCCTGGAAGATCGTGCAGCTGCCAAGCATTTTGGAAGAGGGTAGTTCAGGAAGATTCAGGAAATACTCTTAGCTTCATTTTTGCCTGCTCACAAGTGTCCTCAGCCATTCAGGCTTGGGGTTAAAGTAGAAGATTTAGGGAGAAGACATAGGAGGCCCTCAGGCTTTCAGGTAAGTACGTTTCATGAGAGTTTCACTCTTAGGTGAATCTTAGCAGTACTCTAAATGCAAGCTCAGTCAGATTTTTAGTCTGGATTTAGAATTAGAGTACTCTATAGAGCAAGGTTGCACAGGCCTAATGGAGCTCCTAATCTAAGGTGCTACTTCAAATAGGCTGCTGGGATAACTGGGAATTGTACATATTTATTGATGCAAGGGGGTGTTGCAAAATCTAGCTAATCGAATATCTTGAACACATTCATTTTACCAATGAAAATTATTGTTAACTTACCTTTTGTTAAGTAGTGGATATTCTGAGGGTAGATATTGATGAAATTGAAACACATAGTTACCCTTGAGTGCTATCCTGAGTTAAGAGTCTTCCAAAGATAAGTAACCCTCTTTTCCCTCCCCAATGTAATTTATATACCATATTTACTTTCCTCTCCTTTCTCAGTGTAATTTACACATCATATGTAAATATTTTAAATAAAGTGCCATGCTGACAATATTACATTGGTTGTCTGATCTACAGAGGACATTACCCCTAATAAAAAAAGTTTATTTTGAGGTAGGGCTTTTATCTTAGACTACTTTTTCATCTCCTGATTTGGATTGCTTTTTCCCCATTAGCTTAAGTACTTACGTAGTTGGAGGTCTAGTTACCTCTCGGACCCTTATTCCTTAAGTCATGATGTGACTCCTATCAACCCATTGAAATTTATCTTAACAATGTCAACAAAGACCACTGCTTTGCTAAATCTATAACCAATTCTTAACTCTCATCTTACTTATCCTACAAGTAGCATAGTGACATTTGCTTTGTCATTTTCTCTTTGAGGCTTTCACTGACCACTTGATCTAGAATTGTTGACTCCCATTCTCTACTCTTCTCCATTTTCTGTTTCTCCTTAGCTGTATGTCCAGTAAAATCTATAGATTTTACTTATTAATCCTGTTTATTCTCTCTCCTCTCAACTAGAGCATGAGCTCCATGACATCTACAGTTTCTGACTATTTGCTGTTGTATCCCTAGTGCCCACAATAATGTCCAATACAGAGTAAGTTATCAGTATGTGTTTATTGCATGAATAAATGAAAAATACCATTTGTGGTAATCTAAGCCAGCATGATAATAGTGGAAATCCATTTGACAAGGTATATACAGTTTTTTTTTTTTTAACTTGCTCAATAAATTCACTTTTAAGAATCTATTCTAAGTAAATAATCACTCACAAAAAGATATATATACTCAGTCCCTTAAGTATTATCATACTATGATACTGGAACATACCTGCTAGCCACATAAAGTGTTTATTACAATCAAGTTTTGGCTATAAATTGATATGTATTTGTCATCTCTATAGATGCCATGTATTGTTTCATGTTGTGTTATATGTGTGTGAGTGTGTATCCCTGTGTGAGTATGTGATAGGATGTTCAGTTCTGGTGGGGAATGACATAAGGTAGGGAGTTTCCTGCACAGCTTACAGTTGTATAAATTAACATGGTTTTTATGAAAGGAATTTTTCAATCTGTAACAAAACCCTTAAAAATATTCAGATATTCAATTTTTAACCTGAAAATCCCATTTCAAAGCACCAATAGTTAAACACTACTCAAAAAGTTAACAATTTACATATAAAGATGATTATCATATAATTATTGATAATGCCATAAATTTGAAAGAAACCTCAGTGTTCAAAAATTAAATATTTTTATTCAAGGGAATGTTGGGTTTTCATTTATAAGTCTTATGTTTCCAGACACAACTTATGTAAAGGCTCTTGATAAGTGAAAAAACAAAATTTTAAAAATGAGTCCAATTTTATATAAAAATACATATTTATATATAAATATATGTGCAGAAAATTAGAATAGAAATGAATAAATTAAAACATTTTCTGTTTTGCCATCAATAATTTTCTCCAGTATTTTATATATTAGTTATTCCAGAATTTTCTTCAGGGACATGTATAACTTGTGAAATCGAAAATCAAATAATCCAAAATAAAACAAAACTCACTACACTTTATTTGAGAAAAATAAAAATCTTGCTGGAATACTTCATGGATTTTTAAGACAGTTGTCGTAAAAATTCTCATTCTCCTACATTGTATAATGTTAAGTAGAATGTAAAAAATAAGATAAGGGAATAAAAGTCAGGGTTTTGATTGAAAGTCTCTAAGTTTCCTTGCCTGCCCTTTACATTTACATAACACTTTGCACTCCCCTTCATGTCAATTGATTCTCCTAACTGCCCTGTGAGGTCGACAGGATGAGTATTATTATCTTTGGGTGTTACATAGGAGATAATTGAGTCCCAGAGAGGTTAAGTGACTTGCCCAAGGTAACCCAGATAGAAAGTAATAAAACCAAGGTAAAAACTCACATCTTTTCTTCTAATAACACATTTTCTCCCCATTGCTCTGAACTATTGTGCTGAAAAATTAGAAAAGAGAAGACAGTGATTGTGTTCTCCTGAAAGCTATTTGAGTGCACTTCTATTAGTGCTAGACAGCTTTGAAGTCATTGATTGCCCCTGCGAGATGATGAGATTGCGCTACACAGAACTTGGCCATCGTTACCATGTGATTTTCAATTAAGAAGAAAATCAAAAGTATCCCAGTGTCATGGTCATAACCTGAAGGGTTCAGACAAAGCTACCAGCTGCATACAAATCAGGGAAGACTAATCATTTATCTGTATGTGCAGACTGCAGTCTTTCTAAAGAAATGGTCTTTCACACTTGTGGCCTGGCTATTTTATTTTTCATGCCGTGCATGTTGTCATTTGTGAATTAGGCCTTTAATTTGTTTTTGACTCTTGGGAAAATTTATTTCAGAATCTTCGTTGAACAATCACTCCAGTGATACAGAATGTGAAAGAGTATTGTGAGAACTGAGCACCTGTGAGAAGTTCATTAGGAGGGCAGCTGTAGAACATATAAAGAGCTCTGGCCTTAAAAATGTAGGATCAATACAGCCAAGCTGCTGGACCAGCTCTCTAACCTTCAGCAAGTCAGGGCTCCTCTGCTTCCTAAATCATAGAATAGGACTAGTAATCTCTATCTTGCAGAGCCACGGAGATTAAAATGAAATGACACACGTCAAAGGGTCGAGCTCTGTTGTAAGGGATTGATTTGCTGGATGCAGTTTTATTTTGTTTCAATGCAGTGCTGTAACAACAGTTTTTTGGGATAGCACTGGGGGGATGATTTAAGAGACCCCAGTGAAGCACTTAACTGTGAGAGATGGTGACTTCATTGAGGGAGTGCAAGTGGTGGCATGCCAGATGCCCTTATGAACTGGCCATGGAGAAGGACACGAGGGAGCCACATGAAAAATGCTGTAAACATGACCACTAATGGCAGCTGTCTAGGTGTTACAGCTGATCTTAATGCAAGGGGTTAAGAAGTAAGCTTTCTCAAGTCTATAGTGTAGAAGTTGAGGACATGTCCATCTCATTCCATTTTTTAATCCCTTGATCATAAAGCAAGCTACTGCTGTCAGAGAACAAAAATGACTTGATTGTTAATTTTACTGACGAGAATAGGTTTATCTTATTAGTACAAATAACACAAAGTGCTATGTGAGCTACATACTTGAAGTTGAGTAAAATCTGGATTGGTTTTATTAACCGCTTCCACGTTGCTTTTTTCTTGGCATACTTTGTGTTGACCTGTTTAAAAATGGAGTTATTTTTAGTATTATGTTTAGAACAAGATATGATTTTTATTTTCTCCGTTGTTTTTGTTGTTGTTGTTGTTGTGTTGTTGTTTTTGTTTCCCCTCACCATCAATTGGATGTAAGTTCTAGTGCCCAAACGTGAAGTCCTCAGTTTTATTTTTAAAAATTCTTTACTAATTCAGTCACTGTTTCACAGGCTCTGTACTTTTATCCTGTTAGTGATGTTACAAGGTCCCAGGTACTCTACCTTGTATTTTTTAAGTGGTATACTTGACATAATTTAGTTTTATTCCCCTCTCTGTTCTCCCCTCCCCTGCCCTGTGTCATGAATGAAATGATTTGGTGGCTATGATGTCATGCTCAGCAATCCATGATTTCATCCCTGGAGACATCTAGAAACTCTTAACCAGCAATTAAAGAGAACAAGTGATTACCAATTTCTTGGATTGGATTAACTTTTGATAGTAATGCTAATGTCACAGTGTATTAAGATACTTCTTGTGGTTTAAGGTGTGAAAATGTAGAAATCTTTGCCAATTTACTGAGCCAGGGATTTGCTATGGTCATTTGTTTATTTATCTTTGCTCTGAACACAGGGTTTGGTGGATGCTTGGAAGCATGCGACTTTGGTGTTTCTTTGCGGAGCAGATGGCCTGTGTTCTAGGTTCATTCACTCACTCACTCATTCATTCAGTAGATACCTCTTTGGTGCCTACCATTCACCATGCACAGTTCTCTGTACTGAGGAAACACAAAAAACAAAACTTAGAGTTTTATGCAAGCTTATATTCCAGAGAGAGTGACAGAAAATAAAACTATCATATTAGGAAATGTGTCCAAGTTAGTGTTGTCAACCCTGGAAATATGACCACATAATGAAACCTGACTCAAATAAAAATTATTTAATTGATGCTGATATAATTTTAAATACCCAAGCGAAACAAATATTTTCATGTCAAAATTCTACTATTGTCAAAATGTTGCAGCATGTTTCTCTCCTAGTCAGTACCCAAATGGCCTGGTTTCTGGTTGGTCACTAAATGCAGTATCTTGAGTGTTTGTGTGGGTAATGTTGGTTTTGGTCACTATCATTTTGTATATGGTATAAGAATTTCTTTTTCTGTAACTTCTTTTTTAAGATTTTACTTATTTATTTGAGATAGAGAGATCACAAGTAGGTAGAGAGGCAGGCAGAGAGAGAGGGGGAAAGCAGACTCCCTGCTGAGCAGAGAGCCCAGTGAGGGGCTTGATCCCAGGACCCTGAGATCATGACCTGAGCTGAAGGCAGAGGCTTAACCCTCTGAGCCACCCAGGTACCCCATCTTTTTCTGTAACTTCTATTTGATCCTGAATTTCTCTATTGTTCTTTCAAAAAATATTTGAACACTGGAAGCCTCATTAGTAGCATGTGATATAATCTTAAAAACTGACCATTTTCCAAGATAAATTGCATTTGTATGTTTAAGACAATAAAATTAATAAAGTTATCTTATGACTTTATTATCATCGAATGAACTTCATCAAACAACAATGTCATGACAGCAGCCTGATGCAATAGCTGGTAATCCTGGAACAGTGTTGTGCTTGGGCTCCTAGTCAGCAATATAAACATCATCAATATTCCAAGAGCTTGGGAAGATTAGTTTTAGGTGAAGCTTAGAGTAAGCTGAACCACGAAAATACCTTGTTTATAACAAGGCCCATAATAGGATCTTGCCTTGACTCTTCAAGTGTCTGGGTGGACAACAGAACAAATTGCAGTAAAGATTTGATTTAAAAAAAAAAAAATCCAGGTTTTAGTAAGAAGGAGGAAGTGTTAATAGATGGTAAGTAAACAGCAGAACCAGCTGCACAATCTAAAAACAAAAAAAAATTTTAAGCTATCACACATTTTGTTTGCATATGTTACTAATAGTTGTTTTGAAATATAGCACGCTGTCCTGCAGGGTCAGCATAACAATCGAGTTGGCACAGTTTGGACTTGGTTGTATTCATTATGTGTTTGCTGGGGTTGTGAATAGGGCTATGCTATTGTTGGATTAACACCAGTAGCTGAGTCTTTTCTTCAAAGCCTATGCATACACCAACAAAAGAGCTCACGCAAGGATGTGTGCAGCAAAAGAATATAGCAGCTGCACTATTAAGGAGACATGAGAAGAAAGGTAATCACCTCACTCAGAACTCAGAAAAAGCCCCCGAACTTATTATTATTATGCAACTTTGTTTTTTATCATTTCGATTTTTTTAAAAAAATCTGAATCTTCGAAAAAGTCTGTGGAGAACACTTGAAACAATGTATTCAGACTTCAGTGCCTTAAAACCATCTTGTGTTCCCTTGATTAATCTCACCAATACCATTCTTGTGCTGTTGTTATTCATTATATAATGATGAACTATATGGTTTAACTACTGTATATATTTCTAATTTGAGAGATTGTGCACCAAACCGTGTTATGGGAGTTTGGTGTTTCGAGTGTTGAATATTTTCTGCTGTTCTTTTTCTCAGCATTTCTGGGCACTAAATTGGGATTCTGACTGAGTCCATGTTACTGAGAACAGTCTTTATTTGTTCTTATTATGTCTTTCACACCTGAGGCCATAATGAGTAGTTTGAGGTTATAATGGTGTCACTGTGCGAATTATAATTTCAGGGCCAAGACAAAGGCTTGAGTGCTGTTAATTTTCTAGACCATAAAGAATCAATAGTAATGAAGATAACCTCTCTGAAAAATTATTAAATTTTATCTAAAGATACTCTTATGATTTTTCAACTTTTACTCCTAATAATGAAGCTTCCACATTTTTCTAAGACTTAGAAAGAACCTTATACTCATTGCTGGGGAAAGCCTAGTGAGTCACTGGCTGACTGCCACACCTGTAGTGATTTCTTCTGGAAACGATGACTTCCTGGTCGCACAAACTGATATACTGCAAAACACAAAAATTATAATGTACTCCCACCCCTCTGGCCAACTTCGTACTTGTCACTTCTATAACCGTTATAATCTGTATTTATTTAGGATATTCAGTCTTACTCCTTGCTTTGTAATGTGTCTCAAACGTATAGAGCTGTAAAACAAGGTTCCAGTATATTCATTGGTAATTTTTATTTTCCATCTGTTGAAGCCATTTGAGGAACTGATGGTCTCTTACTAGCTCAAAGTCAGAGCCCAGAAAATGATAGTTTACAACATTCCCACGGTGCTTTTTTTTTTTTAATTTTTTATTTTTTATAAACATATATTTTTATCCCCAGGGGTACAGGTCTGTGAATCACCAGGTTTACACACTTCACAGCACTCACCAAAGCACATACCCTCCCCAATGTCCATAATCCCACCCCCTTCTCCCAAACCCCCTCCCCCCAGCAACCCTCAGCTTGTTTTGTGAGATTAAGAGTCACTTATGGTTTGTCTCCCTCCCAATCCCATCTTGTTTCATTTATTCTTCTCCTACCCACTTAAGCCTCCATGTTGCATCACCACTTTCTCATATCAGGGAGATCATATGATAGTTGTCTTTCTCTGCTTGACTTATTTCGCTAAGCATGATACGCTCTAGTTCCATCCATGTTGTCGCAAATGGCAAGATTTCATTTCTTTTGATGGCTGCATAGTATTCCATTGGGCATATATACCACATCTTCTTGATCCATTCATCTGTTGATGGACATCTAGGTTCTTTCCATAGTTTGGCTATTGTAGACATTGCTGCTATAAACATTTGGGTGCATGTGCCCCGTTGGATCACTACATTTGTATCTTTAGGGTAAATACCCAATAGTGCAATTGCTGGGTCATAGGGCAGTCCTATTTTCAAGATTTTGAGGAACCTCCATGCTGTTTTCCAGAGTGGCTCACCAGCTTGCATTCCCACCAACAGTGTAGGAGGGTTCCCCTTTCTCCGCATCCTCGCCAGCATCTGTCATTTCCTGACTTGTTGATTTTAGCCATTCTGACTGGTGTGAGGTGATATCTCATTGTGGTTTTGATTTGTATTTCCCTGATGCCGAGTGATATGGAGCACTTTTTCATGTGTCTGTTGGCCATCTGGATGTCTTCTTTGCAGAAATGTCTGTTCATGTCCTCTGCCCATTTCTTGATTGGATTATTTGTTCTTTGGGTGTTGAGTTTGCTAAGTTCTTTATAGATTCTGGACACTAGTCCTTTATCTGATATGTCGTTTGCAAATATCTTCTCCCATTCTGTCAGTTGTCTTTTGATTTTGTTAACTGTTTCCTTTGCTGTGCAAAAGCTTTTGATCTTGATGAAATCCCAATAGTTCATTTTTTCCCTTGCTTCCCTTGCCTTTTGCGTTGTTCCTAGGAAGATGTTGCTGCGGCAGAGGTCGAAGAGGTTGCTGCCCGTGTTCTCCTCAAGGATTTTGATGGATTCCTTTCGCACATTGAGGTCCTTCATCCATTTTGAGTCTATTTTTGTGTGTGGTGTAAGGAAATTGTCCAATTTCATTTTTCTGCATGTGGCTGTCCAATTTTCCCAGCACCATTTATTGAAGAGGCTGTCTTTTTTCCATTGGATATTCTTTCCTGCTTTGTCGAAGATTAGTTGACCATAGATTTGAGGGTCTATTTCTGGGCTCTCTATTCTGTTCCATTGATCTATGTGTCTGTTTTTGTGCCAGTACCATGCTGTCTTGATGATGACAGCTTTGTAATAGAGCTTGAAATCCAGAATTGTGATGCCACCAACGTTGGCTTTCTTTTTCAATATCCTTTTGGCTATTCGAGGTCTTTTCTGGTTCCATATAAATTTTAGGATTGTTTGTTCCATTTCTTTGAAAAAGATGGATGGTACTTTGATAGGAATTGCATTAAATGTGTAGATTGCTTTAGGTAGCATAGACATTTTCACAATATTTATTCTTCCAATCCAGGAGCATGGAACATTTTTCCATTTCTTTGTGTCTTCCTCAATTTCTTTCATGAGTACTTTATAGTTTTCTGAGTATAGATTCTGTGTCTCTTTGGTTAGGTTTATTCCTAGGTATCTTATGGTTTTGGATGCAATTGTAAATGGGATTGACTCCTTAATATCTCTTTCTTCTGTCTTGTTGTTGGTGTAGAGAAATGCAACTGATTTCTGTGCATTGATTTTATATCCTGACACTTTACTGAATTCCTGTATAAGTTCTAGCAGTTTTGGAGTGGAGTCTTTTGGGTTTTCCACATAGAGTATCATATCATCTGCGAAGAGTGATAATTTGACGACTTCTTTGCCGATTTGGATGCCTTTAATTTCCTTTTGTTGTCTGATTGCTGAGGCTAGGACCTCTAGTACTATGTTGAATAGCAGTGGTGATAATGGACATCCCTGCCGTGTTCCTGACCTTAGCGGAAAAGCTTTCAGTTTTTCTCCATTGAGAATGATATTTGCGGTGGGTTTTTCATAGATGGCTTTGATGATATTGAGGTATGTGCCCTCTATCCCTACACTTTGAAGAGTTTTGATCAGGAAGGGATGCTGTACTTTGTCCAATGCTTTTTCAGCATCTATTGAGAGTATCATATGGTTCTTGTTCTTTCTTTTATTGATGTGTTGTATCACATTGACTGATTTGCGGATGTTGAACCAACCTTGCAGCCCTGGAATAAATCCCACTTGGTCGTGGTGAATAATCTTTTTAATGTACTGTTGAATCCTATTGGCTAGTATTTTGTTGAGTATTTTCGCATCTGTGTTCATCAAGGATATCGGTCTATAGCTCTCTTTTTTGGTGGGATCCTTGTCTGGTTTTGGGATCAAGGTGATGCTGGCCTCATAAAATGAGTTTGGAATTTTTCCTTCCATTATTATTTTTTGGAACAGTTTCAGGAGAATAGGAATTAGTTCTTCTTTAAATGTTTGGTAGAATTCCCCCGGGAAGCCGTCTGGCCCTGGGCTTTTGTTTGTTTGGAGATTTTTAATGACTGTTTCAATCTCCTTACTGGTTATGGGTCTGTTCAGGCTTTCTATTTCTTCCTGGTTCAGTTGTGGTAGTTTATATGTTTCTAGGAATGCATCCATTTCTTCCAGATTGTCAAATTTATTGGCATAGAGTTGCTCATAGTATGTTCTTATAATAGTTTGTATTTCTTTGGTGTTAGTTGTGACCTCTCCACTTTCATTCATGATTTTTTTTTATTTGGGTCCTTTCTCTTTTCTTTTTCATAAGTCGGGACAGGGGTTTATCAATTTTATTAATTCTTTCAAAGAACCAGCTCCTAGTTTCGTTGATTTGTTCTATTGTTTTTTTGGTTTCTATTCCATTGATTTCTGCTCTGATCTTTATGATTTCTCTTCTCCTGGTGGGCTTAGGGTTTCTTTCTTGTTCTTTCTCCAGCTCCTTTAGGTGTAGGGTTAGGTTGTGTACCTGAGACCTTTCTTGTTTCTTGAGAAAGGCTTGTACCGCTATATATTTTCCTCTCAGGACTGCCTTTGTTGTGTCCCACAGATTTTAAATCGTTGTATTTTCATTATCATTTGTTTCCATGATTTTTTTCAATTCTTCTTTAATTTCCCGGTTGACCCATTCATTCTTTAGAAGGATGCTGTTTAGTCTCCATGTATTTGGGTTCTTTCCAAACTTCCTTTTGTGGTTGAGTTCTAGCTTTAGAGCATTGTGGTCTGAAAATATGCAGGGAATGATCCCAATCTTTTGATACCGGTTGAGTCCTGATTTAGGACCGAGGATGTGATCTATTCTGGAGAATGTTCCATGTGCACTAGAGAAGAATGTGTATTCTGTTGCTTTGGGATGAAATGTTCTGAATATATCTGTGATGTCCATCTGGTCCAGTGTGTTGTTTAAGGCCTTTATTTCCTTCCTGATCTTTTGCTTGGATGACCTGCCCATTTCAGTGAGGGGAGTGTTAAAGTCCCCTACTATTATTGTATTATTGTTGATGTGTTTCTTTGATTTTGTTATTAATTGGTTTATATAGTTGGCTGCTCCCACGTTGGGGGCATAGATATTTAAAATTGTTAAATCTTCTTGTTGAACAGACCCTTTGAGTATGATATAGTGTCCTTCCTCATCTCTTATTATAGTCTTTGGCTTAAAATCTAATTGATCTGATATAAGGATTGCCACTCCTGCTTTCTTCTGATGTCCATTAGCATGGTAAATTCTTTTCCACCCCCTCACTTTAAATCTGGAGGTGTCTTCGGGCTTAAAATGAGTTTCTTGGAGGCAACATATAGATGGGTTTTGTTTTTTTATCCATGCTGATACCCTGTGTCTTTTGACAGGGGCATTTAGCCCATTCACATTCAGGGTAACTATTGAGAGATATGAATTTAGTGCCATTGTATTGCCTATAAGGTGACTGTTACTGTATATGGTCTCTGTTCCTTTCTGATCTACCACTTGTAGGCTCTCTCTTTGCTTAGAGGACCCCTTTCAATATTTCCTGTAGAGCTGGTTTGGTGTTTGCAAATTCTTTCAGTTTTTGTTTGTCCTGAAAGCTTTTTATCTCTCCTTCTATTTTCAATGGTAGCCTAGCTGGATATAGTATTCTTGGCTGCATGTTTTTCTCATTTAGTGCTCTGAAAATATCATGCCAGCTCTTTCTGGCCTGCCAGGTCTCTGTGGATAAGTCAGCTGCCAATCTAATATTTTTACCATTGTATGTTACAGACTTCTTTTCCTGGGCTGCTTTCAGGAATTTCTCTTTGTCACTGAGACTTGTAAAGTTTACTATTAGGTGACGGGGTGTGGGCCTATTCTTATTGATTTTGAGGGGCGTTCTCTGAACCTCCTGAATTTTGATGCTTGTTCCCTTTGCTATATTGGGGAAATTCTCCCCAATAATTCTCTCCAGTATACCTTCTGCTCCCCTCTCTCTTTCTTCTTCTTCTGGAATCCCAATTATTCTAATGTTGTTTCGTCTTATGGTGTCACTTATCTCTCGAATTCTCCCCTCGTGGTCCAGTAGCTGTTTGTCTCTCTTTTGCTCAGCTTCTTTATTCTCTGTCATTTGGTCTTCTATACCACTAATTCTTTCTTCTGCCTCATTTATCCTAGCAGTTAGAGCCTCCATTTTTGATTGCACCTCATTAATAGCTTTTTTGATTTCAACTTGGTTAGATTTTAGTTCTTTTATTTCTCCAGAAAGGGCTTTTATATCTCTCGAGAGGGTTTCTCTAATATCTTCCATGCCTTTTTCGAGCCCGGCTAGAACCTTGAGAATTGTCATTCTGAACTCTAGATCTGACATATTACCGATGTCTGTATTGATTAGGTCCCTAGCCTTCGGGACTGCCTCTTGTTCTTTTTTTTGTGTTGAATTTTTATGTCTTGTCATTTTGTCCAGATAAGAGTAAATGAAGGGGCAAGTAAAATACTAAAAGGGTGGCAACAACTCCAGGAAAATATGCTTTAACCAAATTAGAAGAGATCCAAAATCGTGAGTGGGGAGAAAGGGGATAAAAAGAGGTTCAAAAAGGAAAAAAGAAAAAAAAAAAAAGAAAAAAGAAAAAAAAAAGAAAAGAAAAGAATTTTTAAAAAAAGAGAACACCTAAGAAAAATGTAAAAAAGAAAAAATATATATATTAGATAAACTAGTAAAAAATCGTTAAAAAAGAAAAAGGTAACAGTTAAAAAAAAAAAAAATTTTACCCGAAGGCGAGAAGAAAAAAAAAAAAAATGAAAAAGAAAAAATTAAATTAACTGCAAGACTAAAAAAAATCACAGGAAAAAAGCCATGAGTTCCGTGCTTGGCTTTCTCCTCCTCTGGAATTCTGCTGCTCTCCTTGGTATTGAAACCGCACTCCTTGGTAGGTGAACTTGGTCTCGGCTGGATTTGTTGTTGATCTTCTGGGGGAGGGGCCTGTTGTAGTGATTGTCAAGTGTCTTTGCCCCAGGCGGAATTACACCGCCCTTACCCGGCCGGGGTGAGTAATCCGCTCGGGTTTGCTTTCAGGAGCTTTTGTTCCCTGAGCGCTTTCCGTAGAGTTCCGGAGGACGGGAATACAAATGGCGGCCTCCTGGTCTCGGGCCGGAGGAGCCGAGAGCCCAGGGCCCCACTCCTCAGTGCGCCCTCAGAGAACAGCGCCCAGTTACTCCCGTCTGCCTGACCTCTGGCCGCGCTCCGAGCTCACCGAGCCTGCGACCGGTTCAAGGTAACACCGAGCTGTGAGCTTACTGTCGGCTCTGTCTCTGTAGCTGGTTTTCCTGTTCAAATACCCACAAGCTCTGCGACACTCAGACACCCCCGATCCTTCTGTGACCCTGTGGGACCTGAGGCCACGCTGACCCCGCGTGGGCTTCGCCCCGGTTTAGCCTCTGGAGCGATGTCCCTCAGCGGAACAGACTTTTAAAAGTCCTGATTTTGTGCGTGGTTGCTCCGCCGCTTGCCAGGAGCCGGCCCCTCCCCCCGGGGTCTCTCTTCCCGTCGCTTTGGATTCACTTCTCCGCCGGTCCTACCTTTCAGAAAGTGGTTGATTTTCTGTTTCCAGAATTGCTGTTCTTCTTCTCTTCTATCTGCCGATGGATTTTCAGGTGTTTGCAATCTTTAGATAAGCTATCTAGCTGATCTCCGGCTAGCTGAAGCAGTCTCAGCCTGCTACTTCTCTGCCATCTTGACTCCTCGAGAACCCCACGGTGCTTTTTATAGTAATTTCTTTTCCTGGCACTTAATTTTTTTCCCTCCATCTCTGGGTGACTGTTTTTTGTAAATGAAGGAAGGCAAAGAACTGTAGGTGTTTGGCTGTCTCCTTTTTGATTTAATGCCACATACTACATTCTAATGCTACAACATGTGTGTACAATAAATTTTCTTGTAAACTGAGGGCTTCAAGGCTATGTCTCTGTCAAGCTTGTATTTTCAGAGCTCTTGAAATATTTTCTACTTAACAACCTCTTTGCATTACTTGCAAAGATTTTATGAGGCATGCCAGTCAAAAGGATAACTTTAACCAAAGAATGCACAAATCAGAGGCTGATTTTTGGAGGTTAGTGTAAGCTTCATAGGGGATTCAGTGCCTCAGATTTGAAGAGTGTGAGGGGGCAGACATTTTCCTTCCATTTATATAGTGTATACTGAGGGAGAGAATTGCATATCAGATGTCCAGATTTTTTCTATCCTCTAAAACTCTTAAGTTATAGTTTACATTTTTTTAATTACCATATTTGAGCTGAAGTTTTTAAGAATAGAATACGAGATACAAATTAGTAATGACAAGATGACATTCAGGTGAGTGAGCATGGGTGCATGTGTATACACCCAAATCCTGCATTGGTTAATTATATTTGTTGCCTAAAAAAAAGATTGAAGTGAGAACAGTGTTTCCAAAGATGAGTGTGTCTCTGTGTTGGCATTTCACACTTATGCCATCTTTTACATTGGCATTGACATGCCATCCACAGAATCCAGGAACACATACCACCAATCCCATCAGTAGTGATTGGGGCATTATTAACTTACAAAGACTTCCTAGGTGACCCTTATGTACTCTCTGCCCAGTGAAGAACTGTAAGTATCAGAAGAACAATAGGGAGTGTGGCTAGCCAAAAAGAACTGAGAAATGTTGGTAGAGGGCCTTGAATACCAAAAGTCATTAGAAAAACATGAGGACTAGGTTTATTGAGACAGGAAGTCAAGTCTAACTTCCTTTTGTCTGCCTCTAGCCTCTACTGTTTTCATCCTTATACAGTTGAAGCCCTGGACATACCCCATTTATGGGCTCTTTCCTGCCATATTCCTGCTCAAGTCCTTCTTGAGGCAGGTATACCTCACATCTTGGAAAGCCTTAACGTTAAAACCAACATATTACAAGGCTTGTTGAAGGTGACCTAGCTGCTCACTGATGAATAATACAGCATTGTTGCCACCCTTATTGAGGTTGACCATGGTGACCAGGGTAACTGCCCACGGAGCACTGAGAACTGACATTAAACCTGAGATGTCTGACTACAATTTAAGCCTTGAACATGTAGTGTTGTTCCCTGGACTTCTGTACTGCGTCTTGGTTTTTCTCTCATTCCCCATTCTGATAAGGAGATTCTTACAATGCAAGTTCCAGATTCATAACCTCTTTTGGTATTTAATATAGGTGGCTTTCTGCTTTATCCCAAATCAAGTTACAACCCCGGAAACGTCAATGATTGTAATAGCTAATATTCACTAAACATCTTTTGAGGAACAGGGAGAGCTCTCGTTAATTTATATGCATTATTTCATTTAATTTCTTGTGAGTTTCCCACAAGGAACTTATCCAAAGGTCTCTAGGAAGTGGCAGAATATAGAATTAAATTCAGGACTATTTCTACGAATTTTTTAAAATTTAGATCACAATAATCTCCAGCATTTCTAGGATGTGAAGTCTTTTAATTTTAACCAGTTTCTCCTATGTCAGAAGGTGCTCTTGCTGTGAGCCTCTCTTGGCTGGATGAATATTTTCTAACCATCGGCAGACTTGGACCAACTACTTCCTTTGATTTTTTAGTATTAACTATTGCCTATTCATGTTTTGAGCTCTCAGCACCTCATCTTAGATCTCAAGTCTGTCTTAGTCACTCCATGCTTTGCCTTCCTTCATTTTCATTGTTGGTCCTGATTGTTTGCTTCTGTTGCAAGTCTCGTTTCTGTATCTGTGTTCATATACAGGTGAAAGCCTGCACATACATCATCTGTATAATAGGATTTATTTAGCATTCCAAAGGAAAAACTCATGGGTACACCTATGATATTGTTTATATTCTAATTAAAAAAAACCCCACTATAATATTTTGTATGTGTAAATTACCCTTGAATAAGAAATGCTAAGACAGAATTTTGGATGACATAGTGCATGTCCCACCTCCCTAATTCTGAATCTGAGAGTGTTCATCTTAATATTTCTGTTTTAACTCTATAGGTATATTCTTTATCTGTAATTACGTCCATTATTTTTTCATTTGGAAAAATACTTTAAATGTAATTAAGAAAAATGACTGATGGGTATTAAGGAGGGCACATATTGCATGGAGCACTGGGTGTGGTGCATAAACAATGAATTTTGGAACACTGAAAAAAATAAAATAAAAAAAAAGTGACTGAATTTCCAACTATTCACAATTATGTTTATTTCTTATTTGGGAGACACATATTACTTTGGTGAGATTGTCTAGTGCCTACTATGGTCATTTCCTTGTCAGTCTTGTCATACTGAGAGTAGACTGCCATCATGCTCTTGAAATACTTCACAGTCCTTACATTCTTCTTTTGGGTAAGAGACTTGAATTTCTCAAAATGTGTTCCATAGACCACTAGTACTTTGAGAGATGCTTGGAAAAAATATGTCATGGTCATATATGCAGTAATTCCTATATGATACGTGAACATATATTAAAGTGTGAGATTTTTGATAGACTTTAATGTATTAAAGTCTCTGAGAAGTCTTAGTGAAAGATAACTTTTACTGTATATTACGGTTATTTGATCATGGAATCCTCTTTTCATATAATAAGTATTAACATCCTATGGAATTGAGATTGTCTGTAGCATACTTTAGTAAATGCTATCCTAGGGACTTGATATGCATTGGAGAGAGCTGAAAAACTTACCGATGCTTGGGGCTTTTCTGATAGTCTGGGACAAGAGTAGGGAGAAGGATTGTGGGGAGGTAATTGAGATACTATCAGCTAAACTATTCACAGAAGAAAATATGTCAGTTATGAAACTTCCCATTATAATTTTTAAAATGCAGAAAGACTATCCCATTTCAGTCAAACAGATTGATAACTAGAAAACTAATCTTTCCTTGAGGTTAAGTTACTTCCAGAAATCTTGGTACAGTGTGTCTGTCCTGGGTATAGTAGCTGTGAGATGAACCTGAAAACCGCCGTTTGTAAGTTGACTGCCCCTAGCAGTCAATAGCCTCAGTTCATTCAAGTGATGAACACTCCTGTTTGACCTCAGGATTCCACTTTGGTTTTTTAAATGATTCTCATAAGCTATTGGATATCAATTAGGCCAAAGAAGCAATTCTGCTCTAAGTCATATCCAAATAATTTGAGGGATTATAGACAAGAAATTATTAGTTTACAGGGATAAATTTGATGAAAAATTAGAAAAATAGGGCTAATGGCCACTAGGTAATTTGGTTTTGTGCCTTCCTTTATAAATCCACAGTTTTCTTCTGAACTTAATCTTATGATGGTTTAAAAAATAGAATTTTTTCTATTTATTCAAGTCAATATTTAATAAAATTTTTATAGAACATGAACTATTTACCTTGCAAAGAGATACAAATGTAATTAAGATACAACTTCTGCTCTGTTCTCCTGAAACACATAGTTTCCTAGGAGACAAACACATATGTCCCTGTGTTAATGTGGTACCCATGTACAATGTCTTGGTGACACACAGGAGGAGTAATTACCTCTGGAATTTGGACAGTTTTGGACCTCTGGAATTTGGAATTTGGACTTAATTGTAAAGGATGAGTTGGAATAATTCAGCTGAACAAAGAAGAAAGGGACCTTTTATGTAGGCAAAACAACCTGTGCTGAGGCATTGCTGTATGGAAAATCAAGGTGTGTAAGGGGTCATCAAGTACCACCTTATTGCTGAAGCCTTAGCAGGGCTGATTGGAGTGGAACCTGATGTTGGAGGTTCTTGCCTACTGATAAGTAAACACAGTTTTCCTTTTAACCATGTGGATGATGGTGGAGTTTCTGATGGATTTTATGCTTTAAAGATCTGTTTTTTAGAAAGAGTACTCTGGCAGCAGGGTGGGCAGGGTTAGAGAGTGGCATGGTTCTGCTCTCCCAGGACCTAGAAAACTCCTTAATACCAAAGCCAGTCACGATCTTCAATACTTGCTTAGCCTCACCAAAAATTATAGCTTAAAAAGCTGCTTTCTGATTTATCTGTGTCATCCTAATATTAAATTATCCCGTTTTTCACCCCCCACACATTCCTCCATACTATAGTATAAGAGAGATGATTTTTTTTACTACTTTAATCAAACTCTCAAGTCTGTACTATCAACGTTGCCTTCTTTCTGTTATGGTGTATCTACTTGCCCTTCTATTAAATTGATTCATTAGCATAATTGAGATGGCTTTTGATGTGCAAGTGATAAACAAATAAGAGGTGACAAAATACTTTCACAGAATTTAGGGTCCTTTTCCCAAATGTCCTCAGTTTCACTTTCAGAATCTTATTAAACTTGGATGCTACACCATGCATGAAGGATAATATGCCTTGCTGTTAGTAAAATGAGTGCTGTTTCCGTGGTAATCACCTTAGATTGGCTCAGAACAGCGTACCCACTTCTGTGGCTGCATGGAGAGAACACTGTTGCTTTAGTATGACAATGTCAATGGAATATGCCATTCTATTAATCTCCAGCCATGGGATACAGAATTTCCTACATAATGTGGTGATCAGCCATTTCTGTTATGATTTTATGGAAAAGGCCAACTGGCTAATGCTTTAATTATTGAGGAGATATTTTCACAGTTACAGCACAGAATTGACTTAGGATGATGTCTGCTATCTCGAGGACAGCTGGGCTACCTTGGAGGGCATTGAGATATTTGCTTGGGATGTTGAGAGACAACCATTTTATCCCCCAAGATTTAATATTTTTATTTATAAAAATCTTTCTTGAGGAAAAGTAGAAAGCATAAAAGTATTTAAAAATTACCCATAATCTTACCACTGAGGAGGGATTCGTATTTTATTGAAATGTTTAGTATTTTTTTCTACCCATATCCATATTTACTTCCATACTAATATCCCTATCTTCATATATGGTCATGTATTTTATATATGTATTTGTATATATATATATAATTTATCATGCATTGTATGATAAAATAAGGACATAGTAGCTAACTTTTATTGATTCCATATTATGTCTAAAGAATTGCTTAAAAAATCTCTCGTTGTATTGCTTCATATTTGTTAGGTATTGTTGTTATCCACATTTTGTATAAGAGGAACTCAGAAATCAAAATGTTGTGACTTAGCCAGAGTCTCACAGCTTGTCCATGGTACAGCCACAAATACAAGCTTCGAAACCCATGCCACTAAGAAACATGCTCTATTTCCATGTATACACATGTGTGTATATAGAAATATGTGTGTGTGTGTGAATATATATAGGAAACAGTAGTACATTTAAAATATTTATTTATTTTTTAAGATTTTATTTATTTACTTGACAGACAGTGATCACAAGTAGACAGATAGGCAGGCAGAGAGAGAGAGAGGGAAGCATTTCCTGATGAGCAGAGAGCCCAATGCGGGGCTGCATCCCAGGACCCTGGGATCATGACCTGAGCCAAAGGCAGAGGCTTTAACCCACTGAGCCACCCAGGCACCCCTAAAATACATATTTAAATCTGATGGTAATCTTACTCTCTTTAGTTTTATTCCACTTTTTCACTTGATTCCTTTATTTCTAGTAGTGTAAAGTTGCAACTCCCTAGAAATTCTGAATATTGATTTAGTGTCATGAAAATCTGTATGGCTTACACAATAAAAATAAAATTGTATTGCCTGATCTAATATTTTTAGTATTAAAACATGTTCAAAATAAGTTTTTATTACTGTGCAACATTTTCAGTATTATATAAACCTGAGGAAAACTTTTTTCTTTTTAAGGACATTTAATTAAAGTCCTAATAGCAGATTATAGTTATATAATACTTAAAACACTAATGGTAAACTGTAGATATTATTATTAGCATTGAATTTTACTTATGTTTGAGTTTCAGTATTTTTTTTTTAATTGAGGTATAATCTGAGTTTTGAAAAATGTAAACACCCAGGTATCACATGTCTATCAAGCATAAAGTTTCCATCACCCAAGAATGTTCTTGTGTGCCCTTTCTCAGGCAACCCCCAGAGGCAACCTGATCCAATAATAATTAACTGTGGATTAGTTTTGCCTCTTTTAACATGGAAACACATAGTAGGTACTCTTTTCTGTATGAAATAGCTTGGTGTGGGGCAGCCAGGTGGCTCAGTTGGTTGAGCGGATCTTTCGGCTCAGGTCATGATTCCAGGGTCCTGGGATCGGGCCCCTCAGCAGGCTCCCTTCTCAGCAGAGAGCCTGCTTCTGTCTCTCCCTCTGTCTGCAGCTCTGCTTACTTATGCTCTCCCTCTATCTCTCTGTCAAATAAATAAATAAAATCTTAAAAAAAAAAAAAAAGCAAAAAACAAAAAACAACTATAGATTGTGGGCCAAACACAGACATACTCCTATTGCTTAGAGAAGCTCATGCACTTCAGTGGTGGAGTTGAGTATTTGTGACAGAGATCACACAGCCCATAATGTCTAAAATTTATTATCTTTGCAGAATAATTTGCAAACTCCTGGAGTATGTCTGCTATTGCTGAAACCACAGGAATGCTCAGAGTAGTGAAGATGGAAAAAGCTGAAACTTGATTACTGAGGCACTAACCTTTAATAATACAAAGCAGTTTTTACTTTATCTCATGGGGCTAGAAGCTTCTGATGGATTTTAATTTTTTGAGATTTATTGTTTCTTGTATCAGTAGTATATTTCTTTTTATGGCTGAGTATTGTTCAGTTGCATGAATATATCACTCTTTGTTGATGGATATTTGGATTGCTTCCATATTTTTCCTATTACAAACAACCTTATTCTGAACATCCTTGCACAAGTGGTTTTGTGGGCATATATTTTCATTTATCTTAGGAAATACCCATAAATAACCATAAAACCCAAATTCTTGGATATAAGATAAGAACACATTTAACTTTATAGGAAATTTCCAAATCATTTTCCAAAGTGATTATACCATTTATTCCTCTATCAACAATACATAGAAGTTCTATGTTTTTGCTTAAGTATGATATTGGCGTAAGCTTATACCTTTATCCATTTTGTTGGGTATATAGGGGTACCTTATTAGAGTTTTAGTTTATATTCCTTGTTCTCTGATGATGTTGAAAAGATTTTAATATTCATTGGTTATTTGTATGTATGCTTTTTTTTAAAGATTTTATTTATTTGACAGAGAGAGAGAGATCACAAGTAGGCAGAGAGAGGGGGAGAAGGGGAAGCAGGCTTCCCACTGAGCAGAGAATCCAATATGGGACTCGATCCCAGGACCTCGAGACCATGAACTGAGCCAAAGGCAGCAGCTTAACCCACTGAGCCACCCAGGTGCCCCTGTACGTATTCTTTTGTGAAGTGTCTGCTCATGTCTTTTACTCATTTTAAGTTCATTTTTCTTTATTATTGACATACAATTTAAAAAGACATATTCTAGAAACAAATCCTTTGCCAGATGTATATATTACAAAAATTTCCTCCCAGCCTGGGGCTTACTGATTCAGGTATCTTTTGAAGAGGAACTTTTAAATTTTGTGATGTCTAATTTATCACTTTTTTCTTTTATTATAATCACTTTTTGGTTTTGTCTAAAAAAATTCTTTCTTGCCTATAGGTCAGAAGGATATTCATATAAGTGATTTTTTAGGAGCTTTATTGTTATAGATTTTATATGTAGGTCTGTAGTTCATATTGAACTAATTTCTGTGCAGAGTATGAGATATAAGTCTATAGGTTTATTTTTTTTCTCCGTTGTATACAGTCCTATTTGTTGAAAAGATTTTCCTTTTCCCATTAAGTTATTTTGGTGTATTTATTGAAAAGACCATTTAAGTTGTGCTTATTTCTGTTATACTGAGCTCTTCATCAATCCCTCTGTCAATATTATACTGTCTTGATTGCTATAGCTTATTGTAAGACTTTAAGTCAGGTATTGTAAATCTTCTAACTTTGTTTTTATCAAGAATATTTTTGTATTGTGCATCTTCCTTATTGCCATATAAGATTTAAATTCAGCTTGTCAATATATACAAATAAATCTTCTAGAACTTTGGACAGCATCAAGTCTATATATCAGTTTGAGGATAATTAATAATAATATTATAAAAATTATTGATAATGGTGAGTCTTTTGTTTCATAAATATGGTATATCTTTTCATTTAATTAAGGTCTCCTTTAATTTCTCTCAGCAATGTTTTATTATTGTCAAGATAGTAGTTTTACACATTCTTATTAGTTTTATCCCTATTTTATGTTTCTGATTCTATTGGCTTTTTTTTTTTTTTTAAGATTTTATTTGTTTGACACAGAGAGAGAGAGAGATCACAAGTAGGCAGAGCGGCAGGCAGAGAGAGAGGGGGAAGCAGGCTCCTTGCTGAGCAGAGAGCCTGATGAGGGGCTTGATCCCAGGACCCTGAGATCATGACCTGAGCTGAATGCAGAGACTAACCCACTGAGCCACCCAGGTGCCCATCTATTGGCTGTTAAGTTTCATCTAAATTGTTTTAATAATACATAGAAACATGATTTCTTATTGATTGACCTTTTATTATATAGCTTTGTTAAATTTATTAGTTCTGGCAGGTTTTTTTTTTTTTTAATTTTTAGGATTTCTTAAAATTCTAAGATTACCATGTCATCCGTATATACAGTTTTACATTTTCTTTTGACTCTGGATCATTTTATTTGATTTCTTGACTTATTACACTGGTTTGTGTTTCCAGTATAATGTGAATAGAAGTGGTTATTGATGGTTATTCTTGATTTGTTTCCAGTTTTAGGTGGGGAATGTTGAGTTTCTCATCAATAAATACAATGCTGTTGGTAGGTTTTTTATTTTAATATATAGATATTATTTAGCAGTTTAAGGGAGTGCTCTATTAATTATTTGTTGCAACTATCATAAATGGGAGATGTTATGTTAAAATCCTTTTGTTTATCTATTGGTATGACCATATAATTTTTCTCTTTCATTAATGTGGATCCTTAGATCAGATTAATTTTTCAAACATTGAACTAATCTTGCATTTTGGGTTACAACACACTTTCTCATGATTTTTTTTTGATATATTGCTGGATTCAGTTTGCTAATATTTTGTTAAGGATTTTTGGATATATTTATGAGGATTATTTATTTTCTTGTAACTTTGCCCAGTTTAGATATGAGGGTTAGTTTGCATCATAAATTATTTTGGAAATGTCTTTTTTTCCTTTTTTTTTTTTTTTTGTGAAACACTTTGTGTAATATTGGTAGTATATTTACTATAGGTTTTTACTCGAATTCACATCAGGACCTGGATTTTCTTTGTGGGAAGTTTTTTGTTTTATTGTAAATCTACAAATTAAAATGTTTAAACAATATATGGCTTTATAGAGCTATGCAATTTTCTGTTTATTTTGCATAGGTTTTCTAAATTGTGCCTTTCAAGAATATGTGCATTTTATTTAAATCAACAAATTTATTGCCATAAGGTTGTTTATAATATTCTGTTATTCCTTTAATACCATGGGATGTGCAACTTGGCTCCTTTTTCTATTCCTGATATGAGTAGTCTCTGTGTTCTCTACTTTTTTCCCTTGATCAGTCTATTTAAATGTTTATCAATCTTTGATGCTATTAAAAAAAACACTTTAGATTTCATTGATTTTCTGTATGATTGTTTTTTAATTTTACTAATTTTTAATATATCTTTGTTGTTTGTTTTTTGTTTTTGTTTTTGTGGTGAGTTTTTCCACCTTGCCATTTTATTCATATAAAAATAGATGAATGAGAGAATACAATACTAGAAAAGGGTACTAAAAGGTAGAAAATATACACTTACCAAATCAGAAGAGACCCAAAACCAGGTCTGGGTGTGGGGGGCAAGAAAAAAGGGGGAAACAAAAAGAGAAAATACACATTAGACTGATGAATAGAACAGAGCTACACACTTGATTTTGGGTGCATTTTGGTCTGTTAGAAGAAACTACCTTCCGATATTTTAAAGGAAGAAGCATATATATACACACAAAAATAAGGGTAAATGTGATGAAGGGATGGAATATGTCTGTAAAAATAAAAATTTAAAAAAAGGGAATTGATAAGGGAAGATGTTTGTTGTAAAAAAAAAGAAATTAGAGGAAAGAATGTGATCAGGCTAGAGACTAGAAGAAAGCTATGTACTAGATTTAGGGTATATTTTGATCTATTAAATAAAATTGTATTTTTAAGGAAAGAAAAACCTGTATGTATACAAAATAAAAACAAGGTTAAAGAAAATGAAGGAATATAATAGGACTATAACAATGAAAATTTAAAAAGGTTTTTCAAAAGAATGTATAAGATAAAATAGTTAAAAAATGTTAAATATGAAAGAGGAAAATTTTTAAAAAATAGAATAAGAAAAAATAAAATAAAAAAAATTTAACTTTGAAAGACTAAGGAATCATGGGACGAAAGCCATGAATTTTATGGGCTGTATTCCTATAGTTCTGAAGTTTTGCAATTCTCATTGATCTGTAAACTTGCTCTTGGCCGGATGTTCTTGCTGATCTTCTGGGGAAGGCGCCTGTTGCAGTGATTCTCAAATGTCTTTTGAGACATTTGCAGAAATGCAATGTTCTTGCCAGGGCCCAGCCTACATAATCTGCTAGGTTTAGCTCTTGGGCACTTTTGTTCCCTTAATGCTTTCTGTACAGCTTTGAAGGAGGAGAATGAAAATGGCTGCCTCCCAATCTCCAACCCAGTAGGAGCTGAGAGCTCAGGCCTCACTTCTCAATGCACCCTCAGAGAAAAGCAGTCAATCCCTCCTGTCTTCTTGGTCACTGGCCACACTCCATGCTCATTCTGCCTGTTAATGTGCTTTTATATCTCTGATGCATGGCCCCATTTGGAGTCTCCAAACCACCAGATTCCTTTAGTGTGCTCCCACACTCCTCCTCCCAGAGGAGGAAGGAGGGGTTCTCCCTGGATCTGCCACTTGTGGGGACCATGCTCTGCCACTTTTGTGGTTCCTTCTCAAAGAGAAGTGGACCAATTGTTGCTTGGATCACAGTTTATGGTAACCGCAAACTGAGAGCCCAGTCCTCAGCTCTGTCTCTGCAGATGGCTTCCCTGCTCTGATACCTGGGAGCTCTGCCACTCTCAAATACCCCTTGTCTTTTTGTGACCCTGTGAGTCCTGACACCACACTGTCTGTGCAAGGGCTCCATTCCCTGCTTAACCTCTGAAGTGATGTCCCTCAGTGGAGCAGACTTCTGAAAGTTCTAATTTTGTGCTCTGCTGCTCTACCACTTGCCAGGAGCTGGCCCCCCCAACCCCCATGGTCTATCTTCCCATATGTTGTCTCAGATTCACTTCTCCTCATGTTTTACCTTCCAGAAATTGGTCGATTTTCTATTCCTAGAATTGCTACTCTCCTTCTCTTTGATCTCCTGTTGAGTCTGTAGGTGTTCAGAATGATTTGAGAAATATTAGGCTGAACTCCTGGGACCCAATGATATTTAGGTCTACTCTTTCACCATATTGCTCCTTTACCAAGTTGGATATTTTTAATGATCACTGATTTTAAGCTTTTCCTCTTTGCTAATAATAAATATTGGAAACTATATATTCCCATGTAAGCATTACTTTACTTGCATACCATGAATTTACTTGCATACTTGCATATGTGGTGGTATTATTATTATTTATTTTAAACCGTTTTTTAATTTTGCTTGTGAGCACCTCTTTGACTTATGGATAACTTATAAGTATATTGTTAAATTAAAAAAAATAGAGATTTCCCAAATATCACTTTGTTAATCATTTCTCATTTATTCCTACTAGAGAATATATTCTTTATGATTTCAATTCCTTGAATTTTATTGAGACTTTTTTAATGGTTTGACATCTAGTTTGTTTTGGCAAACATTTCCCTTATATTTGAAAAACTGTTTGTCTTGACAAAATTCCCTAAGCTTTTGAAAATAATTCCATATGCACTGTCGGTCTTGATGATAATGTTCAATATCTATCCATTTGATTATATTGGCTTATAGTATTCAAATTTTATATATTCTTACTGATTTCTTTCCAATTTTTAATCAATTATTATTGAGAGAATTATTGAAAGGAAAGTGTTTAAATTTTCTGCAATACTTGTGAATTTTTACTCCCTTAAAATCAGTTGGTTTCTGTTTTATACATTCTGAAACACTGTCATTTATTGCAGGCATATTTGTCTTCTTAATGAATTGACCTCTTAATGGCTATGAAATGCCCCTCTTTATCTCTGGTAATATTCCTTGTGCCTTATCTTAAAATCCACTTTTCTACACAGCCGCTCCAGCCTTAAGTATGTGTATATTTATGTTCATTCTTTTATCTGTGTTTTTGTATTTACATATATTTCCTAAAAACATCATGCAATTAGAGGTAAACATCCTGCATTTTTTGTTGTATGAAGACTGCAAATAGTTGCTTCATGTATTTTTTCCAATTTTATATTTATTTATGATGGAAGGGCCGTGAGTCAGTTACTGTGTCATGTCTAATATTGGAAGTCAAGCCAAAAACTTAAAAAAAAAAAATCAGCTTCTAATACCACAAAGTCTTGCAATGCAACATTTATTCTCTTGATTTTTTGATAAAACTTTTCAGATGATTTCAATTCATACAAGCATAGTTGAAAGATTTTGTGTTGCTCCAATACTCACTCTGTAGATATATCTTACTTAGCATAATTTATGCATTTTTAGAAATGGGGGGCTGTACATGAATAATACAACATAGTCCTTAAGAGGATGTAGTTTCTAGTTTCTAGTACATTTTTTTTGGTGGCCCTCGGTTCACTTCAAATCATTGTTTTTTTTTTTTTTTTTTTAGATTTTATTTATTTGAGAGAGAGAGAGCATAAGAAGAGGGAGGGTCAGAGGGAGAAGCAGACTCCCTGCCGATCAGGGAGCCTGGTGATGTGAGAGTTGATCCCAGGACTCCAGGATCATGACCTGAGCTGAAGGCAGTTGCCCAACCAACAGAGCCTCCTAGGCACCCCACTTCAAATCTTCTAAAGTTATAATATGATTTTGCCTGAAATTTCATCCAGATATCATTTAAATGACTGTTGGTCAGGTTGTTATTCCACCTAGACTGCAATGATTTTCATTATATCCTTCAAAATGTCAAAGTACTTCAAACATTTCCTAATTTCTTGTGTTCTACCTTTTACTTCTTGTACTCTTTCCTTAATCTTCTATAAAACTTAATACTAGTCTAATAATTTTTCTACTGTTTTCTTTGTGAGAGGTTCAGCACTATCCATTATACTCTTTGCCAATCATCAAGGGCAAAAATATTCAATTGAGCACAAAATAAATAACAGGAAGAATGCAAGTGAAGTAAACAACACAGGTTTCAGAATATCCAAAACTCAGAGTAGACTGCCCATTTATTGAAAGTGATCAATATGATACTCTTTCACTTGCTTCATTCAGAGTATGGTAAAAATATATGTTAATAATATTCTGTAATTGCTGTAATATATGTAATGTATGTAAATGCACAATGTATGTGTATGTATATACACATGTATATATATATATATATATATATACACACACACACATACATGTGTGGTTCTTCACTTTTTAGGAAAATATTTCAGAGAAAAATAGTACTATAATGACTCATTGACATTAACCATAGCATTTAATTTTTTAAAAAAGATTTTATTTATTTATTTGAGAGAGAGAGAGTGAGAGAGAGAATGAGAGGGAGGTCAGAGGGAGAAGCAGAATCCCCATGGAGCTGGGAGCCCAATGTGGGACTCAATCCTGAGACTCTGGGATCATGACCTGAGCCAAAGGCAGTTGCTTAACCAAGTGATCCACCCAGGCAGCCCCCATTTATGTAATTTTTATAGGTATAATAGATTTGGGGGGATTTTTTTCTGTCTTTATCCTTACCTAATATTCTTTATATGCTAAATAAAGCCCTCTGTGTTTTAGTCATGAGTTTTCCAACTGAGGAACAGTTTATTTGGGAAAATGGCATAATTCAGAGAATAGTGAAGCAGACAGACCTTATCTGTAAAGCTTAAAGGTGTTTGAACTGTTACTTTGGCATCCTATTTGAAGTATCTGCTTGATTAAGTTGTGGAATTTATCACAGGGCTTTTAGGTAAATATCAAAAGCTAACTCCTCTCTGACTGAAAATGAGAGGTGGAATGTCAATAGGAGTATTTTGGCCTTCAGTCTCTCAGGCTAGTAGGCTTTGTTGGCTACAGCATGATGCTAATGAGGGCAAGTGCAGGGGTTGGAGCTCATGTGTGGCTTAATTAGCTCCATAGTGAGGAAAGCCTCTGGTCTAAAGCCTGAGATAGCTGCATCTTGCCAGCTGTATCACCAAAACATGCAAGTTATAGGGGGCTCATCATTATCAGCAAAAATCCATCACTATTTATGAATAACCTGCCAATTGTGACTGGATATCACTTGATCTTGAAATTGCTATTCTTCAGAAGACATATCTCTATAAAGAATGTTCTTCTGTAGTTAAATGACAAAGATATGTAGTACCTCAAAAAGACTTCACTGGAATTCTTTGTTAACTTCCAAGGCCTATGGAAGATTCCAATAAAAATATCCTGAATAGTCAACAGTACATTGGAAGAGAAATACTTAGGATGTGTTCCGATCAGTCTTAAGATTATTTACCCATTGAAATTCTCTTTCTTTAAATTAGAAGCTTAAGATCTCTTTGTTTTTATTTTTATAAGCATGAAAATTTTTAAGTGAAGGTTTTAACATATTTTACCCACATCTTTACCAATTAGTCATTAATATTTATTGAATACCTTTGCTAAACATTGGAAATACTTTGGCAAACTTATTAATAAAGAGACCCTTTCATTTAAGGTTACAGCCAATGTGGGAGAGAAGCTGATCCATAAGCAGTATACAATCAGATCAAAGAATTATGGACTGTGACAGATGATTGATCTAAACAACTGATACTGAGGTGGAGCCTAGGAAGGCAGCATGCATTGAGTGGGTTGGATGAGAACCTATCTAAAGAGAACCTACTTTAGATAGAGGTGAGAGGGAAGATCTTTCTGAGAAAGAGAAATTTCAACTGAGATATGTATGACCAGTGAGAAGGAACTTGCCATGCAGAGAAAAAAAGGAACACTCTTGGCAGAAGAAATGGTGTGTGCAAATATGTCCAAAAGGGGGAAATGCGCTTCACAAGAGTAAGGAAGACATCAATAAGATTGCAGGGTTCTGTAATTACAGATAAGGTAGGGCCATGATAATTTTTTGTAATCCCCCCTCCCCCCAAATGCAGTAGAAAGACTTTGAGGGTTTTTAGTTACATGCATGCACTATTCAAAGAACATTTGAAAGAATCTCACTTGCCACTCTATGGAAACAGACTTCAGAAGCTCAAGAACAAAAGCAGGAACTGTATTTTGAAGCTGTTCTTAAAATTATGGGGATGCAGATTATGGTTTAATGTCTATTTCAGACAACTGATAACATGTGCTGGTGGATTATAGGGAGGTAGAGGGAATCCAGGTGGATCCTAATTGTGAAACCTGGATGTATTGTGGTTAAATTTAGGGAATTAGAGGATACTGGAGACAGGAAAGATTGGAAGGAACAGTGTAGAAAAGCAGGGGTTCTGTTCTGTGTCAATATTTTTTTAATCAAAATCTTTATTCCATATGAAAATTGAGCATTTTTTGATATACCAAAGTTATTGATTATAGAATAAGATTGTTATTTTTAAGATTACTTAATAGATGTTGTAATATTTTAATGTTTTTATGGACTTTAAAATGACTTTGAAAAAAATAAAGTGACTTTGAGTAACCTTACATTAACCTTACATTGATAACTCTTGCTTTCTTGCAAAAAAAGCACCAACTCTGCTAGTAACAAAAATTTCTTTTATAGATGTAAACTTGTTCTGCAGACTAATAATATGCATTTTTGAGGTAAATAATTTTTTATAATGAGTAACATGGGGACATGAGAGTGGAAAGTTGCCAGATACTGCAGTTAGATGTAAGGATGAATTATTCAAATAAGAACACAAACTTTATTGAGTACCGAATGTCTTAAGTTATTCTCCTGAGTTAAATCTCATATAATCAAATTAAGAAATCAGCATCATCATACACAGAGTATTTTAACTTAAAATATATTGGAGATCAGACTTTTAAAAGAGAAGTTTAATGTTCTTACACACCATATAATATTAACAATATTTTTTACATATCATACCGTATTTAGCTTAGATCCATTATGGGAGAAAAATCAATGGTAAAATGTCAATAACTAAATTAGTAATAATTTTAATTGGTGATGAGTAAAATGTGGTCTATTTATTTCATTTTTTATTAAAACCATTTATAATAGGCTTTCTCTACATTTTCTAAAACAGAGGGAGGAGCAAGATGGCAGAGGAGTAGGAGACCTAAATTTCATCTGGTCCCAGGAATTCGGCTTGATAATTATCAGACCATTCTGAGCACCTACAAACTCAACAGGTAATAGAAGAAAAGAATAGCAATAATTCTATAAACAGAAAAGCAGCCAGTTCCTGAAGGTAGGAGGTGTGGGGATGTGAATCTGAGGTGATATTTAAGAAGATAGACTGTGGGGGGAGGGATAGATAGCTCCCAGCAAGTGATAGAGCCAAGGAGCACAAAACCAGACTTTTAGAAGTCTACTCTGCTGATGGATGTTGCTCCAGTGGCTAAGTGGGGGGTGGAGCCCTTGTTGGGACGTGGAGCCCTTGTTAGGATAGTGGGGTCTCAGGACCTTCAAGGTCACAGGAAGACCTGGGGTATCTGAGAGTGGCAGAGGTCCCAGGTATTGGAGTGGGGAAGCTGGGTGCAAAGACAGAGTGAGGAGTGGGGCTCTCTGCTCATGGTTGCCATAACCTGTGATCTGCGCACATTCAGGCACTGCTGCTTGAGTGGGACCCCACAAGTGGCAGATCCAGGAAGACCCCCGCCCTCCTTCTCTACAGTGAAGTGCAGCACAAGAGTGTACTACAGGAATCTGCTGGGTTTGGAAACTCTGAATGGGGTTGTGTGCCAGAGATAGAAGCATTCAGTCACAGGCTGGGAGAGCGTGGAGCCAGAGACCAGGGAGACAGAAGTTATATACTGCTTTTCCCTGAGGGCACACTGAAAAGGGAGGCCCCAAGCTCTTGGGTCCTCTGGGTCCAGAAATTGGGAGGCCACCATCTTTATTCTTGTTCTCCAAAGCTGTACAGAAATCATTTAAGGAAGAAAAGCTCTTGAGAGCAAACCCAAGCAGATTACTTACCCTGGCATCTGGTAAGGGCAAGGCAGTTCCACCTTGGGGAAAGACATTTGAGAATCACTGCAACAGGCCTCTGCCCCACAAGGTCAGCAAGAACATCCAGCCAATACCCTGAAACAAATAATTCATTATATCTAAATTAAAAAAAGAAAAGAAAAAAAAAGAAAAAGGAACATCCAGCCAAGACAAAGTTTGCAGATCAATGAGAACTGCAAAACTCCAGTGCTTGGGTAATACAGCACATAGAATTTATGGCTTTTTCCCCATAATTCTTTAATTTTTCAAAGTTAATTTTCTTTATTTTTTTCTTTTTCTTTTTTTTTTGAAATTTTCTTCTTTCCTATTTTAACCAAAATTTTAACAGTTCCTTTTTAAAAATATTTTTAAATTTTTATTTTTATTTTATTTTATTTTTTTTAAAGATTTTATTTATTTATTTGACAGAGAGAGATCACAAGTAGGCATAGAGGCAGGCAGAGAGAGAGAGAGGAAGAAGCAGGCTCTCTGCTCAGCAGGGAACCCGATGCGGGACTCAATCCCAGGACCCTGAGATCATGACCTGAGCTGAAGGCAGCGGCTTAACCCACTGAGCCACCCAGGTGCCCTAAATTTTTATTTTTACAGTTATAGTTAATCCATTCATGGTATTTAACCTTATTTATTCTTTAAAGATTTTATTTATTTATTTGACAGACGAAGATCACAAGTAGGCAGAGAGGCAGGCAGAGAGAGGGAGGAGGAAGCAGGCTCCCCACAGAGCAGAGAGCCTGATGCAGGGCTCGATCCCAGGACTCCAGGATCATGATCCAGGCCAAAGGCAGAGGATATAACCCACTGATCTACCCAGGAGCCCCTAACCTTATTTTTTGTAAATATATAAGTTTTTCTTTCTTTAAAATTTTGCAATTCAGTTTATTCTAACGAACTGAAATATATCCTACTAGTAGTGCATCTTTGAACATCTGATCACATTTTCCACCTTTTATTTCCTTCTTTTCTCAACCAACTTCTTATCAATTACTTTTTTAAAATCTTTTAAAAATTTCTTCTTGTGAATATATAGGTTATCATATTTTGTCCCTTCATCATATTTACCCTTATTTTTTATATACATATAAGTTATTATTTCTTTAAAATTTTGTGAGACAGGTTACTCTAGGAGATCAAAATACATCCAAATCTAATGTGTGGCTCTATACTATTCACCATCTTGATCATATTATTTTTTTTTCTTTTTTTTTTTCTTTCTTTTCCCCCAGTTTTGGGTCTCTTCTGATTTGGTTAGTGTATATTTTTCTGGGATCATTGCTACCCTTTTAGTACCCTTTTTTAGTATTGTATTCTCTCATTCATCTATTTTTATATGAATAAAATGGCAAGGTGGAAAAACTCACCACAAAAACAAAAACTAAAAACAAACAAACAAACAAACAAAAACCCCCAAAAAACCAAGAGGCAGTACCGACTGCCAGAGACTTAATTAATACAGACATTATTACGATGCTGGAACTAGAGTTCAGAATGACAATTATAAAGATACTAGCTGGGCTTGAGAAAAAGTATAGAAGATACTAGAAAATCCCTTTCTGGTAAAATAAAAGAGCTAAAATCTAAAGAAGTCAAAATCAAAAAGGCTGCAATAAAAAGGAGGTGCAATAAAACATGGAGGTTCTTCCTGCTAGGATAAATGAGGCAGGAGAGCATTAATGATATAGAAGACCAAATGATGGAGAAAAAAAGAAGCTGAGAAAACGAGAGATAAAGAACTACTGGACAACAAGGGGAGAGTTTGAGAGATAAGTGATACAGTAAGATGAAAAAATATTAGAATAAAATGTATTGAAAACACAAGGAGAAATAAAAAGCTTCCAGGACAAACAAAAACTAGAAGAATGTGCAAATACCAAGCCAGCCTGACAGGAAATATTGAAAGGGGTCCTCTAAGCAAAGAGAGAGCCTAAAAGTAGCATAGACCAGAAAGGAACAGAGACAATATGCAGTAACAGTCACCTTACAGGCAATGTGATGGCACTAAATTCATATCTTTCAACAGTTACCCTGAATGTAAACGGGCTCAATGTCCCAATAAAAAAAACACAGGGTTTCAGAATGGATAAAAAAATAAGACCCATCGATATGCTGTCTCCAAGAGACTCATTTAAGACCCAAAGACACCTCCAGATTTAAAGTGAGGGGGCAGGAAACAATTTACCATGCTAATGAACATCTAAAGAAAGCTGGGGTGCCAATCTTCATGTCAGATAGATTAGATTTTAAGCCAAAGACTATCAGAGATGAGGAAGGACACTGTAGCATACTCAAAGAGTCTGTCCAACAAGAAGATCTAACAATTTTAAATATCTATGCCCCTATATCTATATAGGATCAGTCAATTATATAAACAAATTAATAACAAAATCAAAGAAGCACATCGACAATAATACAGCAAGAGTAGGGGACTTTAACACTCCCCTCACTGAAATGGACAGATCATCCAAGCAAAAGATCAACAAGGAAATAAAGGCTTTAAATGCACACTGGACCAGATGGACATCACAGATATATTCAGAACATTCCATCCCAAAGCAAGAGAATACACATTCTTCTCTAGTGCACGTGGAACATTCTCCAGATTAGACCACATCCAGAACAGGTCACAAATCAGGTCTCAACCCGTACCAAAAGATTGGGATCATTCCCTGCATATTTTCAGACCATAAGGCTCTGAAGCTAGAACTCAATCACAAGAGGAAAGTTGGAAAGAATGCAAATACATGGAGGTTAAAGAGCATCCTACTAAAGAATGAATAGGTCAACCAGGAAATTAAAGAAGAATTTTTAAAAATTCATGGAAACAAATGAAAATGAAAACAAAACTGTTCAAAATCTTTGGGACACAGCAAAGGTGGTCTGGAGAGGAAAGTATATAGCCATACAAGCCTTTCTCAAGAAACAAGAAAGGTCTCAAATACACAACCTAACCCTACACCTAAAGGAGCTGGAGAAAGAAGAGCAAAGAAAGCCTAAACCCAGCAGAAGAAGAGAAATCATTAAGATCAGAGCAGAAATCAAAGAAATAGAAAAACAAACAAGCAAACAAACAAACAGTAGAACAAATCAACAAAACTAGGAGCTGGTTCTTTGAAAGAATTAGTAAGATTGATAACCCCCCTGGCCAGACTTATCAAAAAGAAAAGAGAAAGGACCTAAATTAATAAAATCATGAAAGAAAGAGGGGAGATCACAACCAACACCAAAAAAGACAAACAACTATAAGAACATATTATGAGCAGCTCTACACCAGCAAATTTGACAATCTGGAAGAAATGGATACATTCCTAGAGACATATAAGCTACCAAACCTGAACCAGGAAGAAATAGAAAACCTGAACAGACCCATAACCAATAAGGACATTGAAGCAGTCATCAGAAATCTCCCAACAAAAAAGAGCCCAGGGCCAGATGGCATCCCAGGGAAATTCCACCAAACATTTGAAGAAGAACTGATACCTCCTGAAAGTGTTCCAAAAAATAGAAATGGAAGGGAAACTTACAAACTCATTTTATGAGGTAAGCATTACCTTGATCCCAAAACCAGACAAAGACATCATCAAAAAGGAGAATTACAGACCAATATCCTTGATGAACATGGATGCAAAAATTCTCACCGAAATACTAGCCAATAGAATCCACCAGTACATTAAGCAGATTATTCACCACGACCAAGTGGGATTTATTCCTGGGCTACAAGTTTGGTTCAACATCTGCAGATCAGTCAATGTGATACGATACATTAATAAAAGAAAGAACAAGAACCATACAATACTCTTGATGGATGCTAAAATGGCATTTGACAAAGTCCAGCACCCTTTCTCGATCAAAACTCTTCACAGTGTAGGCATAGAGGGTATACACCTCAATATCATAAAAGCCATCTATGAAAAACCCACAGTGACTACCGTTTCTGAATGAGGACATACGGAGAGCTTTTCCCCAAGGTCAGGAACATAGCAGGGATGTCCACTATCACCACTGCTATTCAGCATAGTACTAGAAGTCCTAGCCTCAGCAATCAGACAACAAAATGAAATAAAAGGCATCCAAATCAGCAAAGAAGAAGTCAAACTCGCACTCTTTGCAGACGATATGATACTTTATGTGGAAAATGCAAAAGACTGCACCCAGAACTGCCAGAACTCATACAGGAATTCATAAGGTATCAGGATATAAAATCAATGCACAGAAATCAATTGCATTTCTATCCACCAACAGCAAGACAAAGGAAAGAGAAATTAAGGAGTCAATCCCATTTACAATTGCACCCAAAACCATAAGATACCTAAGAGTAAACCTAACCCAACAGGCAAAGAATCTTTACTCAGAAAACTATAGAATAGTTTTTGAAATTGAAAGAAATGGAGGAAGACACATTAGGAAATGGAAAAATGTTCCATGCTCATAGATTGGAAGAACAAATATTGTGAAAATGTCTATGCTACTTAAAGCAACCTACACATTTAACACAATCCCTAACAAAATATCATCAATCTTTTTCAAAGAAATGGAACAAATAGTCCTAAAATCTGTATGGAACCAGAAAAGACCCTTAATAGCCAGAGAAATTCTGAAAAAGGAAACCAAAGTTGGTGTCATCACAATTCCGGACTTCAAGCTCTACTACAAAGCTGTGATCATTAAGGCAGTATTGGACTGGCACAAAAAGAGACACATAGATCAATGGAACAGAATAGAGAGCCCAGAAATGGACCCTCAACTCTATTTTCAAATAATCTTCAACAAAGTTGGAAGGAATGTCCAAAGGAAAAACGACAGTCTCTTCAACAAATAGTGTTGGGAACATTGGACAGCCATATGCAGAAGAATGAAAGTGGACCATTTTCTTACACCACACACTAAAATAGACTCAAAATGGATGAAAGACCTCAATGGGAGACAGGAATCCATCAAAATTCTTAAGGAGAACATGGGCAACAACCCCTTTGGCCTCAGCCACAGCAACTTCTTCCCAGAAACATTGCCAAAGGCAAAGGAAGCAAGGGCAAAAATGAACTATTCAGACTCCATCAAGATCAAAATCTTTTGCACAGCAAAGGTAACAGTCAACAAAACCAAAAGACAACTGACAGAATGGCAGAGGATATCGACAAATGACATATCAGATAAAGGGCATGTATCCAAAATATATAAAGAATTTACCAAACTCAACACCCAAAGAACAAATAATGCAATCAGGAAATGGGCAGAAGACATTAACAAACATTTCTGCAAAGAAGATATCCAGATGGCCATAGACGCATGAAAAAGTGCTCAACATCACTCAGCATTAGGGAAATACAAATCAAAACTACAGTGAGATATCACCTCACACCAGTTAGAATGGTTAAAACTAACCAGTCAGGAATTGACAGGTGTTGGTGAGGATGCAGAGAAAGGGGACCCCTCCTACACTGTTGGTGGGAAGGCAAGCTGGTGCAGCCACTCTGGAAAACAGTACAGAGGTTCCTCAAAAAGTTGAAAGTAGAGCTACCTTAATGACCCAGCAATCGCACTACTGGGTATTTGCCCTAAAGATACAAATGTAGTGATCTGAAGTGGCAGGTGCTTCCGAATGTTTGTAGCAGCAGTGTCCACAATAGTCAAACTGTGGAAAGAGCCTAGATGTCCATCAGCAGATGCATGGATAAAGATAATAGCATAATGGATAAAGAAGATTGTATACACACATACCCACAGGAATATTATGCAGCATCAAAACACCCCTATGAAATCTTGCCATTTGCAATGATATGGATGGAACTGCGGGTATTATGCTAAGCTATATAAGTCAACCAGTGAAGGACAATTATCATAGGATCTCAGTGTTATGAGGAACTTGAGAAACAAGACAGAGGATCATAGAGGAAGGGAGGGAAAAATGAAACAGGATGAAACCAGATGGAGAGACAAATCATAAGAGGCTCTTAATATCAGGAAACAAAATGAGGGCTGCTCTAGGGACAGGGGTGGGTGAGATGTGATGCCTGACTGCCGGACTTGAGGTAGGTATGTGCTATGGTGAGTGCTGTGAATATTATAAGATTATCGAACCATAGACCTGTACCCCTGAAACAAATAATACGTTATATGTTATAAAAAAGAGTAAAAAATCAACACTTCAGAGACTAGCATTATTACAATAAAAAGTTTTTGAAATTCAAAAACCAAAACAAAATAAAACAACAAAACAATTTAATACTTTTAATAACCATTCTTTTCTTAGTGCTTTGATTTTCAGGTCAATACTTAGCTCCCTAAATTCTATCCAAACTTAAACACTTTCACTAGAAATCTAGATAACAAGATGTGGCCATTGTAAACACTCTACTGGCCAGCATTTATTTTAAGGTAAATGACAATCTAAGCACTTCACATGAATAAATGAATCATGTATGTGGTGTAAATTTTTAAAATAGTATCAGTTTCTTTTTATGTTACCTTATAATAATTCAAATGCAGAACAGTCATCAGAATTACTAATATAATTTTGCTTGGTTATTTGGATCGCACTTTAACCTCATGTAATTAGCTAAACAGCACAACTTTAGTAACTTTTCAAAACTAGACATTTTTATATTTTGAAATCAGTCTTTCTTTCCCAAGGCCTCTGTTGTACTGTGTGTGCTGCATTGCAGACCAACACCAGACTGAAAGTTGAGGAACTGTCTTCTAGTGCTGACCTGTATTAATGGAACATTTGACATTGGGTGAGTCACAGAACTTCTTTAGGCCTCACTTAACTCATTTGCAATAAAAGGAAAGATGTCTGAGGATGCATTAAGCTCCAAAATTATACAGAATCATGATATTATATGTTATGCATTATTACATTGCACCAAACATCAAATTAATTAGAGACTAGATGTCTTTACAAACATGGAAGAGAATCTTTTAATGACTGAAGATTGAATCAGTATATGAATAGAGGTATTGGGTGAAGTGACTTTTACCATTTAATATCTAAGTATAATGGCTGATTATGCAATATAATATGACTTACAAAAACGTGGAAAATATTTATAACAAAAAAGAAAAAATATCTATGGTAATTTCCTTTAGATTTCTTATTTATTTATTTATATTAGGAATGTATTAAAATAAGCTTCTAATTAACAGTCCAAGTTTATATAGTATTTCTTTTTTGTTATGTGAGAAACCCATAAAATAATTAATGCCTTATTCTGCAGCTTTTGTGTCTGCCATTATTAACAGGTGATAATTGAACATTAAAGGTAAGGTAGCCCTCCGACGCACAGCCATTTTTTCTCACTTGAATCTTTTGAATGCCTTAGATTAATAAGCTAAGTAAGAAAATAGGTTAATTTAACTGCAAGGGTATAGGTTTGTTAAAAAGGAGGGAAAGGAGGTAGGAAAGTAGGCTGATGTCTTTTTATAGTGACTTGAAAGACTAGCCCAAAAGAAAAATGAAAGTTATTCAATTTACATAATCATTTTAAGTTGATTAGCTTGGCAGCACTGCCCTGTATTTTTTCCAGGGGAAGAGTTTATTCACTCTATAAATAATTATTTGCTAGACACAATCGAAGATCTGACTTGAGTAAGCTCTTAGAATAAAATGTATAAATCCATGCTCATCCTTATTTAATACAGCAGATTTATTTCAGCACTCTCTTAAGAATTCAGGGCTTCTAGTATACTCTTAGAAACAAGGGGGCAGTGATGGTCTGCATAAGTGGACTTGGCAGCACAGATCAGCTCTTGTCATAGCTCCAAGGAAAGAATGTGCAATCACTCTGAGTGTCACTCCCTGGACTAGTTTCGCCTCCTGGCAAGAGAGTACAGGGCTCTTGTCAGTTACAGTGATAGCTCCAGTAGCAGACGCTGAGAAAAGTAGGGCGGAATACCTCTCTGGCTTCTAGCTAGAAGCCTCACACACATTTAATAATGGCCACAAGCTTTGATGTGATATGAAAAAAAGCTTGAGAGGGTGGTGAAGATTTCAGATCTGTTTTGACCTTTTACTTTAGGTTGAGTGCTGCTTACTATTTAAGGTGTTGTGAGTATGTAAACAGATAAAAAGAAAAAAGAAAAAAAGCTCCCATTCTCTTTATCTCTCTCTCTCGACTTACCTCTTATCATGGTCCAACTATGTGACATAAGAACTCACCCATTTGCTGTGAAATAGACAAGTAAGGTGCATCAGTGTCTGTTAAATATGAATTCTCAAAATCTGGCCACAATAACATACAGTAGAGGTAAGTGTCGTCACAGTGCTGTAATCTTTTATAGGGTTTGCAGGTGGCAATTGACTTTGAGAAAAATGCCTGCTTCCTGATTTAATCTAATTCCTAGAACCAGGCCAGATCTCATTCTTGTCCATTATACTTCTGTGTTGCGAATTAAATAAAAAGTAAGAGTCAGAAATTGTGTGAAGTGTCTTAAACATATTAAATGTTTTTATAAGTTTTGTTTTGTGAAGGGTATCTTTTCATCACTTAAATGGAATATTTCTGGAGTATTTAGAGGGAGAACACATGTGTGGTCCTCAGACTTACTAAAAGCTTGGGCCAGCTGAGAATTGCTCCTGAAAACTAAGCTCTGATTTACCAAGTTTTGTCATAAAAATAAATGCATGTGTGTTTTTGTGTGTTGATTTGCATCAGTTATTAGGATCTGGTAGCCAGGCAGGCCTGTTGCCAGTGTCTCCAGAACAGTTAGGTGAACTCTGTGGGAAGGACAGGACATGTAGCCTTGTCCTCATGAAGGTAGTCACGATGAGCTTTTCGTGTCTGGTAGAATCCTGACTCTGTGCAAGTGGATATGGAAGAATAGTGCTTCTTCCAGAGAAACTTTGGTACCTTAGGAAGCATGTTCTGCTACTCTAAGAGCATGTTGTCCTATCTCCTGCCTTGAATATTGACCTTCAAACTAATACATATCCTTATTCTTTGCCAAGGTGGATTCAGGTTTTATGGGCCTGAAGCTTACTTAATATTGGAACTCTTTTTAAGACAAAGAATGTAAACTTTTGGATATAAAAATATCTAATTAGATAGAGTTGTTACAATAAATAACAAATTTTAAAAGCTGATGAATGATACAAACATCACAAATCTCAGAAAAATAATACCTTTATACTACTTTTCCCCCTACAGCTTTGGTCTCCGATCATCTCTTTAAAGTTTTTTTTTTTTTTTTAAGATTTTATTTATTTGTCAGAGAGAGAGCGCGAGCGAAAGTGAGCACAGGCAGACAGAGTGGAAGGCAGAGTCAGAGGGAGAAGCAGGCTCCCTGCGGAGCAAGGAGCCCGATGTGGGACTCGATCCCAGGACGCTGGGATCATGACCCGAGCCGAAGGCAGCTGCTTAACCAACTGAGCCACCCAGGCGTCCCTCCGATCATCTCTTTATATGACGATTTTATAGTAGTTTCTCTAGAGACAAGAGAAAGTTAACTTAATCTTTCCTGTAGCATGGTTGATAAACTTTTTTTATTGATAGTTTTAAGAGGTTTATTTTGGATTCATGACTTGTTATTGGTGAGGTCATGAACATTTTTTCATATTTTGTCAAATTTAGGAAAACCTCTATCATGATTCTTTCACGTATACATTGTAAGTTTTAGAATTTCCTGCAGACACTTTTTCAGCAAAGTTTGATTCTTTTCCACTGGTTTCTGTTTCTGTTTTCCTCAAATCTTGTTTCCCACCCCCAACTTCACATATTCCATCTCTAGGTATCAGAGCATCATATCATGATGTGACCCCCTGCCCCACATTTTTATATTGCTTTGATGAGTGAGTCAGTATAGTGAGTAGAAGGAAGAAGATTCTTGAAAATGAATTCTGTACCAGAATTGTCTGCGTCAATTAAACTGTACCTGGAAGTGACTGTAGCCATATACATACATATTTCCCTGAATAAAAAATTCTTTCCCCAAATCAACTGCCTCTTAGCTAGATTCCTATGGCCATTCCAATTCCATCTTATATGAGGGAAATTAGGAAAGGAAGTGAGAATCTATGCTGGTCTTAGACCTGAGCATCAGGGGCCTCTGTTGTGGACCCATATGTTAAAAGGTATCTTTTTGGCCCTTCCCAATACTTGCCCCTCCCCACAAGGCAGAGTCTGGTGGGCCATGGATGTGTCCTCCTGTAAACTGTGCTTAACTTGATTTTTACATCCTGCAATCCCATCACCATGATCCAGATACCTAGAACTCTGGGACTCTCTACCCTGCATAGCATCAAGCCTACTTCTAAGGGCATGACTGGAAAACTTTCCCAGGTACATCCTCTCTTTCTGCATTCCAGCTGTACAAAGAGCTAGGCTTTAGAGGGAGCAATTTTTGTAGGAGTGGAGATAGGGACAGTATAGATGAATCTCAGATGTGGGCTGAGAGGACATATGTGCTGAAGACCCTTATGTTGTGGGAACAAGCCTAGAGTAGAAGGCAGGGTTTGGGCGCAAGTTGGGACCTCCATTTGTATTCTCGCCCAGACCCCCAAAATTTGGGGCATGAGTCTTGTTAGAGTAACAAGTAACAAATTTCCTTTTGTATTTTATATAAAAACATGACCATGTACATGCACTGCAAGTATTTCCTAGGGTTGGGGGGGAGGCCTCTGAACAAGCACAGTGTCCAGTGATAGACAAAAGGATAAAGAAGATGTCACACACACACACACACACACACACACACACAATGGAATATTATGCAGCTATTAAAAGGATGAGATCTTGTTATTTGCAACAATGTGGATGGACCTAGAGGGTATTATGCTAAGTGAAGTAGGTCAGAAAGAGAAAGAAAAATGCCATATAATTTCACTTATACTTGTGATTTCATTTATATTGGAATTAAAAAAAACAAATGAATAAACAAAAAGCAGAATCAGACTTCTATAAATATAGAGAACAAACTGATGGTTCCCAAAGGGAAGGGGCATGAGGGGTTGGGCAAAATGGATGAAGGGGGTAGGAGATATAGCCTTCTAGTTATGGAATGAATAAGTCACAGAAATAAAAGGCACAGCATAAGGAATATAGTCAATGATATCATAGTAGTGTTGTATGGTGACAGATGGTAGCTACACTTGTGTTAAGCCTAGCATAAAATAAAGAGAAGTTGAATCAGTACATCTGAAACTAATGTAACACTGTGTATCAACTATACTCAAATAAAAAAAATTGATGGGGCACCTGGGTGGCTCAGTTGGTTAAGCCTCTGCCTCCAGCTCAGGTCATGATCTCAGGGTCCTGGACTGGAGCCCCACATTGGGCTCTCTGCTCAGTAGTGAGCCTTCTTCCCCATGCCCCACTTGCCTCTCTGCCTACTTGTGATCTCTGTCTGTCAAGTAAACAAATAAAATCTTTTAAGAAATTGAAAAAGAAGCACATTTTGCATAATGATGCAATTCATGAAAAAATATAATCAATGTGAACTAAAATATAATTATGCTATTATAAAAATCATCTACAGTTGCCTTTAAAATTGCTTTATAGCCAAAAAAGTCAATCTGTAGAAAAATTACTGAATAAAATTTAACAACTATTTGTGACAAAACTCTTATCAAAATATAACCAGAGATTTACTTAACTTTGTAAGAGTTCTCTATCAGAAACTTAGAGAAAGAAATATACTTAATGAAAAGATTTTAGAAATAATTTTTTCAAACTCAAGCAATTATAAGTGCCTACTAGTATTACTTTTGTTCAAGATTGTTTTTAAAGTTTACAGTAAAAAAAAGTAAAATAAATAAAATGTGTAAGAATTAGAAAGGAAGAAACAAAAACTCACCTTATTTGAAGAAAATATAATCACTTACCTTGAAAATTCAATAAAATTTACATTTTAACTATTAGAACTAATAACTATTAGAACTAATAGAACTACTAGAACTAATTTTAACTATTAGAACTAATAAGAACTAATAACTATTAGAACTAACTATTAGAACTATTAGAACTAATAATAAGGGAGAAAAAATTCTTATAAATCAAATTAATATACAAATGTATTTTCATCCAATAAAACAGTTTAAAACAATTAGGAAGCAATATATAGAAAAGATAACTTAAAGGGAGGGGAAAATTTTTTGAGCCACCAAGACTGTAAAGGAGAAGGTGAAACATTTGACTGCATTAAAGTAACAACAACATTAAGAACAATAACTCTTTTGAATTACAGACATCAAAAGAAAGGGAAATGACAAATCAGAGACTTGGTGATGTTATTTGATACATATAATTTACAAATGATTGGAAACCTGAATATATACAAGTTTGACAGATCTTATCGCAAAAGAAAGAACTCAATGCAAAATATTGAAAATTCATAGAGATGAAGCTCAAATAGTCAAAAATCATGTAAAAGTATTAGTATTCAATATCATTGGTAACCCAGATCCAAGGTAATATAAAATTAGGCCCTCTGCTGGGCAAAATAATGGCCCCCAAAGATGTCCCCAGATACTGCAATTATGTTCATTAACAATGCAAAGGAGCAATTAAGTTTGTTCATCAACTGACCTTCAGATGGGGAGATTATCCTGGATTATTGGAGTGGATTTTAGGTAATCATAAAGATCCTTATAAGTGGCAGAGGACAAGCAGAAAAGTCAGAGGAGAGGAATCTGCTGCTGGCTCTGAAGATGGAGGAAGGGACCACAGGGCAAGGAACACAGCAATCTATAGAAGTTAGAAAAAGCAAGGAAACAGATTCACCTGTAGAACCCCTCAAAGGAATGCAGCCCTGCTGACCCCTTGATTTGAGACCGATTTTGGACTTCTGTCTTTCAGAACTGGAAAATAATATACTTGTGTTGTCATTAAGCTATTACATTTGTGGTAATTTATTATGGCAGGAATAGAAAACTAACATAAGCCCCAGCAAAGCACCCCAGTGTTCTTACCGGGGTGGCAAATGCATAAAAGTCTGACAATGTCATATGTTAAGAATGTGGAAAATGGGAGATGTCATGCTATGCTGGTGATCAGTGGTAAATTAGTACATCTTCTTTGGAGGGCAGTTTTACAATATCTAATATGCTTATACTTATAATTATGCTTATACTTTTGCTTTTGCCAATTTTATTGCTAGGTATATTTGAGAGAAATTATGACACATAGGGACAAAGAGACACATACAAGATGTGCTTCAGAGACCTGCTATCTTCAGAGAATTTGTCTTATTTTCAGTATCTCTTCCAGGAAAATTTGGAGTCAGCATGAGTTTCTATCATTTGGAGAATGGATAAATAATATACAGTGATCTGATGGAATAATATGCAGCAGGTGAATGGACTAGAGACACTATTATTAACAAGACTAAAATGCAAAAATATAAATTTGAGGGGAAAAAAGCAAGTTTCTGAAGGGGTGTGTGCATGTGTGTGGATGCGTGTGTGTGAATTGTAACATTATATACATTTTTGAAACATGTAAACAGTTATTTCTGTTGTTTTTGAGTACATAATTATGTAGTACAGCTATTAAAATCATCTATGGGGGTGCACCTGGGTGACTCAGTAGGTTGGAGCCTCTGCCTTCGTCTCGGGTCATGGTCTCAGGTGGCTCGGGAAGACAGCCTAAGGCTGAGCTCTCACTATCACTGTTTCCCAAGGTGTGCTTGTCAAAGAGATACTCTGCCATGCCAGATTCGGGGGCCCCCATCTTGCGCAGGTTGGTTACGTGGTCACCCAATTCTTTGATGAATTTCACCTGCTCATTCAAGTAATGAGTCTCAATGAAGTCACACAAATGGGGGTCATTTTTATCATTGGCCAATTTGTGCAGTTCCAGTAGTGACTTATTCACACTCTTTTCCAAGTGTAATGCACACTCCATTGCATTCAGCCCATTCTCCCAATCATCACGGTCTGGTTTCTTGATATCCTGAAGGAAGATATTATATATCTCATATTTTGAGCATCTTTCTTTTAAGATATTTGAGATGGGCCCTCTGGGTGCTCATTGCCTAAGCCCAGTGGTTTGGCTTTACCAGTTCCAGATAAAGTATGGAAGTGAAGAGCTTGGTCCAGGCTACTTGCTGAGCACCTGTTGTCTGGCTTTCTGCATTTAGAATGTTTTCTTTGCAAGCTATAAATTCCCAGGAGAATGCCATGAGAACATGTTATGCTCCCGATCATTTGAAGGACCCATCAAAATATTACCCCTTGATCTTGGAGAATTGTGGTTTTCTCTGAGACTTTTGCTTTTACCTCAATCTGCTTTTCTAAAGAGCTCCCTCCAACCTCCATCCTCCTTCAGTGAATCTCTAAAACCAGATCTCATGCTTGCATTTTGAGAGAATAGTATGTTAACATCTGCCAGGTTCATAATTTTTTTTTTTAACCACAGAGAGAAAAATAATACATAATTTATTTGGCAAGTTTTTTTTTTTTTTTATTCTTCAAAGAAAATTGTGGTGAATTGTACTTTTCAGAAGTTCAATCTTTCTAAATGTTGCCTGTATAATACATAGATTTACCTAAACAATTTTAAGATTATACATGCTTCCAACCATACCAAACTTAATGACAGAGGGCTTCATTAGTTCCATCAAGGGCACACTCTAAAGATACTGAGGTATGAGAAGACAGCAGTCTTGCTCTGGATTGATGTCAAGGGCAAGGGAGGACTGAGCCTGCTAATCCTGCAGGAAATCATTTCATTGTCTGCAGACTCTTCTAGAGAATGCAGGCTCCGGAGAATTACAAGGATGATCTAAATAAAATCAGAATAGTCGAATGACAGCTAGCATTTTTAAACTTTCTCTAGTCCCCTGAATTTCCCACGTGCCTGTATCTTTATGACTGGAGTGGAGCTGAATTAATCTACATGCCTGCCTAAGTTGTACCTTTGCAAAGTCTACTGGATGCTTGGGTTGAATTCAGACTTTGCCTTGAATTGTTAAAACAGCCCAAGAACACTCATTAGGTGATTATATATCCTTAGTAGAGTTGTAACCTAGCGACTCCATCATTCTGACCAGAAAAATGCACTAGGACTCCAGTAGCTAATTAATAAGTGCCTTAAAATTAGACAAATGGCCATTTCATAGAATAGCAATAGGCATGTTATTTGAAGAAATTAAACACAAAGAGTGGTAGCAGATGTTCTCCACTCCCACTGTTGACAGATCAGGATATGGAAGCCTTAAACTCCACCAGGAAGGATTTAGGTCAGTGTGAGGAAATCAGTGTGCATTGAAAAACTCTTTTTGTAGGCTTAAGAGGCAGCTCTTCCTTCGGAAATGCTGCTGGAAGGCTTCTGTGAAGAGCTGCAGCTGCCTGGGCACATTCAATGGAGTTGATTCAGCTAAGAGGAACACCATCACAGAGGAAGAAGAGTTTAGAGGTGGGTGGGTATAGAGTTAAGGAGACATTTTTAGAACCAAGATTTGTATTCTAGAACAGTAGTTCTCAAAATGGGGGTTCCTCTCCTTAGGGTTGGACAACAAGTTCCATTGGTATCCAGGAAAAAGATTAAAACTACCACATACTGTTTGTTTTTAAATTTGTGTTTCATATTACATTATTATTGCATTGATATTATGATCTTATATTCTGTTTTACGTTATATATAATAGATTAGTTTATTTAGAACACTGATATAACTTATAAAAAAGTATATGTATCTAAAGTGCTGGCAAATTTTTATTTATGATTTTACTGATTAGAGTGTAACTTGGAAATAATTTGGAAATTCCTATAAATCTATTAGCTAGCTCTGACATGGAAGCAGAAAGGCCATTGCCACCTTAATGATGACAAATAGCTTCCAAGGCCAAGGCTGTGTCTAGCTCAGACAAGGCCCTGATAAGGGTTTAAAAAAGAGGTACACTTATAAATGGACATAGTCCTGAGGGATCCCTTTCTCAGCAACCAGTGTATGGGCTGAATGTCAGCTCATTCCTGCACATCCTCACATGGGCAACCTGAGGGAGATGCAGGACACCGGGAAGGGAGAAGTTGAGAGTCCGTTGTAGTTTTTCTGTTTCCCTATCCCAGATGAAACTCAGTAGTTGAAAAAAAAAAAAAAAAAAGCTAAATTCAAGGTATGAAGAGGTGGTTAGCTTTGATACAGACTTTCTCAAATGTGACACTTTTTATTGCCTCTTCAGAGCCATTCTCTTTTTCTTCCTGAACATTTTTAACATGGCGTAGACATACGATTTGATTTTAGTCAGTGAACAGTAGGTTTAGGAGTAAATTCAAGCAAGTCCTTAAATAGAGAGCCTGAGCCTTTTTTCATTCCTTTCCTCTTTCATCCTGCTACCTGGAATGCAGATGTGGTGGCTAGAACTCTGGCTGCAATATTTAATCTCAAAGAAACTATACCTAAGGATAACAAATTGGTGGTAATGGAAGCAGCCCATTTCAGTGAACAATTCATGCAGCATCTACACCAATGATACGCTTTCTTTTCGTATATTTTCTTTACTTGAAAGAAATAGATTTCTACCTTGTTTAAGCCACTATTACTATGAAATTTTCTCTTCTTATTTTCAGCTGTACTTAGTCTTACCTGGATATATGAAATTTCTTCGTGCTTTCTTGATTCTAAGCATACTTGACTTTATTCATTCCTGTGAACCTAAATATGATAAGGAAGCAAATAACCAAGAAATCTGATAATTTGGGGCACCTGGGTGGCTCAGATGGTTAGGCATCTGCCTTCAGCTCAGGTCATGATCCCATGGTCCTGGGATCGAGTCCCACATCTGGCTCCCTGCTCAGGCGGGGAGTCTGCTTCTCCCTCTCTCTCCTCCTTGTCCCCATTGCTAGTGCTCTCTTGCTCTCTTTGTCAGATAAATAATTTCTTAAAAAAAAAAAAAAAAGAAAGAAATCTGGTAATTTCTAGCCTTTGTATCATCACTGCAAACTATTTAGCAGAATTACATAAAAGAGTTTTCAGTGGCTTTGGGTAATAGAGACCAAGAATCAAATCCAAACTGCTGCTTACTAGATCTGCAGACTCATGTAAGACAGGATCTCTCTTAAGTATCCTTTCCTCCATGTTCTATAAAACCAGTTCATAGAATTTTAGTTTTTATTAAATGAGATGATATAGGTAAAGTTCCTGCTACTCAAAGGTACTCTATACATATTAGATACCCTCCAAAATTCATTTTCTAGCAGTGTGTAAATTTTAAAATTTTGTATCATTACTGCTAGCACATTGCCTTGTACAGAGTACATACTAAATAAACAGTTCTTTAAAAAATAAGATAAAGATTATAAAGGGCCTTACAAGTCATATATCTTGGTATCTTCTTTTTTTAAAATACGTTTTTATTCATTTGCTTAACAGAGAGAGATCACAAGTAGGCAGAGAGACAGGCAGAGAAAGAGGGGGAATCAGGCTCCCTGCTGAGCAGAGAGCCCAATGTGGGGCTTGATCCCAGGACCTTGAGACCATTACCTAAGCCGAAGGCAGAGACTTAACCCACTGACCCATCCAGGCGCCTGTTGGTATCTTCTTATTTGAATTCATTCCCAAACTATATGAAATGTTATTCTAATGTTCAGAAAGCGTCTTGGGCCAATTAAGGTCCCAACTTAAAACTGGAGTGTTAATTTGGAAGTGGGTAGAACCTGGCTTTTTTTCCCCTAGTATGTGAAAACATACAGTTACCCGATGCACAAAATTCTATGCACTGAGATTAAAATGATTAAGTAAGTATTCTCATTGTTTAGAGTACATTTAGCATCATTTGTCTTAATGGCATGTCTAATTTCGAGCTAATATATAATGAGAAAAATTATTTCTGTATAACGTTTTCAATAACTTTAACCCAAAAACATACTGCAACGGACAATTTAAAAAATTAGGCAATTTTATTCTCCCTAAATACACACTGCTATCTATGTGTTTGCATTTTTATCTCTCTCAGAAAGAGAATCATGGAGCTGGGAAGAATTAATAGAGATCCTGTCGCCCATCCATCTGTGTTGATGCAAGAGTTTGCCCAAACCAACCTGGAGATGTGGCAAGGGGGAATTTTCCCTGTTTAATGACCTGCACGATGTGTCATAATTCTTTCATGTACAAGTGGTTTTATTAATTGTGTTTTTTCTGTTCTTTTCTCAAGAGCATCTAGCAAAAAGATCTGGTCTCATCAAAAATGTTCTGTGCTCTTTTCTTCATGTTCTATGGCTCAGAGATCATATTTCAGATGTTAGAGAGGAAGCGTTAAAAATAATAAAAGGGCGGCAAAAGAGGTGAAAGGGAAATGGAGAACTTTCTTCTTTACCTCCATAAGCTGTCTCTGAGAAATACCAGATCTCTTTACCCTATAGATGGAAAGTGTTTTGAGTTTTAACTGCTTTAATCTATCTTGAGTCAAAAGAAAGGTAAACTTACTGAAATGGTGATGTAATATTGGAGACTGTGCGAATTCATTACCACCAAAATGACAAATCTCTTGCTCATTTCCAGTATCCACTGATATACACTCCGAAGAAGGAAACTCCAATTTCCTATGCTATGCGATGTATTTTGATGTCATTAAAATATGCGGACAGCCGTCAGAAGTTAGAAATAGAATATGAAGAAAATTAGGGGAAAATAAGTGTTAAGGCTTAGGGATTAATAAAGGGGCAGCACTTTTTATCATACAAGTGCCAACTTTTCAGTTGAGCATCTTAAGCGGGTAGGCTCTAGTGAAATGCTCGTGGAAGAGTCCCACTGGCTTTTTGATAGATTCTGTGCTGACACACATATCAAACAGGATTTGAATGAAATCCAGATATTGTTTCTATTTTAAGTGAAATTAATTGAGCTTTCCACAACTCTGTGATATTTCAGACAGATATTTGTCAAGACTTTATCAACACATAGTGCCATCAGGGAGGATTTAAGGAGCAGGCTGTCATGGGGAGGGAGGGCGAGAGGCCTGGGCAGCAGGCCCCAGGTAAAACACTCCTGCGAGGATGCCTGGCTGTGACCGTGCACGCAGTCAGGACCTGCTGTGCCGAGCCTGGCCTCTTCTCGCTGTCGATGGGGAAGAATCCCATGATATCAAAGGGCCTGAGTGAGAGGACAAAAGCCGACCCTGAGAACAGGTTTTGTGGGTAATTTGTTCAAACTGACAGATTTATTTATTTTGTCTGCACTTGTGCTATCAAGGTCCTGGGAGAAATTCCTTCCAAAATATACTCTGACAGGTACTAGTGTCCTTGTATTGGGAAATGATGCTGCTTTTTGGAGTGATTGGGACTGTAAGTGCAAATATGTACTTTATCTAAATTACCTCCTGGGTGAAGCATTTATCCTCATGAATACTTTTACCCTCCTGACTCACTTTAAACTCAGATTTTAATGCTGAGATACTAGAAGCAAGCTGTATAATGATTGGTGGTTGTGTATATAAAGCTGTTTCTTTAAAACTCTTCTATTGCCTCCATTTTTTCTCCCTGGGGGGTGTGAAATTGCTTGAATATCCATTTCTTTTTCCTCTAATATTTAATTTTTTTTTTTTTTTTTAAAGTTTGAGTTAAGAACTTTGAAGCCTTTTTCTCTGCTGGGCTCTTGTGTTCAAGGAACTATATAGTACAGCAGGCAGTATATATATTTAAAGTCAACCAAAGACAAAGGTATCTTGCTTTTAACAGTTAACATTTTATTGTTTTTCAGATTCTTCCTATTAAAATTATAGGAGCTTTTTTTTTATATAATTTTTTATTTTTTATAAACATATATTTTTATCCCCAGGGGTACAGGTCTGTGAATCACCAGGTTTACACACTTCACAGCACTCACCAAAGCACATACCCTCCCCAATGTCCATAATCCCACCCCCTTCTCCCAAACCCCCTCCCCCCAGCAACCCTCAGTTTGTTTTGTGAGATTAAGAGTCACTTAGGTTATAAAATCAGCAAAAATTTAATCAGTTTTGACATTTCTATTTTTATTTTATTTTTTATTTATTTTAAAAAATTATTTATTTATTTGTCAGAGAGAGAGAGCAGAAGCATGAAGAGCTGCAGGCAGAACAGGCAGAGCAGACAGAGGGAGAAGCAGGCTCCCCGTGAGCAAGGAGCCTGATGTGGGACTCAATCCCAGGACCCTGGGATCATGACCTGAGCTGGAGGCAGATACTTAACCAACTAAGCCACCCAGGTGTCCAGACATTTTTAATTTTAAATGCTCAAGGAATGTAGTTTTCATCTCAAAGTATTTAAGATTTGTGTTTAGTTATGAATGTTTACCCTCTCTTAGTTGGGTTAGCATGTAACAAATGATTTTGACCCTGTAAGGCAAGCACCAAAGAGTATTTCTAATAGGACCAAATTACTTAAATAATTTATTTTGAAACCATTAAAATATACATATATATTTGTGTATCTCTGTGATACACTGTAGCAATTTATTTGTTTTTTTTTAAGATTTATTTTATTTTATTTATTTGATAGACAGAGATCACAAGTAGGCAGAGAGGCAGGCAGAGAGAGAGGAGGAAGCAGGCTGCCTGCTGAGTAAGGAGCCCAATGTGGGGCTCAATCCCAGGACCCTGGGATCATGACTTGAGCCGAAGGCAGAGGCTTTAACCCACTGAGCCACCCAGGTGCCCCATAGTAGCAGTTTAAAATGGATTTCTAAACATTTCTGGATTCAAAAGTTTGAAAGTTTACATTTCTCCATGTTTTTGATGTACTAGTTAAAAGTCATTAGGACTTCATAATTACTATTTAGCGTGCATGTGTGTGAGTTTTCCATGTACCTTTCCTCCTATAGATTATAAGCTTCTTCTTTTTTTTTTTTTTTATGATTATAATCTTCTTGATGGAGGGACAATATCTTTGATCCCTGTGGACTCATCTTGTTCCATTTTATCCTTTTGTACTAGTACCTTCCTTGCCACACTGGAGGTGCTCAGTAAACAGCTGTTAAAGAATAAATGAATAAGCAAACAAATCAATAAGTAAAAAATTAAAATACAACTCTGAGAGAGAAGAAACAAACATCAGCATGAAAGGTGATCACTGATTTTACTGTGTAATTTTATAAACATTTGCATAGAAATAAATAATTTCTTAGCATCAATGGTATATTATAATAGATTGTGTCACAGAGGCTATAAACTAAAAAATTGTGTATTTCAAAAGGCAAGGTAAAGAATTTAATTGGAACTCATGCCAGTAGTTTTAAATGATTAGAATAACATTCTGAAGACTTGGAGTTAGTTGTATCTTAAGGATCACTCATGGTGGTTAAATATTTCTCTTTACATAATACTACTTTAACATAGATGTCATCTCAAACATGAAAAATTGGTAAAAATATTGGAACTATTTCTCTATGTGGATACTCCAGTGAGTATCATCCACTTTCCAAATCACTCCACACATTCTACCGCATCAGAAACCTCTACTGGCTCTAGCTCCGGTATTTTGGCTCTGATTGCTCCTCACCATCTCTACCTAAAGCACTACGCTCTTACCCACCATTAGTTCTGTAGTCTCACTAGTCTCCCCGATTCCCTTCTGTCCACTCATTCTCCCCTTACCAGCCACAGTGATTATTTATAAGTGTAAATCACATCATATCCACTTCCTGGTTCAAACACTCTAATGACTCTGTTGCAGGTCGAGTACTGTTCACTCTCTCTGACTCCTCTTCCTCTTTCCTTGCTGACTGCAGGACCTGTGCTTCCTCATTCTATGATCTTCTCTGCACTACAACCTCTCTCCACGGGGCCACAGCCACAATGACTGCACTCTAAGCCTCCTCCCTTCGGGGAGTCTTTGCATTTGCTCTTTACTCTGCTTGGGAGGCTCCTACTCACCTTTTTGAAAGCCTGCTCCTCAACATTTTGGGCGTTGACTTTCATTGTCTCAGTGTTTCCATTTCTAACCACCTTAACTAAGTGAGCCTCATGTCAAATCACATTTTCCTGTTTATTTTCTTCATGCCGTTTCTTACTTTGAGGAGGTAAATAATTGGTTTACCATGTGCTTACTTTGTTAGTTAGAATGTAGGCTTATTAAGGACCTAGACATTCTTGGACTTGGGTTTTTTGGGGTCTTTGCTATAGTTCCAGTGCCTAAAACTGTGCCTCTACAAGCTTCTCCATGAGGATCTACATTTAAGACCTCGACCTCTTGAGCATTCCTTCCTTTTCTTCCTCTCTCTCTCCTTCAAGATTTATTTATTTATTTATTTATTTATTTATTTATTTATTTATTTGTGTGTGAGAGAGAGAGAGAGAGCACACACATGGGGGAAAGGGAAGAGGGAGTGGGGAGAGAGAGAATCTCCAGCAGAAGCCCCACTGAGCACAGAGCCTGATGCAGGCTTGGATCCCAGGACACTGAGATCATGGCCCGAGCTGAAATTGAGAGTCAGATGCTTAACTGACTGAGCTACCAGGGTGCCCCAAGTGTTATTTTCTAAAGTCAATCTGACATACTGTGCTATTTAGTCATCAATGGGCAGACAGGATTATTTAAAGACCTGGGCTCCAATCCACATTTATTCATCACTTTTTCACAGAAAGATGGATTACTCTCTTTGACCTTAGTTTTTTGTGTAAGATGACCATACACTACAGAGAAGTATCTAGGGAATGCAGGCAGAGCTAAGGATCAAGGGGTCAAGTTACTTTTCTGAGGTCTCAAGGCTAAGAGTCAATCCATCTTAGAAGCCATCCTGTGCAAGCTGTGTTCCACGAGTTCCTTTATTCTTTTTCCCTCTCGACACTACAGCTGGTAGCAGAGGGAAATTTTAGAATCTCTAGGAATAATTCTTAGCTCTGATTACAGCAAGGGCATTATGGAGAATAGAACTGATCATTTAGAGAAAAGAAAAACAATGTTTTTCTGCGGTTCTGGTAATGGAAAGTTTGGGACATAAGATTTACTTGGTATGGGAACCCCCTCAGATCAGCTGCTCCAATAGCATTACTCAGGAAAATGACTGTGTATGTGCCTAAGCAGTGGTGCCCAGGGGTGGGCTGATAGTTTGAGATACTGGGGGAAGAAGAGAGATTTCCTCATCCCAGAAACTGGGAAATTATGCCAAACAAATAGGAACAATGTTTAATGAGGGTCATTAGGTATATCTAATAGATATGTACTGTTGTTCCTTTTTCTTCTAGATCCGTGAATCCAAATTATGGGAAAATGTTACTGTGTTCTCGTTACTGGTCCAATGTATATATTCAATGCAGGATGGAAATCCATCCTTAAAAGGTGTTATCTTTCAGGTCCTCAGTGGGCCATTTCATCATATATAAAGCTAATTACTATAGGGGGTGGCTTATGTAGTAAGACCAGTAATCCCATAGGCTTCAACCTGTCACCTTATTTCCTTTGCATTGAAGTGAGTTCCTTGGTAAGAGACTGTATTGAGGGTGAGAAGTCTATCTGTTATGAGCTGAGTATTTGTTCTTCCCCTAAATTCATATGTTGCTAACTCCCAAGTGATGGTATTTGAAGATGGAGCCTTTGGGAGGGGATTAAGTTGAAATTAAGTCACAAAGGTAGGACCTTTATGATGGGATGAGTGCCCCTATAACCAGTGGAAGACAGATCTCTCTCTTTCTACGCATACAAAAAGAGGAGATTTTTTGAACACACAGCGTAATGGTTGTTGTCTACAGGCCAGGATGTGGGCCATCACCAATACCTGAATCTGCCAGTACCTTGATCTTAGATTTCCAGCCTCTAGAATGATAAGAAATAAATGTCTGTGGTTGAAGTCCCCAGTCTATGCCACTTTGTTATAGTCAACCGAACTAAAACACTATCCATATCTCCTTTCCCACAAGTCTTTAACAGTGGTGTTCTAATACTGTTCCTTTAATGTTCTTGGCCAACTAGTTATATAATTAGCCCCTGAAACCTTAAATCCCGACTTTTGGTTTTATCTTTTTATAGACAAAATAGACCCCAAGATATTCTGCTTGACATTCTACCTTTTAGGGAGATTGTTTTTTTCACTTAGTGCCACTTCTGAGAACTGTGATGGCCCCAATAGTTCAGTTCCTGCCAACGTATTAGGTGCAATCACTTATAAGCTTACTTCAAGTTCTTTTATGCTTACATAGCTCTTTACAGTAAACTATGAATCCACAGGGGCTGGCGGAAGGTGGAGCAGCAGAGTGGCCGGGCCAGGGATTCTGAGGGCACCCGTGGAACCCAGAAACTTCATTGTGATTCCCCTCTTAGTACTTGTTAGAGGCAACATAAAGCATCCTGAGCTGTCACGCATCCTCAGATCCCCACTGGATCTGTGGAGCTGTGAGGGTTAAGTGCCCTACATTTATTTGCTTCCCAGCCCGTATCAGCTGGAAATGCTTTTCATTCTCTGGGACCCACTCAAGACCTTTAGGACAGAACAGGAGCTCCAAATATGGTACATGCCATCACACATAATGTTCACTTGTTAGAAAAACAATGTGTGATATGGTATCTTATAATCAATCACTCCCTTTATAGGGAATGTTCTTGAAGGCTACTAATTTTAGCAGTGTATATCTTGATGTTGTATATCAACATTTTCCTGGGTGGTTTTATAGGAAAACTTAAAACTTTTTATTTAAACTTAAATTTAAACCTTTTATTCCATTATTTGTTTTTCTTCTATTTATTGTGTTTTTTATATAAAGAAATGCCATTTATACAGTTGATATCTTCAGCATCTATCATCTTTTCAATCATATTTATTTCATTCCAAAGTACATTATTGTCATGTATTTTGTTTTGTGAGATCTTTTATTTTATTTTTTTTTAAGATTTTATTTATTTATTTATCAGAGAGAGAGAGAGAGCAAGCACAGGCAGACAGAGTGCAAGGCAGAGTCAGAGGGAGAAGCAGGCTCCCTGTGGAGCAAGGAGCCCGATGTGGGACTCGATCCCAGGATGCTGGGATCATGACCTGAGCCCAAGGCAGCTGCTTAACCAACTGAGCCACCCAGGCATCCCTTGTGAGATCTTTTATTTATCTATTTAAAGATCTGTTTTTTAAGTACTCTCTACACACACTGTGGAGCTTGAACTTACAACCCTGAGATCAAGAATTTTATGCTCTACTGACTCAGCCAGTCAGGTATCCCTGTGCGATATTTTTAAAAAATCTCCTTTTCTTCTTCTTAACTGAGTTTTTATTTGTGTTTATTCTTTACATTGTTTTTGATGATATAATAGATTTTCCTGTATCATTTATTTCCCTGTATACTCATAGTCATCAATGAGATTAAAAGGAAGATTTAGATTTTTTAAGAAAGTGACAAGAATAATGATCATGATAATTTCTAAACATGAAATTACTATTGGGACTTATGTGGAATATTATGGTTTAAAAGGAACTTAAATATCATTGAGTCTAGTATCCCTCTTGATACTGAATGAAGAGAAAACAGTCCTTAAGAAGTTAAGAGACTTGAAGAAGGTTGCTCAGCTTTTAAGTGTTTAAGTCACTGTTAAGAGCTGGGTCTGTCATGATTTTTTCACACCATTAGCTACTTCGGCTGTCTGCACAATGTTAATCTGAGAAACTCTTTTCCACTTCTTTCTGCAACCCTCAGCCACAGTGAAACAACTCACTGGGTCCAGTGATTTAGGAATCCTTCCTGATGCTACTGATTTTATGAATGAAGACAGAGTGATTTCATTAAAACTCTTAAAATTAGTTTTACTATTTCTAATTTGTTTATATCATTATATCTGTTTCCACAGCTAAATTGTTAGTTTGACAACAATTTCCTACAATGAAACAGTTATTGTCATCTTTGCACAGGTTAATAAGATCGGCTTTGTTAAAGCCATGATTGAATATCAAGAGACTGTTATAGAAATATTCTGTGACCCACTATACCACTTTGTACCTACCTGCTTTTTGATACTAGCTAATAACAAGCAAGGTCTCACTCTTTAAAAATCCTAGTCATTTTTGGAGCAGTTTTTTATAAGTTAAATCATATGCCAACTGTACCATAATGTACATCCTAACTATGTTAATAAAGTATAATTAGACTGCAAGTGATAAAAATTATATTCATAAATATTGATAAGTGCAAATGGCCATAGTAGAATGCCTAATATGTATACAGAATCTCTAGCAGCTGGGGACGTGATCTCATGTATGGTAGTCTATGACCAACAGGTGGCAGCAGTTCCCAGGAGGTTCTCACTGGAGAGCGCTTAAAAATTATACAAGTTATAACTCTTATCCTTTATTCTTTACTAGGGCTGTGTAAAATACAATATATTTAAACTGATTGATAGACAACTCTGTTGCTTTAGAAACAAAATTACTTTATTCAATTACATTTAGAATTATATGTATAATGTACATTTATTTATTATATTGTGTTGAAATATCTATACTATACCAATAACTAATTTCCTTTTTGTTGAAGGAGGTTGAGAAGTAATGGTGCATTGAGTACATTAACTCTTCTAACTCTTTATTCCTGGGGATATTTTAAATAAATGACTCTACTGATTTCTTTTTTTTTTTTTTTTTTTAAGATTTTATTTATTTATTTGTCAGAGAGAGAGTGAGTGAGAGCGAGCACAGGCAGACAGAGTGGAAGGAAGAGTCAGAGGGAGAAGCAGGCTCCCTGCGGAGCAAGGAGCCCGATGTGGGACTCCATCCCAGGACGCTGGGATCATGACCTGAGCCGAAGGCAGCTGCTTAACCAACTGAGCCACCCAGGCGTCCCGACTCTACTGATTTCTTAAAGATTCCATTTGGCTATAACATAGGACTGGATTTTAGTTGTTATTTAGAAATAAGGCATACCACAACTACAGAAGTTTGTAAAATTCAGTCAGACGTACTAACAATACCATGTTTTATAGTTCTGCCCATATGTTCTCCTTTATTAAAGAAAGTGTCTTGTTGTGTACTTTGTTGTGCCTTTGTAAATGTGTGACCATATTCATTGATTAGTTGATTCTGTTCTAATGTATCTTTCATTACAAGGACAGATTAAAACAATAAAAACAAATACATTGATATTTTTAAGAGAAAAATTATAAAACAGATCAGAGTCATTTGCAGGTGTCTTGGAACTAATTACTCATCTAACAACATCACACACCTCCAACTCCACCCAAAGTCATGCATCCAATCACTGTTAAGAACAGTCTTTTTTTTTTTTTTAAAGATTCTATTTATTTATTTGAGAGAGAGAGAGAGAGAGAGCGAGTACAAGCAGGGGTTGGGGCAGAGCAGGGAGCCCAGTTCAGGACTCAATCCTAGGACCCTGAGATCAGGACCTGAGTCAAAGGCAGATGCTTAACTGACTGGGCCACCCAGGCACCCCAAGAACAGTTCTCTGATAGCAGTTTCAATGCACAATTCAACAGATATTTTAGGTAATGTCTAGAGATATTTCTTGTCATAATTGGAAAAGGGGTTACCCTTGGCATCTAGGTAATAGAGGGCATCTATGCTGCTAAACAGTGTAGACTGCACAGCATTGTCCCCACAAAAAGAATTATCCTTCCCCAAATGGAAATAATGACAAAGCTGAAAAACTCTAGTCTTCATTAGATAGAAAATTCAGTTACAACCACATTTTAGGAATACATGCATAGAAAGGCCAACAAATTAAAATCCAGTGACAGAAGCTAAACAGTAAAAGTATGGTTATAGTAGGTTTTTTAAGAAAAAAAAAAATCTATCCACCCTTCAATGTATCAAAAGACCATATTGTGAAAATCTTTCTTTCCTGAGAATTATGAATGTGAGGTGCTATAGTGAGGAAATCCTAAGGGGTAAGTTTATGTTTATAACCTTGTACAAGAAATCCCTTTAGAGAGCCTCATTAACTACTCAGCAAAATTGAAAGACTCAGCATATCAAGCCTATGTTTGCTAAACAAATTTTGTGCCGAATATACTGTTGAAATATTACTATGTGTCTGGCCGCTTTTGGATTCTTGATTTGTACTCCAGAGAATAAGTATAAAACAATCATTTTTCCCTGTCTATCTTATCTCCCAGACTTAGAAAAACTGCTTTCCACCTTGGGAGTTAAGGGATATAGGGAAATTTCATGGAGTTGTTTTTGATCTTTCAGTCTGACTTGCCCTTAAATAACTGATGCGTGTGTGTGTGTGTGTGTGTGTGTGTGTGTGTACCATATGGAGACGTTTCAAATACTGGGATTTTTCTAAGTTCTAGAAAACTTTAGTAAAAAGTGTTCTGTGACGTTTATAACTGCATAGGCAGAGAATGTTTAGAATAACAAAAGGTCTTTAGGTATAATAAATAGAAAATAGCACACCACATTTTGTAAGATTACAGTTAGGCACTTAAGTAATGTTCTTATTATAAAAAATGTACTGTTCAGGATCTTAAAATCTGGCTTATCTTGAAATTTCATATTATTGTATTAAAATGTAAATATTCAAATTTTCAGCTATTGCTTTGATTTGTAAGAAGTTCAAATGTGTCATCTAATAAGTACATTTCTGATTCATTTGAATGTTTCTTGTAAAAAGTAAAGAAGAAAAAAGGTAACAAGAAGATTTGCTGGTACAATAAACAAGTTTCATGTAATGATCTCAAGCTGAGTGTATCTGGGAGACTTGTCACTGGGCTCCTTAGATTTCTAGCAACTACATAAGCAGGAACTCAACCTCCCCATAATGTACAGGCTTGACTTCCTCTGTTTTATAATAAAAAGAAATGTGTCTCTGACTTTGTAAATCAAGTCCTGTGCTTTTGTTAAACTGATAAGCATTTTTCAATCTTCTGTACAGGGCTTATTTGCTTCGTGATGGCTATGTTATATAAAGAGCAAAAATGAGAGTGGAAATACAACTTTGGCCAAATGATATTTTCACATAATTTAGGATATTGTAAAAAGGAAAGAAAAATCAGACAATAACTATGATGCTTTTATATTTAAATGAATTGCACCAAGTAGGAAGTATGTGACATAAATTGTTAGCAGCAAATATTTGCATGTATTTGAGGAATGCTTTGGGTAAAAAATACAACAATAATAATAATAATTCTAAAAAGGTGTTCATCCTTACAAGGTTTATTTTTTCTCCACATGGACTTTTTATAATAGAAAACAGTTCTTAGAAAACAGTTCTTTATTCTGTTTCAAGTCTTTTGTAATAAAGCTTGAATAAAGAAAATATATAGGGTATTTATAGAAGGCCATGATTTTCCTATTAGGTCAAATCAGAGACAACCTAATTTGTTTAATAATTTTTGTCACTAATATTAATAAGGCTGCATAATGTGAGTTGGTCATCACAGATTGCATTGTTCATCTATTTAATGACTGTTTATTGAACATTTGTTATATGTGAGGTACTTTTCTGGGAGCTGGGAATTAAGCCTTCAATGGTCAATGTCCCTGCTCTCATTTCTAATGAGACCATAAGAATGACAGAATTTGTCATGTATTCTACCCTTTTTAGTTATATGGACCCCAGTTACAATGATGGAAAATCTTATAAACATTGGTGCTAATTAGAAATACTGAAGTAAAATATGCTATTTTAAGAATCTGTTTTAAGTCCTAATAATATTCTAACACCAGCATTAACAGTATACTGTAGTTTGTTATGTATCTGACTCTTAATTTCAGCTCAAGTCAGGATCTCAGGGTCATGAGATGAATCCCTGCAGTGGGCTCCTCTCTGGGCATGGAGTCTTCTTGAGATTCTCTCTCTCCTTTTCCTTCTGTCCCTACCCCCACTTTAAAAAACAAAACAAAGCAAAACAGTATATTATAAATATTTACTTCTTGACCATAAATTTTGTATTTAATAATCCTATTTTAATGAATGAATGAATACACTGAAGCCTTTTAGTAAAGCCACCATAATTATCATAAGGATTCTCAAAGTGCTTCTCTTCTTATACATATATATTATATTCAATATACTCCTATATAATATGAATTGAGCACTAATCTGCTTGATGATGGGACATAAAAATTTAGAAACCCTATAAAATTCTAACACCTAAAATTTCCAAGAACAGATGAAAAGCCTAGATAACTCAAAGTATGACTTCATAAATGAAATTGCTCAAGTTTTTCCCAATCTGTTTTATGTAGCATTGATTTGTAAATAACCTTAGAGAAGTGAGAGCCTAGATACTTGAGGGGAGTTACATGTTTTGCCATTCATAGCGTTAAGCAACTATCAACTTTAGAAATTAGTACAAACTCAAATAAGCTGAGCATCATCCAGATGGGGAGGGAAGGGAGAGAATTCAAGGTGTCAATAGAGTTCTTTTTAAGTAAAAGCTGTGGTGTAAGTAATCTCTTGTTTAAGCACCATATGAAAGATTACCCCACGTCACCCATATGGCACATGGGAAGGAGGAAATCTGCTTTACTTTAGAAACCAATACCAAGGTGGGGAGAGAAACTATAACCTCCACCTGCTGGGAAGACTAGAATAATTCTTACAATGCACATAAAAAAATAAAACTAAAGAACAAATCATTAATAGGTTATCTCAGTAAGGCATGCCACTTCTTTTTCTCCCGTAATCTTAATGGTGAATGTCCTGCAATAAAATATTTTATTGCATGTGTTAATTATAAGCCCAAAGTCCCAAATCTGGTTTCCTAGGGTTTACCACCCTTGAGAATCTACTGTTGAGTGTTCTTGCCTCCATTGGGATGATCTCCCACTAGTGGCTAGTCCTAGCGGATTGATCCTGCATACTACTTGAAAAGACTTAGTTGCCTGGCTTCCTAAAAGTAAAGCAGAATTCTCCAAGTTTTAAGATAGAAGGTTTGGGGCGCCTGGGTGGCTCAGTGGGTTAAAGCCTCTGTCTTCGGCTCAGGTCATGGTTTCAGGGCCCTGGGATCGAGCCCCACATCGGGCTCTCTGCTTACTCTCTGCCTGCCTCTCTGCCTACTTGTGATCTCTGTCAAATGAATAAATAAAATCTTAAAAAGAAAAAAAAGATAGAGGGTTTGGCCTGGTCAGAAGTAGGGAGAGGGAAAGAAGTTTAGGACATTGGACTACAAGTCTATCTGCCTGTGGCCAAGTAAACCATGTATCTCCATCTCTATCTCCATCTCATTGTCTAGAATAGATTTCTCTGCCTGGGTCATTTATTTTCCTTTTGAGGTTTTTTTTGGTAAAATTTTACCTATATGAAATGCCTCAGTTGGGGGTGAGTTGGTTGTCCCCACAGAGGGTCCAAATCATGATCTATTTCACCTTTTTTTTTTAACTCCCCAGGGACAACATTTACCTCTTTCTCTTGATTAGGAAAGTAGGTCTAGGAATGCCTGTGTCGCTCAATTGGTGGTCATGATCTGATCTTGGGATCGAGTGCTCCTTGCTCGGTGGGGAGTCTGCTTCTCCTTCTGTCTGCCACTCTCCGTTTTTGTGCTTTCTCTCTCTCTGACAAATAAATAAACAAAATCTTCAGAAAAAAAAAAAAAGAAAGAAAGTAGGTCTATGGATACAGATATGTAAAGAATATACAAAGGATAAAGTACTGGGTGTATGCTTTGTAGAACCCAATATGGTCACTTTACGTGACTTTAAAACAGAAGAACAAAATGCAGTCTTCCTGGAAGAGCACAAAAGGAAGATCTAATAGATGCATTTGTTGTTCTAGTGTCAAAAACCTTCCCCATGCCCTTTGTCATTACGAATTATTTACATTTTGAAAAAGGAACTAAACAATTATAATCATGCTGAACATTCTACAATGTATGTTGTCTAACTCTAAAGTTTAATACTTAGACTCTGTGCTCCCATATGAAGGAGTTTGTTTTTTGTAAAGCCACCTTTTGGAATAATAGAGTGGGATTTAGAAAGTGTAGTTATGTGTAGTAAAGATAAAAATGTTCAGAGATTACATCTGTTAGAAGTGAGTTTAAAAAAATTATACAGTGATTTTTTAAGAGATAAAGTATAACTATAAAAGAAAATCAACTAAAAATGCTAAAATCAGTAACATCTCAAGATTCCTCAAATTAGATAAATAAATTATAGTAAGACACTATACATTAAGATTTTATAAATAATATTCAATTGAAAATAAAATTAAATAACTATTTGTTTAAGGAAGAAAATATGGATGATGTAAGAGGTAAAAATACATGGAAAATATTTCAGTATTGTGAAAACTAAAAATCCTGGTTTTTTAGAGTAAGATGATTAATGAACATGTCCTCAAAAGATGTTAGATTAGCCACAATAAGGCATTCTAAAAATTATTTCCTTTTCGTGAGGATTATTTGGTATTTAACTACCCATCAATTTAAAAAGACTATCATAAGCAAGGTTAGGAACATGATATTGTGCTTAAAGAAACTGTAATCAGGAAATTGGATCATTACATACATAGTGTAATTGTGATATTATCCCTTTCAACTAAGATTTAAGTGTCTGGGTGGCTCAGTGGGTTAAGCCTCTGTCTTCGGCTCAGGTCATGATCTCAGGGTCTTGGGATCGAGCCCCGCATCAGGCTCTCTGCTCAGCAGGGAGCCTGCTTCTCTCCCATCTCTGCCTATTTCTCTTGTCTACTTGTGATCTCTGTCAAGTTAATAAATAAAATGTTAAAAAAAGAGAGATTTAAGTACCACGGTTAACGGGTACTAAAATTCCCCACCTTGTTCTCACATAAAGGAGACCAAATTTTCTTAACAGTATAGTGAATACGAAGAGGAACAGAAGAAGCATCAGCAGTGTAATAACATACACAGGGTTAAACAGTTCTTTTTCAAAGAAATGTAGAACTAAAATATTCCTAAAGGTCACATGCCATCTCTTCAGCCCATTTAAGGCTTCTGAAATGCCACTCTGAAGTAAAATAACTACCTCTCCAGAAGAGTCATTCCATTAGAGAGCCAACTAACATCAGTACAGAGATAAATGGGAGAACAGAAAATTGATTTTACACTTGTGCTGTAAGTGTGGTCAAATGTTATAGGCCAGCACATCAAATAGGATTTCAAAGAACTGCTGTGCCTGGAAAATAACAACATAAGAGGATGTGGTTAAATACAGCTTAATAATGGGTCTGATGTGCTCAGTGTATAGTAAAATATTTATTTACTCTTTCTATTTGAAATATGACACATTCATATATCACTTTTCTTTTTGTTAATAAATTTATTATTTCAATGTTCCTGTAACTAATACCTTTCCTCTCAACTCATGTTATCACATATACCTAGAGGCATGCAAGCATGTAGCAGCGATGATTTATACTTTGTTTGATTTAAAACTTATAGATTGTGCCTAATAAAGGTATTTTAATTAAATTTTGTTTTATATGATACCAGGTCCATCTACAAATATTATCCAGATAAAAATATTAAAAAAAAAAACTATTTATCAAAGCTATTGAAGTCAATTAGATCCACTGGAAGCACAAAATGGATGTTACCTTTCAACGTTCTGTGATTCCTTTGGCTTCTCTGAGATGTTTAAGTTGCTATAATACTCAGTTGGGACCCACCATTTCTTTTCAGGTGTTTTTGACCTCACTGTGGTTGAATAGCTTTAGGTATGATGAATGTGATACAGTGTATTCCTTCCTCACTGTACTAAAGAGTCTCTGGAGGTAAGTAGAAAGCTGGGCAATGACATTTTTAAAAGTCTTGGTGTGCTCTTGGCAGCTTAACAAGAAAGTCATGACTAATATTTTTTTCCTCTTATAGACATTTAGGGCTGTTCAAGACCACAATAGCCTCTCTCCACATATTGCTAAGCAAATGATCAGTTCCAAGATAGAGTGAAGAGTGAATGAACTTCCACCAAATTAAGGAAAGGTGATTTGGGAAATGTAGTTCCTTTTTTTTTTTTTTTTTTTTTGTATCTTACATATTAAATCACTGCATTCATTTCCAGGAATTTTGATGCATAAGAAGCACTTATTTCCTTTTTAAAAAAATGTTTTTATTAACATATAATGTATTATTAGCCCCAGGGGTACAGGTCTGTGAATCGCCAGGTTTACACATTTCACAGCACTCACCATAGCACATACCTTCCCCAATGTCCATAATGCAACCACCCTCTCCCTACTCCCCCCACCCCTGCCCCCTGAAACTTCAGTTTGTTTTGTGAGATTGAGTGTCTTATGGTTTGTCCCCCTTTCAATCCCATCTTGTTTTATTTTTTTCCTTCCCTACCCCCTAATTCCCAACTTTGCCTCTCAACTTCCTCATATCAGGAAGATTATATGATAATTGTCTTTCTCTGACTGACTTGGGGAAATTTAGTTCTTTCTTAAAGTTGATTCTAACAGAGTAGGCTTTGAAATCTACTCTGTCTTTTCTCCATGCTTTCCTTTATACCTTATTCTCTTTGTGTCTACAGACTTTGTAATCTCTATCACTGCTCACTACCCCAGTTTATTTCCTTTTGTTCTTCATTGGGAAAGAAGAGAGGTTTTGAGCCATGCATATTATTCATACTTTATCCTAGGGTATGTGCTGCTTCATGGAATTGGAGTTATTCTCAAGGAAAAAAAAAATCACTTTGTCCCAACTCCAAGTGTAATTTTGGGAGGGATAGAGTTAGATTTATATTCTGAACATTCTCTTTCTGGAAATGTCACTTTATTTTTATTGTTTTTTTTTTTTTTTTTAAATTGAGGGATAGTTGACATATAATGTTACATTAGTTTTAGGTATATAAGATAATGATTCAATATTTAGATAAATCGTGACATGATCACCACAAAAATCTAACATCCTTCTCTGTAAATAGTTAAATTTGTGTGTGTGTGTGTGTGTGTGTGTGTAATGAGGATTTTTATGATCTATTTTCTTTGAAATCCCATTTTAAATCACCATTTCCATCTTGCTTCTTGAAATCAAGATGGAGTCCAATAATTTAAAGCACAACTTTCTTGGCTGCTTAGGAATAATGATGTAAACAGTTAATATAAAAAAAAGAATGGCTCTGAATGTAGATGCATTTGATAGTGATTGTAGGATCGTGGAACTTAGAAAATACTTAAAGTCTTTCCTTTTTTAATACTTGGGCTCCTGGTTAGATTAGGCACTTGAGGAATCAGGGGCTCTCAAGTTACATAAAGATGACTGAATTTTGGGTAGAGGGGAAGGCTGGTTGGCTCAGTCAGTTGAGCTCCTGACTCTTGGTTTCAGCTCAGGTCATGAGCCCCACTGGGCTGTGCTCTCAGCATAGAGTCTGCTTGTCCTCCTTCCCACTCTGCTCCTCCCCTTGCTCCTGGTCTCTCTCTCTTTCAAATAATAATTAAAAAAAAAAAAAAAAAGATGGCCGATTCCTTGCTAAACCTGGTCTGTTTCTGTTAGTATTTCTATAATGTTATCTTCCTCTCTTTGAGGCTTTAACCTTCTTGGCATATAGTTTTTAAATTAGGTCTCTGTAATTTTTGATGTCCATTTTCTTTGAGGAAGGAATAAATGCCATTTTCCAATAAAGAAATATCTAGATAGTAAACTGTATTTTTGTCATGTAACCATGTGTTGGGCCCTGTAGGCTATGTTTGAATCTGAAGGAATATGAACAGTAATAATTTACTTCTGTTTTATTTACTTGAACTCATGAATCTGACCTTCTATATTTGGGGACAGAGTGAAAGTTCTCTTTGTCTTTTCTTTCTTTTTTCTTTTCTCTTAAATCCATGCCTCCCCCCCCCTTTTTTTTTCTATTAAGCTTTGTTCATTTCATTATAGTTACATTTAAGAGTCTGTAGTAGAATCTTATAACTGAATCATCAAACGTTAGGGAAGATGAAGTCAAGCTCACAGTTGGTAGGGGCCTGACCAAGGTTAGACAGCTGGTGGGTGACAGAGTGTCAGAAAAACAGGAAGAGTGTTTTTCTGAGTCCCAGTGGAGGGCTCTCTCCACTGCATACCATTACTTTTAAGAAATTACAGTCCTTTCACTTTTCTAGTGTACTCTTCCTGGGGACATATTATGGTGTGTTTTCACTGCTGTCTTTACCTATATGTTATTTCCAAGAAGACAGTGATGACTAGTCATTCGTTGTTCTTCCCATAGCATGTTATAATTGATGCAGTACTTTTGTATTTAGTATATCACAAGAGAGGAAGCAGTTAAGTAGGGCGATTTCTTTTTAAAAGGTATACAGGGTGCCTGGGTGGCTCAGTGGGTTAAGCCACTGCCTTTGGCTCAGCTCATGATCTCAGAGACCTGGAATCAAGTCCTGCATTAGGTTCTCTGCTCAGCAGGGAGCCTGCTTCCCATTCTCTCTCTCTGCCTTTCTCTCTGCCTGCTTGTGATCTCTGCCTGTCAAATAAATAAATAAATAAAATCTAAAAAAAAAAGTATACAGTACAATAACATTTTTTTTTGGTAGTGAAAGCAACACATAACCATACACTTATGAATCATCTATTAATTTCAAGGCATTTAATTCCATTCTGTAAGCACAAACATGAGAAGTAGTCTTTACCTCTGTATTAAGTAGGGTTCTCCAGAGAAAAAGAACCAATAAAATCAATCAATAGAGATTTATTTTTTATCTATGTTTCTCAGAGTCCGCAGTCTCTCATGGCTTGTCTCCCCCTCTGATTTTTCCCAACTCACTTCTCTCCATCTCCCAATGTCCTTTCTGTTATTCCTAATGCTCCACAAATAAGTGAAACCATATGATAATTGACTCTCTCTGCTTGACTTATTTCACTCAGCATAATCTCCTCCAGTCCTGTCCATGTTGATACAAAAGTTGGGTATTCATCCTATCTGATGGAGGCATGATACTCCATTATATATATGGATCATATCTTCTTTATCCATTCATCTGTTGAAGGGCATCATGGTTCTTTCCACAGTTGCCAAACTGTGGCCATTGTTGCTATGAACATTGGGGTACAGATGGCCCTTCTTTTCACTACATCTGTATCTTTGGGGTAAATACCCAGTAGTGCAATTGCAGGGTCATAGGATAGCTCTATTTTTAATTTCTTGAGGAATCTCCACACTGTTTTCCAAAGTGGTTGCACCAACTTGCATTCCCACCAACAGTGTAAGAGGGTTCCCCTTTCTCCACATCCTCTCCAAGATCCTCTAAACACTTGTTGTTTACTGTCTTGTTGATTTTGGTCATTCTAACTGGTGTAAAGTGGTATTTCAATGTGTTTTAATTTGAATCTCCCTGATGGCTAATGATGATGAATATTTTTCATGTGTCTGTTAGCCATTTGTATGTCTTTTTTGAAGAAGTGTCTGTTTATATCTTCTGCCCATTTATTGACATGAGTATCTGTTTTGTGTGTGTTGAGTTTGAGGAATTCTTTATAGATCTTGGATATCAGCCCTTTGTCTGTAGTGTCATTTGTGAATCTTCTCCTATTCCGTGAGTTGCCTCTTTGTTTTGTTGACTGTTTCCTTTGCTGTGAAGAAGCTTTTATCTTGACAAAGTTCCAAAAGTTCATTTTCACTTTTGTTTTCTTTGCTTTTGGAAACATATCTTTTTTTTTTTTTTTAAAGGTTTCATTTATTTATTTGACAGAGAGAGATCACAATTAGGCAGAGCAGCAGGCAGAGAATGGGGCGGGAAGCAGGCTCCTTGCTGAGCAGAGAGCCCAATGTGGGGCTCGATCCTGGGACCCTGAGATCATGACCTGAGCCAAAGGCAGTGGCTTAACCCACTGAGCCACCAGGTGCCCTGGAGACCTATCTTGAAAGAAGTTGCTGTAGCTGATGTCGAAGAGGTTACTGCCTATGTTCTCCTTTAGGATTTTGACAGATTCCTGCCTCACATTGAAGTCTTTATCCATTTCGAGTTTATCGTTGTGTCTGGTTTAGAGAATGGTCGAGTTTCATTCTTCTACACATAGCTGTCCAATTTTCCCAGCAACTTTTATTGAAGAGACTTTTTTTCCACTGTATATTTTTTCCTGCTTTTTTGAAGATTATTTGACCATAGAGTTGAGGGTCCATATCTGAGCTCTCTACTCTGTTCCACTCATCTATGTGTTTGTTTTTGTGCCAGTACCATGATGTCTTTGTGATCTCAGCTTTGTAGTAAAGCTGGAAATCAGGCAACGTGATGCCCCCAGTTTTCTTTTTCAACATTTCCTTAGAAATTCGGGGTCTCTTCTGGTTTCATATAAATTTTAGGATTGTTTGTTCCAGCTCTTTGAAAAATGCTGGTGGAATTTTGATTGGGATGGCATTGAAAGTATAGATTTCTCTGGGCAGTATAGACATTTTAACAATGTATATTTTTTACTTGGGGTCTACAAAAAGTCCAAGAGTTTTTGTACAAAAACTATTTGTACAAAATTTGTGTTTGTACAAAAACTACAAATTTGGGACTATTACCAACCTTAAAATCAGAAAATTGAAGTATAGATAAACATTTGAAAAGTAGTTACTTGCCTGATTAGCATATAGTATTTTTTCCAGTCTAGCTACTGTAAATTACTATATTTGTAACTGCAACATGTTCCAAATCCTGAGTAAGTGGGAACCACAACATACATTTAGATGTTCAGGCCTTGATTATATTACAGACCATTTTTTTTTATCAGAAAGGAAAACCAGTGGTCCATAAGCAAGCTGTGGTCTAGAGTCACATTTTATTTTGGTTTATACAATGTTGATTCTCAGAAATTAGCCCAGATACATAAAATTTGAATATCATACAGAAATCTTTAAAGTTTTTATTTTAATCATCATGACAAGTACATTTCTTAATCTCCATCACTGATTTCACCTATCCCTTCACCACTCTCCCCTCTGGTAATCAACAGTTTGTTCCCTGTAGTTAAGAGTCTGTTTCTTGGTTTCTCTCTCTCTTGCTCTCTTTTTCTCTTTACTCATTTGTTTTGTTTCTTAAATTCCACATATACATGAAGTCATATGGCATTTGTCTTTCTCTGACAGACATATTCCACTTAGCAAAATACTCTCCAGCTCCATCCATGTTATTCTAAATGGCAAGATTTCATTCTTTTTATGGCTGAGTAATATTCTACTGTATATGTATACCCCATCTTCCTTAGGCAATGGACTCTTGTATTGCTTCCATATCTTGGCTATTGTACATAATGCTACAACACACATAGAGGTACATGTATCCCTTTGAATTAATGGTTTGTAATCTTTGGGTAAATACCCAGTAGTGTGATTGTTAGATTGTAGGGTAGTTCTATCATTTTTAAAACTTTTTATTAACATATAATGTATTATTAGCCCCAGGGGTACAGATCTGTGAATCACCAGGTTTACACACTTCACAGCAAGGGTAGTTCTATTTTTAACTTTTTGAGAAACCTCCAAACTGTTCTCCACAGTGGTTGTACCAGTTTGCATGCCCACTAACAATGCACAAGTGTTCCTTTTTCTCTACATTCTCGGCAATACCTGTTAGTTCTTGTGCTGTTGATTTTAGCCATTCCGGCAGGAGTGAAGTGACATCTCATTATAGTTTTTTTTTTTAAGATTTTATTTATTCATCCGACAGAGAGAAATCACAAGTAGACAGAGAGGCAGGCAGAGAGAGAGAAGTAAGCAGACTCCCCGCTGACCAGAGAGCCCGATGTGGGACTCGATCCCAGGACCCCAAGATCATGACCTGAGCCGAAGGCAGCGGCTTAACCCACTGAGCCACCCAGGTGCCCTCATTTATTGTTTTTATTTGCATTTTCATGATGATCAGTGATGATGAACATCTTTTCATGTATCTGTTGGCCATCCATATGTCTTCTTTGAAGAAATGTCTGTTCATGTCTTCTGCCCATTTTTAAATGGGTTATTTGTGGTTTTTTTTTTTTTTTTTGGTTGTTGAATTATTTAAATTCTTTATATATTTTGGATACTAACCCTTTATCATATATGTCATTTGCAAATATCTTTTCCCATATACTAGGTTGACTTTTAGTTTTGTTGATTGTTTCCATCACTGTGCAGAAGCTGTTTAACTTGATGAAAGTAGTTTATTTTTGCTTTTGTTTCCCTTGCCTTAGGAAACATATCTAGAAAAAAGTTGCTGTGGCTGATGTCAGAGAAATTACTGCCTGTGTTCTCCTGTAGGATTTTGATGGTTTCATGTCTCACATTTAGGTCTTTAACCCATTTCGAATTTATTTTTCTGTACAGTGTAAGAAAGTGGCCCAGTCTCATCATTGTTTTGCATGTTGCTGTGCAGTTTTCCCAACACCATTTGTCTGGACGGTAGCCAGACAAATCATTTTCCATCAGATATTCTTTCCTGCTTTGTCTAAGATTAATTCACCACATAGTTGCAAGTTCATTTCTGGGTTTTCTATCTGTTCCATTGATCTATGTGTCTATTTTGGTGCCAGTAACATACTGCTTATAATATACCTTGAAGTTTGGAATTTTAATGCCTCTATCTTTGTCTTTTTCTTCTTCAAGACTGTTTTTGCTATTCAGGGTCTTTTGTGGCTCCATACAAATTTTAGAGGTGTTTTTTCTAATTCTATGAGAAATACTGTTGATATTTTGATAGGGATTACATTAAGTGTGTAGATTGCTTTGGGTAGTATAGACATTTTTTTTTTTAACAATATTTTTTTTCTTCTAATCCATGAGCATGGAATGTCTTTCCATTTCTTTGTGTCATATTCAATGTTTTCATCTGTTTTATAGTTTTCAGAGTACAGGCCTTTCGTCTCTTTGATTAGGTTTATTCTTAAATATCTTATTATTTTTGGTACAATTATAAGTGGAATTATTTCCTTAATTTCTTCCTCTGATGCTTCAATATTGATGTATCATGCAAAAATCTTTATATGCAAGTTCTCTTGCACAGTTAGAATGTCTGAAAACACAGGTCTTCCTTCCTGGTTGACAATAAGTACTTGGAGTTAAGATTGCAGCTACAGTCCATTTGCCAGTTTCTCTTCAGTAGTAGCTTCTTTTATTTGACTCCCTGAAGGATTTCAAATTCATAACTTCAGGAAAAGGTACTTGAAAAATTAACAAATCATTTCAGGTATTAGTCTACCTAGTAGATACCACCACTGTACATAATATGCCTATAGCTCCATTTTAAAATTATCAAATTTAGGTGATATTGAGTTCTGATTGTAAGAGAAGAACTAAGTTTGCTTATACCACTTCCATTTACCTTCATTCCACTTAAAAATGTGTAATGCACTGGATGATGGTAGAGATGGGGCCACATTTACTCAACCCTGGCCTGCTCAGGCTTGCAGCTGATGAATTCTCAGCTGCTGGATTATCTCCTTTAGTCTCTTTGCCACCTTGTGGTTTAAGGTTTTCTGGGTATCTGTGTTGGTAATTGTTGCAGCACTACTGACACTGAGGTGGCTGCTGACCTTGGGTCTCATCTCCTTGATTTTCTTCATCTTCTTCATTGCCATTCTCTCTAGGCTGTCTTTAGCAAGAAGGTCCTAGCAGAATCATGGCCTATAACCCTGATACATATTGTGTCTTACTGGTCTACCTGTTCTCCTCCACCCTGGTTGTCTGCACCTTCCATCTCTTCTCTCTGCATAGGAGGGTCAGAATACAGGAGGTGAACACCCATAGGGTCTCCACATGTAGTAAGGTGGGAACTGCTGCCTGTGGTAGGGCATGCACTATGGGGCTTGGCCTTTGGGAACACTTTCTGATCCTCTTTCTTTTCCTCACTCTCACTATTCTGGTAATTCTGCTGGTAATTGACTGGATGACCACTGTCCAGGCAGTGGACAGTATGGATAGTGTCTATAATGGTTTCCCCATGCTTTCTCTCTAAGATAACTATTACACAGATAAGATAATAAAAATTAAACCTCAACATCTGCTAAGTTTTCATTTGTCCATATTGAATGCCCATTGTGATACAACTAGGAATAGAGAGGAACTTCCTCCATCTGATATACAGTATCAATGAAAACTTATAGACTATATCATTGATACTTAATAAAGATCTGAATACTTTCTCCTTAGTATCTGGAACAAGGCAAAGATATTAACTCATATCACTTCTATATAATATTGTATTATATTTCTTATTATGTGCACTGAGGCAAGAAAAAGAAATAAATGACATTCAGATTAGAAAGGAAGACTTAAAATATATTCCCAGATGTCATGATTGTCTATGTAGAGAAAACTAAATATACAAAAAAGCTCCTAGAGTTAAAGAAAAGTTTACCAAGGTTGTAGGATTCTATATTAATATACAAAAATAAATTACATACCTATACAGTACCAATGAACAATTAGAAACCAAAATTTTTAAAATACCATTTCTATAGCAAAAAATTTTATAAAATATTTAGAATATAGTTTATCAAGAATTCCCCACATAGTAAGCTAAAAACATTGCAGCATGACACTAAAGAGAACCTTAATAATTTAAGAAATATCATGTGTTTTTTGATAGAATTTAAAAAGCTGATTCTAAAGTCTATATGGAAATACAAAGGTCCTGAAATAACTAACACCATTCTACAAAAACAAACAAATAAACAAATAAATAAAAAGAACAAAATTGGAGGAATTATTCTGTCTGATTTCAAGACTTGCAAAGCTACAGTAATCGAGACAGTTTGCTTTTGGTGTAAAGAGAGATATATAGATAATGATAAATAGCCTTTACAAATAAACTGATAAGTAAATGACAAATTGATTTTTTTACATTTATTTTTTATTTATTTTCAGCATAACAGTATTCATTATTTTTGCACCACACCCAGTGCTCCATGCAATTCGTGCCCTCTATAATACCCACCACCTGGTATCTCAACCTCCCACCCCCCACACCATTTAAAACCCCTCATATTGTTTTTTAGAGTCCATAGTCTCTCATGGTTCACCTCCCCTTCCAACTTCCCCCAACTCCCTTCTCCTCTCTAACTCCCCATGTCCATCATGCTATTTGTTATGCTCCACAAATAAGTGAAACCATATGATAATTGACTCTCTCTGCTTGACTTATTTCACTCAGCATAATCTCTTCCAGTCCCGTCCATGTTGCTACAAAAGTTGGGTATTCATCCTTTCTGATGGAGGCATAATACTCCATAGTGTATATGGACCACATCTTCCTTATGCATTCATCTGTTGAAGGGCATCTTGGTTCTTTCCACAGTTTGGCAACCGTGGCCATTGCTGCTATAAACATTGGTGTACAGATGGCCCTTCTTTTCATGACATCTGTATCTTTGGGGTAAATACCCAGTAGTGCATGGCAGGGTCATAGGGAAGTTCTATTTTTAATTTCTTGAGGAATCTCCACACTGTTCTCCAAAGAGGCTGCACCAACTTGCATTTCCACCAACAGTGTAAGAGGGTTCCCCTTTCTCCACATCCCCTCCAACACATGTTGTTTCCTGTCTTGCTAATTTTGGCCATTCTAACTGGTGTAAGGTCATATCTCAATGTGGTTTTAATTTGAATCTCCCTGATGGCTAGTGATGATGAACATGTTTTCATTTCTCTGAGAGTCATTTGTATGTCTTCATTGGAGAAGTGTCTGTTCATATCTTCTGCCCATTTTTTGATATGATTATCTATTTTGTGTGTGTTGAGTTTGAGGAGTTCTTTATAGATCCTGGATGTCAACCTTTTGTCTGTACTGTCATTTGCAAATATCTTCTCCCATTCCGTGGGTTGCCTCTTTGTTTTGTTGACTGGTTTCCTTTGCTGTGCAGAAGCTTTTGATTCTGATGAAGTCCCAGAAGTTTATTTTGGCTTTTGTTTCCTTTGCTTTTGGAGACATATCTTGAAAGAAGTTGCTGTGCCTGATATCGAAGAGATTACTGCTTGTGTTCTCTAGGATTCTGATGGATTCCTGTCTCACGTTGAGGTCTTTCAAAGAAGATGTAACACCTATTCTCCTGAAGCTGTTTCAAAAAATTGAAGCAGAAGGAAAACTTCCAGACTCTTTCTATGAAGCCAGCATTACCCTGATCCCCAAACCAGGCAAAGACCCTACCAAAAAGGAGAATTTCAGACAAATATCACTGATGAATATGGATGCTAAGATTCTCAACAAGATCCTAGCAAACAGGATCCAAGAGCACATTAAAAAAATTATCCACCATGACCAGGTGGGATTCATCCCTGGGCTACAAGGATGGTTCAATATTCACAAACCAATCAATGTGATAGACCAAATTAATAAGAGAGGAGAGAAAAACCACATGGTCCTCTCAATTGATGCAGAAAAAGCATTTGACAAAATCCAGCATCTGTTCCTGATTAAAATGCTTCATAGTATAGGGATAGAAGGAATATTCCTGAACTTCATAAAATCTATCTATGAAAAACCCACAGCAAATATCATCCTCAATGGGAAAAAGCTTGCAGCCTTCCTGTTGAGATCAGGAACATGACAAGGATGCCCACTCTCACCACTCTTGTTCAACATAGTATTAGAAGTCCTAGCAACAGCAATCAGACAACAAAGAGAAATAAAAGGTATCCAAATTGGCAATGAAGAAGTCAAACTCTCTCTCTTCGCAAATGACATGATTCTTTATATGGAAAACCCAAAAGACTCCAACCCCAAACTACTAGAACTCACAGCAATTCAGTAACGTGGCAGGATACAAAGTCAATGTACAGAAATCAGTGGTTTTGTTATACACTAACAATGAAAATACAGAAAGGGAAATTAGAGAATCGATTCCATTTACTATAGCACCAAGAACCATAAGATACCTGGGAATAAACCTAACCAAAGAGGTAAAGGATCTGTACTTGCGGAACTACAGAACACTCATGAAAGAAATTGAAGAAGACACAAAAAGATGGAAGACCATTCCATGCTCTTGGATCGGAAGAATAAACATTGTTAAAATGTCTGTACTGGGGATGCCTGGGTGGCTCAGTTGGTTGGACGACTGCCTTCGGCTCAGGTCATGATCCTGGAGTCCCGGGATCGAGTCCCGCATCGGGCTCCCAGCTCCATAGGGAGTCTGCTTCTCTCTCTGACCTTCTCCTCATTCATGCTCTCTCTCACTGTCTCTCTCTCAAGTAAATAAATAAAATATTTAAAAAAAAATGTCTGTACTGCCTAGAGCAATCTATACTTGTAATGCCATTCCAATCAAAACTCCACTGGTATTCTTCAAAGAGCTGGAGCAAATAATCCAAAAATTTGTATGGAATCAGAAGAGGACCCCAAATTGCTAAGGAAATGTTGAAAAACAAAAGTAAAACTGGGGGCATCACGTTACCTGATTTCAAGCTTTACTACAAAGCTGTGGTCACCAAGACAGCATGGTACTGGCATAAAATCAGACACATAGACCAGTGGAACAGAGTAGTGAGCCCACATATGGACCTTCAACTCTATGGCCAAATAATCTTCTCCAAAACAGGAAAAAATATACAGTGGAAAAAAGACTGTCTCTTCAATAAATGGTGCTGGGAAAACTGGGCAGCTATATGTAGAAGAATGAAAATCGACCATTCTCTTTGGTATTCATTTTGTTTTGATTCTCTGAATCTATTAAAAACAAGAAATTGGACATTCTACTTTTTTGTTTTTATCAGAATAATTCTTTTTTCCTCTAGTATCCTAATATAAATATATATTACCAGATTGTACCAAGAAGTGTTAGCTTTCTTACTAGAAAATCACATGGAGGGCCTCTTTTACTTCTGAAATATGCTACTTGTGCTTAGTATGCAAATTGATGCATTTTATTGCACTACTGAATTTCTGGGCATCTCCTATATCTGAGAACATTTAGGAGGTTGAAGGAAGAGCTCACAAAGTCACAAGAGATGCCACATACAAGGCAGCTCTTCAGGAAAGTGACCCTAACACCTTCTTTCCTTCTCAGTTTGGCAGCCGGAGGAAAGCATACTGCAGCTCTAACCACAGTTGCTTGAAAGACGACACTGTTGCACACTTGGGCAGAAATACCAATAAGCTAAGTGTGTGGATTATCTAGGACCTCAGCACAGACTGGCATCAAATCTGCTGAGAGGGCGTGCTCCATGCTTCCATGCCTGGTAGCAGGCTACTGGTCCAAAACTAGGTATTTGCCAGTTGAATGCAAGAAAACAGGCCACTGGGCTCAAGTTGTTGGTTCACCAGTGAGTTACTTCTCCAGTTCTCTACAAAACCAGCTGTGTAGCCTCATGATGGGAGAGCTAGGAGCTAGTGTGACTGATAGATAACTTCCTGTATGCATTCAGCATATCCTCCCAAGAAATCTTCATTCCCCAGAGTAAATTGTGAAAGTCTCCTCCTTAAAGCCCCAAGGAAGCTGACACACAGAGAGAATGATTAACAACAAAATGCAGCTAAACAAATAACAAAACCTGAAAGTCAAAGTGGTATTACTTGTAACTAGGTCATTTGACACAGCAAAACTCTTAAAAAGGTATTTAAATGTCAACATTTTCAGGTAATATCTTCACATTTTTAGAACTTATATTTTTCTTAAATAGCATTTAAGTACCTAACAAAAACAAAAAAAAAAAAAAAGGAAAAGGAATTTTGGATTTTTCTCATGATTTAAAGACCTCTGATTCAACCTAGTTCAGTATATGAGAATATAATAGAAAATTTACACAAATTTATCAAATTTAGCTAACATCTCTAATTTATATAATCTCTATACAAATTTTATATAGTGTATTATCTTGGAAAATAATTACTCCAAAAATACTCCGATAAAACTAGATTAATTTCATTTCTTATTATATTTTAAGTCCATAGACAATGTTTCTCTAAGAAGCTTAGCTAATTGGGTGAAGTATTTCTTTCTTAGGGCTATAACCTTTCACAAAGCAAGAATTATTTGAGTTCTACATAATAGAATATGTCAAAATGAGTAATTCTAAAAAGAGATAGAATGATATAATCAGAGAATTATGAAAGTTATTACACTATGAGATAATAACAAGGTAAGTTTTGTAGCATTTATTCTGATCTAAAATTCAAGAATAGTATTATTGCGCTTATAAAGTAAGGATTGGCAGGGGCAATTTTTTTTTTTTTTTTTTTTTTTTTTTTTTAAGAGAGAGCCTACCACCAGTGGTGGGGATGCTGGGCAGAGGGAGAAAGAGAGAGCATCTTAGAATCTTAGGCAGGCTCCACACCCAGCACAGAGCCCAATGTGGTCCTCAGTCTTACAACTCTGAGATCATGACCTGAGCCAAAATCAAGAGTTGGACACTTAACCAACTGAACCACCCAGGTACCCCTGGTTAGTGCACATTTTATATGAAACTCATTGTATCCTAAATATTTAGCAATTATGATTGTTATAGACTGAATTATGTCCTTACAAGAATTCATATGTTGAAGTTCTAACACCTTATACTTCAGAATGTAATTGTATTTGAAAGAGAGGGTTTTTAAAGAAGTAATTAAGTTAAAACAATGTCATTATGGATTCCAATATGAATGGTATCCTAATAAGAAGAAGAAATTTGGATACAAACACGGAAGATGATATAAAGACATAGGAAGAAGGTAGCCAACTACAAGCCAAATACAGAGGCCTGGAACATAAACCTTCTCTCATGGCCCTCAGGAGGACCAACACTGCCAACACCTTGAGCTTGGACGTCCATCTAGAACTGTGAAAAAATAAATGTCTGTTGTTTAATCTATCCAGTCTATGGTACTCTGTCATGGCAGCCCTAGCTAAGATAATGCTATAGCATTACCTATAGTATAAAACTTTGTGGAGAACTTTATACTAAAAAAGAGAAGTGTCCAGTTCGAATTGACTTTTATAAAAACTATGTTCCCAACCCTAATACTTAGAAGATAAATGCAAACAGTATTAACAATAAGAAAAGAGTTAATTGTGATGTGAAGAATATTCTTAGTATGGTTAAGTTTATGACAATTAATTTTTTTTTAATTTTTAAAATTTAAAAAGTCCATACAAGGTTCTTCTCAGTACCTTTGAATTACAAGAGATTCTAGTCAGATAAACTCCTTTCTTCAATGTTGCTAACTCACAACACTGGAAAAAAAAATGGTTTTAAATGAGTAGTGTTGCCACTTAGTTTCAACTGGCATTTTAATATATGTAAGAGTCATTGATTAAACTTTGAAGGATTTTGTAGTATATTGTCTTTATATAGGTAAAGGAAATGAAATTAATCCACACGAAAAGGTGTACAGAAATCAACTCTTACGGTAAATAGATTTAAAATCTAACTTTTATATTAATGAGGTATTATAGAGCAGAGTTTGATAAACTATTCCTATAAAGGGCCAGATAGTGAGTACTTTATGTTTTGCAGACCCCATGGCCTCCATTGCAGGTAATAAACTATGAAACAGCTATTGATGTTATGTAAATTGTGGTATTGCTATGTGCCAATAAAACTTTACAAAAATAGGTAGTAGCTGGATTTAACTTGCAGGATGTACTTTGCTAACTCTATAATAGAGGACAGAAGGTTTACAGAAAAAAAATAGACAAAAGGAAAACAGCTTTTACTAGGCTTGAATTTGATTTGGGGAAAGTTTCTTTCTTCCTTTTTGTTTTTAAGTTGAGATTTTTTCTTTTCCATATAAAATGATCACAATTTCTCCCTCTAACCTCATTTAAAAATAGAACAATAAAGTAGATTTCATTGAAATCTCTCTTTGGTGAAGAAAATTTATAACACCATTTGTCTAAGACTCAGGAAAGTAGGAAACATCATTTTACAGTTTTTTAAAAATTTGTTTGCAATCTCTCAGGGCATTATTATTTTTTTTAATATGATTTTCCCTAACTAGATTATGTACTCAGAAAGAAAGTTATTTAACAAGACCAACTGCATGAGATGTCTGGGCAACACTTACTAGGCTTAGTTACTGGTTCCTCAGGGCTGTGTGTCTTTTATGATATACCCACAGTGCATTTCTAAAAGTCAAAAGTGAAAGCACAATTTTTTCCTAAAATGCCAATAGTTTTCATGTATAGAGTTTGGGGAGGTATAGTTTCACAGTTTTTATTAGCTGTCTCTATTATCTTTATTGATGGTGAGAGCAGAAAAATACCAAATCATAAATCTTGTGCAATCCTCTTGCCCTGATAGAATTCAGGAAAGTGGAATGTGGAGGAGTCACAAAGGCTACTTGCAGTACCTACCAGGAGTGTAGAAGGGAGATAGTTCATGTACCTAGTGGGTCAGGAAGAAAGGGTTAAAAAAGAGAGAGATGAAGTAGCAGTGGGAACTTGGGAAAAGAGGTCTTTAGAAAGGATACGTAGGAAATCATCCTATATAATGTGATCCAATCCCCTTTCTGTGTCCCTAAGAAAAAAGAAATCTTGAAAACCTGGATGTTTGTAGAGGAGTTTGAATTCTCTTCTCATGTTTCAAAAGATAACTTTTGAATTTGTCATTAGCTTGAGGACAGTATAACTCAGTTCTGTTATCTTTGGATTTTTTTAGTGGTGGTGATTTCATTAATGGAAGTTTCTCTAAGTTCTGCTTCTCAAGGGTTTTAGAGAAGTGTCTGTGCAAATCACTTCTATATTGGGCGAAGTTACCAATGATCAAAGGTACTCTAAAAAAGGATTACATTTCTTGCTTTTCCCTCTCACACAAAGTTGTTAGCTGTACTCCACATATGCTGAAGTAGAAAAGTACCTGGAAAAGATTTTGTGTGCCCTTTTTTATAATGCAAAAGTAAAATAAAAAAGCCTTTGTCCTAAGGGGGATAAAATGTAGGAGGACTTTTTCTTCTGCTTAACAAGACTAGCTCCTACTAAGGGGTTCCAGAGCTCTAATTCATAACAAAGTTGGAGGTCTCCTGGAAGTGAAGGTGGGATGATCCTTCAGCCAGTCCTCCCACTACTTATAGTTTTGGGGACTAGATGGCCCCAGCCAAGGCTCAGGGGCAAGGAAAGCAACAAGATCTTTCATCTAAAATTAACAGTAGGATAGCCTTGACCAAAAGGGACAAAGGGGGCAGGTACTGTAACCTGATCTCACCCTGCTCTTGTAGAATGTGGCAATGTTTTTAAGTGGAAAAGCTTGGTTTTCTGGGAGTTAGGATATCTAAAACTCAGGTTTACTGTGGAAAGCTCATTTGTTCTCAAGTTTCAGTGGCAGTCAGTGATGAAGATGAAGTCAGGGAACAAATTCACAGTTAAAATACAGAGATATCAGAAATGCAAATGCCTTTGGCACCCAGGTAGCTAGTAGGTTAAGCATCTGCCTTTGACTCAAGTCATGATCCCAGAGTCCTGGGATCAAGCCCAATGTCCAGTTCTCTGCTGGGTGGGGAACCTGCTTCTCCCTCTCTCCCTGCCTGCCACTCCACTACTTGTGCTCTCTCTCTTTATCAAATAAATAAATAAAATCTTTTTAAAAAAAAAATGTAAATGCCTTTAAGAAAAAGGGAAAGAAAACACTGAAATTTTTTACATGTACTATTAATAAGTATTTTTACAAAGATGGGAGTAAAGAATTTTCTTAGACTCTAGCTTAACTTCGAAGTAAAGTTTTAAAGATTTTATTTATTTGAGAGAGAGAGAGAGAGAGAGAGAACAAAAGTGGTTGGAGGGGCAGAGAGAAAGGGAGAAGCAGACTCCCTGCTGAGCGGGGGGGGGGGCTACAGGATCCCAGGACCCTGAGATTATGACCTGAAGTGAGGGCCGCAGCTTAAATGACTGAGCCACCCAAGTGTCCCTGAAGTAAATTTCAAGAGAAGTGCATGGTAATCTGTTGGAGGCCACGGCACGGCTGGAGTCGAGGACCAAACCAGGCCCTGACTTATGTCTCCTTCAAAACCGGACACCTTGACAAAGTTAAGGATGGGAAAGTTGAGTGCACTGAGAAAGGGTCTGTGCTATGTGTCCTGCGCTCGCCTACATGACTTCCCACACACTCTCCCTGCAGTAGGGAACAATGTGGCCAGAGTCCTGAGTTCTTAGTTAATCCTTGTTGTTCTGTACCTCCCATGATCCACTCCCTGGTTGTTTGTCTTGCTAATGGCTTTAGCTGAAACTACCTGGGCTCACAAGGTTTGCTTGTAGTTAATGTAAACTTGTTATAGGAACTTGCGGTCATCTGACTAGGTACTGATGTAATGCTCCTCCTATTCTGGTTTGCCTTATAAATGCTTGTAAGATGTGGAATAAATTTGGCACCGTTGGACATCCTCTTCAGTGTCCCTCCTGCCCCCATCTCTTTGTCTCTTAACTTTTTTTCATCATCCTCTTAGCCCCCATGGTTACCCTGGTCAATTCGTCGCGCTGGCCACGACAGTAATCCTGCAGCCTCCTATTTCCAGAATTATTTTTACATGGAAGAGCACCTAAAAAGAATTTGATAAAGACATTTCTCTGTGGATTTGTTCTATCAGTAAAACTACACTGCTATAGCTGTCAGTGAAGTCAACTGACCAAATGATTGCTTTAATCATCTATAAAGGTAAAAACTTCTTTTGAACCTGTTTTGGAAACAGCTTAATGGTTTTTAATATCGCATAAAATATTTTAAAATACATTCATCCTGTGTGTGCTTGTGTTGGTCCAGAGGACATGTAACTTTTAAAGAGTTGGGAAACATTTTGGTATAGGAGACATTTATTACAAAACAATTTCTCATAGAACAAGACTATGTAGGTTTATGGTGCATGGCTGCCTGATGATTTCCAGGTTTCAATGGCTCTGGTAGATAGGGGGAAATTTGGCAAGGTCAGAAGAGAAAAGAACAGATTTATCCTTCAAGTAGGAAAGATAACTACTCTGAGTGTACAGAAGAGGAAGAACCAAAGTATTTCTGGTGACCTGCTTGCTTTCTTTCTTTCTCTTTTCTTTCTTTCTTTCTTTCTTTCTTTCTTTCTTTCTTTCTTTCTTTCTAGAATAGTAAGAAGAAACCATTAACCACTCAGGGTCAGTTTTGGGACATTGATACATGGTATTCAGAAAAACAGGCTCAAAAGCCAACAGCTCTTATCTAGAAATGCTGAAGGGAACTTAATAAAAATGGTTGACCCTACAAAACACAAGAAGGACATTAAGAATTCATTACAGTAAATAATATAAATGGCATATGTGCTATGAAATAAGACTTCCCTAACCAAAGGTTGAAAATTCCTGTAATTCTCTGGTTGTTTGACAATTCTAAATGAGTTCTTGTACCTAGAAACACATTCTGTAAATAAGTTATGAAATCCCCTTGTAGTCATTTTGCTATGGTATTAGCATGACATTTGTCACTAATACGATGCAAATATATTGTTTATACACTTAGAATGCCAGTAAATTTGATATGACATTAAAATATGTGGCTGAATGCCTCTGGTGTCAGTTCTGGCTCATTTAGACACTGTCTTTGAATAAATAAATAGCTTAGTTGATGGCACCTTTTAAATTTTTTCTTCGACTTGATTTTAATAGATTATTACCTCTCTCAGTGCTATTTGAAATGTTTTCTTCATTCATTTACAACACAAATTAACATGTCATTTTTTTCATGAATTTTTGAAAGCAGATAGGATAGTGACAGTACTTGTACAGTGTGCATCTGTATACAGATTTCAATGCTTTAAATAAGTCATTTGAAGAAGAATAGGCCTATATGAGCATCTGTCATCGCTAGCAATTATGGTAGCTAAAATTGCAATGTCACCATTAGAAAATGAAACAATGCCAGAGCTGTGGTAAAATAAAAGTCAGTTCTGGAAATAGCAACTGCTGGCTGTTAGTTACTTTACATACTGTGAGGTTATTCTCTGACCTTGAGAGGAAATGTTTTAGTGATTATTGATCAATATGACTACCTTTTTTACATTTACAAAGCTCACTGACCCCTTTTGTTTTGGACACTTAAATAAAATAAAGCCAATAAAATAACAAGTAAATATAGTTTTTCAACTATGGGATGTAAATAAAACCTTTTATTTGTGAAGAATATGATGATTATACTCTGTATGTTAGTATTTCATTTCTTGACATTCATTGCAAAATTTTGAAAAATATATGCATTCATTTATCTTTCTTTTAATATGTATGAATCTTATCATCTATATTTTTATTGATTACTATTTTATTTGTTTAAAGTATAGCTTCATTGCTTATATGTTCTTTTTATTCAATATCCTTTCATTATTATGAAGTACCCCTGATTCTCCCAGGATTCACACAGTAATCAATCTGTAATCAACCAAAATTTTTTGTGATTTAACTGGTGTTTGTTCTGCTCCAGATACTTCTGTAACCACTATATCCTGGACAATTGTTCCCAATAATCCTTTATCCAGAAATGGACTGTATTGCCAGTTCTAGATGGCAAGGATTACGCAACTCAACCGATCAGCTTAATCTAAATCAGCAGAGACATTTCTCTGAGCTGTTTTTTTCTCTAAGGCATTGCCATACAAGCTTTCTCTTTCTTAACTCCCCCATATTTTCAAGCAGGTTTAAATATATACTAATATAAATATATAATCTTTCTGGTTGTTCTTCGTAATATGGTTATTCTGAAACAAGCTAGTCTGCCACTTGGAAGCCATACCCTACCTTTTTTTTTTTTTTTTAAAGATTTTATTTATTTATTTGACAGAGAGAAATCACAAGTAGGCAGAGAGGCAGGCAGAGAGGCAGGCAGAGAGAGAGAGAGGAGGAAGCAGGCTCCCTGCTGAGCAGAGAGCCCAATGCGGGACTCGATCCCAGGACCCTGAGATCATGACCTGAGCCGAAGGCAGCGGCTTAACCACTGAGCCACCCAGGCGCCCGATACCCTACCTTTAATCAGAAAAAAAATACTGTCTTTTACTAGTGCTGTAGTTCACTTTTTAGAAAGTGTTTTCCTTATCTTAAAACCATGTTGTTTATTCCCATATCTTTGCTGTCTTCTTGCATCTTTTTAATTTCTTTGACTTTTCCCCAAGTTGTATGAGAATTTCTAATTTTTCTTTTCTACTTCACTAAGCTGATTTCTTGGAAGGCAGGTCTGTTTCTATTGTCGATAGTTGAGGATAGTGATTTATTATTTTTCAAATTTTAATTTCCTTTAGTCATTTATAACATTTTTTCATTGTCTTTATATTTATAATAGTGTTTTTTGTTTGTTTGTTTTTGTTTTTTAAATTTTATCTGTTCTCCTCTTTGGATATTTTCCAAATAGCCATATCTTTGGGGCACTTGGGTGGCTCAGTTGGTAAAATGTCTGCCTTCATCTCAGTCATGATCCTAGAGTCCTGGATTGAGCCCCACATCTGGCTCTCTACTCAGTGGGAATCTGCTTCTCCCTCTCACTCTCCCTCTGTGCTTTCTTTCTCTTTATCTCTCTCAAATAAATAAATAAAATCTTAAAAACAAAACAAACAAAAAACCCCAAGTAGCCATGTCTTCTTGTCAATTCTTATGATTACAAAAATTTTTCTAAGTATTTATGTTTTTGCAATATATATTTAGAGATGTTATTTCTCTGAATGTTCACTAAAGAGGTCCAATTCCCTTTGATCTGAAATCTCATTTCATAAGCTTTGTATTTAACTTTCTCATTTTTCCTTCTTACACAAACTCTTGACCAATATATAATAAAAAGTTCTATAATCCTTGGTTGCACACTTTGTTCAACTGGATACTTGCCAAATGAATTCACAGTTATATAGATTGAAGTCAGTTTGGTGCCCACCACACACATTCTAATGCCCAATGTCTGGCAGGAGATCATCTTTGGCCCAGCAGATATTCATTTACCCTCTGCTCTACTCTTAGAAAAGCATCAACTAACTAGAGAGTCTGGTTCTCTTTCATTTTATTTATTTTTTTAAAATAATTATGTATTTATTTGAGAGAGAGACCGGGTGGGGTGGACGGTTAGAGGGAGAGAATCCAAGCAGAGTCCCTGCTGAGCACAGAGCCCAGCTCTTGGCTCTATTCCAGGACCCTGAGATCATGACCTAAGGTGAGGTCAAGAGTCAGATACTTAACCAACTGAGTCATTCAGTTGCCCCAGTTCTCTTTCATTTTAATACAGAATAGTGTATGAAAAACTCAAATCCTATAATTTACTGCCTCCAGGGATTTCTTTTCACTTTTTCAAATATTGTGTTTTACTTGATTGTACTATGTTTTCTAAATAAAATGTTTATTTGAGGATGCTTTATTTCCCAATGAACCACCATCATATATTCCCATGCATATTCTACTTTGGGAATCGCATTCTCTGAGTGCAACTTTTATGTCTCCTTGTTTCTTTAACCAGCACTACTTTCTATCTCTATGTTCTTATTATCTTAGATTCTCATTTACATGTTTCTGTCATGAAGCCCAAAGCTTATCTTACATTCTCTTAAATTATAACTCCATGACCATCTGACTGTCCCCGGTCTCAATTTGCTTGTAACAGACTTGTTTATCTATAGCTGGGATTCCAACAAAATAATTTTGCTGCCCCTTTCTCTTGATAGTGGCTAGATATAGAAGACGTTTTTATCATTCAATTTTTATTTGTATTTTAACTATAGTCTTAAGAATGGCTTATGTGCACATTGTGGCATGGTTCTAGTCTAATATTCTTTACATTTTTATGTAATGCCAAAAAAGAAGTGAGTGAAAATCAAACATTTAAATTTTTCTCTTAGTGTTCTTCTTTTCTTCTTATAAATATTTGAATGCTACAGGACAGAAACTTTATTTTAGTACAACCTGAAACAAACAAATCACAGAGAAAGCAAAAGAGGAGCTGAGTTTGTGAAACAGTCAAATTTGCAGAAGAATTGGCATAGAAACCCTGTAAGAGTTATCTAAACAAAAAAATAGACATCTAAGTGGTGTCCATCACCAAAGACAATGATTATACTAAAATAAACAGGGAAATACCTTTTAGTTATTATTATTATAGATAGTTTTTAATCTTTAGAAAATGTTTATAACCATATCAGAAATGACATTCTTTTCTTGTTCCACTGTATCTGTTAAAGTCAGAATGGATTTAAAGCAATTAATAAGAAATAGATTTATGTCTTTGCAAACCAAAGTAATAGATATGTCCTTTTTGTTGGATTAAGGAATGAATCAGTGTTTAACTATTTAATTTTTAAATAGTTAAATGCAACAGATGCTACCAAAACTTACATAAAAAAGAATTATTCTCTTATGGAGCTATAAAAGGCTTTGGATGTGTATTCCGAATAGATGTACAATTAAAGCTTACTGATAGAGTATATGTCAATTCAGCAGCAGCATTAAAAAATATGATTGATGAAATGGTAGTTTGTCTTATAAGAAAACTACTAACCTTTTTAGTATTTAAAGTGTATGTTTTAAAATAGGTTTTCTAACACATAGAAGAAGGCAGAGACTCAGACAAAGTCCCAAGATGGTGAAATTTACCCCAAATGAAAGAACAAGATAAGGCCACTGCCAGAGACCTACGTAAAACAGATACAAGTACCATGCCTGATGGAGAATTTAAAGCAACAATCATAAGGATACTCACTGGACTTGAGAAAATGATATAGGACATCAGTGAGACCCTTACAAAAGAGACAAAAGAGTTAAAAAAGAATCAATCAGAGATGAAGAATGCAGTAAACAAGATTGGAGATAGGCTAAATGCAATGAACAGCAGGATGGAAAAAACAGAAGAGTGAATTAGTGATCTAGAAGAGAAAATAGAGGAAAATAATGAAGCTGAACAAAAGAAAAAAAAAAAGTTGTACAACATGAGAATAGACTTAGGAAATTCGGTGACTCCATGAAATGTTATAATATTTGTATTATAAGAGTCCCAGAAGAAGAGGAGGGAGAAAAGGGGGCAGAAAATTTATTAAAAAAAAAAAATAGCAGAGCCCTTCCCTAATCTGGGGAAGGAATCAAATCCAAGAGGCCACAGAGATCTCCCATCAAAATCAACAAAAGCAGGCCACACCAAGATATACTGTAATTAATTTGCAAAATATAGTGATACAGGAAAAAAAATTCTTAAAAGCAGCAAGACAAAAGGAGTCCTTAACTTACATGGGAAAACTCAAGACTACCTGGAGAGTTTTCTTTTCTTTTCTTTTCTTTTTAAGATTTTATTTATTTGACAGAGAGAGATCAAAATTAGGCAGAGAAGCGGGCAGAGAGCGAGGGGGAAGCAGGCTCCCTGCCAAGCAGAGAGCCCGATGTGGGGGCTTGATCCCAAGAGCCTGAGATCATGACCTGAACTGAAGGCAGAGGCTTAACCCACTGAGCCACCCAGGTTTCCCACCTGGAGAGTTTTCAACTGAAATTTGGCAAGCCAGAAGAGAGTGGCATGATATAATCAAAATGCTGAATGGGAAAAATCTGCAGCCAAGAATACTTTATCTTGCAAGTTTATCCTTCAAAATAGGAGAGATAAATAGTTTCCCAGAAAAACAAAAACTAAAGGAGTTCATGACCACTACACCAGCACTGCAAGAAATATTAAAGGAAACTCTGAAGTGAAAGAGAGATCAAAAGTGACAAAGAGAAGAAGAGATCAGAGAAAATCTCCAGAAGCAGTGACAATACAAATATAAAATGGCAATAAATACATATCTATCAATAATTACTTAAAATATAAATAGACTGAATGCTCCAATCAAAAGACATAGAGTGTCAGAATGGATATGAAAGCAAAGCCCATCTATATGCTGGCTACAGGAGATTCATTTTAGACCTAAAGACACCTGCAGACAAAGTGAGGAGATGGAAAAGCAGTTATCATGCAAATGGATGTCAAAAGACAGAGTAGAACTACTTATATTGGACAAACTGGACTTTTTTGCTCTTTTTATTTTGGTGTGTAGCCTAATTTTTATTTTATTTAAATTCCATTAGCCAACATATAATACATCATTCATTTTGGATGTAACGTTCAATGAGTCATTAGTTGTGTGTAACACCCAGTGTTCATCCCATCGCATGCCCTCCTTAATGTCCCTCACCAAGTACCCTATCCCCTCATCCACCTCCCTTTCTGAAACACTCAGTTTGTTACCTGAAGTCAAGAGTCTCTCATGGTTTGTCTCTCTCTCTGATTTCTTCCCGATCATTTTTCCCTTCCTGTCCCTCTGATCCTCTGTGCCACTCCTTGTATTCACTTTTAAGTGAAACCATATAATTGTCTTTCTCTGATTGACTTATTGCACTTAGCATTACACCCTCCAATACCATCCGTGTCATTGTAAATGATATGTATTCGTCCTTTCTGATGCTGAGTAATATTCTGTTGTATTTATGAACCATATCTTCTTTATCCATTCATCTTTTGAAGAACATCTTGGCTCCTTCCACATAGACATTTCTGTTTCTGTAATGTTTTTATCCTGCTTTGGTATTGGGGTAGTGCTGGCCTTATGGAATGGTTTTGAATGTATTCCCTCTACTCTCCATTATTTGTAATATTTGATAATTGCCATTAATTATTTAATGTTTGATAGAATACACCAATGAAACTGTGTGGTTTTGGGCTTTTCTGTGCTGCGAAATTTTTGATTTCTAATTTGATTTTCCATTCTTGTTATTGGTCTAAGAATGTTTTCTATTTCTTGGATTCAAAATTCCTGATCCAGTTGTGGTAACTTGTGTAATTCTAGGAATTATAGGGTTTTTTTTTTTTTCAAGTTATCTGATTTTTCAGTATATAATTGTTTATAGTAATCTGTTATCACACTATGTGTTTTTGTGTTTATCTTTTGTATTGTTTCTCTTCCACTTCTCACTTTGGTTTTGAGTCCTCTCTCTCTCTCTTTTTTTGAAAAGCTGATCATTCCTTTGAATGTAATGTTTTTGTTTATTCTGCCCTCTTATTTTTTTCTGATTTTTCTTTGTTCCATCCTTTCAGTTAAGTTTCTTCCTTTTCTAGTTCCTTGTGGTGTAAAATTGTTTATTAGAATTTCACTCTAGCAACTACTTTTGCTGTATCCCATTGGATTTGGAATATTGTGTTTCCTTTTTCTCTTGTTTTGAGACATATTTTGATTTGCCATTGGTTTATTTGGCCCATTGTTTGTTGGGTAGTGTGTTGTTTCATATTTACATATTAAATATTTAATATTTACAAAAATATATATATATAAATATTTAAGCAATGAGTATCCAGGTTCTACAAACTAGTACTTAACTTGAAGCTTGAGCCAGTATTTAAACATATTTATTATTTGAAATAGAAGATATTTTATAGGGAGGCCTGAGTGGCTCAGTCAGTTAAGCATCTGCTATGAGCTCAGGTCATGATCCTGGGGTTTGGGATCAAGCCCCACATTGTGCTCCCTGCTCAGTGTGGATTCGGCTTCTCTCTCTCCCTGTGCCGCTCCCCTAGTCTGTGAGTGCCCTCTTTCTCTGATTCTCTCTTTCAAATAAGTAGATACAATCTTTAAAAAAAGAAGATATTTTATATACTATGTGTAAATGTGGGATTTATTTTAAATGGTACATGCCATTCCACCTATAGATTTCATTAGGTAGGGAGAAATTAGCTACTCTCAAATTTCTGATGGGAAGTTCTCAGAATATTCTGTTTCTTGTCTATGGATAAAAAGAGAAAAATTCTGAGGAATTATTTTTTAGCTTCTCAGTGTTCCATGATGACAAAACTCTAGGAGAAATCCTCACTTTTACTTTTCAGCTTTTACCCAGGGCTGTACCTCAAGAATCTATAACATAGATATTTCAAGAAAAACAGAAGTCTTATGTAGAGCAATGATTCAGTCATTCAAATATTGCTTATTGTTTAACCCTGAAGATAAAGAGCACAGCCAAGTAATAAGGAGAAAATTATTTTTAAATATCAAAAATAAACTTATGTACTTTATTATTGGGCCAGAGTCATTTGTCCACCAATTAGAAGTTATTTAATGTTTCTAAACAATTCTATCCAGCTAGAATATATGATATATCATTTCCTGCATGCCCTTATTAAAACTTTAGAAGGTGCTTACAGAGAGGATATTCTTAGAGGCAGACATATCAGTGATAGCAAGAAGAGGTATCTGAAAGTGAAGCAAGACAAATGTGTTAAAGAACAGAGAAGACAGTGCCATATTGTAACAACAACATCATCCTTTTTTCTTGACCCTCTTAGCATTTTAGCTTTTTTTTTGATATCTATTTGTCATATAGTTTCCGATGTCTAACCTAATGATTTGATATTTGTATACACTGCAAAATGATCACCACAATAAATCTAGTTTCCTCCATCACCATGTAAAGTTACATGATATACAATACAGTGTTATTGACTATAGTCACCATAGTACATATTAATTACATCCTCCCCACTTATTTATTTTATGACTGAAACTTTGTATCTCTTAATATATCTATTAAGTCCATCTTGTTTAATATGTCATTTAAAACCAATGTTTTCTATAGATTTTCTGCCTGGATGATCTATCCATTGGTTAAGTGGCATATAAAAGTCCCCTGCTATTATTGTATTGCTGTCAGTTTCTTCCTTTAGGTCTGTTAATATATGCTTTACATATGTAGGTGCTCCAATGTTGGGTGCATACATATGTATAAATGTCATATCTTTTGGGGGGGGGATTGATCTTTTTATTATTAGATAATGACCATTGTTGTCTTCTATTACAGCCTATTTAAAGTCTGTCTTGTTCGGTACAGGGATAGCTACCTCAGCTTTCTATTGGTTTCCATCTGCATGAAACACCTTTTTCCATCCTTTCACTTTCAGTGTATGTATGTTTTTAGATCTGAGGTAGATTTCCTGTAGGAGCATAGAGACGGTTGTTGTTGTTGTTTTTAATTCATTCAGCTACACTATGTCTTTTGATCAGAGAATTAAATGTAAATGTCACTTACATTTAAAGAAATTATAAATATGTATGAACTTATTGTCTTTTTGTTAATTGTTTCATGTCTATTTTCTCTCTGTTTCTTTCTTCTTTAGCTCTCTTGTGGTTTGGTCTTTCTTTAGTGTTGTGCTTAGATTCTATTATCATTATCTTCTGTGTGTCTACTATTGCCTTTGGTCTCTGATTACCATGAGGCATGCATATATATATCAAGTTGAATTTCAATGCATCCTAAAAATCTACATTTTTATTCCCCCTTCTGATATATATTTTTTAATATTTATTTATTTATTTTAGAGAGAGAGAGAAAGAATGGGAGCATAAACAGAGGCAGAGGGAAAGGGAAAGAGAATGCCAAGCAGACTCTATGCTGAGTACAGAACCCAATTTGGGACTCCTTCTCAGGACCCCAAGATCATGATCTGAGCTGAAACCGAGAGTTTGATACTCAACTGACTGAGCCACCAGGTTCCCCCATTTTGTGTTTTTGATGTCACATTTTACATCTTTTAATTTTGTGTGTCCTTTATCTAATTATTGTAGTTAGAGTTATTTTTACTACTTGTACCTTCGTGCTAGCTTTATAAGTGATTAATTCTCTACCTTTACTATATATTTGTATTCTGTACCAGTGAGATTTATACTTTCATATGTTTTCTTGCCTTTTCTTTTTATCTTAAAGTAGTCCCTTTATTACTTCTTGTAAGAACAGTTTAGTGGTGGTGAGCTCCGTTAGTTTTTGCTTGTCAGGAAAACTTATCTCCCCTTCAATTCTGAATCCCTACTTGAGTAGTGTATTCATGGTTTCTAGGTTTGGCAAGGTGAGGCCACAGGAGAGTGTAAAGGTGGGGCAAGCTATACTGGCAGGGGAAAGAGACAGTGCAAAAATGACTCTGGCCAGTGCTGACACTAGCAAAGTAGAAGGAAAGTATAAAAATGGTGCCTCACAGCACTTACATCCTTGGAGAGAGTTCCAGAAGACCCCTGCCCCTCTGGCAGATACTTTCACATTAGTCAATAATTCTCTTTCACATATGGTCTAGGTATTTTTCATTTTGCTGCTTTTGCTCTGGGTCTTGGGACAACAGAGTCTTTGTTTGAGCCCTTTAACAGAGATGTCTGAGTTTCCTACAGAACTTTGCATCTCCTGGGCATAAGTGCTATTGGTTTTCAAAGCCAGACATTTTGGGGGCTCATCTCTGATGCAGGTACCAAGGGTTGGGATATATTCTGTATTTATGACATTCCTCCCACCTGTGGGTTATTGCATGGAGAATGTAGATTTTTTTTTTTAAAGATTTTATTTATTTATTTGACAGACAGAGATCACAAGTAGGCAGAGAGGCAAGCAGAGAGAGAATGGGGAAGCAGGCTCCCTTCTGAGCAGAGAGCCCGATGCGGTGCTCAATCCCAGGACCCTGGAATCATGACCTGAGTCAAAGGCAGAGGCTTTAACGCACTGAGACACCCAGGTGCCCCAGGGAATATAGATTTTGACAAGACTATTTCTCTGCCTGTCTTATCAGTCTCAATGTGGTCTTTCTACCCTTTGTTGTAGAGGAACTGTTCAGCTAGTTTTCAGGTCTTTTTGAGAGAATTATCATATATGTAGCTATAGATTTGATGTATCTGTGGTAGAGGTGAGTTCAGGCTCTTCCTACCCTACCATCTTGAACCATCCCTTAACTTGGATATTATTTTCTCCTCGTTTACTGACATATTTACTGATATATCACCTACCTACCCTCATACCATTTTAACTATCCATTGAGGTTTGTTTTTCTGAGGTCAGGAATATCCTGATTGTTGCTAGATTCAATGACTTTTTTTTTGCAATTCTATTATCTTTAGTGCCTCAGATAGATTTCAAAAAGGAAGTCACAACTGTTTTCCCTTGGCCTTCTGCAGCATTTCAACATCCTCGTGCTCTGACTTATCTCACTTTTCTCTTTTTTTTTTGATATCTACAATCTCTCTCTCTCTCTTTTTCTCTCCCATAGTCATCCTCCTACTATTTCATAGCTCTTGCTTAAAACGTCGATAAGTTTCTTCTATTGTTTATCCTCTTTGCTTCTTCCCTCAGGGATTTCACCCATTCTTCTATCTTCAGCAATTACCACATTAATGATAATTCCTAAATAGGAAATATACTAATTGAAGAGGCATGACTGGACACAAATCTGAAGGTTTTCATTGAAAGAAATCAGGAAGCCAGCGTTTGATTTATTCTACTGTTGAGCTCTGTGTAGAATGAGTACTAAGCTATTGTGTTTTATGTTTGTTTGTTTGTTTGTTTGTTTTGGTTGTTTTTTTCTTTTTCTTTAAAGAAAAGCTATCTGCCTTTTTAAGCAGCTTGCTATAAACATAGGAAACATATTAATATCATAGTACTGAAGCAAGTGGAATGAAAGAAGTTTAAGTGGAGAAGTATATTGGTAAAATCCCAAATATCATTTAAAATGTCACAAGGGGATGTTTGAAGGGACTTTTTCACTTAAAGACAAAGTATCCCATTTATAGTTGTTTAAAGCAACTTCTTTGAGCTTAAATTTGCTTATTATTAGTGGATTTTGGCCCACGGTTTACGTTCCATCTTTTTAAGGATGGCAGATTATTAATGTGTGTTCTGGAAAGCTTTGAGCAAAGCTGACTTCATTTAATATTGTCCATGTTATAGGTGTTATGCTATAAGAAGATGAGTCATGTAATTTTCAGTGAAAAAAATAACTATAGCAGGTATGAGGAGATATTATAGTCTTCATGCCTTTCCTGACATATTACATAGTTATAAGACAAATTCTCATTAGAACAAATGGAATTGATGTGACCCTTCCTTATTTTTTGGTATCAGTTAAGTGGACAGTGAGGTGTTTTGTTTTTGTTGTTGTTTCTTCTTTGGATAATAAATATAGTGAGCTCCTTTTAAAGATTTGCCATGCTCCTCCATATTTGAATTTTTTCTTTGCTGGCAATTTATGTGACACTAAACTTACCAACCCCCAAAATGAATATATAATTTTCTATTGTATTCCGAAGTAGAGAACACACTAAACGTATTTTTAAAAATCACAAGCAATTTCAAGAAACTTTAGACTGTCCTTTGGCATTATTCCTCTCCTGGTCAGGAGATGGTGTCTAGGGTGTCAGGATCAGCCAGGTGAAGGAACAAGGGGCAATTGTGCCAGTTATTTGGCACCATTTTTTAAAGATGTTTTCTCAGAAACCTCAGTGCTTATATATCACTGATCAGAATCTAGAGGTCACTTGGTCACCCTTATATGTAAGAGTGTTTAACCATATGTATAATTACATATATGGGAAAGTGGCTATTTTAAAAAAATATATGAACGCTTCACAAATTTGCATGTCATCCTTGTGCAGGGGCCATGCTAATCTTCTCTGTATTGTTCCAATTTTAATATATGTGCTGCGGAAGCAAGCACAGAAAATGGATATTGGGCAGACAACTAGTAATCCACTCAACAATCCTGACCACTTATTTCAGGGCTAAATTTGCATGCATTTTCTCTTCCTGTATTACCAGGTAGATGTTAAAATTCTCATCTTGCAGATGAGGAAACAGAGGTTTAGATGGGCTAAATAACTTCCTGCAGTCACAAGGCAGCATGGTGTAGGACTAGGAATTGAATTTACTTCCACTTGACCCAGCTGCTGTCTTAACCACTGTACCTCATTGTTCCTGAGATGGAGCTCCAGGTCTCTTGTTGGCTTTATTTCAGGAAACCAGAACTGGATTCCAAAGATGAATTAATTCCTCTGAAAAACATACAGGGAACCAGGGTTGATGTACAAATATAGTAACCTTTTAAAAATTTCATAGGTCTAAGATGTCTTATGAATCTGCTTGCTTTGCTGTTTCTTGATTTATTAAGGAGACAGGGCCCCATCATGGTCTAATATGGTAAAAACATTTAAAGTTAAAAAGAACCTCTCTCCACAAAAGGAAGTTTTAAATATTAGGTTTCTGATAATTGTATTTTATAAATCTGCTTAGCTTATTTGTTAAAAAAAAAAAATCTAGATAAATTGGTAGATAGTTGGAGTAGCAAGTGGTGTTAGTAGATTAATCCCAAACCTGTTTTCCATCCCCTTCATTTTTTTTTTCCCCTTTATGAAAAGGGCTGAAAGCTACATACTTGTTCTTACAGTCTCTACACTATGAATGGTGAAATGATACAGTCAGGTTAATGATATATAAAAAAGTCTCTTCAGATGTTTCTGGGACAATTTTTCCTTTCCTGGTAAAGAGGACAGATACCGCAGATACATTTCTTCCTTCCTTCTGCCTGGATTTAGACCCAACGGTGAGCCCTAGCAGTCATTTTTCAACCAGAGATATTCAGATACTGGCTCTGATGACACTGAGTTGCTGAATCAATGCTTACTTACAGATTTCTTATTTTCTTTATCTACTTTTAGTTATGTTATCTTTTACTTCACCTGAAATTAATTCTAATATAATTAGTCATTGCCTTTCAATAATGGGACACAACAATTACCAGGTTGTTTTATTTAAAAAAAAATATTGTGTGTTTTGGCTCAGTATAGAGAAATAAAAATTCATGTAAGCTTTTTGGATCTGAAAAGTAAGTAAATTGCATATTGAATTTAGATAGCCACAAAAGAATTGCAAATATGGCCCACTGCCAAATGTTTGTTTTGTTCACCAGGATTTTCTTCCAGAGACAAAACAAACAAGATATTAACAAAAACTGGATTGCCTTCCTAACATGTTATCAGCTCTTGGCTGTCCAAAGTTGGATAAAGTGGCTGTCTTAGTCAGTTCAGGCTGCTATAACAACATACCACAAACTAGATGCCTTAACAAGAGAAATTTATTTCTTACAGTTCTGTAGACTGGCCAAGATCAAAGTGCTGGCCAATTCCGTTTCTTGAGAGGCTTGCCTTTGGCCTTTTTGCTGCATCCTCACATGGCAGAGAGAGAAAGACAGAGAGTGGGGGAGAGAGAGAGAGCTGGAGTTAGTTCTGGTGTTTATCTTTTTATAAGGCTGTCAGTCTCAGCATAAGGGCTCACCCATATAACATCATTATTCCCAAAGCCCTCACATCCAAATGTCATCATACTGGAGATTAGAGTTTCCAAATATGAATTTTGGGAGGACGCAAACATTCCATCCATAGCACCGATCTTCTAGTACACACAACATTAACAGAGGTTCTCAGCTTAACTCATCTTGGACCAAACCCAATCCACAAGAGTGGATTTTCAATAATTATATTTTCAGTATAACTCTCTGGCTCAGAATTTCCTTTGTCCATACAAAAGAAAAAATTGTAAGCAGATGCAAAGAATATACTTTAATCTTTATTTACTTTTTTTTTTTTTTTGCTTTGTTTTGTTTTTGCCAGAACAAGCTTTTAGTTCTTTCTATATTTCCACTTGTTTGAGAACTTTGGGTCATATCTAAATTTCTTTTCAACTCTAAAATTATGGTACACATAATAAGTGGATGTATCCTTTATTCTACAAACTTAATTGGTGTTCATTTATACTTTGTTCTCATTTTTCATCTTATGTAGTTCATGAGAACTGTGGTTGAGAATTTAGCATTTAGAAATTAAACTTGGACTTAGACTCTACATTGATCAAGGTAAGAGAATCATGAGATTTGGATAAAAACAGAGATGGTGCAGATGGTGAAGGTGATGATATTTAGGAGACAACACTGACAAGACGATGGTAGTATATTTTTTGTGGTGATGGTGATTTAGAGAGTGTGGGATTTTTTTTTTTTTTCAGTTTTGCTTTGGCGCCACCTTACCTAGATTTGAGTTAATTTGGGTTAATGAGTCAATTTGTGAACATACTGATTTTGAGGTATTGGTGAGGTAGATTATTTATCAGGTAGAGATGTCCAGCAAGTATTTATGTGGATTTAAGTTAGTAACTTAGAAAGAAAAAAATGAAACTACAGATCTCAGTTTGAGAATTAGAGCCAAAAATGTGATTGACAAAACCATAGATGTAGATTAATTCATCCAGAACTAGATGTAGATTCAAAAGTAGATGAGAAGAGTGCTTGTTAAGGATCCTGAGTAATTGGATCATTTAAAAGGAAGATGCAGAAAGGAATCCTCCAAACAAGACAGCAATGAGAGTCATAGAATGAAATTCAAGGAGGTGGAGTGTTTTTTTTTTTAATACTACATATTATTATCTATATTTATGATAATGTATATTAGATCTTTATGGATTATTTACTACTACTTATAAGTTTTTGCCCTTAAACACCATCACTTTCCCACTCCTCCCCCATCCCCTGGTAACCACCATTCTATTCTGTTTTGTATAGGTTTAACATTTTTAGATTCCACATATAAATGGTATCATGCTGTACTTGCTTTCTCTGACATCTCTCATAACATAATGTGTTCAAGTGCGTCCATCTTGTCACAAATGGGAAGATATCTTCCCTTCTCATTGCTGAATAATATTCCATTGTGTATGTGTACCATTTATTTTTCATTTGTTCACCCACTGATGAGCATTTGTGTTGTTTCTATATTTTGACTATTGTGAATAATGCTATAATAAACATGTGAGGGCATATATGCCATCAAAATCCCATGTTTAGTTCTTTTGGGCATATACTCAGAAATGGAATAGTTGGAGTGCACAGTAGATCTATTTTTAATTTTTTAAGGTACATTCATATTGTTTTTTATGATGATTGGAGCAATTTACATTCTCACCATTAATGTATAAGGGTTCTCTTTGGGATGGGGTTGCTTAAAGAGAAGAAGGCCAGTGATATCAAATCCTGCTGAATATTCATAAAAGATAAAGACTGAATAATGCCAACTGAATTTCTTCATTATAAGAATGTTGTTTAACATAGCTGGTGGCAGAGTTAAATAGACGAGAAAATGTAGAAGGACTAATAGCTAGAGGGGGCACAGCAATGGAAGAAATATATACATTTTAAATTTAAAGCATTATGATAAGCATGCATCTATGCTGATGAGAAGAGCTGCTAAAGGGACATTGAAAATGCAAAAGAGAACAGGAAATACCCGAAGAAGCAAAATAGGTTGTGTGTGCTATATATAGGTAGAATTGGAAGGGACTGTAGTGAGAATTTAGAGTGCACTGGCATGCCGTGGTTAAATGTGGAATTATATCCTGCATGCCATAAGGAGATCATGAGTATTTTTAGTTAAAAGATCAAAGATATTTTATTTATATTTTTAGAAGATCATTTTAGCTAACAATGGGAGGATGAATTAGAGAAAGTAAGACTTGGAGCAAGAAAAACTGAAGAAAGTAAGCCAGAGGGAGATGGACAGAAAAAATAATTGTAGAAACATTAATTTTTGAAGATCAGGAGTGTTTAGTAATTCACTACCTGTGGGAAATAAAGGGCAAAGTAGCTAGAAGACTTGAGAAAGATTTAAAGTTCCTAACGGAGGCATCTAGTGAAATCCTGGATAAAAATAACTAGGAGGATTTTGAAATCTGAGTTACATTTTAGACATTCTGAATTTTGGCTGCCTTTGGAATATCCAAGTGGAGAAATATCATTTAGGTAATTGGAAAAGTGGGATGGTAAGGTAGATGGACAATCAAATTTGGATACAAGGCTGTCTGAAATATTTGTGATATGGATAATAGCTGATAGCCCAAGGCAAAATACTAGAGGAGTTTGCCTGATAAGAACAGGCACGGAGAGAGAAAATAATGGCCTTGTATGGAACTTTGGGGAAGGCACACTAACCTTAAAAGGCAAATAACAAAAGGAAAATCAGTCAAATGGTGAAAATAATACCCAGAAGGTTAAGAATTGAACCAGAAGAGACTAAAATCATAAAAAAGTCTCCTCGAATCAAATTGTGTTCAAATGCTGGAACAAGATCAAGTTATAATTTAAAAGTGCCCATTGAATTTGCCATTGGAAGACCATTTCTAATTGAAGTGTAGACTTTTTAGTTGAATGATGAAGGAAAACTCCAGATTACAGAAGGCTAAGGTATTCACAGCAGTTAAGGAAGTGCAGACAGAATGCAAACCACTAGACACTGGTTAATGAAGGGAATGGAGGACATAGGAACAGAAAAGGAGTTACTTTCTTCTTGCCTGAGGTTATTTTTTAGGAGAGATTTTGATAACTGTGAAAGCCCATGTTTACTCTTTGTTATTAGAATAGCATGTGCATCAATATCAGCATCAATGATGCTGAATATTTATGCTTTCCTCTTGGGATCTATCTTTCAATAATTTAATGCTCTGACATTACAGATTTTAATGCCATAATGGTCACCCAGTTAGACGAATAGAAGCTCTGTCTTAAAATACATTCTAGGTTGTTAGTAGTAGATATTTCTAACTTTCTTCAGGCTTTCTTTATTGTCCCATAGATAACTTGATTTGTTCATCCTAAACAAGATTGAGTATTTTAATTAAGTCTTGATTAGTGGTAAGTACATTATGACGACAACATTTTAGAAATATCAATTTTACATGGAAAATGATGAGCATCGTATAATTACTTATTTTCATCAGTATCACATTATTTCTTGTTATGGCTTATTTTCATCTGCATCTTATTATTTCTACTTATATTAGTGACTCTTTTAGTTTAACTTTTGTTTTACTGGGTTATAAGTTAAGTTTTAGAATTTTATTTCCAGCTAAGAAAAAAAAAAATGGAAAATAATTTCTCCTAAAAGATCTCCTTGAATACATCTGCAGATTTCATCCTTGTTCATGAACCTAACTCTTCCCAACTCAATTGTATTTTGAGATATTTGATACCCACATTGGAGTCTCTTTAAATGCTAGAAGTTCATCATAGTCAAATATGCTTTTCCTTTTTCACAGTATTATTTGCATATTCACCTTATATTAATATTTGAAAATTGGTGATGTCTTTAAATGAAATTGAAATCAGCCAAACTTCACCTGTTAAATTCTCTTTAGATATGGTCTCTCTCTATATATATACTGTTACTTACATATAACATTCTATCAATTATGTATGAAATGTACACTATATATGAAAATGCATTCATATGGAAAAGAACATAGTAGCTACATTTGAAAACTATAAAAAATATTGTGTATCTGCTTAATTGAAATGTAAATAGGGAAGCAAAAGACCAAGAAAGCAATTTATTTCATCATGTCTTCCTGAATAATCTAAAGGTAAGGCATAAAACAATGCCATTTCAATACTAAAATCCTTTGATCTGAACTGACTTTTAACATTAAACAAGAAAATTTTGTTTTGAATATTTTTGAATAGGGATAAATTTTGGACAGAGATAAAACATAGTTAATTTCAAAGATATATATTAATTTCAAAGATATATTTCAGAAAGAAATATATATATTCATATATTTATTCATATTTAGATATCTATATAGTCACATATACATATATGTGTGTGCTTGTGTGTATGTGTGTATATATATGTGTGTATATATATGTGCATATGTGTGCGTATGTATGTGTGTGTGTATACACACATACATACACATATGTATATATGTATGTGTGTGTATATATATATATATATATACACACACATCACAAATCCCTGGTAAAGGTGAAAAGAGTCTAGAAGCCATTTCACACAGGTTGGTTGGTTTTGACAGTGCCTCAGAACAACCTTTGAAGAAGGTCTATGAAGCCACATTAAGGGCTGACCCTGGAAACATGGGGTTGTGGGAAGCCAAGGCAAGAAATTGGTTAGGCTGCTATCTTTCCTCCTGAAATCTTTCCAGCTGGAAATTTATTTATTATATACTGAACTTATACATTGATTTTCATTAGCAGAAAGAATTTTACAGTTTAAAAGTGTTTGATCCCATCTTGTTTAATTTTTTCAACAAGCCATAAGAGACTCTTAATCTTACAAAACAAACTGAGGGTTGCTGGGGGTTGGAAGGTATGGAGAGGGTGGTTGGTTATGGACATTGGGGAGGGTATGTGCTATGGTGAGTGCTGTGAAGTGTGTAAGCCTGATGATTCACAGACCTGTACTCCTGAGACAAATAATACATTATATGTTAATAAAAATAATAAAATAAAAAAATTATTGAACATTTACCATGTGCTGTTAGATCTGATGATCCAGAACCAAACCATTATTTTTTATCAAAATGAAGAATAAATTTACAAATGAAAAAAAAAAAAACGTTTGAATGCCATGGATGCAACCTCTTACTTCTCCTTCAGTGTTAGAGATTAAGGGGCCTCTTCACGTAAGTGAGTTACAGATCGAAGCATAGAGGATAGGTCTGTTAAAAAAATACTGCTGCATTTTTCTTTTCCTGATTAATGAAAATTGTGTTATGCATATAAAATTACTGATGTTTTTCATGTGTTTTCCTTAGAATATGAGAAAATTACATGGAGTCTCAGGATACACAGGATTTTAGATTAGAAAAGAATTTTTGAAATTAAGTCCAAGGTCCCTTGTCTGGCAGGAATCCTTATGATATCAGGAAAAGGGGAACACAACTCATATTAATGTGTTCAGGACAGGGATCCTGATAACTCCTCAAGTAACATTTCATTACAGAGCAGTTCTTAATAATATAAAGTACTTTCCAGTGTCAGTTAAACCCTCATTCCTGTAAGATCAACCTATTAAACTTCATTTTTCTCTTTAAAATAGTAAAGAATATGGGGCATCTGTGTGGCTCAGTGGGTTAAAGCCTCTGCCTTCAGCTCAGGTCATGATCTCAGGGTCCTGGGATCGAGCCCCGCATCAGGCTCTCTGCTCAGCAGGGAGCCTGCTTCCTCCTCTCTCTCTGCCTGTCTCTCTGCCTACTTGTGATCTCTATTTTTCAAATGAATAAATTAAATCTTAAAAAAAAAAATAAAATAGTAAAGAATAAATCCTAACCATTTCCCATATTGTGGTTTGGATTGGCAATTTATGTGAATGTAGAAATGTGCTGATGAGTTGGCATTCTGGCTAGTTTCTTTGCCCAGACTTTTGGTTGTGGGAATTGAGAGACTTTCCTAGAGAGGGCTCTATGAGAAGCGGTATCTTCATGGTAGATCCTTCAGGTAGAACTGATTGATAATGATGAATGACATGTAATAATGATAAAGAGGAGAGTTAACTCTTTCTGAAGACTTGTGTTCTAACTTTCCTACATATATTTACTTATTTAACCTCCACAATACCCTGTGAGTGAATACTATTGTTATCCTAATTTATCGATGATAAGCGAAGTTGCCCAAATTCATGGAACTAGTAAATTATGATAGAGTATGGATTTGGAAACAGAAAAACTAATAGTAATAATGTTTGGAGAGTCCAGAGGGCACACTGGACAGGGTCAAGGAGAAATGGGAAAAGGCAAGGAAGTGGCTGAGCAGTAAGATGGTGATTAGGGAAGGAAAGTGCAAAGTCACTTTGCTTTGGAGAGAACCTGTAGTCAGAACTTACTGCTTATAGTGTGTAGAGAGAACACAATGTTTTTACCAGGGACTCTTGTGTGTTATATTATTCATCTTTCTTGACAATGAAATGTGGCTTCTAAACATTTCCTCTATGGCAATAAGCTCTAAGCAATGGTTCTTATTCATTTTGGATCATGGGCCCTTGTTGAAGAGGATGAAAGCTTTTCCTCTGGAAGGAGGAAAAGACTCATAGACATAAATACCCACAGAAAATATTTATTTTCCAAAAGTGCAGAAGAACTGAGGAAGGCATATGATTTTGGAAGGGCCCTATAGGGAAGTAGGGACTGGAGGCTATTTCCCAGCGATCCTTAATGGGACAAGGAGAGACCTATGTGATAAACACAGATATGGAGAAGTCAAAAAGTATGGATATTAACTGCAAGAGCAAAGAAGGATACAGATCAAATTCAGAAAATCTTAGGGGCTTCTGCTTTGTGACTTCACAAATTATAGTGCATTACATAACACTCATGTATATTTGATGTCATTGAAACGTATTTCCCATGGAGGTAAGTGAGAGTGTCAAAGCTTTACTCCTGGTCCAAAGGCGGGGCAGCATGGAGTAGGCTGCACTGATTCCTGATCAAATAGAAAGAAGCACAAATGAGGCAACACACAGGGTGAGGGGACTTATCAGTGCCTCAGGCCCTGAATTTGGAGTTTGGGTGTAAATCCCCCAGCCTCTAAGGACAGGGAAGATCTTCAATAACACTGATGTTAAATGCATATACTGGCGAGGTTGTTTCCCTGCACTTCTAGGGTTTCTTGGACTCCGAAGCACTCCACATGCTTTAGTCTTTGAACTGCAAAAAAATGTTTCTCTAATATGAAGCTGGCTTCAAATGACAAAAACGTGACCCTAATCAATCACAAGCTGCCTTTCTACTGTACAGGAATCTGAAGCTCTCTGTGAGTTTCCTTTTGTGTGTCCCTATTTTTCCTTCATGCGTCACTGAAGACTGAACAAGTTCGTTATTGAAGCCACTGCTTACGGACACTCAGGGCACTGATGGTGTCTTAGGTGTCATGTCAGTTCTCTGTTTTCACTTTTCTGTTCCCTTTGACATGGTACCTGCACCAGCAGGGAATGTTCTGTGGGAAGTTTGAAAGTTAATTTGAAAGTTAGTTAGAAAGCTCTCTCTACTGGCCAAAGGAATGCCCCAGCACACACAGGGCTGAGTCCAGCTTTCTCCATGGTAGAAGTCCTGTGTTATTTCACAGGCCTTTGTTTGCCTGATTTTGCTAAAGAAGCAAAATCCACCAAAATAACTCTGTGATATCACTGTCTTCATCTGGTTTTGAAGAAACAGTGGATTCCAAGACATTTTTGAGTTTGTAAAAAGAAGTGAAGCCTACACATATTTTCCTTTTAGTTGCCCAAAGAGCTAGAATGTTCTTGCCAGAAAGGATTAAGGATCAAATTATATTGACATCTGTATACTATCTTCAGCATACATCAAATGCCCTTCTCATTTTTTTCTGTCTTAAGGGACAGACAATCCAGAGGTCAAACAAGACAAAGGGCCATCCTTTAGGACCATTACCAGAATTGGTAAGAACTGTTTACTTGGGTGGGTCTTAGTTAAAATATTGAGATCTAGTTACTTGGAATATAAAAGCGAAAATGATATTCTTTCTGTCCTTGTAAGCTTTGCATGGTAGCTATGAATATAGGTACAAAGGTCCCTTTCTCTCTGTCCTTCCTCTCCAGTAGTGCTCTCTCTCAAATAAATAAATAAAAATCTTTTAAAAAAATAAAAAAATAATTAACATAATAAACTGTTTGTCAGCTAATAAGCCTGGCAAAACCCTAGATTCTTGAGTTCATTTGCCTTGCTCCCTCCAATTTCTGCTTGGTTTTAAAATTTCTGATATCACCCCAGTGAGCTGAGTTGTGAACTGAAAAGCATTAGTTAAGTCTAGAAGTGCCCAAGTGTGGTAGACAGAATTCTAAAATGGCCACAAATAACCCATGCCCTTGTATAATCCACTCTCTTTGAGTGTGCATGGCATCTGTCGATATAATGAGGTTTTGTTCTCAAGACTATGTTATATTTATTATGTAGCAAATGTGATGGGATTTTTACAAATATAATTTATGTTCATAATCAGTGGATTTTGAGTGAATCGGAAGAGAGATTATTATCCTGGGTGGGCCTGACATAACTCATGAGTCCTTTAAGAGAGGGTCTGGAGCCCTCCTTGAGTTCAGAGAGATTCTTTGGCCGATCAAGAAAAGGAAATGGACATGTGGTAAGAAGACCTCATTCTGTTATTCATCCTGCCACCATGCCTGTGCTCTGTACTATGCTCTTTCCCAGGTTGTAGGACACAAAAACCAGGAAGACATAGCAGTTACTTTTAGAGAGGTCTCACCTTAGTGTGAGAAGGAACATGCACAAACACTTGAAGTAGTAGATAAATGGCATTTGAGAAGTTTTCAGAAAATAATATTGAATCGGAGTACAGGGACTACTCTCTTTTCCCCAGATACCAAAATCTGTCCCCAAAGAAGTCTGCTGGCACTTAAGCAGAGTTCTGTGGATAAGCAGGACTTGCCTAGTGGATGAAGAGCTGGGAGAGGGAAGGACATTGCTATTAGAGTTAAATGAATAATCAAAGCACAGAGGTAAATGTGAAGGTAACAGAGTGCCTATAGGGGAGCAGCAAGAGATGAGGCTGAAAAACAAGAACTTGGGGCAGACAGTTCTTTATGCTCTACAAAGAATTTTATACTGTATTGCAGAGGCAATGGGAATTATTGAAGGCATGTGATCAAATTTATACTTTTAAAAAATATTCTGAGTAAAATGTGGAAGATGGTTGGGAGGGAAAATGAAGAGTGAAGGAGACCAGTTATTACATTCTCCCCATTTGTCTAAGTAAGCCAAAGAAAAAAAAATGGTTTGATCCAAGACAGTAGTAATGATGGTATGGATGGAGAAGAAATGATAGATGTATTATAGAGATATTTAAGAAATAGAACTGGCAGGGTTTAGTGTCTGTATGTCAGACGGAGAGTTTGAAGTTGAGGTAGGTTTTTGGCTCTGCTGGGTCCATTTTAGCGTACGCAAGATAGAGGGAGAAATTGGATTGTAATCAGAGTATAGCTGGAGGAAGGGGAAGGGTATCAATTTATTTTAGGTTATATTTCCTTTCAGTTGTGGTGAGGTCTAGTAGACATTTTGGTCTATAGCCCCTGTAGCCTTAAAGAAGGGTTAGACGTGGAGATGGAGAGTCTGAAGTCATCAGCATTTCCATTGAGGTGATGCTCTGTGTGTAGATTAAATCACTGTGAGTGAGTGTATAGAATAAGGACAGAAGGGTGTGAGGAACAAACCTGGAGCACGTCAGCATTTAAAGGGAAGGTGGTGTAAAAATAACTGAATATGTAAACAAAATATCAACCATCAGAAATGTGGAGTAGTTGTAAGAGTCACGTGAAAGCCAAAAAAAGGAGACAGTTGCAGAATGGGAGAAATGATAGACTTTTGCATATGCTTCAGAGTTTGATTAAGGTAACTAAAAGATGCCCACTGATTTTGATTTCAGGGGTAATAACTGGCATTTTAAATTTTCCTTCTGGCCTCACTTTTCCTTTGTAGCACTAGTATCCAAATTTTGTTTCAGGGAAACTTGACCTTGACTTCTCCACTGTAGATTATGTATGTTGGGTAAAGCTGTCTCTACCTTGCTTTGGGGGTGAAGCCCAGGGCCAAAACAAAGCCAACCACACATTCTGGCCTCCTGGTCATCATGATCCATTTAGGGAAGGCGAGTAACACAAGTTAGGCTAAACAGAGCCAATAGGATCAAATCTCCTGGACTGGCGCTTCCTGTCGGTGAAAGAGAGAAGAATGAGGCACAAACAAGTCAGTTGCAAGAGAAAGAGAGCAGGGGACAACAGTAGAAAAGACTGTTGCCCGAACTCCTCAGTCCCGCTTTTATTAGATAGAAACAGTAACCAACAGAAGAGCCAAAGAAGGCCAAACGTTAGTCATATGCCCTGTAGATAAACAAGAAGGAGGGCAAAATATGTCTGGACAAGCAGTATAAAGTTTATAGTTGAACAAGCACACTCAAAGGACTTCTCTAATTAGCCACAGATGCTCTCCAGGGGGAACGGGGAGATAACAGAAAAATGAAGCAGGCGGCGTTCTCTCTGAGCCGGCCGGGCATTCCCCGCTGCTCAGCTTCAAGGCCGTATATCGACCTCTCCCCCAAAGGCCTGTTGCCAGTATGTGTTTTTCTTAAGGCTCTATCTAAATGTGCTTGGTAACTAGTAAAATTTCCCATGGGCTATATTTTAAGTAATACATCATTCTGAGGGACAGTTGCACAGGACTTTGTGTTTGTTTTTACCATAAGATTAAAAGGTGTGAATCAAAGTAGACTGAAGCTGCTTCTGTTGTATTATGACCATGTTCATCCTGGAAACAGAACCAGTGCTGAGGAAGAGACCTGAGAAATAGGGAGAAGCCACAGTCCGGCTTGAAACTAAACTTAACCCTGTATTGCTCAGTTATGGGATCTGAAATGCTTCTTTTAAACCCATGAAGCAGAACAAGGGTGTATCAGTGGGCCTTTTATTTATTCTTTTATTTGTTCATTCAAGAAACATGTATTGAGACTCCACTCCGCACTTTGAGCTTTTCTAGGCACTAGAAATGGGGGATACAGCAGTAAATAAGCAAGATAATACTTTATATCTTAGAACATGCATTTTAATGGGAGATACAGAAATCAATGTAAGTAAACACACACACATCTAAATATAATTCAGATAATACTGCCAGGAAGAAAATTGGGAAGAATAAAAAAATAGAGTGATTTTGTGTTCATATTCGAGGTGGAAAAGATAGGGAGGTCAGTGGAGTGAATTTCTTCATAACATGTCAGTGAAAGAGAACATTTTATTTGAAAAAGCTAAAGGGTTGAAATTCATTCAACAATCCCGTGATCTTCAGAGGAGGTTTTGTTTTGTTTTGTTTTGTTTTGTTTTGTTTTGTTTTCCCCTTCCTTCTTTTGTATCTGATACTCACAGGAAAACAAAAATTTCCAACAGTGCTTGTTTTGAGACTCTCATGTCCAGTTTTTTAGAAAAAACCTCTAACTATGTAATATGAATTGCATCTGAAGGAATAAAATCCAAAAGAATTGGTTGAGGCCATTCTGGGTCCTACCACCTTAAATGGTGAGTACAATATTAGTCTCCAAAACGATGGCCTGAATTGGACAAACTTTGGAATGAGATGCTCTGTGAAAGGTGAATATTCAATCTCAGACTACGTTGTTGCTTTTGAATGTGTTTCTTTCAAGCTGGGTTAGAAGATGACTTGCCATAGGCTTACAGGGAAAGGGCTGCCTTGGCAAGGAAACAGACCCTAAGCTCTGTCCTTTTCATCTGTCTTTAAAATTAAAGTGAGGTTCAGCAGATACCTTGAGGAAAGATATTAAATTGCAGATTTTACAGTTTTGTTGTGCCTGCAATTTCCCAATGTTGCTAGTGAGAAGCTGAGAAGGCCCTTAAAAGCCTTTGTGCTTGGCACCTGCAGAAATCTAATTTCTGATGAATAGGGCCCTAATTGGGTCAATTATTCTATTATACCACACAAGAGTACTTCAAACTGCTGCTTCAGTAAAGAGAGAGCTGTAGTCTCCCCACTGGTGTTCTCCAATTTGAACAGAACTCAGAATCCTGCATTTAACTTTTCCTTTCCCAGTGTCAATTTTGTCCTGTCAATTTCCGTTTATCACATGTGAGTCAACATAGAAGTGAAACCACTTTTTTCACTTTTTGAGACCAGGGATAAGATTACAAAAAAGATTTTCTGATTCCTTTAAAACTTTCTCATAGGGGCACCTGGGTGGCTCAGTGGATTAAGCCTCTGCCTTTGGCCCAGGTCATGGTCTTAGGGTCCTGGGATCAAGTCCCGCATCAAGCTCTCTGCTCCTCGGAGAACCTGCTTCTCCCTCTCTCTCTGCCTGCCTCTCTGCCTACTTGTGATCTCTGTCTGTCAAATAAATAAATAAAATCTTTAAAAAAAATAACTTTGTCATACATTTGCAAATATATGAGGCAGGTACTTTAGTGAGGCTTATTCAAAGAGAATTTTTTTTTATTATTAATTGTTATTATCTTTAGACAAGGAAGAACAGAGTAATCTGCATTTTCTTGTGGGTATGATACTTCTGCACATTTATAAGGCTCTAATTTCCATTTTATTTCCTTATTATTTCAAAGAACTACACCAGTTAGTTTTTCAGAATCACACATACCATGTGAGATAGAAAGGAAAACAGTTATTTGGTAGCTGTTGCATGATGATGCTTATAAACTCATTATTTTATTTTATTTTTAAAATTTTTTATTTTTTATAAACACATATTTTTATCCCCAGGGGTACAGGTCCGTGAATCGCCAGGTCCACACACCCCACAGCACTCACCGAAACACACCCCGCCCAAAGTACATAACCCCACCACCCTTCTCCCAACCCCACTCCCCCAAGCAACCCTCAGTTTGTTTTGAGAGATCAAGAGTCACTTATGGTTTGTCTCCCTCCCAATCCCATCTTGTTTCATTTATTCTTCTCGTACCCACTTAAGCCCCCATGTTGCATCACCACTTCCTCATATCAGGGAGATCATATGATAGTTGTCTTTTTCTGCTTGACTTATTTCGCTAAGCATGATACGCTCTAGTTCCATCCATGTTGTCGCAAATGGCAAGATTTCATATCTTTTGATGGCTGCATAGTATTCCATTGTGTATATATACCACTTCCTCTTGATCCATTCATCTGTTGATGGACATCTAGGTTCTTTCCATAGTTTGGCTATTGTGGACATTGCTGCTATAAACATTCGGGTGCACGTGCCCCTTTGGATCACTACGTTTGTATCTTTAGGGTAAATACCCAATAGTGCAATTGCTGGGTCATAGGGCAGTTCTATTTTCAAGATTTTGAGGAACCTCCATGCTGTTTTCCAGAGTGGCTGCACCAGCTTGCATTCCCACCAACAGTGTAGGAGGGTTCCCCTTTCTCCGCATCCTCGCCAGCATCTGTCATTTCCTGACTTGTTGATTTTAGCCATTCTGACTGGTGTGAGGTGATATCTCATTGTGGTTTTGATTTGTATTTCCCTGATGCCGAGTGATATGGAGCACTTTTTCATGTGTCTGTTGGCCATCTGGATGTCTTCTTTGCAGAAATGTCTGTTCATGTCCTCTGCCCATTTCTTGATTGGATTATTTGTTCTTTGGGTGTTGAGTTTGCTAAGTTCTTTATAGATTTTGAACACTAGTCCTTTATCTGATATGTCGTTTGCAAATATCTTCTCCCATTCTGTCAGTTGTCTTTTGATTTTCTTAACTGTTTCCTTTGCTGTGCAAAAGCTTTTGATCTTGATGAAATCCCAATAGTTCATTTTTGCCCTTGCTTCCCTTGCCTTTGGCGTTGTTACTAGGAAGATGTTGCTGCGGCTGAGGTTGAAGAGGTTGCTGCCTGTGTTCTCCTCAAGGATTTTGATGGATGAGGTCGTTCTTCCATTTTGAGTCTATTTTTGTGTGTGGTGTAAGGAAATGGTCCAATTTCATTTTTCTGCATGTGGCTGTGCAATTTTCTCAACACCATTTATTGAAGAGGCTGTCTTTTTTCCACTGGACATTCTTTCCTGCTTTGTCGAAGATTAGTTGACTATAGAGTTGAGGGTCTATTTCTGGGCTCTCCATCGATCTATGTGTCTGTTTTTGTGCCAGTACCATGCTGTCTTGATGATGACAGCTTTGTAATAGAGCTTGAAGTTTGGAATTGTGATGACACCAACTTTGGCTTTCTTTTTCAATATCCCTTTGCCTATTCGAGGTCTTTTCTGGTTCCATATAAATTTTAAAGAATTATTTGTTCCATTTCTTTGAAAAAGATGGATGGTACTTGGTAGGAATTGCATTAAATGTGTAGATTGCTTTAGGTAGCATAGATATTTTCACAATATTTATTCTTCCAATCCAGGAGCATGGAACATTTTTCCATTTCTTTGTGTCTTCCTCAATTTCTTTCATGAGTACTTTATAGTTTTCTGAGTATAGATTCTGTGCCTCTTTGGTTAGGTTTATTCCTAGGTATCTTATGGTTTTGGGTGCAATTGTAAATGGGATTGACTCCTTAATTTCTGATTCTTCTGTCTTGTTGTTGGTGTAGAGAAATACAACTGATTTCTGTGCATTGATTTTATATCCTGACACTTTACTGAATTCCTGTACAAGTTCTAGCAGTTTTGGAGTGGAGTCTTTTGGATTTTCCACATATAGCATCATATCATCTGCCGAGTGATAATTTGACTTCTTCTTTGCCGAATTGGATGCCTTTAATTTCCTTTTGTTGTCTGATTGCTGAGGCTAGGACTTCTAGTACTATGTTGCATAGCAGTGGTGATAATGGACATCCCTGCCGTGTTCCTGACCTTAGTGGAAAAGCTTTCAGTTTTTCTCCATTGAGAATGATATTTGCGGTGGGTTTTTCATAGATGACTTTGATGATATTGAGGTATGTGCCCTCTATCCCTACACTTTGAAGAGTTTTGATCAGGAAGGGATGCTGTACTTTGTCCAATGCTTTTTCAGCATCTATTGAGAGGATCATATGGTTCTTGTTCTCTCTTTTATTAATGTGTTGTATCATATTGACTGATTTGTGGATGCTGAACCAACCTAGCAGCCCTGGAATATATCTCACTTGGTCGTGGTGAATAATCCTTTTAATGTACTGTTGAATCCTATTGGCTAGTATTTTGGTGAATTTTTCACATCTGTGTTCATCAGGGATATTGGTCTATAGCTCTCTTTTTTGATGGGATCCTTGTCTGGTTTTGGGATCAAGGTGATGTTGGCCTCATAAAATGAGTTTGGAAGTTTTCCTTCCATTTCTATTTTTTTGGAACAGTTTCAGGAGAATAGGAATTAGTTTTTCTTTAAATGTTTGGTAGAATTCCCCCAGGAAGCCATCTGGCCCTGGGCTTTTGTTTGCTTGGAGATTTTTAATGACTGTTTCAATCTCCTTACTGGTTATGGGTCTGTTCAGGCTTTCTATTTCCTCCTCTTTCAGTTGTGGTAGTTTATATGTTTCTAGGAATGTATCCATTTCTTCCAGATTGTCAAATTTGTTGGCATAGAGTTGCTCATAGTATGTTCGTATATTAGTTTGTTTTTCTTTGGTGTTAGTTGTGATCTCTCCTCTTTCATTCATAATTTTATTTATTTGGGTCCTTTCTCTTTTCTTTTTGATAAGTCTGGCCAGGGGTTTATCAATTTTATTAATTCTTTCAAAGAACCAGCTCCTAGTTTCGTTGATTTGTTCTATTGTTTTTTTGGTTTCTATTCCATTGATTTCTGCTCTGATCTTTATGATTTCTCTTTTCCTGCTGGGCTTAGGTTTTCTTTCTTGTTCTTTCTCCAGCTCCTTTAGGTGTAGGGTTAGGTTGTGTACCTGAGACCTTTCTTGTTTCTTGAGAAAGGCTTGTACCGCTATATATTTTCCTCTCAGGACTGCCTTTGTTGTGTCCCACAGATTTTGAACTGTTGTATTTTCATTATCATTTTTTTCCATGATTTTATTCAATTCTTTAATTTCCCCATTGACCCATTCATTCTTTAGAAGGATGCTGTTTTGTCCCATGTATTTGGGTTCTTTCCAAACTTCCTTTTGTGGTTGAGTTCTAGCTTCATAGCATTGTTGTCTGAAAATATGCAGGGAATGATCCCAATCTTATACCGATTGAGTCCTGATTTAGTACCGAGAATGTGATCTATTCTGGAGAATGTTCCATGTGCACTAGAGAAGAGTGTGTATTCTGTTGCTTTGGGATGAAATGTTCTGAATATATCTGTGATGTCCATCTGGTCCAGTGTGTCGTTTAAGGCCTTTATTTCTTGCTGATCTTTTGCTTGGATGATCTGTCCATTTCCGTGAGGGGAGTGTTAAAGTCCCCTATTATTATTGTATTATTGTTGATGTGTTTCTTTGAGTTTTTTTTTAATTGGTTTATATAGTTGACTGCTCCCACGTTGGGGGCATAGATATTTAAAATTGTTAGATCTTCTTGTTGGACAGACCCTTTGAGTATGATATAGTGTCCTTCCTCATCTCTTATTATAGTCTTTGGCTTAAAATCTAATTGATCTGATATAAGGATTGCCACTCCTTCTTTCTTCTGATGTCCATTAGTATGGTAAATTCTTTTCCACCCCCTCACTTTAAATCTGGAGGTGTCTTCGGGCTTAAAATGAGTTTCTTGGAGGCAACATATAGATGGGTTTTGTTTTTTTACCCATTCTGATACCCTGTGTCTTTTGATTGGGGCATTTAGCCCATTAACATTCAGGGTAACTATTGAGAGATATGAATTTAGTGCCATTGTATTGCCTGTAAGGTTACTGTTACTGTATATGGTCTCTGTTCCTTTCTGATCTACCACTTGTAGGCTCTCTCTTTGCTTAGAGGACCCCTTTCAAGATTTCCTGTAGAGCTGGTTTGGTGTTTGCAAATTCTTTCAGTTTTTGTTTGTCCTGGAAGCTTTTAATCTCTCCTTCTATTTTCAATGATAGCCTCGCTGGATATAGTATTCTTGGCTGCATGTTTTTCTCGTTTAGTGCTCTGAAAATATCATGCCAGCTCTTTCTGGCCTGCCAGGTCTCTGTGGATAAGTCAGCTGCCAATCTAATATTTTTACCATTGTATGTTACAGACTTCTTTTCCCAGGCTGCTTTCAGGATTTTCTCTTTGTCACTGAGACTTGTAAAGAGTACTATTAGGTGACGGGGTATGGACCTATTCTTATTGATTTTGATGGTCGTTCTCTGAACCTCCTAAATATTGATTCTTGTTCCCTTTGCCATATTGGGGAAATTCTCCCCAATAATTCTCTCCAGTATACCTTCTGCTCCCCTCTCTCTTTCTTCTTCTTCTGGAATCCCAATTATTCTAATGTTGTTTCATCTCATGGTGTCACTTATCTCTCGAATTCTCCTCTCGTGGTCCAGTAGCTCTTTGTCCCTCTTTTGCTCAGCTTCTTTATTTTCTGTATGTGGTCTTCTATATCGCTAATTCTTTCTTCTGCCTCATTTATCCTAGCAGTGAGAGCCTCCATTTTTGATTGCACCTCATTAATAGCTTTTTTGATTTCAACTTGGTTAGATTTTAGTTCTTTTATTTCTCCAGAAAGGGCTTTTATATCTCCCGAGAGGGTTTCTTTAATATCTTCCATGCCTTTTTCGAGCCTGGCTAGAACCTTGAGAATTGTCATTCTGAACTCTAGATCTGACATATTACCAATGTCTATATTGATTAGGTCCCTAACCTTCGGTACTGCCTCTTGTTCTTTTTTTTTTTTTTTTTTTTTTTTGCGGTGAATTTTTCCGTCTTGTCATTTTGTCCAGATAAGAGTATATGAAGGAGCAAGTAAAATACTAAAAGTGTGGTAACAACCCCAGGAAAATATGCTTTAACCAAATCAGAAGAGTTCCCAAATCATGAGGGGGGAGAAAGGGGATAAAAAGAGGTTCAAAAAGAAAGGAAGGAAAAAAAGAAAAACAAGAAATGAATTAAAAAAAGAAAACAAAGAAAAGTATAAAAAGGAAAAGATATATATATTAGATAAACTAGTTATAAAACGTTAAAAAAAGAAAAGGGTAAAAGGTAAAAAAAATTTTAGCAGAAGAAGAGAAAAAAATGAAAAAGAAAAAAATTAAATTAACTGCAAGACTAAAAAATTACAGGGAGTAAGCCATCAGTTCCGTGCTTCGCTTTCTCTTCCTCTGGAATTCTGCTGCTCTCCTTGGTATTGAAACTGCACTCCTTGGTAGGTGAACTTGGTCTCGGCTGGATTTCTTGTTGATCTTCTGGGGGAGGGGCCTGGTGTACTGATTCTCAAGTGTCTTTGCCCCAGGCGGAATTGCACTGCTCTTACCAGGGGCCGGGCTGAATAATCTGCTCGGGTTTGCTTTCAGGAGCCTTTGTTCCCTGATCGCTTTCTGTAGATTTCCAAAGGACAGGAATACAAATGGCAGCCTCCTGGTCTCCGGCCCGGAGGAGCTGAGAGCCCAGGGCCCCACTCCTCAGTGCGCCCTCAGAGAACAGCGCCCAGTTACTCCCGTCTGCCTGACCTCCGGTCGCGCTCTGAGCTCACTGAGCCTGCGACCGGTTCAAAGTAACCCCGAGCTGCGATCTTACTGTCGGCTCTGTCTCTGTAGCCGGCTTTCCTGTTCTAATTCCCACAAGCTCTGGGGCACTCAGACACCCCCGATCCTTCTGTGACCCTGCGGGACCTGAGGCAATGCTGTCCCCACATGGGCTTTGCCCCGGTTTAGCCTCTGGAGCGATGTCCCTCAGCAGAACATACTTTTAAACGTCCTCATTTTGTGCTCCATTGCTCCACCATTTGCTGGGAGCCGGCCCCTCCCCCCGGGGTCTATCTTCCCGTCACTTTGGATTCACTTCTCAGCCAGTCCTACCTTTCAGAAAGTGGTTGTTTTTCTGTTTCTAGAATTGCTGTTCTTCTTCTCTTAGATCTGCCAATGGATTTTCAGGTGTTTGCAATGTTTAGATAAGCTATCTAGCTGATTTCCTGCTAGCTGAAGTAGTCTCAGCCTGCTACTTCTCCGCCATCTTGACTCCTCCCTAGACTCATTATTTTAATGGGCTAGATTTCTTAGACATTTCCCTTATGCTAAATGTTCTGCTTTGTAACTTAGGAAAGAAGCTTCTTTAATTGGAAGGAATACTTCCACTCACAAGTTGATCTGTAGTTCAGACTGTACTTGGGAGGACGTGGAATTATGCCACTACCAGCCGTATATTAAAACTAGTGTTCTACAGTAACCTGTAGCCTACGATGAAGATTTTGCTTCGGCATGGGTAAATCAGAAAGGGCATCATCTTATCTTTTGGAAGAAGCCAAAGATACACATATCGCTTAAAAACATTAAATTCCATAACATACTTAACGAGATATTCTGTAAGAAACTCCAAGCTTAGTGTCTGGCACAAAATTGTTTTTTTAAACATTTTCTTGAGCTGTGCAAGGTACTGGTTTCTGATGTTGGCATAACAGGAATTACAAGAGTGAAAAAATGAGCAAAGCACAGTCTTTATTTTCAAGTACTGTGTAGTCTAAAAGGGAGACGAAAAACTGCGTGCTTGATTGAAATAGAATATATTCGGTAATGAGTGTCATCAGAGAGTTGAAAGTACTATGAAAGCTTAAAAGCATGTGTGTGCATTTCCATTTTGTAGCATTCTGGTATATTCATTTTGTAAGATTTGAGTAGATGCATACATGTCTGGACTTATAGTTACCAATTCTGCAACTTCTCTATGATTATCTATGCATTGATACTTTCCACACACCTCACTGGAATTAATTTTTTTCTGCTTGCTCTGAAAACCCATGCATCTGGTAAGAAGTATAGTCTGATTGATTTTATGGTGAGTTAGAGGGAGGAAAAAATTAGGATGCCAATTTTTCTGGTTTCTTTCAAGAGGAGCTTGGAAGAAGTTACATGTTTACTATTTTATTGGAATTCTCTGTGGATTAATTTCTTTCATAAAAGCATTTTGGTTAAATCTTTTTCTTCCTCAAAGAAATTTAGGAAGTTGAAAGTTCTTATTTTTAAGACTTTTCCATTGATCTTAATTAAAATTTGGCATTTTCTCATAAACATAATGACCTCTTTATTACTCATGTAAAATAATATTTTAACTGTGTTCTGTCCTTTTCTCCATTTTCATGTATGTTTCTTTGTTATGTCTATTATTACATAGCAACTCCTAGAAAAGAATAGTTTTTCAGAGAATTTTCATTACCTAATTGGTCATAAGTTGAAGCAGGGCGTTTGGCAAATATTTGTCATACCTCCGATCAAGATAAATTATAGGGATCATTTAGGACAATACTCCATATATGGAGTATTCTACATGAATTTTCTCCATCTTTAGAGATCTTTGAAAGAGGTATTACAGTCCGCACTTTAAAGATGAAGTTGAGGCCCAGATTGATTAACTTGTTCATATGCATACAGTTAATACATAACAGTGTTCTGAGCCCAAAGCCTTGTGTTTATCATCTTTCTACTCAGGTTTAGTACCTAAATTACCCTATAATATTATAACTGTGGAACCACACAGTTTCAGAAAGTTAAAAATGCTCTGCTAAGAATGCCCCTTTGAATTTTCATCTCACAAACTTAGAAGCAGCTGTGTAAAGATTAACTTTCCCCCTTTATGTTTAAAGCTCAACCTTCATTGTTGTTCCCAGAGAAAGTGAAACAGATAAGGCTTTGATCACTAAATATGTTGCTTTGAAGATATGAAGGAGAAGGATAACTCCTTTGGGCAAAGAACCTTTTCCCATAGCTCTGGATATGGCTGAGCAGATTGGTCAGACACACTGTAGATCTAGATCTCTACTGCACACTTCAAATGAGATCCACATACAATCATTTCTGCTGTCTTTAGACCATCAGTAAGTGAATAGCTAACGTGGGAGAAGAAACAGTCTCTGCCTTCAGGGAGCTCTTAATCTGTTAGGTGCAGCCAACTGTGTTCATAAGTAGTTATAAGGCAAGATGTAAAAGATGATTTTTAAAAAAAGATGATTTAATAGGCAAACAAGACTGATGTGACAAGCAGGAAAAAGAATCACAGATGGGGTGTACCCTAAATGTTTTTGACTATAAAGGACATGAGTGTGGGGTGTCCCAGCATACGATGTAGCACCTGGCACATAGGGCACACACTATATAAAATTAATACTAGTAACTAATTTTAATCCATTCTTGTGCCCCAAATGTCTAGGAAAGTGAAGAGAGATGGTCTCTTAGTCAGTAATTTGTGCGCATAGTGTCCAGTCAGCTGCAAAGTGGAACATTCCCTCCCATGCCAAGTGCCCAGAAGTCACATAGAGTCCATCTCAGGTAAGCATCCAGGGAACTCCATGCTCCAGGATCTCTTCCTCCTTTTTTTTTTCAGATTCCCTGGCCTCTTCTCTCTCCAGTACCCTCCTCTATAGTGGAAGGTCAGGGGCATCACATACTTCTGCCTGGCCTTTATCCTAAGGGGGCCTTAAATCTTTCCAGTTCTCCAGAATGAAATACACTAAAATGTCAACAAAATTTTCTTTGACCTATTTGCGACCACCTTTCAAAGCATAACTCAAGTGGGCTACTATGGGAATAAAGTCTTTGTTATTGTTTTACTTATGCTAGTAAGATCTCACCACCGGCAGGGAAGAGATAAAAGGCTTTGGGAAGTGCATGCATAACATGGACAATGGGAGGCTGGGGGAGGACACCCTTCCTGATTCCCTTGAATGAATGAGCAGTGACAGAGGATTCCTTGACAGAGTAGAAGGGAAGAAATTCTTAGGGATTTACAGCACATGGGGGGGTGTTTGGTGAAGGGCATCATCAGTCTACTGGAATCTAGGGTACATGTACTGATGCACTTGAAGTGTCAGAAAGAAAAGCATCTCCTCTTTACCTGCAATAGAAGCCTATATGTCCTGCAGCAAATCTGCTCCATTCAACTCTCAGCTCACCTGCTGCAGCAGAAGACTGTTCTGAAAGGAAGTGACAGCTTTTGTTCTGGGTAACCTCTGTCTGGAGGCTTTCTCAGGGGCCAGGGGAGCTTCCTCAGCCCAGGTACAGACAACCAGAAACTGCCTGGGGGAGAGAGGTACTTAATCCCAATGTCGACTTTCAGCCAATGCAAGACAGAATTTGATGGCTAACTGTCCCATATTCCAGTTGTGATGAAGCAATACTGAGGGTCATTTATATGATTTCTTAGTGTATTCAGAGGATTGAATCCTATAGCATGATCATAAACACATCCTTCATTGTCTCTTTTCCCATTCTGGCTTTATCTCCCCATGTCTCACTTATGTTTCTGCAGCTAAACTCTTCCTTAGGGCCTCCTTTGGGGATAACTAAAGCTTAGATGCCATACTAAAACTTATTTGTGTATTTGCCAAGGCTTTACTATCCTTTCTGTGTCTAGAAAACAAAAGAATATTATTTCTTCCTAAAGTAGACCTTTTTTCCCCTCTCCCAACATTATGATCCCCTTTATTTGCTAAATTTGTAATTTCCTCTTTGCTAGTTTCTTATTTTTTACAAAACCTCAAACTATACCTAAGCAAGAAAAGCAGAAGGAAATAAAGAAAAACAGACTCCTACTTTCTTTGGTCCTGTCCATACCAAAGGCTTCACTTTTCTCCTTCTCATCTTCTTCTAGTATCTTGAAAGAACAGTATACAAAATCTGTTCCAAGTCTTTAACCGCCAATTTGCTTCCTCATTTACAATAACTAACCAAATGAACACCTTTACCTGCATTTATTTATTTATTTATTTATTTCCATATTTCTCTTTTCCATATTTCTTTCTTTCTGTTACTGCCAATAACCGCCAAGCTAGAAAATCTAACTGCCTTCCAAATGTCATCTCATGTCATTTCTTTTTTTTTTTTTTAAGATTTTTTTTTTTATTTTTATTTATTTGACAGAACACAAGTAGGCAGAGAGGCAGGCAGAGAGAGAGGAGGAAGCAGGCTCCCTGCCGAGCAGAGAGCCCAATGCGGGACTCGATCCTAGGACCCTGAGACCATGACCCAAGCCGAAGGCAGCGGCTTAACCCACTGAGCCACCCAGGCGCCCATCTTATGTCATTTCTTAATATCATATGGTGTTGTTGAACATCTTTTCTTCCTGAACTGTTTTCCTCTGTTATCATCACACCCATTAATCTTTCTTGCTATTTTTCTTCTTCTCATTTTTCCCAATAATCACTACTTAGTGATTTCAGTCCTTCCAATGTCTTTATCCTAATATCAATGATTTACAGTGTCTTTATTCTTGACGATTAGGTTCTCCAAATGAATTTTCTGAAGTGGACTTTTAAAAATATTCCTTCCAAACCCAAAACTGGTTCACTCTTGTATTTTTCCTATATTAGTTGATAACATCACTATGTTTGGTGTTTCACCAAACCACTATATTTATTTTGACCATGCTCACCAAACTAACAACTTTTGGATTCTTCTTTCTAATATCCCTTAGGCTTACTTATCATATCCAATGACCACCAGTTTACATCATTCATTCTACTTCCAAAATAGTGCTTGAATCCTATCCCATCGCATTTCTGTTGTATATTTCCTCCACCACTTCTTTGATCTTGACTCCCAATAGACATTTTTTCCTTGATTCATTCTTTTCCTTCTCCAATAATTTTCCATAGTATGTTAGAAGTTACTAATGCTAACACACAAGGATGATCAGCTTGTAGTTAATTTATCATGTACACTGTCATTTATCACAGCTCTGTGCCTTGCTGTACCCTGTTCTTCCTTTCTGTAAGATAATGGCTTTTTTTTTTTTTTTTTTTTTTTTTTTTTTTTTTTAGATCGGGAGAGAGTGGGGCAAGGGGCAGAGGGAGAGAATCTCAAGCAGACTCCCTGCTGGGCACAGAGCCTCAGCATGGGGTTTCATTTCATGACCCATGGGATCATGACCTAAGCCAAAACCAAGAGTCAGACATGACTGACTGAGCCACTCAGATGCCCTGTAAGATAATGACTTTGAGTTACAAATGCTGCATTTAAAATACCTCTGTCATTCCACATTATTACCAAATGGACTTGAGCTTTAAAATGTTCACACTTGGGGGGAAAGGAAGGAAGCCTTTTTGTATTTCCTAGTGCTAGAGGTAATTTTCTAATATGTACACTTTCAAAATTTTTTGCCTATAGATAAAAAGGGATGGCTTTTAAGGTATCTGCCAGATTATTTAGCATATAAAATTTAGGTTGGGTTGCTGGTGACTCTCTGTTTTTACCCCCATGGTATAGACCCCCTCCTGGCAATGGTAAGGGCAAAGAAGACCATCTACCCTGCATGCTGGTTGGGTGGGTGTGGACCCATCCATCAGTCCTTTTTCTGGTGCATTTTCTTCAAGCAAAGATGTAGACTGGCAATTAAAACAGGAGAGGAAAGTTGGATGTACAACTGTTTTCATTTACTATCACACTGTCTGTGTCAGCAGGAAAACTCCATGCTAGTCCACACCAGATGTTCTCAAATGTACATCCTTAGATTGACAAATGTATACAAAATGCAACAATTCTTCTTATTTTCTCTATGAACTTCCTCTGGGTTACTCACTTTAGGTAGTCTTGTGATGCCAACCATTTCAAACCATTTCTAGCCTGTATTTATAAGTCTTTTAATGATTGAATTACAGCGAATATTTTTATGTCTCACAATATGACTTCAGCACCTACAGAGTCCTTGACAGTAAGAGATGCCAAAAATGTTGTGCATCACTGTAAAGAATCTTCTACTTTTTATTGTATCTTGTAGATGTCAGTAACTATAAAATCAACCAAGCTCTTTTTTTTCACCATTTGTGTAATTCTGCTATTATTTTTCAGTATTAAGTTTCTCCCCTCAAACTGTTACCTATCCATTGGTAAAATACAATTTCCCCTGTAACATAGTTATTTATTTTATTATCAGTTTAATCCATCTTTATTTTATGCTTTCTAATAATTTACTGACTATACTACCTACAAATGGTGGTGTAATTGATTGACATTCTACATAGTATATATCTCAAAGGCTTTTTTCTTCATAGTTAAATGACTTAGAGATCTAAAATCAAACTTTAATAATGTAATTATTTTGTTAATAATACAAAATTATTTTAGAACCAAAAGATTTTGCTAAGACTTGGCATGAAAAGCTATAAATGAAACATATAAATATTAATGCTATATTGCTCCTAGTGTCTTACATCTAGGCTTTTTAATATTAGGTTAGAAAGCTAACTGAAGGATTTATAAAAAGAAAAATATTAACCCAGCAAAGACCAAGGAGACCAAATGAATGGAGAAGAAAGATATGTTTAATCAAGAAGAGTCCTGTTTCTCAAGAAAGATTTATTTAATTTCCAGCATCCTATTCCTTCGATCTCAGTTTCAGTTAGAGATGGAGTTTATTCAGTAGTGGAATACGAATCAGAACTAGGGGCCCCTGGATGACTCAGTCATTTAAGTGTCTACCTTCGGCTCAGATCATGATCCCAGGGTTCTGGGATCCCGTCTTCTTGCTCAGCAGGGAGCCAGGTTCTCCCTCTTCTCTCCCGCCCTCTTCTCTTCTCTGGACTCCTGCTCTCCCTCTTACTATCTCTGTTGCTATCTCTGTCACTGTCTCTCTCTCAAATAAATAAATCTTAAAAAAAAAAAAAGAATCAGAATTAGAAGTTACTTTTCTATCAAATAGCTTAGAGCAACCCAGATTATACATTCAGTAATAACATATGCTCAAATGTGAATATTTTATCTATTGAGCCACATATTAGAAGTTCTTTGTAGAGACTCTGAATATTTTGGGTTCACAGGGACACTCCTAAAACAAGTAAGTATAAATGCTATTGATGCACACCAAAGCTAACAACCCAGAATTTTTCAGCCTCACATATTGTATATATAATAAAATCACTTGAAATAATATTTTCCAGTAAGACATTTTAATAAGAATTCCAAAACTGTGACTTATAATTATTTATTAATTCATCAGAATTTTAAGTTCACCTATTTGTAAACTACTGTTTAGGTAAAATCGCACAGTCTTAACATTTTGTAATATCTTACTTTCCTCAGCAAATATAAGCAATACACTGTAACAAGACTTTTTTGGGAGAAATCAAAGTCAGTTTCCAGCAGAGAAAATACTAGATTTTGGTTAGGGAAGCAAATGGACATTTTTGATCTTTAAATTTCCCCCTGCAGGTGATTACAGCTCAATCCATGGTGTAAGCCTCTAGAAACTATATTAAAATGAGGATCTCATTTTGGCTGGTAAAGCGAATACTTTGCATAACATCTACTGCCCCAGGAATCACTACTATTTTTGTAGAAAGAAAGTGTCAGTACTCTTGCTATCTGTACCAACTTCTTTCAAAACAGAAATTTTCAAGTGAACAAAAAAGTTTACTTAGTTATAAGGAGAGTTTCTTAAAGGCACAAATAAGTGGAGAAAGCTTTCTATCAATCTGTATATATATATAAAAAACAACTTTACTAAATTATTGGACCAAATCTAGACTCCCACAGAAGGTAAGACTTGCCATATAATCATACTTAATGCTGACTCATATTGGCTAGCAACACAATGAAACCAGTAGGGAACTGCTTTCTGTCATTTCTAGCTCACTTTTATTTTAATAATAGACTCCTTTACATTTGTATCGTGTTCAGTATTGTTCAGTGTGCTCTCACAGACTTCATGTCCTTTGATTCTCTCATTTGATCTATTTTGTTTCCATATATCAAAACTTGTCCAGAATAAAAATCATCAAAACATGCTTTTCTGCACTGAAAGATCCTGATAAAGGTTCAACTCAATGGCCAGTAGATCACAAAGTCTATTTAATGCCCTTCTTTACATGGTACATTTGCTTCCTAAAATCTCCTTCACTGGCCTGTTTCATCCTTGGAAAATCTTCATTTAAAAAAAATTTACTCATGTAAACTCGGGGGTTTTTTAAAAATTAGGACAAAACTAAACTACAAAGTTGTCCTAATAAAATAGAAATCATCAGTGTCATAGAAGTTGGAGGTCAAAGATACTTCAGCTCACCATCCATTTTTAGCTCTTTCTCATTTTCGGATGCCACATCCTTTGATAATCATGCAGCAAATGTCACAATGGGAGTTTAATTGGAACCTTGACAATGTGCAGAAATCTGAATTCATTTTTGCTGAGGGATATGGTTTTTCTGGTATAAGAAATATCTTTTTGTTTAAGCAATATATTTTCTTGTGTAAGTGACAGATGGTTGGGATTGTTACTTATGTTTCCAGAGAAAAAGTGAACCAACTGAATGTTCTGTAGGGTCAAGTGCTAAGATTTAGACCCAATATTGTATTTATTCCATAACTGGATATAGAATAAACTGTGTTAAATTAGATATGGTCAATATTTGAAGTTTGAATACATGAGTAAATTTTTTTAAATGAAGATTTTCCAAGGATGAATTAGGGCAGTGAAGGAAATGATGATGTAGGAGTTGAAAGGCTGTTATCTAAAATAATCCAAGATAACTATTCATTAGTAGTTAAAAGAATGTTACAATGACTCAACTGTTATTAAGTGAAGAAAGCAATAAAAAAATTATCTATCATCAGGACTTTAACCTGAAAGGTTTGGATTGACGGGGACCATTTGGATTACTTGGTAAAACCAATGGTGTGTTTTGCTTGGTGTTAAAAAACAATAATTAATACAAGCAGGAATTAGATTTTACTACTTTTGACACATTTACAGTTAAGTGCAGTTAAGACAAGTTCCTAAAAGAGAGGGTTAAATTCTATGGAAAATAGAAGGAGGGTACTATTATGGCTGGGGATATTAGTAAAGCTTTATAGAGGAGGTAATTAAGTTTTAAAGCATGGGGAGCATTGGACTATATGGAAATTGAAGGCAGGAGGAAAGATAGACCATGACATATAGAAGGAATAGTTTGAACAAAGATGTAAAAGTAGGAATGGAAGGGTTGAAAGAGAAATAAGTGGCTAGATTTTCTTGGAGTGTGTGGTATATAGGGGCTTGTAGCAGGGTACCTCAGATCCTGAGGGCAGGTTATGTATAAATTTTGTAGGCTATTACAAAATTGGCTTAGAAAAGGAATAACTGCCACAGTGGCCACTACAGGAAGCAACCTCCCTTCTTTTGGCATAATTGACTAAGGGACTGGTTCAAAAGGATAGAAGCTATCACCTTAACTCAGCATCCCCAAATAGGAATTGACCAGACAGAGGAGATTCTTAGATAGCTGCAACATGTAACTATCTCCACACTTGCCAAAGAGCCAATGCCTACCATTTGCTCTTCTCATTTTCTCTTTCTATGTCCTGAAACTGAGGGTTTTACAGGGGAGGGGGTGGGAGGATGGGTGTACCCAGTGATGGATATAAAGGAGAGGGCATGTTTTCCATGGAGCACTGGGAGTTATACACAAACAATGAGTCTTGGAACACTACATTAAAAACTAATGGCATACTGTATGGTGACTAACATAACATAAAAAAAAAAAAAGAAAAGAAAAGAAATGAAAGTGTGTATGTTTCTCAAATCTAAGTTAAATGCAGAAGGACCTAAGCTGCAAGACAGTTTGAGGCATGTGATCTTTCTTTTCTGAAGTCTGATAGGAAATCATACTGAAAGTTGTTGGAGAAGCATTGTGTTACTCAATCTGTCATGTCTCTTAAAGATGTCTTAGATGGTTACACTAAACTTACTGGGCTTTACTTGGTGTCCATGGACCATCACAGATTTTCAAGTGAAGGAGGAACATATTAAAGATGGGGCTTTGGGAGTATTTATATCATAGGTAAAAAAATGACTTTATGATCATTTATTTCATGTTTCTGACTAACATGAATTATATGGACTTCAGATGTCAAGTAATTATATAGGCTTCAGATTCCAAGTACAAATATTTAACATATTTGATGTGAAAACATACTGAATGAAGAACCAGTCTAGAGATTTCAGTTTTAGTCACTAAATTGAGAGATAATTGAGTCTGGGCAGAGGAAGTGATAGCCAAGTGGGAGGAAAATGAAGAAGGGCAGCCAAGGGACAAAAAAGCCAAAAACTTTGGGGGAAAACCTGTACTTAGGGGTTAAAATGAACTAGAGGAAATAGAGAGAGCTAAGGAGTAGAAGAATCAATCATCATGGACATTTAGAGAAGAGAGAACACAAGAATGAATCAAGAAGAGGATGATTGATAGTTATACATGCTACAATTGAATGAAATTGAGCTCGAGAATTTACAACTGAATGGAAGGAAACCACTATGTTTAAAATATAAATTCCAGTAAAGTGGTGAGGAGAAGAGTCTATTGAGTATTAAGGAGTATGTGCTCTTTGAGAAGTCAAAGTAAAAAATATAGTGGAGGCAACAACTTAGACTTCTCTTCTGTGCCGGTTGGGGAGGAGGGGAAGAAAGAACATGGGGAGGAGGGGAGGAAAGAAGATGGGGAGGGAGGGACAAGTAGAGAGTGAGAGAGGGAGAGAGAATGAGACTCTCTGCCTTTTAATTTGAGTGTTTCGCTAACATTTGTTATAATTATTGATATAATTGGAACTTATATCTACCCTTTTATTTATTATCCATTTGCCACACATTTTTTTCTACCTCTTTGCTTTTCTCTTTGTTTGTTTTGTTTTCAATTAATCAAATATGCTTTAGAAATCCATTTTACTTGGTGGCTATTTAAATATATCAACTTGTTTTAGTATACTGTTTTTTTTATGTTTACTCTAGAGAAGATAGCATATAGTCCTCACTTTTCACACTCTATTGAGAGTTATTTTATCAATTCACCTAAAATGTAGAAGCTTTGCAATTGCATATGTTCATTTACCTTCATCCTTATCCCTTTTGCTCTTATCATATATATCTGCATATGGTAAAACCATATACTATGTTAGAATGTTTGCTTTGAACTACCATATATATTTTAAAGAAATTAAGAGAAAAATATAATATCATACTTATCCATGTAATTTCTAATGGTCTTCATTCTTTTCTATAGATATAAATTATCACCCGGCAATTTATCTTTATTTCCCTTAATTTCCTTTTCTCCTAGTAGTCTTTTTCTGAAAATGTGTTTGTTTTCCTCCTCATTTTTAAAGAATGTTTTTGGTTAATAAACAGTTCTAGGTTGACAATTTATTTTACTTTTTTCCCCCAGCAACTGAACAAATTTTGTTACACTGTCTTCTGGTCAACAGTGTTTCTAATGAGAACTCAGCCAGTGCTATGATAGGGGCAATCAATATGTACTAGAGGTTGTGAATGCTTTTGGAAAATGTTCAGTTCTTTGTCACTGAGTATGATGTCCCTAAGTATGATATTTTATGGATTTATTCTTAGAGTTTTCTGAGTTTCTTAAATCTTTAAATTTATATTTTTCAACAAATTTGGGAAATTTTCAGTCATTATTTCCTCAAGTATTTTTATGCCCTCTTTCTTCTGTTCTTTTACAACTCTAAAGTAATATTATACTTTGTCATATTGCCTGAGGTTCTTGAGAGTCAGTTTATTTTTTAAAATAAACTTTGTATTTTGGAATAATTTTAGACTTGCAGTAAAATTGCAAGGCAGTGCTAAGATTTCCTGTATACCCCTCATTTTGTTTATACTTTATGGCACATAACTTATATTTAACAGGTATCTTACATTTTAACAAGTGTAATTGTGCATTTGTTAAAATTATTCATTAGTTTTCATCCATTACTGTTAAATAAATTGCAGACTTTATTTGTATTTCACCACTTTTTATTGATGTCCTTTTCTGTTCCAGAATTCAGTGCAGGATATCACATTGCATTTAGTTGTTAAGTTTTCTTAGTCTTGTTTGGTCTGTGAAAATCTCTCTCTATGTTCTGACTTTGAGTTTTATACTGGTAAAATATTTTGGAGAATGTACCCCGGGTTAGGTTTGTCTGGTGTTTTTCTCGTGATTAAATTGGGGTTATGAATCCGAAAATAATACGATAGAGGTGAAGTGCCCTTCTCATCAGATCATATCAAAAGGTATAAAGTGTTCACAAAATATTCCTACTGATGTTAACTTCATCAACTGGATAATGGAATGTTTCCCAGGTCTCTACACAAAAAAGCTCCAGATTTTCCCTTACCTTTGGAAGTGAATCTGTGAGTCTAGCTCATTTTCAAAGGTTGGAGATTAAATTTCATCTCTTGCATGGGGACTAGCTATATATATTACTTGAAACTCTTCTATAAGAAACATTTCTCTCTTCTTTCCCATTTATTTATTTATTCAATCATTTGTGTATATACGTATGGATTTATTTATGTTTAGTATACACTTTGGATTATAATCCAATACTACATTACTTTGTAGCTCAAACTGTTCCAACACAGGCTATTGGGGGTATTTTCAGTTTTGTTCATGTGCTACTTTGATGTGCCCCATCTGCTTTAAATTATGTAGCTTATCAAAGAGGATCCAGATTCTGTTACATTCCTTTGAGAATTTTGATTTCTTTTTCTCCTTTATCTCTCTTTTCCAAAGCTATAATTTAACTTATCTAGACTCAAATTGGAAGCTTTTTATTTCTTACATTGGACAGAACCTTAAATATCAGTTGTTTTTGAGCCTTGTCTGTCCTGCCCAGGTCCTGCCTTATGCGTGTGTGGTTTAGGGAGCTATCATTTGGTCAGAGTTTATGTGTAGAATTGAGACTACACCTTTATGGCTCTCTATATTCATAATATTTGCCTCTTCTGGTTCTTTGAAATAGTAGACTATAGGTTTTCTAATAAAAATTCTAGCTGTTTCACATGGGACTGACAGAATAACATTTGGACTGAAATTCTTAAAAATAATTTCTTTAGAAAGTTTCACCTGGTGCTATTACCTCTTCTTTGTTAAAAGTGCCCTCCAGAATCTTACTGGTTTTGATCATTCTCTAGTGTTTTCAGATAATAGTTTCTTTTCTGTTTGATCAGAATTCAGTTTCTTTATGGGTCTGTTGGTCTATAGGACCATACTTGAGATGAAAACATGAAGATGACAAAATTTGAGAAAAAATATACTTGGTTTTGGAATATCTTAGGAAATTACCAAATTTTACTTCTCAGACAAGATATCATATACTTAATTTACTGATTTACACTCAGAATTAATAGAAATTTTAGTAAACCAAGCAGAGTGACTAGTGAAAAGAGTGAGGTATGTTAGTAGGAAAAAAATCTATACCTATATAAGAAATTTTAAGACTTCCAGGAATGACTATAAGCTTATTTTTGCTCCATAAACTCCTTAATAATGTGAATCATTAATATGTAGAATACACATATGCACTATGGTGAAAATATCTAATTGTAACAATAGTCAGATTATATGGATATAAATATATAAAAAAATTAAAATTTATTGTGAATTTTCTCTATTTTATTTCCTAGCTATAAAAGAAGGAAAATTCATGATTGTTCATTATGTCTATTTTTGTTACCCAACAAAAGTCCTGTTCATGACTTTAAACTCAGAAGTTAAATGTGTGGCTCCCTTGCCAGGTGCAATCAATGTGAATATTGTCAAGACTTTTTTTTTTTTTTCTTTTCATCATAGAACCCAGCCTTTATTAGTAAAAGTGTATTCTTCTAAAACACTTATTTAAATTTAGAAACTTTGTCTAAGAGAAGGAAAAATCAGCCTACTCTTTCCCAAAGAATTCAGACTACAATTTTTCCAAGTGAATTTTTATAAGATTGATGATTATAATGTTTTAAAGGGAATTCAGTTTTTGGTAAAATTGAATTCCAGTTTAAGTCCTGCCTAAAGTCACTTTTCTGGTGATTGTTATTTATTTAAAGAAGACATTTTAAGTAAAACAAAACAAAACAAAACAAAAAACCCAAAGCCTAGTTTCATAGTACTCACTGCCTAGGTTTGCAATTCCAGTTTCATCACTTATTAATTATATACCCATGACCTCAGCTTTCTTGTCTACTAAATGGAGCTAATGTCAGTACTTTTCACAGGGATTTAAGAGGATTAAAGTACAAAGTGAGATTCCCTGTAGAGGTTTCAGAGAGGCACCTACAACATATATAGAAGGGTTTTGAAGGGGTGGAGGATGGGAAGTTGGGTGAGCCTGGTGGTGGGTATTATGGAGGGCATGTTTTGCATGGAGCACTGAGTGTGGTGCAAAACAATGAATTCCGGTACCCTGGAAAGAAATTTAAAAATTAAAAATTAAAAAAAAAAAGAAGGCATGCCAGAAAATTATGCACTGATTCTATGTATTATGGACTTCCACATGATGCAACAACATGAGATTATGTGACATAAGATATGTTAACATTTATGTACTTAAAAAAAAGAAAAAACCAAAACCATTGATTTTACTCTATCTGCAAGGTTGAGATTCTTCTATGTATGTTATCTCTGTATTAGTGTCCATTATGACACATGAGTATTCTATAATCTAACTGAAATCTAAATTCATTGAGGATACACTTAAAAACAATAACAGCAACTCATGAATAGTTTGTCTTTATAGTAAGAAGAATATTAATAAGAAAATAGTCTCTTTACTGTATATTTCTCTTTCTCCTCTCAAACCTTGCAGTATTTCTGATTTTTAGCACTAGCAATATATTTCCAAACTCTGCTTTGCAATATACCAAGTAATTTCTCTGTCCCTCTTTACACCAGGTAATTTTTTAAACTCTTCTCAGCAACATTGCTCCCACCTAGACACAATACACTCTGCTTCCTCCATAAAATAGTGATAAATGAGTAGAGCAGTGACCTTTTATAATGAGAAAATATCACAAGACTGATTTTCTCACAGTATTTCAAGTGCATTTCCTCCCGAAAGATCATAGAAACTGCCTTTTATGCTCTTCTCTCTGTAAAATCGGCCAGCTCTTGGGTTTTGTGTTGATTCCTGAATGGGTAGAACCAGATGGAATAAAATTCATCGTATTCTGTTAAAATAATCAAAGACTTTGGAAACCTGTTCATGTATTTATGTAAATGAATAGAATCATAAAAATAATGTAGCTGTATTTGCTTTATCATATTTTTGAATCTCAGTCAATATTTCCTTATATATTTAGACTTCTGTGTTATAAAACTTAATCCTAAATACCCTAAAGGTTTAAGAATAATAAGAATATTACAATGGATTGAGCATTTGATAAAATGGGCCTTTGTTTTCACAAACAAAATAGCAACATTTATATTAAGTTACAGTTTTGGGGCGCCTGGGTGGCTCAGTGGGTTAAGCCTATGCCTTCGGCTCAGGTCATGATCTCAGGGTCCTGGGATCGAGCCCCGCATGGGGCTCTCTGCTCAGCAGGGAGCCCCCCCCTGTCTTTCTGCCTGCCTCTCTGCCTACTTGTGATCTCTCTCTCTCTCTGTCAAATAAATGAATAAAATATTAAAAAAAATTATATTAAGTTACAGTTTTATCTTCTTAACCAACCCAGACAGGACTGAAGCATCTGGATTAAGTCAGGTTATGAAAAGCCATCAGTCAGTTTTTTGTAGAACAAACAATGTTACCCCAGACACTTTGAACCAATACATGTCAATTTCATTCTTTCAGGAGATAAATTATTTCTGTAATTTTCTTTAGTTACCATTTGTAATTGAGAATAAACTCTACTTAAGTTCCTGTGATAGAAGATGGTGTGATAAGTACAAATTCCTACCAGTTGTTTTTTTTTCTTTCCTTTTTTTTTTTTTTTTTTTTGTTTACAGTATATGTTTATAAACATATTTTTATCCCCAGGGGTACAGGTCTGTGAATCACCAGGTTTACACACTTCACAGCACTCACCAAAGCCCGTACCCTCCCCAATGTCCATAATCCCACCCCCTTCTCCCAACCCCCCTCCCCCCAGCAACCCTCAGTTTGTTTTGTGAGATTAAGAGTCACTTATGGTTTGTCTCCTACCAGTTGTTTTTGAATCTGATAAGAAACAGTATTACCATCAAAATAATGACAATAATGATAATAGTAATAATAATAATGGGCAGTGTGGGGTAAGTGCTTAATGCATTGGAATTCAAAAAGAAAAACTTTTTTTCTGATTAGAAAACAAGGGAAGTAAAACACGGAGTTAGTAACTTCTGAAAATAGAGTAGATAGGCAGAACTTTGCTAAGATATTAAAAAAGTCACATATAGGCTTGAAGACAGTATAATATTTTATTTATTTACTTGAGAGAGAGAATATGTATGAGTAAGGAGAGAGGGAGAGGGGGAAGGAGAAGGAGCAGGAGAGAGAGAATCTCAAGCAGATTCCATGCTGAGCATGGAGCCCAACTTGAGGCTCAATCTTAGAACCCTGAGATCATGACCTGAGTAGAAAGAGGCTTAACTGACTGAGCCACCCAGGCACCCCAGGCTTAAGGACACTAGAGAAGCAAAATAGGTTTGTGTGGAGAGGTGGGTGAAGGCAAATATTGGTGAGAAAAAACGTCCCAGGGGAATGCATATAGCCCTGTAGTCAACCATTGGTGAATATACCATGATTGTGCCTCAGGAAAGTGTTCCTACCCTCTCTATTGTTTGAGCTTATTTTAGTACAAGCATGAGAATAACCTTATGAGTAGGGAAATAAGTATTTAGAACTCTGCCATCAGAGTCTGAGATTAGATGCCAGCAATTTTTGTGAGTACTGGGAAAGCTATCTGTGCAATCTTTGAGATATGGGAGACTGTGGGATATTACATTCCCTCCTACTGATGGGAAAAAGTGACCAACTATACCATGGGAAGTTGATGTTTGGGTGTCTTCCCTTATGCTAGAAGAGGAGAGAACATTAGTTCCTGTCAGTTTATTACTAAACACAACAAAAAGAGATCCGGGAATTTGTTATATAGAAAGTATGTTTATAAGATGGTGATAGTTTATAGGGTAGGTTAATTTGCATGAAACTTAGCATATGAGTAAGAATGTGGTAGAAACTAAATGACAGTTTCAAGATGGATTGTGAATGGTAAGGACACTTTTTGGTTTTGGAATGACATTCAGAAAATAGTATAAAGTTTTAAGCCCTAAAGAATTTGTGTTATGATCAAAATGTTGCTTGAGAAATTAATCTAGCAGTGAGGTACAAGATGATTATACATGAACAAATGCCTGGAGCTAGGATACCTACTTGAAAGCTATTCAAAATGATCCATTAATAAAGGTTTATATTGAAAAAGTGACAGTGGAAATTGAGAAAGAGATGAATATGAGGGAGGTTATAAATAATGGCATTATAGACTATTGCTATGATGAGGGAGTAAACATTTATGAGTTTCCAAGCTTGAATTGTAATCCAGTGAAAAACCTTCTGAAGAAAGTACATCAGAGAGAGATGAGAAGCCTGTCAGATGGCTAATGTTATGAAGGTAATGGCACATGGAGGAGACAGTGCCCAGAAAACTGTTAGGTATTGTGTTAGGTCCTAGAAATATGTTGGAACTGAAAGTACAGATTAAAAGTCATCTACCTACAGGTAATGCCTTCAGTCTAAACAGCCTACTTAAACTGAAAGTGTCTACATTCACAAGCCAAATGAATTAGCAGTTGATTCGCTAAGATTGACAAGTTTGAAATTGAGAATGGTAAGTTCTTTAAAAACTCTCAAATAATTAAAAAGTAAAAATTAATAAATAAGACCCAAGACTGTGTGTGTGTGGGGGGGGGGGAGACTCTCTTAGTGGGGTATCTGAGTGGCTCCATTGGTTAAACGTGTGCCTTCAGCTCAGGTCATGATCCCAGAGTTCTGGGATTGAGTCCTGCACGGCTGCCTGCTCAGGGGGGAGTCTGCGTCTCTCCTTCCCTTTACTGCTCCCCCTGCTTGTGCTCTCTCGCTCTCAATCAAATAAATAAATAAAATCTTAAAAAAATAATAAAAATAAAAAAATAAAAAACTCTCCCAGAGTAAAAGGCAAATAATTCTGAAGGACCTTTAACTAGATTCTCTAGTTAAAGACATGGACATTCTGAGGAGCTTAAACAAAAAGATAGTGAGTGGATAAGCAACTTTTAACAGTTAGGTGCTTTCTTTGATATGAATGTTTTGGGCAGTGGTTTTTAATGTTGTAAATCAGTTTCTTCTCTAAAGGTGTCCACTCTGTTCCTCTTTAAAGAGTGAGTGTCCATTTCTTGAGGTGGCTGTACCATATCATTACAACATATCCTCCAATAACATCACCTGGGTGATTATCATAATGGAAAGAAATGCAATATGACTTTTCCAGCTTTGGAAAAGTTTTTTTTTTTTTTTTTTTTTTTTTTTGAGAAGGAAATTTAACTCAGCCTTCACATAAAAGAACCTCACCTGAGTTTTTCATATTTATCTCAGCAGTATTTAGGAGTACCACTTATTACATGCTTGCATCCTATAGGAGACAGTATTGTGGAGACTAAAAGCAAATACTCAAGCCTGTCTTTCAGTCCTCATTTTTGTCATGTCACATGACCTGAAGAGAATTCATTTTCTGTGTGTTTAAAATAGAGCTGGTAATATTTTCCTCCAAAATCTGACAAGGAAAGAAAGAATTCACAAGAAGCACATAGACTCGTACATATTGAATACTTAGTAAGTACTTGTTTTCCTTACAATTGATTAAGCTATTTTATTCTATGCTCTAGCTGCAGGTCTCTAATGACCTGGAAATAAGCCAAGCCCACCCAACACAAGTTATCTAATGTGCTATTTTCTTGAGTTTGCACTGAGGAATTATCAACTTCAAGTTTCTCAGGAGGCTCTTCTTCTTATTGTTGTTCTTACTGTTCCCACAGTGTAGCTGGCATTAGCTCTCTGATCAGCAGTTTATGAATGGATAGCATTGCATTAGAAGGAGAAGCTTTTATTATTGTGATACGGAAAATGGAGTCTCGAAGCCAAGAACTTTGCTTTATCTTTCGTTTTTAAGAATCAGGGATTTATGTTCTTGAGGCCAAGTTCAATTCTTCAAGAAATCTTGATGAAGTAAAAATGCCACTCATGCTAATGACTCTCAACCCTATTTAGTAAAGTTATACTGCCTCCTGTTAGCATTAGTTCTTTGTGATTATGATTGCTTCCTTGTCCACAGGAGGTAGAGAGGAAAAAGTAGCATCTTCCTAACTTAGAATCTCCGAATTCCATAACTGCTTTTGAGACACAACTATGAACTTTCTTTAGAGAAATACCTTACTTCATATTCAGTTTCATGCTTAAGATACAACAATATATTGTATTAGTTTTCTATTATTGTTGAGTAAGAAATTACCACAATCTTAGCAGCTTACAAAAAACAAATATTTCTTGTTTTGCTGTTTCCATGTGTCAGGAATGCAGGGACAGTTTACCTGGCTCCTCCACTCCGAGTTCATAAGGCTGCACTTAAGATGTCAGCTAAGGGCGCCTGGGTGGCTCAGTGGGTTAAGCCGCTGCCTTCGGCTCAGGTCATGATCTTGGGGTCCTGGGATTGAGTCCTGCATCGGGCTCTCTGCTGAGCAGGGAGCCTGCCTCCCTCTATCTCCCTCTCTGCTTCCCTCTCCATCTGCTTGTGATCTCTCTGTCAAATAAATAAATAAAAAATCTTAAAAAAAAAAAAAAAAGACGTCAGCTAAACTGAATTCCTTGCTGGTTGTCGGTAGAATTCAGTTCCTTTTAACTGTAGAACTCATCATACCTTGCTTCTTCAAGGCTAGCAGGAAAGAGTTCTTCCCTCTTTCTTTCCTTCCTTCCTCCCTCCCTCCCTTCTCCTTCCTTCTTTCCTTCCTTCCTTCCTTCTAGATCCTCTTGAAAGCGCTCCTTAGTAGGTTAAGCTCATTCAGGATAATCTCCTCTTTGATTAACTTAAAATAAATTGATCAGGAACCTTAACTGTATCTGCAAAATCTTTTGAACTTTGTTTACAACTTAATCATAGAAGTTATACTGAAACATAGTTGCCATATTCTGTTGCTTAGAAGCAGGTTACATTTGAGGTAGCTTAAGTTTAAAGGCCTATTTATGAACTGTCAGTTGAAACCAAACTAACAAAATGGAAAAAAGTGGGATAAAGATAAAAGCAGGGACTCAATTTCATCAAGATTTTATTCTCTTTCTCCTGTCCCCTGCTTCTGTATGTATGTCAACTTCAGGGTCTTAAACTAGCTATTTCCATTAGGCTAAAATCATGACCAGGGAAGTTAAGGAGTTCATGGAATCAAAGTCTTAGAAACTGAAATACAAACCCTTTCTCCTTCTTCCAGTTTTGGAAAAATACTATAGAGGTATTATGATTTGCTCCATCAAAGGTCATATCCCCATCTCTTTAGAGGCAGTAAAATACTGTATTTGGCAGTCTCTATCAGTATCATTTAGACAGATAAAAGAAAGAGGACAATTTTCAAGAGAAGGATGTGTGGCACTAACATGTCTGTTATGGAAGTTGTTGTAAATTGAGTAACTACCTCTAGTTTTTAAAAGCAAGTGCCTAAGCCAGAATTCTTTCCTCTGAGATGGAGAGAAAATATTTGGTCACAGAAATTGGGAAAGTATAAAGGAATTTGTGTCTGGCAGGGGTGATTTTATTTGTGTTTTCTTCAATTTCTTTCATTAATGTCATATAATATTTAAGTGTATGCATTTTGTTGTTATTGTTAATGCAATAATGCATTGCTATAAGTTTCCCTCCTGGAACTGCTTTTGCTACATCCCACAACATTTGGTATGTTGTGTTTCCATTTAATTTGTCTCATGATACTTTCTGATTTCCTTTTTGATTCATGATTGTTAGGAGTATATTTAATGTCCACATATTTTTGAATTTCTCAGCTTTCCACCTATTGCTGATTTCTAGTTTTATACCACTATAGTTGGCAAAAATACTTAATATAATTTATATCTTCTTTAATTTGTTGAGACTTACTTTATGGCCTAACATATTACCTATCCTACGTAATGTTTTGTGTGTGCTTGAGAAGAATGTGTATTCAGTTGCTGTTGGATGGAATGTTCTATATATGTCCACAAAGTCCATTTGATTTATGGTAGTATTTCAAATATACTGTTTCCTTATTGATTCTCTTTGTGGATGATATATCCATTGTTGAGAGTGGGATATTAAAGTTTCCAACTATTATTGTATTGCTGTTTATTTCTTCTTATACTTCTATTACCATTTGCCTTGAATATTTAGGTGCTCCAGTGTTGGGAGTACTCCACTGACTTCTAAGTGCTTTGCTCTGACTCTTTAAGTATGTCTATGAAGCAGTCAGAATACTGATATTATCATTTTTATTTTACAGATAGGAAATGTTGAATATATTTTCTAGAATGGTGGTGCTGGTTGAATTTGAACCCAAACCTAGGATGACTTCTGAGCCAGGGCTAAACTTGAGAGAAGCTGCTTCTTCCTTGCCTCATGTCCTGCTCTGGCCACCATTTTGATCAGTTTGGCAGTGGTACTTTTAATATGCCAATTCCTGCCATCTCTCTAGGTGTAGGAAGTCTAAAGTTTCCATATGATTATAATGGTTCATCCATTCCTGTTAGGACCTTTGCACCTGATGCTAACTTGTCTCCACTGATAGTCCTGAATTGTTATAATTTTTCCTTTAGGGCTTTTCTCAAATGTGAATTCCTTGGAGGGAAAACTTTCCTGACAACCTGTCAAAGAATATACCTGGTTTATTCTCTATCCTCTTACTTTGGTCTATTTTCTGTCACTGCACTCATCTTTGCTTGACATTGATACTCTATATTAATGTGTTTATTTCTCCACTAGAACACACACTTGATAAGAAAAGAGACTTTTTGTGGTTGTTCCCCTCTGTTTACAGCACATAAACTTGAGGGGTGGGGAGAGGATAGCTTATATAAATTGTATACATCAATGCCTTATCAAACAGAGGGTATTAGAATTGGAATACCACTCAAGGATCATAAATGAGCAAAAATTCATTCACAGCCAATGACTGAATTAACATGTTCCTTGCTTAAATGTCTTATACAACAAGAGACATATTTTAGGTCAAATATACCAGCCTAGTCATAACATCAAGTGTAGCAGTCTCATCCTTTGGTTTTGTGCCATTCCAAATAATCATGACAGACTGCTGAAGAAGTTAATTGATTATTAACAGATGCAGACAATACCAGAAAAATAGAAAATATGGAGAAATTAGGTTGAGATTTAAAGTCAACTTACTGTTTTTTCTTCTAATATCATTAGTACCTTATTAAACTCCCAGAACTTGGTATTTGAATATTCCTTGATGATTCTCATCTTCCTTTTTTTTTTCTTTTTTTAATTTTTCATTTTTTTATAAACATATATTTTTATCCCCAGGGGTACAGGTCTGTGAATCACCAGGTTTACACACTTCACAGCACTCACCAAAGCACATACACTCCCCAATGTCCATAATCCCACCCCCTTCTCCCAAACCCCCTCCCCCCAGCAACCCTCAGTTTGTTTTGTGAGATTAAGAATCACTTATGGTTTGTCTCCCTCCCAATCCCATCTTGTTTCATTTATTCTTCTCCTACCCACTTAAGCCCCCATGTTGCATCACCACTTCCTCATATCAGTGAGATCATATGATAGTTGTCTCTCTCTGCTTGACTTATTTCGCTAAGCATGATACGCTCTAGTTCCATCCATGTTGTCGCAAATGGCAAGATTTCATTTCTTTTGATGGCTGCATAGTATTCCATTGTGTATATATACCACTTCCTCTTGATCCATTCATCTGTGGATGGACATCTAGGTTCTTTCCATAGTTTGGCTATTGTGGACATTGCTGCTATAAACATTCGGGTGCACGTGCCCCTTTGGATCACTATGTTTGTATCTTTAGGGTAAATACCCAATAGTGCAATTGCTGGGTCATAGGGCAGTTCTATTTTCAACATTTTGAGGAACCTCCATGCTGTTTTCCAGAGTGGTTGCACCAGCTTGCATTCCCACCAACAGTGTAGGAGGGTTCCCCTTTCTCCGCATCCTCGCCAGCAACTGTCCATTTCCTGACTTGTTTATTTTAGCCATTCTGATTGGTGTGAGGTGATATCTCATTGTGGTTTTGATTTGTATTTCCCTGATGCCGAGTGATATGGAGCAATTTTTCATGTGTCTCTTGGCCATCTGGATGTCTTTGCAGAAATGTCTGTTCATGTCCTCTGCCCATTTCTTGATTGGATTATTTGTTCTTTGGGTGTTGAGTTTGCTAAGTTCTTTATAGATTCTGGACACTAGTCTTTTATCTGATATGTCGTTTGCAAATATCTTCTCCCATTCTGTCGGTTGTCTTTTGATTTTGTTAACTGTTTCCTTTGCTGTGCAAAAGCTTTTGATCTTGATGAAATCCCAATAGTTCATTTTTGCCCTTGCTTCCCTTGCCTTTGGGGTTGTTCCTAGGAAGATGTTGCTGCGGCTGAGGTTGAAGAGATTGCTGCCTCAAGGATTTTGATGGATTCCTTTCGCACATTGAGGTCCTTCATCCATTTTGAGTCTATTTTTGTGTGTGGTGTAAGGAAATGGTCCAATTTCATTTTTCTGCATGTGGCTGTCCAATTTTCTCAACACCATTTATTGAAGAGGCTGTCTTTTTTCCACTGGACATTCTTTCCTGCTTTGTCGAAGATTAGTTGACCATAGAGTTGAGGGTCTATTTCTGGGCTCTCCATTGATCTATGTGTCTGTTTTTGTGCCAGTACCATGCTGTCTTGATGATGACAGCTTTGTAATAGAGCTTGAAGTCCGGAATTGTGATGCCACCAACGTTGACTTCCTTTTTCAATATCCCTTTGGCTATTCGAGGTCTTTTCTGGTTCCATATAAATTTTAGAATTATTTGTTCCATTTCTTTGAAAAAGATGGATGGTACTTTGATAGGAATTGCATTAAATGTGTAGATTGCTTTAGGTAGCATAGACATTTTCACAATATTTATTCTTCCAATCCAGGAGCATGGAACATTTTTCCATTTCTTTGTGTCTTCCTCAATTTTTTTCATGAGTACTTTATAGTTTTCTGAGTATAGATTCTGTGCCTCTTTGGTTAGGTTTATTCCTAGGTATCTTATGGTTTTGGGTGCAATTGTAAATGTGATGGACTCCTTAATTTCTCTTTCTTCTGTCTTGCTGTTGGTGTAGAGAAATGCAACTGATTTCTGTGCATTGATTTTATATCCTGACACTTTACTGAATTCCTGTACAAGTTCTAGCAGTTTTGGAGTGGAGTCTTTTGGGATTTTCCACATATAGTATCATATCATCTGCGAAGAGTGACTTCTTCTTTGCCGATTTGGATGCCTTTAATTTCCTTTTGTTGTCTGATTGCTGAGGCTAGGACTTCTAGTACTATATTGAATAGCAGTGGAGATAATGGACATCCCTGTCGTGTTCCTGACCTTAGCAGAAAAGCTTTCAGTTTTTCTCCATTGAGAATGATATTTGCGGTGGGTTTTTCATAGATGGCTTTGATGATATTGAGGTATGTGCCCTCTATCCCTACACTTTGAAGAGTTTTGATCAGGAAGGATGCTGTACTTTGTCAAATGCTTTTTCAGCATCTATTGAGAGTATCATATGGTTCTTGTTCTTTCTTTTATTGATGTGTTGTATCACATTGACTGATTTGCGGATGTTGAACCAACCTTGCAGCCCTGGAATAAATCCCACTTGGTCATGGTGAATAATCCTTTTAATATACTGTTGAATCCTATTGGCTAGTATTTTGTTGAGTATTTTCGCATCTGTGTTCATAGAGGATATTGGTCTATAGCTCTCTTTTTTGATGGGATCCTTGTCTGGTTTTGGGATCAAGGTGATGCTGGCCTCATAAAAAGAGTTTGGAAGTTTTCCTTCCATTTCTATTTTTTTGCAACAGTTTCAGGAGAATAGGAATTAGTTTTTCTTTAAATGTTTGGTAGAATTCCCCGGGAAGCCGTCTGGCCCTGGGCTTTTGTTTGTTTGGAGATTTTTAATGACTGTTTCAATCTCCTTACTGGTTATGGGTCTGTTCAGGCTTTCTATTTCTTCCTGGTTCAGTTGTGGTAGTTTATATGTTCTAGGAATGCATCCATTTCTTCCAGATTGTCAAATTTATTGGCGTAGAGTTGCTCATAGTATGTTCTTATAATAGTTTGTATTTCTTTGGTGTTAGTTGTGATCTCTCCTCTTTCATTCATGATTTTATTTATTTGGGTCCTTTCTCTTTTCTTTTTCATAAGTCGGGCCAGGGGATTTATCAATTTTATTAATTCTTTCAAAGAACCAGCTCCTAGTTTCGTTGATTTGTTCTATTGTTTTTTTGGTTTCTATTTCATTGATTTCTGCTCTGATCTTTATGATTTCTCTTCTCCTGCTAGGCTTAGGGTTTCTTTCTTGTTCTTTCTCCAGCTCCTTTAGGTGTAGGGTTAGGTTTTGTACCTGAGACCTTTCTTGTTTCTTGAGAAAGGCTTGTACCGCTATATATTTTCCTCTCAAGACTGCCTTTGTTGTGTCCCACAGATTTTGAACCGTTGTATTTTCATTATCATTTGTTTCCATGATTTTTTTCAATTCTTCTTTAATATCCCGGTTGACCCATTCATTCTTTAGAAGGATGCTGTTTAGTCTCCATGTACTTGGGTTCTTTCCAAACTTCCTTTTGTGGTTTAGTTCTAGCTTCATAGCATTGTGGTCTGAAAATATGCAGGGAATGATCCCAATCTTTTGATACCGGTTGAGTCCTGATTTAGGACCGAGGATGTGATCTATTCTGGAGAATGTTCCATGTGCACTAGAGAAGAATGTGTATTCTGTTGGTTGGGTTGAAATATTCTGAATATATCTGTGATGTCCATCTGGTCCAGTGTGTCGTTTAAGGCCTTTATTTCCTTGTTGATCTTTTGCATGGATGATCTGTCCATTTCCGTGAGGGGAGTGTTAAAGTCCCCTACTATTATTGTATTATTGTTGATGTGTTTCTTTGATTTTGTTATTAATTGGTTTATATAGTTGGCTGCTCCCACGTTGGGGGCATAGATATTTAAAATTGTTAAATCTTCTTGTTGGACAGACCCTTTGAGTATGATATAGTGTCCTTCCTCATCTCTTATTATAGTCTTTGGCTTAAAATCTAATTGATCTGATATAAGGATTGCCACTCCTGCTTTCTTCTGATGTCCATTAGCATGGTAAATTCTTTTCCACCCCCTCACTTTAAATCTGGAGGTGTCTTTGGGCTTAAAATTAGTTTCTTGGAGGCAACATATAGATGGGTTTTGTTTTTTTATCCATTCTGATACCCTGTGTCTTTTGATTGGGGCATTTAGCCCATTCACATTCAGGGTAACTATTGAGAGATATGAATTTAGTGCCATTGTATTGCCTGTAAGGTGACTGTTACTGTATATGGTCTCTGTTCCTTTCTGATCTACCACTTGTAGGCTCTCTCTTTGCTTAGAGGACCCCTTTCAATAATTCCTGTAGAGCTGGTTTGGTGTTTGCAAATTCTTTCAGTTTTTGTTTGTCCTGCAAGCTTTTAATCTCTCCTTCTATTTTCAATGATAGCCTAGCTGGATATAGTATTCTTGGCTGCATGTTTTTCTCATTTAGTGCTCTGAAAATATCATGCCAGCTCTTTCTGGCCTGCCAGGTCTCTGTGGATAAGTCAGCTGCCAATCTAATATTTTTACCATTGTATGTTACAGACTTCTTTTCCCGGGCTGCTTTTATGATTTTCTCTTTGTCACTGAGACTTGTAAATTTTACTATTAGGTGACGGGATGTGGGCCTATTCTTATTGATGTTGAGGGGCATTCTCTGAACCTCCTGAATTTTGATGCTCGTTCCCTTTGCCATATTGGGGAAATTCTCCCCAATAATTCTGTCCAGTATACCTTCTGCTCCCCTCTCTCTTTCTTTTTCTCTGGAATCCCAATTATTCTAATGTTGTTTCGTCTTATGGTGTCACTTATCTCTCGAATTCTCCCCTCGTGGTCCAGTAGCTGTTTGTCCCTCTTTTGCTCAGCTTCTTTATTCTCTGTCATTTGGTCTTCTATATCACTAATTCTTTCTTCTGCCTCATTTATCCTAGCAGTGAGAGCCTCCATTTTTGATTGCACCTCATTAATAGCTTTTTTGATTTCAACTTGGTTAGATTTTAGTTCTTTTATTTCTCCAGAAAGGGCTTTTATATCTCTCGAGATGGTTTCTCTCATATCTTCCATGCCTTTTTCGAGCCCGGCTAGAACCTTGAGAATTGTCATTCTGAACTCTAGATCTGACATATTACTAACGTCTGTTGATTAGGTCCCTAGCCTTCGGTACTGCCTCTTGTTCTTTTTTTTTGTGTTGAATTTTTCCATCTTGTCATTTTGTCCAGATAAGAGTATATGAAGGAGCAAGGAAAATACTAAAAGGGTGGCAACAACCCCAGGCAAATATGCTTTAACCAAATTAGAAGAGATCCCCAATCGTGAGGGGGAAGAAAGTGGATAAAAAGAGGTTCAAAAAGGAAGAAAGAAAAAAAAAAAAGAAAAAAGAAAAGAAAAGAATTAAAAAAAGAAAACAAAGAAGAAAAATATAAAAAAGAAAAAATGTATATATTAGATAAACTAGTTAAAAAATGTTAAAAAAGAAAAAGATAAAAGTTAAAAACAAATTTTTCCAGAAGGTGAGAAAATAAACAAAAAATGAAAAAGAAAAAAATTAAATTAACTGCAAGACTAAAAAAAATCACAGGAAAAAAGCCATGAGTTCCGTGCTTGGCTTTCTCCTCCTCTGGAATTCTGCTGCTCTCCTTGGTATTGAAACCGCACTCCTTGGTAGGTGAACTTGGTCTTGGCTGGATTTCTTGTTGATCTTCTGGGGGAGGGGCCTGTTGTAGTGATTCTTAAGTGTCTTTGCCCCAGGCAGAATTGCACCGCCCTTATCAGGGGCTGGGGTAGTAATCCGCTCAGGTTTGCTTTCAGGAGCTTTTATTCCCTGAGCACTTTCTGTAGAGTTCTGGAGCCCCACTCCTCAGTGCACTCTCAGAGAACAGCGCCCAGTTACTCCCGTCTGCCTGACCTCCGGCCGGGCTCCGAGCTCACCGAGCCTGCGACCGGTTCAAGGTAACACAGAGCTGTGAGCTTACTGTCGGCTCTGTCTCTGTAGCCGGCTTTCCCTTTCCAATACCCGCAAGCTCTGTGACACTCAGACACCCCCGATCCTGCTGTGACCCTGCGGGACCTGAGGCCACGCTGACCCCACGTGGGCTTCGCCCTGGTTTAGCCTCTGGAGCGATGTCCCTCAGCGGTACAGACTTTTTAAGTCCTGATTTTGTGGGCTGTTGCTCCGCCGCTTGCCGGGAGCCGGCCCCTCCCCCCAGGGTCTATTTTCCCGTCGCTTTGGATTCCCTTCTCCGCTGGTCCTACCTTTTAGAAAGTGGTTGTTTTTCTGTTTCCAGAATTGCTGTTCTTCTCTTCTCTTCGATCTGTGGATGGGTTTTCAGGTGTTTGCAATCTTTAGATAAGCTATCTAGCTGATCTCCGGCTAGCTGAAGTAGTCTCAGCCTGCTACTTCTCCCCTCATCTTCCTTTTTTTTTTATCTTTCACATTTTCTTTATTGTTTTTTAGTTGGATAAATAATGCTTGCTCTTAGTAAGAAGTAAACTAATTAAATATATATAAAGAAGAAATAAGTAATTTATCCATTTATTGTATCCACTTATACCCCAATATCATTTTATAACATAACCTAGTGTGCTTCTCTTTATTCTATCCTCTATGTCATTAACAATTATTTGTACATATATTTACAAAAATGAAATTATACTCATACTACTCTATAATTTTCTTTTTATTATTTAATGACATATCATGATCATCCTTCCAATTTAGGGATATAAAACTACATCCTATTAAAAGACGCATGTTATTTCTCATGGATATATATTACAACCTAGTTGATTCTAGATTTTTGCCATCATAAAAATGGTTTAGTAAATACCCCAATATCAATATATATTGATATATTTTGTGTATGGTAGATTCCCAAAAGGGGGATTACTAGATCCAAGGCTTTGTGTACTTCTAATTTTAAAAGATAATGAGGGATTAGCTTACAGAAAATTGTAAAATAAAATATTTATCTTCCTTTAAATTTGCTAATATTGTCTAGATACTGCTGGGCTTCCTGCTGTTTTATTATGAATTCCAGATGATTCAGCTATAATTTCCAAATCTTATAAAAAGGTCCTAATATCAATAATCATAGGCAATACATGGACATATGCAAATATTCATAAAATGCATGTTTTTCAAATTCTACTGAATTGCCTGAAACCAAGCTATTATATTAAAAGTGTTGAACTTTTAGAATATCTTTGCATAAACCAGAATCTTCAATTTCTCTTCATAGAAAATATTGTGATCAAAAAGAAGAATGAAAAATAAAATAGACAAAATTCTTTATCTGTAGAGGTAGTCAAAAGTACCATAAATAGGGCATAAGTCATGCATAAATAGTGCATAAGTCATGCAGTGGTGAACACAAGTTGTTAAGAGAATTCTCGGCAATGCAGCAGCTTTATTCAAAAAGTCATGCAGATTTCCCTCCTCAACAAAAGATCTGAGCCATTTTGGGGATGTAGTCCTACTTCTATTACTGTATCTTGGACTAATTCATAGCATAACTGAATCAGAGCCAAGTATAAAGACCAACAAGGAAGGAAAGTATTTCTATCACAAAGGAATATAAGTCCTAGCCTCAGGAATTGGGGGATGCATGCAGACTGGATCCTGAAGATGCTTTATCAAAGGGGTCAGAACACAAATCAAATAAGGGGAAGTTTATTGATTTGGGGGTACTCCTTTGAAATGCAGGATTTCACATTTTGCCAAAGATCACAAGAGATATGTAAAAACATGTTGTGGCTATCTTAAGTGAACATAAAATGCTAAAATTTCTATGTAAGACAATGGAAGAAGAGATAAATTTTAACTCAATAGTATGCATGCTAAAGTGCATATGCTATAGAATGTTGGAAAACTCACCAGTTACTATGTTCTATGGAATGTTCAGGGGATACACCATTTACCAAGGTCATAGGGCTAGCACTGGTAAGAAAGGCATCAGAATCATCAAGAAGTTCAATGATTATTTTCCTCAGTTGCTCAGGTTTTATTGTAGGAGAGTCCATTACCTAACTAATCTCACTGATAGCAATGAGGACAATATGATCCAGATACAGCACTCATGGCATGATAGGTGGAGCTTAACTGTCCAAAGTATGATAGCTGTAATGAATGTAATGTAGGCAAGGTCCAAATGACAGCCATGAGGGCCTCACCCACAGAGAATGCTGTCACTGGGGGCATAATAGATGGGCAATCAGAAAGAGTACCAATCAGAAGAATTAAAGGATGATCAGGAGATTAAGGGTGGTTGTTCCAATAAAGAGCTAAAATCCCTGCCCAGTTTCCAGACTTCAACCAATTTCAGACCTGTGATCTACAAATTGGGGAAAAAAAAAAAAAAAAAAGACTATATCCCCAAGGGAAAGGTGTATGTAACAACATAGGTACATGGTCATAAATCTTCATGTTCTTCCACAAAGAAACTTACAGTTATTCACTTGAGTAACTATATATTTGGGAAAGGGGAAATTTTTGAGGACTCTTGTTCATGTTGACATTCATACTCAGAGATCCAAATAGTTGTCATGGTCTCCTTGTTAAAATGGGAGCATATAGGGGCTAGGAAATGGATAGGCTCCTGGCCATGATTCAGTTCACAGCAGGGCTATTGCAGATTTATTCTCTAATTGTTTCCTGAATATATAATTGAGTACCTGAATAATAATTGAGACTGACACACGTTGGTAGTTAGTGCAGACCTCACATTGGGTCTTAGGCTTGTGTAGTAAGTGCTATCACGGTGTGAGAGGCCAACTAAGAGCCTCTGGAACTAAGCAACCTCTGTCCAAGATAGTAAGTCAAAATAAAATTACACTGACAGGTGGGTATGGAAGCTAGTGCCATGTTCAAAGTCCTAAAGGATTTGTGAGAGGACATCACCATCATACCTCTATTTAATTTATTGGTTTTGCCCCTCAAGAATCCAAATGTATCCTGGAGAGTACCTCAAAGAAGAATTGAAAAATAATAAAACAGAACAAATAGTAAATACACTGTTCAAGAAAATACTTCCCTAAAACACAAGAACTAAATTTACACATTGAGAAAGGGTATGTGCCATGGAAAATTGACCCAGGTTGGCAACATGACACAGCCTAATAAAATTATGGACACTGGGGTAAGAGAAAACTTTGAACTTCTAAAGAGAAATACCAAATCTCTTGTAAGGGCGAAATGTCAGATTAGCTTCACAATTCTTTTCACCAACATTCAACATCAGCAGACAAGGAAGAAACATACACACAGAAAGAAAAAAAGTATGTTCTGAAGAGAATAAACATGTGAAATTGCTTGTCATCTGTAAAGGTCATAGTCATGCTATATTGAACATGCAGGACTTAGGAAAAATATTTTTACATGAGCCTTCCTTGAGAAATTGCTAGAGGACAAATTTTACATGGCTAAGAGATGACTAGGGATACCATGACTAAAAGGCTGGCAACAGGAAATGAAAATATTTAACTGTAGAATTTCATCTATAATCAGTGGATTAGGAGAATAAAATAGAATGTAAATGTTGTGTCATGGCCAAGTAGAGATGACATGTCTAACCATATTTGGTAGAGAGTGAGGTATTAAAAGATAAGCTGAGGCATACTGAAAATTTTGAGTGTATTTGAGCAAAAATAGATTAGAATGGGGCAGTGGCCAAACTGGAACTCATTAGGAACACTCTTCTGACAGAAGCTGGGGAAAGACATAGAGAGAATGTGGAATTAAAGACAGAAAATTATTTGATTGGCTATAGATTATAGCTTAGTTGGCTGTTTGTGATCTATTGTCTTTAGGTTTTGATATCGTAACTTCAAGGCATTTATAAGCATGAATTTTGTTTAAGTAGATTGCCACAACATTAGAGCCACCTCAGTCTAATGACCTTTTTATATAATTAACAGGAATAAGCAAGGTAAGGGATTAAGTAGTTTCTTAGATGGCCTTGTTTCTAGTAGCTGGGATTCAAAGTATGTTATTTAATCTAATAGATCAATTATAAGCATTTTCATCATTACAAAGGTACTAAATTAGAAAGAAAATATTACTGACTAATATACAATGCTGAAGAAGAGAGTGTAGGGGAAGAAAGGGAGGGGAAATAAGTTAACTTTAATGTTGCTCACAATACAAAATTAATATTCCTATATTGAGACTAAATGCACCATGTAAAATTATAAAGCCAGTCATAATAGAACAATAGAAACAACACTTCATAAATACAAGAATTACACATACACACAAATATCAAGAACAAAGAAACAGACCAAACATGAAAAAAGATTAAAAAAAAACAAGCAAACAAAGCAAATAAAACATAAGTGCAGAAATAAAATGTGTTTGTCATTTTAACAAATGAAAATTGCCTCAATACATCTATTAAATGAAGACTTCAGAATGGATCACAATGAAAAGGGCAATTCTGGACAGTGTACCAGAAAACTATCTAAGGCAAAATAAGAGTAATGTTCATGATCTTAATATCAAAGTAAAAGTCAGGTCTAAAAGCAATAAATAAATATCAGCTTCTGCCTCTCAAGGATTAATTGCTATGGCAGTTGCTGTCCACTGTAAATAAGTGGAAAAATGTCTGAAAAATAAGTGAAATAATGTTTTTCAGACAATGGACAGTAGGAAGAAGGACAAGACTGTGATCTCTAAGGAAAGAGAAACAAATGACATGACTGGAGATGGGGTTTCCTGGTTAGAGTGCAAGGAGAGGAACCAACATAATGTACAGATGAATTGAAAGAACAAAGATCAAAATTCTGGGAGACTGAGGGTCTAGAATTTGGAAGCTGGAATGAGAGTGAAAGATTGGAAGGAGCTGGCAAAGTAGAGGGAGAGAGAGAGTGCAAGAGAAAAAGCAGGAGTGAATGAGAAATGGTAGGAATGGTAAGTATGTGAATAACATAGAGGATTTTCTTTTTGTCTTTTCCAAAACTAACTGAGGTAAGAAGACATGTGTAGGTAAAAATGGATAAAATTGAAATGGAATTATAAAAAAATATTCAAATAATCCAAAAGAAGACAAGAAAAGGAAACAAAATTAGAAACACATGAAAACAGTAAGATATTTGATCCCAGCATAAACTTAACAAACAGAAAATCGAAGGGAATTTCCTCGATTTGACAAAAAGGCAATGTGAAAAATTTTTAAATAACATTACACATAATAATAAAAATGCAATGTCTTTTCTATCCTATTGGAAATTAAGCAAAGATATCTATTTTTGTCACTTATATTCAAAATTCTACTGGATGTTCCAGCTAGTAAAATAAGGGAAGAATGAGAAACAAAAGGCATAAAGTTGAATATAAACAAGTAAAACTATTTTTATTCACAGAAAATATATCATGTATGCAGAGAACTCACAAGAATATACAAATAAAGTAACCAAACTAGTGAGTCAATTTGCTATGACAATAGGTCATAAGGTCAGTATAAGAGAGTAAGTGAATTTTTATAGAAAGCAATAAGAAGCTGGAAATTAAAATAAAAAATACCTTTTACAATAATATAAAAGCATATGAAATACAGACAGTCATTTGTATGGTGTCGTTTTCACCAAAATAAATGCAGATAGGAAGTATATCCTCACTTTGCACAGCTCCGTGGTAACTGAGATTATAATTAGAGATACACTTTAAAAAGGCTGTGCACTGAAACCTATAAATTATTGTTGAAGTAAATATAAAAATACCTAATATATATATTGATAAGCCATATTCATTGAATGAAAGACTTAATTTTAAGTTGGTACTTCTCCCCAAATTGGTCTATAAATCTAACACAATTTTTTTTAAAATCCTGGCAGGCTCAATTTTGTTGATGTAAGATTTACAGGTTTGTTCTAAAATTCTCTGACAAGGTAAAGGACTTAGAGAAACTAAAAATTTTTGAAAAAGAAGTTGAAGGACTTAGATAACCAAATTTTAATGGTTACCAAATAGCCACAGTAATTAAAACAATGCCATAGTGGAATAAATACATAGTTCAACACATAAGACAAGGTGATTCAGAAATCAGCTCACAATAAATGGTTAATTGATTTTTGAAAAATTTGCTAAAATAATTGAATGGGGAAGGAAATGTTTCTGATATTGCTGGAACAATTATTATCTAAGGAAAAATTATCCTTTATCTTCATCTCACAGCATGTATAAAAATTAACTCAAAATATATCATATACATGAACAGAGGAGCTAAAAGCATAGCACTTGAAGGAAATACAGGAAAAATATTTTTACTACTTTTGATTAGTTGAAGATTTCTTAGAGAAGACAGTAAAAGCATGAATCACAGAAGAAAAAAAGTTGATAAATTGAAATTAAGTGTAATTGAAATTTCTGGTTTATGAAAGCTACACTTAAGAAATAAAAAGGACAAGCCATAGATTGGGAGAAAATACTGTGAACATAAATCTGATAAAGAACTTGATTCTAGACCATATAAATAATTCTTATGACTGAGTAAGATGAAAATGAACAGCTCCTTTTTTTTTCTTTTTAAAATTGAAAATATTTTTGAACAGAAATGTCTCCAAAGAAGATACACAAGTATCAAATAAGCACAGGAAAAGAGGCTTAATACCATTATTCATTAAAAAATGCAAATTAACTTGCATTAAAAAAATGCAAGTTGCCACCACACCTCCACTAGAATGGCTAAAATGAAGAAGTCTGACAATACCAAGTGCTGTCAATGGTGTGGAGAAACTCAAAATGTCATATATTGCTGGTGCTTGTGGGAGAGCAAAATTGTGCAGCTACTTTGGAAGTAGTTGGCAGTTTCTTCTCAAGTTATGCTTATACTTAACTTTTCATTTATTCTAGTTCTATGTATTTACACAAGAGAAATAGATATATGTCACACAAAAATACATATGTGAATGTTCATTGCAGATTTATAAGTAATTGTCCTGAGCTGAAAACAACTCAAATTTCTATCAGTTAATGAATGAATAAACATAAACATATTATGGTACTTCCATACAATGGAGTACACTTCAGCAATAAAACAGAATGAAGTACTGGTACAAGCAACAGAGAAGCATCTCAGAAGCATTATGACAAATAAAAACAGTCACACACAAAGGGCTCTTCACTATGTGAATCCACTGATGTGAATTTCTAGTAGGAAAAAACCCACAAAATTATTGTAACAGAAGGTAGATCAATGGTGACCATTGGGTTGTAGGTTAAGAGATTAACCCTAAATTTTAAATGGGCACAAGTGCACTTATGGGAGAGATAGAAATGTTTTATATATTAATTTTTATGTTAGTAACATAATGTATATTTGTCAAATCACATTAAATGTATACTTAATAATCAGTGGACCAAAATCTAATAATTTCTGACAATCTGTTATTGTTTGCTCATCTTTTTGATTCCTAGATAGATATAAGCATTCTAAACCAATACTGTTCAATTGAATTTTCTGTAATAATAAAGATGCTTTATATCTGTGCTGCCCAATATGATACCCACTAGCCACGTATGGGTATTGAGCACTAGAAATATAGCTAGTATGACTGAGAAACTAAATTTTGCATTTCATTTAATTTTAATTTATTTAATTTAAACAGCACAGACAATAATTTATATTCAGTGTCAAACAGCTATACTTGGACTCTAGATTTCTAAATATTGTTGTTATTGTTATGCTAACTTGCCTCTGAATGCATTAGATTACCTGTGGTTGTGGGATCAGTGCTTGATCTTCATCTGTACAAGCCATATTGGCTTAAGTTAGAGGGTTCTTCTTGCAGAAGTGAATTTTATCCACTTCTGCTGAGATCCAAGATTTATCTCTGACCTAGGACAACTTTACCCATCATTGAACATCCTGGCTTAAAGAGTTGCAGTTAAAGCAACAACAACATTTTGATGCTAGCTCAATATTCTATATCCCTAGTATAGTGCCTTTTTTTTTTTTTTTTTTTTTTTAGGAATTTAGCTGTATGCTCCTGTTTGCTCAAAACTGTGACTACTCAGTTTCCCCAAAGCCCTTTATTAAAGAGGCTATATTAACCCATTGTGTATTGTGGGCATATTTGTCAAAGATCAGTTGAATGTTGATATGTGAATTGATTTCTAGGCTTTCTGTTTTGTTCTATTGGTCTATGTGTCTGTTTTAAAGCTAGTACTATAAGGTTTTGATTACTATTGCTTTGTGGTGTATTTTGAAATCTGAAAATTTGATGCATCAGTTTTGTTCTTTACTCAAAGTTGCTTTGGCTACTTAAGGTCTTTGGTGGTTCTGTGTGAATTTTAAGATTATTTTTCTATTTCTGTCAAAGATATCATTGGTATTTTGAGAAGGTTTGCACTGAATCTGTGATCTTTGTGTAGTATGAACATTTTAACAATTTTTTTTTTCAAATCATGAACATGGAATGTCTTCCCATTTATTTGTGTCTTCTTTAGTTTTCTTCATTTGTAGCTTATAATTTTTAGTATACAAATCTTTCACCTCTTGGTTAAGTGTATTCCTAAGTATTTTATTCTTTTTTTTTTTTTTTTTCTATTGTGAATGAATTTGTTTTCTTAATTTCCTTTTTGGATAGTTTGTTGTTTGTGTATAGAAACACAATTCAAATTGGTCCTTTATCTTGTATCATATACAAAAATGAACTCAAGATAGATTAAGAAGTTAAAAATAAGATCCGAAACCATGAAGCTTCCAGAAAAAAAATGTAGGGGGAAACTTCTGGACATTGGTCTGTGTAATGATTTTTTAGATATGATACCAAAAGCACAGGCAGCAAAAGCAAAAATATTGTGTCCAATAAAAATTCTCCAAGCAAAGGAAACAATCAACAGAGTGAAAAGGCAATGATCAAAAATAAAAAGAGAAAAATATTTGAAAACCATATATGTGATAAGGGATTGGTATCCAAAACATAAAGAACTCATACAACTCAACTGAAAACAATCAAATTACCCAAAAAGAAAATGAGCAAAGGGTCTGAATAAACACTTCTCAAAAGAAGACATATACATAGCCAACAACTAGATGGAAAGGTATTCATCTTCACAAATTATCAGGGAAATATAAATTGGTAGAGTCATTATGGAAGGCAGTATAAAAAATTAAAAAACAAAAGTACATTATGATCCAGCAATCCAACTTCTGGCTATCTATTCAAGGAAATGAAATCAGTGTCTCTAAGAGGCACTCCCTGTTAATCTTCACTCCCATGTTAATTGTAGCATTACTCACAAAATATATAAACAACCCATGTCCATTATGCAAGATGAATAAGATCTGGAGATCTAACATACCACAGTGTAACTATAGTTAACAATATTGTATTGTATAGTTGAGATTTGATAAGAGGGTAGTAAATCTTAAGTGTTCTCACCAAAAATAAATAAAATAAAATAAAAAATAAAATAAAATATAACTGTGCAGTGATGTATATGCTAATGTTAAGTACTTTAATTGTGTAAGTTTTTTTCAATGTATATGTGTATTAAATCATCCATTGTATACCTTAAATATGAATGATTTTAGATTGCCAAATATATCTCAATAAAGCTGGAAAAATCATGATTACCCACTCTAATAAGTTAATGGGTTTTGTTTTGTTCTATTTATTTTTCAATTGTTCTATAGTGAGAGAGGGTCCCTCTCTCACTAACACCCACTATACCTGAAATGAAAATATTACATATTTTTTAAAAGATTTTAATTATTTATTTGACAGAGAGATCACAAGTAGGCAGAGAAGCAGGCAGAGAGAGAGGGGGAAGCAGGCTCCCTGAAGCAGAAGCCCATTGTGGAGCTCCATCCCAGGACCCTAAGATCATAAACTGAGTAGAAATCAAGAGTGAGACACTTAACTGACTGGGCCACCCAGTTGTCCCTGGGAGATTTTTATATACATGTTTTTTCATATGTTAATGTTCCAGACTATCTGTATCAAGTATAAATTATACTTGTTAAAATTCACAATTTCCTAGAGAAAAAAAAAAGCAATAAAACAATGCTTAAAGCTTTCTTGATTTCTGCTTGAGGATTAATGTGCTTAAAGTTCTTTTGGTTCTTTGCATCCTTACTTATATCTAGACCATCAGTAGTTATGGAATATTTGTTATTGGAACCAGCTATTCTAAAAAATGTTGTCTTGGAGTGTAGTTTTATCCTCTTACCTGTATCTTCAGAAGTTCTTCTATTTGCTGAGATTTCATCTCATTGAAAAGAATCAATGAACCATCTCTAACTGTCCTATTTTACACATTTACCTGTTTCTCTCAGTGGGCATTCCCAGTCTTCTGGATAAAATATTACAAATACTAATTTACAGTATCTACCTATGCCACAGGACCACTGGCTTACTTCTGTAGTCATAGCAACCCATTTAGAGACCTGCTCATAGCCTTTATAATAATAATAATAATAAAAAGATGCCATTTTCATAGAGTAAAATCATTTGGAAGCACCAAGAATAGAAGCAGTATTCTGTGTTTTGTATTACTCTATTCTGTATTTCACTTGATCCTTTTAAACAATGGTTCACCATAGTAATGGGCACATCACCTCTTGGTGAGTCACTTCACTTAACCATTTTGATGGCCTAGAATATATATATATTTTTAAAGATTTTATTTATTTATTTGACAGACAGAGATCATAAGTAGGCAGAGAGGCAGGCAGAGAGAGGAAGGGAAGCAGGCTCCCTGCTGAGCAGAAAGCACGATGTGGGGCTCGATCCCAGGATCCTGGGATCATGACCTGAGCTGAAGGCAGAGGCCTTAACCCACTGAGCCACCCAGGCACCCTGGCCTAGAATATTTGCATTCAGAAACATTTTCACATGAACTTGAAAACAAATTTTTAGACATTAACATTTTTATTCCTACAATATTTTAGTGTGTGTAACAGTTTATTTCTCAGTCTCTGAGCTTCAAGAAATGTAAAGAGATAAGAAATACAGTTTATGGCTCTGCAATTGCACTACTGGGTATTTACCCCAAAGATACAGATGTCGTGAAAAGAAAGGCCATCTGTACCCCAATGTTTATAGCAGCAATGGCCACAGTCACCAAACTGTGGAAAGAACCTAGATGCTCTTCAATGAATAAATGGATAAAGAAGATATGGTCCATATATACAATGGAGTATTATGCCTCCATCAGAAAGGATGAATACCCAACTTTTGTATCAACATGGATGGGACTGGAAGAGATTATGCTGAGTGAAATAAGTCAAGCAGAGAGAGTCAATTATCATATGGTTTGGCTTTCTTTTAGAACATAAGGAATAACACAGAGGACATGGGGAGATGGAGAGGTGAAGTGAGTTGGGGGAAATCGGAGGGGGAGATAAACCATGAGAGACTGTGGACTCTGAAAGACAAACTGATGGTTTGGGAGGGGAGAGGGGTGGGGGTTTGGGTGAGCCTGGTGGTGGGTATTAAGGAGGGCATGTATTCCATGGAGCACTGGGTGATGTGCATAAACAATGAATTTTGGAAAACACAAACACACACACAAATTAAATTTAATTTTAAAAAAAAGAAATACAATTTAGGGGCACCTGTGTGACTCAGTCGGTTAAGTGTCTAACTTTTAGTTTTGGCTTGGGTCATGATCACAGGTTCCTGAGATAGAGCCCCATGTCAGACTCTCCCTCTCCTGTAGCCCCTCCCCCTGCTCATTCTCTCTCAATTAAGTAAATAAATCTTAAAAAAAAAAGTAACACATTACATTCATAGTTGATATCATGCTTGAGGATGGAGCAAGAATCAGAAAAAGCGACAAACCATAAGTGACTCTTAATCTCACAAAACAAACTGAGGGTTGCTGGGGGGAGGGGCGTTGGGAGAAGGGGAGTGGGGTTGTGGACATTGGGGAGGGTATGTGCTTTGGTGAGTGCTGTGAAGTGTGTAAACCTAGTGACTCACAGACCTGTACCCCTGGGGATAAAAATATATGTTTATAAAAAATAAAAAATTAAAAAAAAAAAGAAAAAAAAGAATCAGGAAAAGCTTGTGGTTCAGGGATGAGTTGAGTGTCAGGACTCAGGTAAAGGGTGAGGTGAGAGCAAGAGGTGGTGTGTTTTATATTTTGAAACAGGCATTTTGCATTAAAAAATAGCCATTGAAAATTATTCTACTATGACTTAAGATAGTTGCATTAGAACAAGTTGCCTAGCCCCCATAGAGCTTTGTATCCTTTGAGCTGTGTTTTAATCAGCTCATAAAACTGAGGCAAACAGATTGGTGAACAGAAGAGTCCTGGTTCTGGGACCAAGAGGCATGCCGTCTAACTTCTCAACTCTTTGAACTTGAACCACCTCTACTAATCATGACTGATTTGGTGCTCTGGAGGGGCCATTCCTGATGGCTATTCTGATTAATGCTGTGTGGTATGGCAGTCGTTCCAATTTCCTGTGACTTTCCATCTGGGTAAATAGCTGTCATCATTAGATAATGGCTGCTTTGCTAGGCTATCAAATTATGAAGCGGTTACTGATATCTAGTGCTGATTTAACATGATTTGATTTAATAATTAGGTATGATTTTCCCATTTTCACTTCTAGATGAATAGTAATTGAAAGTGTCTTCTTTTTCCCTTCTTTTTCTTTGCTCTCTCATATTTGTGTATTCCCTCACAAATATAGTATAGCATTTTTTAAGAACAAAATAATAGAGTAGTTAATGGTGACTGTAATTTAACTGTCATGATTGCCTTTTATAGTAGAAATATAATCCATAAAACCTTTGGGTTTTCTTTTTTTCTTTTTATTTGCATAATTTCAGGGGTATGGTGGCCTGGTAGTAATAAAGATTGAGGTTTGATATTAAAGTTTAGGAAAGAACCATGACTGGTTTGTATGATTAAAATCTCTGATGACACCTACATTACTAATCAGAATGGGGGAGAGTATCTGGTAGGAATATATAATCCCATTGACCAAAATATATTAGACCCTTCTACACCAAAAGAGTTAAGGGTCGAAGTTATTAGTTACATGAGTTTTCCGTAATGTTGATTACAGTCTTACTGAAGAAATCACCAGATACCCAATGCCCAAACAAAGACAAATTAATTGCTTACAGGATCCTATATTGACAGAACCATAGTAGTGTTTCCAAAAGGAAAGTTCAAAGGCAGAATATTTCCACATCTTTGGCAGTCTGATTTGGGGTCCATACTTTTACATGAAAGGGGCTGAGAAAATACCATGATATAATAAAGCAAAGAGAAGTTGCAAAGATGATACAAAGAGTTCCCATATACTTCACACAATTTCCCCTTTTGGTAACATCTTGCATTTGAACACCACATTTGTCACAACTAATGAATCAATATTGATAACTACATTATTAACAAAAGTCTATATTTTATTCAGATTTTTTTTACTTTTTTACCTAATGTCCTTTTTTCTCAAGAATCCCACTCAGGAAACTACATTATATTTGGTCATTGTGCCTCCTTAGTTTCTTCTTGGCTCTAACATTCCTTATTTTGATGACTTTGAGAGTTTTGAGGAATACTTTTCAGAAATTTTGTAGAATGTACCTTGGTTGGGATTTGCTGATGTTTTCCTTAAAATTAGCCCAGGATTACAGGTTTGGGGAGGAGGTCCACAGAAGTAAATTGTTCTTTACATCATATCATATCAGGGGTCCTTGCTGTCAAAATGACATCAGTGTTGGTATAAACATTGATCACCTCACTGAGGTAGTGTTTGTTAGGTTTCTCCACTGTAAAGTTATTCTTTTTTTTTTTCTCTCCCTATACTGTACTCTTAGAAAAAAATTGCTGTGTACAACTAATACTTATGGGGTGTGAGTTAATGTTCTTCTTCCTTCAGGGGGTATTATCACATAAATTATTTGAAATTCTTCTGCACAGTAGATTGTTTATTCTCCCTTATTTTAAAAAATCCAAATACTTATTTATATCAGTATGGACTCTTGGATATTTATTTTGTACTTTGGATTACAATCCAATAATACAACATTTTTTACCATATTTTCATAGTTCATATTTTTGTAAATGTGTGGGATATAAAGATTTTCCTGTGGGTCTTTATTTCTCCAGCCTTTTTCCTGCCACTCCTTTATTCATCAACTTAATGGAATTACATGAAAAGCTTGAGGCAGCTGAATTATCTGTCCCCTCTGTCTTAGCATATTTTCTTTACTTTGCCTGGGATATTTTTCCCTTTTGTATTCAGTTATTTAATTTCTACTTATTCATATGGACTCCAGTCAGCATCCCTGGAAAGCCATTCCTGATACCTTCTACATCCGTGGTCCTGCTTGGAACATTTTTATCATTTTCATGGATTTCTTTTTTAAAAGTTATTAAATATATTTTAAATCATTGTTTTACTTATGCTGTCTTTTAATAAATATGAAACATCCAGAGAATAGGTATGTTTTCATAATTCCTCTATCCCTATGTTAATAGGTGTATAGCTCCATAGTCCTTCATCTGTAATTTTGAAGTCAAAAAATTCCATGAGAAGGATTAAAACCAAAATTTTCTTCTTCCTTATATGGTGGCAGAACTCGACTTGATGTGTAGTTCTGTGGCAGCAAAGTCCTATCTGAATACCTGAACTGAGGAGAAACTATTAATCATCTTTATTTGAACCATTGTTTTGCTGTAGAAATGTATTTGATTACTAAATATTAACCCAGAGTTCACTGAGGATATTAGAACATATGGTATATGTACCATATTATCTCTCCAAATTTGAAGATTTTGAAATGCATAGGGTCCTAATAGTTTTGGATTTTGTTTCTATTATATTCTCATAAAATGCTAATATATTTGAATCTCGATAGAATAACAAAAAATGACTTCAGCCAAACTTGTAGAAACATGAGACAACTGCATATCTGAAAACAGCTGAGTTTATTACTTCCTTAAGTAATAATGAACTATGTTGTTCAGATGTAGTCTTTGAACAAAATAACTATTTTACATGGGCTTTTTAAGGAAACATTCTTTCCAAGTTGTATTGTTTATAGCAGAGAGAGTGGGTTAACATAGCCTTACGAGTGTTTATTGGAGTGAATTCACTTCGTATTGGCTGACCTTCAAAGCATGAGGCCGACACTGATTATGGGCTTACAGAGGTATAGTCACTAAAGCTAGGTGTACTCAATTGAGTACATGGGTTAAATACCAGTTATGGCTTAAAGAACTGACATTGATTGATTAAACAGGATTAAAACTTGATTTGACAGGTCTGCTTTAATGACTGACAGTCTTATTCTAGAAGCATGGGTGACTTTTCCCTAATTTTCAATGCATACTAAGCTGAAAATATGCATTTCCTCCTTCAAAGCATAACTTTAAGAATTTCATTCTTAGAAACGAAAGTCCTGTTTATAACATATTTTTCAGTACAAATTGATGAAATAATTCTTTATTTTTATTCCTTCAGGTATGGAAATGAATGGGGCTTGAACAGAGTATCTTTGGCAAAAGTCATAGGAATAATTTCAATAAAAATTTTGATAATTTGGTCAGGATCCTTTTTTAAAAAAGCATGGACATCTGTAATAAAAATCTTCCATGTTTCCAATTTTCTTTGACATAGTTTCACTACTACCTTAGCTTTATTTGCTGTAGAAATTCTCATAAACTTAGAGCAATTAGACCTGTGCTGTATTATTTCTATTAGCAGCAAAGGAATCTGGTGTTCCTGACATTTTGCTCAGTTAGAACTTCTAAGATATTTTCCAAGTTCAAAGGGATATCTATTGAAGCTTTGGGTACAGAAAAAACAGGAGGGTGAGAACATGTGGTTGTATTACCAATGTGTGCATTTCTAATGAAAAAATTTTTTTAATTTATTTATTTTAGACAGAGAGAGAGAGTGCATAAGTGGGAGGGACGTGGGAGAGGTAGAGAGAATCTCATGCAGGCTCCAGGCTGAGCATGGAGCCACCTGGGGTTTGATCTCAAGATCATGACCCAAGCCTAAAGCAAGATTCCAATGCTCAACAAGCTTCGCCAGCCAGGCACCGCTCTGATGAAAATAAACAAGGCATCATTAAAGGATTTTGAAACAAGCAATACTGTAAAATCTATTGCTTTTTTATGTTTCTTACAAGTATTTATCATACTGTGTATTAAACGGGTTTTTTTTTTTTTTTTGATACACGTCCACAGGGATTTTGAATCTGTTCATTTTGTCCAGATTATTGAGAATAACATTAATCAGGGTGATTGGCTAAGGAGAAAAAAATCAGCCTCTGCCATAATAAGTTGGGCAGGTTTATTGTGTAGCGTGCTGACACAATGAATCAAATAATGGGATCCAAGCTCTGATTCTACTCTGATTCTACTCACCGGTTCTGTGACTAAGCAAGTCATCATATTTTTTTGAGCTTTGCCTAATCTCTAAAACAATATGATTATATTGGATAATACTTAAATTTCTTTTAGGTTTAAGGTCTTATTTTTAATCTTTGCTAGTATATTGTTCCTTTTAACAATAAGTCAAACTTTGCCTAAAAATTAGAGTGAACTTATATCCCAGGAATATCTTCTTGTCATTTATTATGTCTTTCCAATTACACATATTTATCTCATCTCTGTGATATATATATCTCCCTTTTCTCAACTTCTCCCTGTTATATATGGTGAGCTTTGATATCTTAATGTCCTTTTAACCCTTCTTCCTTTTCGTTTTCTTCCAGAATCTGAAACCTTTCTTTTTCTCAGATTTCCCGGGATTTATTTTCACCCTCTTTGATCCATTTTCTACTAACTTGCTTATATAACCCATGCTTATTCTTCCTTGTTCAGTATCACCCACTCCATTTTCCTTTTTAAATACTTTGTCTATGTTTATGGTCCTTTGCGTGGAATTGTGTTTATCAGAATGTTCTTTCAGTGTGTTCTTCTTAATGTAATTGTAGTAGGTGGCAAACTGTCCAAGCTTGCCATTTTGTACTTTGTTATAAAAGTATCCTATCTCAATACAAACCTAAATTTCTTAGTGTTCCAAACACGAAGATGCTTCTTTATTTTCTTGCCCAGGTATAAAACATAGCACATAGCATTTGTTTGATAGAAAGCCTTTTCAACATTTTATTTCATATTTCATTTGGAACATAGAACAGCTCATTTTCTTTTAAAAAGAACCCTTTAGATCTTAGAGCAGTTTAAAATTTTATACTTTAAAACAAGTTGCAAACATCCACTGCTGCTCTTGCATATTAAAGAAAGTCAGATGGTTTGCATACATGTTCTGGATATTAACTGTATATGGAGTACAAAAATGGCTCATTTTCCCCATCTTCCTTTTTTTGCCTCATTGTTTTGCCTATGAAGCTTTCATCAGCCTCCATTGGCTTAACTACTTGGCCACCATACTCTTTACATAATCTCTTCAATTTCTGTTACAGGTTGAAATGTTTTGTGGTACACCCATGTTATTCATAGAAAACCATTATAAACAGATTTACTTATGAATCAAGTACTCAAAGTGAACCAACTATATGCCCAGAACTTTTATAAACCCTTTACTTTTATTAACATTGATTCTCACAACAGGATTAAAGTGTGGGGGGAAAAATCAAGTAAATAACTAAAAGGCAGGCTCGTAATGGCAAAGCTGAGACTTGAGCTCAGGCTGTCTGGTTCCATAACCCAAATTCTTTTTTTTTTTTTTTTTAGATTTTTATATGACAGAGAGAAAGATCACAAGCAGGCAGAGAGGCAGGCAGAGAGGGACGGGGAAGCAGGCTCTCCACTGAGCAGAGAGCCCTACATGGGGCTGGATCCCAGGACCCGGAGACCACGACCCGAGCTGAAGGCAGAGGCTTGACCCACTGAGCCACTCAGATGCCCCCATAACCCAAGTTCTTAACCACTCCTCTATACTACTTTTTAAAGATACTTTCCTAAAAGTATCAGTAAGAATTCTAAGGAAAAGGCTCTGAAATAAAGGGATTTCCGTGGGTTTTGGAATTTCATGTGTATTGTCCAAGCATGACTGATCTCCTCTCTTACATGAAGCCCAAAGCATTACTTTTAAAGGGAATGAATGCCAGACTACATGACTTTGTTATTAGTGATTTCCCCACTTTATTTTTATGAATACTATCCTTTTTCATACTGAACAGTGCACATTTTAAATAGTAAGAAATTGCTTGTTGAGTTGATTTTTTGAAATTGTGGAAATATTTCAGTGCTCCACAAGCAGAGGAAGTGTTTAGAGAATATAAATGTCTTGGTAAATAGCTTCAGAATATAGAGGACAATCCAAAGCAGCCTGTGACAGGAAAGGAGAGAAATATAATGTCACTAAATGACATTGTTGATTAACCTAAAATTTTAAGGACCTTTGTTTTTATATTACCTGAAAGTTAAACACCAGCAAGTGAAGTAACAAAGTCATTGAATAAAATGGGATGTTTTGATACTAATTATTTCTTAAATAACTACTGATTGGTAGTCAGATTATTTTGTACTTTTATCTTGTTGTTGTTGTTGTTGTTGTGTTTTTTCCATAATGGTATATGCTACCAATTTGATGAAAATCCTGCATGGCAAAAACCATCACTTTCTATGATCTGTTGTAACAAATACAGCGCTGTACATCCAACTGGGAACAGGAGTAATATTAAAATCAAAATGTTAGAACTAGAAGAGAACTTACAAACCAGGTGGCTTACCACTTACTGTGTTATTTTTAATAGTTTCTATTTTTTTAGTTGAAGTGTATTTGACATATAGTATATTAATTTCAGGTGTACAACCTAGTGATTTGACAATTTATACATTATGAAATACTCACTGAGGTAAGTGTAGTCACTATACAACATTATTGCAATATTATTGACTATATTTCCTATGCTGTACTTTTCCTCCCTGTGACTTATTTTATAACTGGAAATTTATACCTTTTAATCTCCTTCACCTGTTTTACCTCCTATCCCCCATCCTCCTCCCCTTTGGCAAACACAAGTTTGTTCCCTACAATTATGACTCTGTTTCTGTTTTTTTTTTTTTAATTCTACATATAAGTGAAATAATATCGTATTTGTCTTTCTCTGTCTGATCTCACTTAGCATAATACCCTGTAGGTCCATCTCTGATGTTGCAAATGGCAAGACTTCATTCTTTTTTATGCCTGTGATATTTCATTGTGTATACATACCACATCTTCTTTATTGATTCATCTATCAATATATGCTTAGGTTCCTTCCATTGTAAAAAGTGGAAATAAACATATGGGTACATGTATCTTGTCAAATAAGTGTTTTCATTTTCTTCAGATGAATACCCAGTGGTATTGCTAGATTCTATGGTATTTCTAGTTTTAGTATTTTTGAGGAACCTCCATACTGTTTTCCATGGCTGCACTAATTTACATTCCCACAAACAGTGTCAAGGGCTCCTTATTCTTCACATCCTTGCCAACATTTGTTACTGTCTTTTTGATACTAGCCATTCTAACTAGTGTGAGGTGTTATCTCATTGTGGTTTTTATTTGCGTTTATTTGTATAGTGATTAGTGATGAGCATTGCCTCATGTGTCTTTTGCCATCTATCACTTCGTTTTCCATACGAAAAATAAATAGCCAAAAAGGGAGAGTGGCTTTTCCAAGAATAAATATCTGGTTGTTGATAAGGTCTGATAGAGACAAAACAGCAAAGGATTCTGTTCCAGGGGTACTACCTGCTAGGTGATGAGTTTAGGGAAAGTACTTCCTCTTCAGCAAAATGTGAATGTCCTTATTCATTGAGTTCTAAAACAGTTATTGATAATCAATTCCACACCAATCAGTCTTCTATATTGTTGTATTATAAAGATGAATAAAAATAGCCCCCGTTCTAACAGAACTTCCAGACATATAAGTAAACAATCTCACTTAAATTATAATATAATAAAAGGTTGTAAAGATACCTTTAGGAGAATGAGATATGGGGGACCTCTCTATAAATCGAGATCATTCAGTATTGGTGCAAAAAATAGTTTTTTGATAGTTGATACTCTTATGGGCTCATTATCATAATTTTAGCCTTTGATGTTCTGGAATATTAAGGCTAACTTAATAAATATTTTAACCCTTTCGTTTTTGATTTGTGTGCCCATCGTATCTTTTTCTATCGTTGAACTCTATATTTCTTGAAGTAAAATGAAACTCAATTAGAGAGCATTTATATACCAATCTTTTAAGAATAATGTCTTTTATGTATGATCAACAACAAAAAATTATAAACTAACTGATTTTTTTTATGTTAAGAAAAGCCATATATCTTTGTCATTGTTTTTTTCTGTTTCTTTCTTAAGTATAGGCAATCTTTGTTAACTTTTGTTGCTCTAGCCAAAGGGTGCTCTGACAAATGGAAATGGGATGACTTTGACTAAAGTCAATGGCCCTATTCCCCCAAATTAGTTCTTAAATTAGAAAAGAAAAAAAAAACTAGATTAGTATGAAATTTAAGTAAAATGGTTTTGTCACATCAAAATGGACTTCCCACTAAGAATTACTGTGAGACAAACTTAATAGAAACACAAAGAGCTACTTACAAGTTTTGAAAATCTTTCATAATACAACTTTTTAATGCTTCTACAATTTATGTATCTTCTAATTTCTCACATGAAAAATCAAATACCTATCTCTTAATGCAATAAGATATTTATTTTTGCTTAGTAAAGGAATTTATTAAATTTAAAGATAGAGCAATCTCTTTCAAAAATCTTACAAAAATGTTATTGTTTCTTTCATAAGACATCTATGGAAACTACTTTTTCTTTCCATACTTTTGTATTCATTAATAACAACTGATATAAAGAATGAGGTTGGTGCTTAATCTGTGGCTTTGTGTGTATGTCTGTTGTGGGGACAGAGTTGGGGCATGTCTACTACTTTGTTTGAGGTGCATATGTAATGTCATACCTATTCCACCTCTGAATAAAAGTTGTGTTTTGTCTTTATCATCAGAACAGAAGTTTTCAAAGTGTGGAATAGAAATCCCTGGTGGGCCCTACAAGCCTTTAAAGAGGTCTTTGAGGTTATAAATAACACTAAGATGTCATTTGCCTGCTTTACTATCATTCTTTGGTGAATATACAGTGGAGTTTTTAGAGGCTATATGATGTATGACATCATACTTGTTGGAGTAAAGAAAAAGATAAGAAAATCCAGGTAACTTCTGTAAGCTAGGTATTAAAGGTGTTTGCAAAAATGTAAAACAATAACATTTTTCTCCCTAAATGTTCCAAATATTTTATTTCTCTTACTGTGTGAAGTTTATTATTGTTGTTTTAAATCCATCCATCAATCAAAATTCTCCCTTAATTTCTAATTTGGCAAATATCTAAAGTGATGACCCACATTTATTGTTTTTTTGTAATAATAGATTTTGAAACCAAAAAGCTTTAGAATAGCTTCCCCAAATAAGTGAGGTAGTGAAGCTCATAACCCAGATACTTTCATTGTTCTAGTAGCTATAACATTTACTAGACCAAATGGCCAAGATACCTCTTACTGCTACATAGATGCTCAACTATGAATAGGTTTGAATAACTTGTATATAGTAAAATAATATATATAAGTACATGTTAGATATAGAGAAACAACTAGACAATACTAAAATAATTCACACAGTGATTAATAAATCTTCTCAACTGAATCTAAATTAAAAGCAAACAATGATAATTCTTACTTTGGTTATAATCGCAAAGAGAATATCCCAGTCATTCCTAAATAGCTATACTGATAGTTCCAGAGCATTTTCCTTGCTTTGCTGTCCTGGACAAAACTGAGTGGTTTAGTAAATAAAGATTTCACTGCAATCTAAGAACTGGGATAAAAACTGAAGTTGGTTTATTCCATCCTCAGTTCTCTTTTCCTGTCCCTTCCAGACGTTGGCCTCTCTAGTTCTCCTGAGCTGTGCCCACTTCCAAGTCTACTAATCTATATGGGATATTTTGGGATATGCAATATTACTCCTTCTTCCAATACAGCACAACTCTGTGTGATGAAGCCAACATACACAAACTCTGTTTATATATTCAGATGAGAGACAGCTTAGTTTTAAAAATATATTATTTCAAAGAGGTTTGGGTTTTTTTTTAAATCTTTAGTCTCAATAGACATTCTGGGGATGAGAAAGGAAATGGAAAAGATTTTAAAGGATGACCCTCGAAATGATCAGATGAGTCTGATGAGAAGATGGGAAATTCTAATTTTGGGGAGGGTGAGGTGGGAAGTCTCTTTCTTTTTTTTTTTACTTAGTTATCATAAAATAATAAATTCTAAAGGATGGATAAAATTACATAGTGGAAATGATACTCAAATCAGGAAAGTAGTCAAAGATCTTTGCTTCTTTGTTGTGAACCTAAAAGATTGCTTGAAGCAGTTTCTTTGAAATAGTAATAATCAATTGAATTCACCTTTAAGGGTAAAAGTATTCTTTAAAGCATTTGTAAGCTTAGTGTTAGAAGAAGAAAGGTCAGTGGTTGACAAAATTATGAACCTCATGTTACATATTATCACATGGTTTAATAAAAAGGAAGACACCTTGTTTGGCCTCTTTTGATGTAGAAAAATCTTTGATTCTCCCTGGGGCTGGCTTTTCTTTTCAAAAGCATATTGCCTGGTGAAATTTTTAAACTTCTTTTTCCTTACCTTATTCTTTGAAACATTTCTTTATATGTTAACAGTGATCCCTTTAACATTCTAAAGTACTTATTTTTGGCATCCAGGTTATGAATATAACCTGTATTTTTTAATCCAGTAAATTAATGACTGAAAGAGAGGCTTCTCAAATTTCTAAATTTTAGATTGCTGGAAAGATCTTTAGTTTGCTAATGTGTTTTGAAAACTTGTTTTATTATGTTGCTATTGTTATCCCAAAGAAAATTCGAAGTTTAGGGAAATCATCGGGTCAAAATTATCTTAAAATTTCTGGGACAATAATTTTTGCTAGCTGACTCACTCAACAAACTCTTACTTTCCTATAAGTAAATAGCCACATGGCAAAGAATAGAGGGCAACTTGTAGCAAGAAGCTTGGGTTCTTAATCCACAAGATAATACCTTCTGCAGAGTACATAAGTGATCTTGGAAGCTGATACTTCTCTAATCAGAACTTCCAGCTAAGAACACAGCCCATCAGCGACCTTGACTGGAGCCTTGGAAGATCTTAAGCAGAGGATCCACTAACTTATTTCTGGACTCCTGGCCAAGAGAAACTTGGAGGTAATAAAGGTGTATTGCCTTAGTCTTTAAAGTTTGTGATAATTTGTTACATAATAATAGATCATTAATTACAGCCCCATCTAGATTTAAGAAAATTTTTCAATTACAGTGTTTTAGAATATTTTACTTAATTGTCCCCTCTAAATTATTGTAGAAAAAAATAATATTCTGCATATCCTTTGAGAACTTGTTGCAAAATCATGATCCCATCCTCATAAATAAACAATGAGGCTGGATTGGATTTTAATACTACATGCTTCCCTAAAGCACTTTGTTATCACATCAAATTCCTATATTTTTGCTACCAGGAGTTTTTGTATCTCTCAGTGCAATGTGCTGCTCTAGGGGTTTGAGATCATATTTAAACAGAGAGAATGGGGAGAGAATAAAAATAAGAATGAACTTTGACTGATGAGATTTAGCCAGTATAAAATGTATAAAATTTGTACCTTAAAATTTGCACTGTTAGGACTGGATTAACTAACCTGTACAAGTGAAAACAAAGAGTATGCATTCAGTAGGTGTATTGTTGTAAAAACAAGTAAATAAATATTTGCATTTTCTGTCAATTAAGGTCCTATTTCAAAGGGACTATCTCTACTCAGCATATTAGAAATGAGTGACTTTGGTAGGAATAGAAATGCAATAAATTTTACTCTTTGGTGAGAACAAATTTTGTATGCACAACTGCTATGAAGGAGGAATCGGATTTCTCTAAAGCTAGTGATAAATATTCATGGAAATAATCTAGACAGATAAGAAAATAACCAGTTTTTGTATGTAAGCTTTTATCCCTTGATTTTAGAAAGGATTATTTTAGTAATGTGTTTAGAATTTTTAAAAAATCTTGAACCAGAGTTGAACAAAGAAAACATAAAGTTGGTGAGGATTGGAATTGAAGACTATGTTGAATCTCCTTTGAGCTCTATAGGTAATCCAGACCCTCTAACAATGCAGCTCTTTCCAGGAGGCCTGGTGTTCTGTCAACAGCCTCTTTCTGTTTCAGGTTTTAACAAATACAGGTTTTTAGAATTCTTATTTAATCACCCAGTTGAATTTCTTTTCTTTTCAATTTTTAAGCTTTGTGGCTGGTCTCCTTAAAATCACTAACAGGTTCAGTTCACAACTACAGAGAGATGAGACTTAAAATTATTCAAGCAGTATTTTCAGTCCATGAGATCCATGGCCCCATTTGCTGCTGGTTGTCTTTTGACTTTGTACCCTAATTTCAGACTGGTCTGGATGGAATCCTGGCTCTCCATCTCATTGCTATATTCTTTTGCTTTCCGAAATGAGGATTATAATGATTTTCACTTTATAATAATGATGTGAAAATTAAATGTGATACTACAGTGTTTTATGGAAAATTAAATGTGATACTACAGTGCTTTATGGAAAATTAAATGTGATACTACAGTGTTTTTTGGATTATCTATTTAGGAAATGCTGATCCACACCATTCTTAAGGCCTCTTGCAGTTTTAGATGTTTCTGTTTCTAAATCCATAGGAAACGCCACTACATTGGAAAGGTCAACTGTTAGAAAACTTGGTTCTCCCATAGCACTGTTGGAAGGAATATACCTTAGCCAATGAATGTACAGTGATTAAGTTGATATTTTAAATGGCTTGTAACCATAATCCTTCTATCTAACCGACTGGGCAAGAATAAGCACATGCCTCAAGGGCCTCCTTGTCATAATGTGGTATTGACCAATTAGTTTTATTCTGTAAGTAATTTGAATTAAGAGATATTGCTTGGGTCACCTGGCTGGCTCAGTTGGATAAGCATTCAACTCTTGATCTCAGCTCAGGTCTTGATCTCTGGGTTGTGAGTTTAAGCCCCACATTGGGCTCCACACTAGACATAGAGCCTACTTAAACAAACAAAAGAGAAATACTAAATTTTCTCACTCTCCTTTAGGCAGTGAGTTTCTTTTTTGATAAAGGAACAGTGGTTATATTTTCAAATGAAGTTATTCAGCCCCACTTTTGTTGACGCTTAACAGAATCCTTTTTAGAAATAAATGGTGGCATTGAAAATATACTTCTATTTCATCAACCACAGGTTACTCAATCCTAAAAAGGCCTTTTGAAATTCTGCTACCTCTCAGGGCAGCTGATTTCTGGTCAAATGGGGTATTTAGAGATAAACCAGTGTTTGCAAATTATTGCAGAGCATGCATATTTCTCTGTTTTGTAAAAGTTGAATTGGACAATCTGTTCATGAAACATGCACTGTCCAAGTGACTAGAGCTTCCCATTCCTTGATTCTTATATCCATCTGTTTTATTCATATAGAGTGAATTTCAGATCCTCAAATACTTTTGTGTTTGTCTTCCTTGAAGTGGAACATGTGTGAGGTGGCTGGGATGCAATCTGTAGCTTTAGAAGTAAAGTAAGAAGTAGTCAAAATGTTGGTAATTGGGGTGGTCTTGTGTCTCTGCACCTGAACTCCAGAGGAATGAAAAAAAAAATATTTCCAGGAAAAGATACTACAATGAAATGAACTCAACCTTGCATGAATGGTATATGAGCCATTTTTGCTCTATAGCTCATTGGGAATATCAAAAGCAGGTACTTCACTTAAGAGTAAAAAAAAAAAAAAAAAAAACACCTCTTCAGGTGGCAAGGTTCCTACTGTTGGCACCTTATTAGAGCCCCAGACTCCCATGCTTTTTCCTGGGAAATGTTAAACTCCTGTGTGGAACCTGATGGGAGGAGGGCTGGGCTTGCCTGAGCACAGGTGAGAGTGGGAGGGAGCAAAGGAGAGGAGAGGAGAAAGTGCTTATGCAAGTGCAGGAGAAAAATGACATGATAGGCGCTGCCACTTGTTCATACAGAAAAGTGATTCTTCCTCAGGTAACTCAGATCCTCAGGTTTTAGTGAAAACTGCCAGCACATCACTTGGCTTCTCCTCTGGCAGGGAGGGCCTGCAATCCCTAGACGGGTCAAAGGAACAGAACTCCACATGCTACAAGAAGGCTTTTTCTTTGAATTGACCAAACAAGTTTTGGGTAACAATGCTTACATTTTCTTTCCTATAATAGCTAAATTTTCTCATTCTCCTTTAGGCAGTGAGTTTCTTTTTTGATGAAGGAACAGTGGTTATATTTTCAAATGAAGTTATTCAGCCTCACTTTTGTTGACGCTTAACAGAATCCTTTTTAGAAATAAATGGTGGCATTGAAAGTATACTTCTATTTCATCAACCACAGGTTACTCAATCCTAAAAAGGCTTTTTGAAATTCTGCTACTTCTCAGGGCAGCTTATTTCTGTATTTTGGTTTATTCTGAGTATGAGAAAAAAGGCATTATCCAAGGTACTCATTTCAGAAATGCTAGAAAACAAATAATTCCTATACCTTTCTTTTCAAGCATTATTGTTTGTGAACTAGTGAGGAAAAGCTGACAAGCAGAGCTTCTGAATGCAAAGAGAGAAAACTGTACATCTTCCACACAGACTAATGAAGTCATTGCAACTCTAAGAAGAACTTTGACCAGAGGCAAAATCCAGAAAAGTAAATCCTTTCTCACCCTGAATTATAAAATATTTCCTTTATTCTTTGCCTCACAGATTATCATAAAAGTTTTTTATGTGAGAAAAATTAATACAAATATGTACAATACTCCTTTCCCCAGTACCAGATAAACTGGAGTACTTTAAACTATGCCAGTGTCTTATCTTACCTGTCACTACGTAGTGTTTAAATATTTCCAAACAGTTGATGAGGAAACTTCACCTGATAATTATATTACTGCACTGTAGAAAAGGTAGTAAAAAATAGAATGAAGAGAAACTCATCCACTCTCTGATAAATGCACAACTAGACAATCACACACTGTGGTTTTTGTCCTTTTTATAACGAAATTCTGTTATGTCCGGGTTGATTTCTAGTCAATATTTTATCTGGTATTCCTATCAATCTAGCATAGGCATTGAGACTCTGAAGTTAGAAGTCAGAAAGATGGGTTCAGATCATGACTTTGTAAATTTCTAGTTATCTTACCATGGGCACGTTAACTTTTCTCTCTGCTCTTTATGTCTGCCTGGGCTAAAATAGTTAGAATATCTGCTTAACAGAGTTGCTATGGAGCTGAAATAAGGCATGGACACAGCACAGCTCTGCAGCTTATTATTCTAAGGTTGCATTAAGATAAAAATTAATAATTATTACAAAATATTAGAATCCACTCATTAGAAATATTTGCTTTGAATTGAGCAGACTCAATAGAATTAAATAGAATTTTAAATAGAATTTTGCCTACTTAAAGAAAATATTAATGTTCCTTTCATTTAACAAATATTTATAGCACACTCATTTTGTGCCAGGCTCTCTTGGGATACCTCAGTGAGCAAGAGATACAACTTCCTGCCTCATAATATTCATAGTCAAGCTTATAAAATTTTAATATAAATTCTTTACTTTTTGCCTTTTTATTCACAATAGCAAGCCTTAAGAATTAAGCTACACTTTTAATTACATTGAATACTTTAAGAGTAGAAGGAAACAGATCTATCATCTCTATTTAGTTAGGAATTTAGAGCTTTTTATTACCATATTGGGGAATACGAATTTATCTTGTTCATATATTTTATAATTTTCTATTCTTACTATAGAATTTCTGTCTTTGGCAGAAGTGCTGAGGCCTTTGAATATCCCCTCAGACCTTGGAAAATGTGAAACAAACTTTTTCAAATGTGAGAGCATGGAATCCTAACCTGGTTATGCAGGTGGAGGGTCAGTTTCAAGGGGACCTTGGGCTTGTTCCAGGCCATTGCCTTATACTGACACCAAGTAGGAGTAACGTGCATCACCTGTATACTTAGACATTTCTCTCAAACAAAATATTTAATGAATATGCTGAACAATATCTTCCCAATAGTTTTCCCTGTGTAACTAAGCTTTCTCTATCCAAAAAAAAAAAAAAAAAAAAGAAAAGAAAGAAAGAAAGAAAAGAAAACTTAGTGACTTTACCCACCCTTTTCATTTTCTCTTCTCAAGATCAGATTCTTATAAGTGATTCAAGGCACCTCTATCATATGGTGATATGTAATAACATTTCAGTTTATGTAATAGCATCTCAAAGTCTCTTTGAAGACCTCCCAAGTTGCTTTTGCTTTCTTCCCCTCATCTGCTTTTTTAGCATTCTACAAACAACTTTTTTCAGAAGGGAAAATCTTGCCAACAAGAAAGATTATATTTGTTCAAATATTTGTACTGTCCTTGTTTGCTTTCGATGACATTGATTTTACTTTGTTAAAATATGTAACGTTTTTAAAATTGAAAACAAGCATTCAGAACACATTCCTCCACAGCTGGGATCTGAACTTCTAGGCATATTTCCTTAAACACATTTAAATGAGTATAAATTAATAGTATTATAAGATACTGAAATACAATTACCTATAACTACAATTACAGGACATGAGAATCTGAAGCTTAGGAAATAATCATCTCTTCAAAGCACCAATTTTATTCAGAGTAAGGAAAATTTATACGGAGATTTTTAAGGAAGGTGGGACAAGAATGCCAGGGTGAAGAAAGTAATAAAAATTTTAAAGGGAATGAATGCATTGTAGTACAGGGCAAGCCATATTACTGTATACCTCTTGGGGAGGCAACATTTGGATTCAAAATGGTGAAGGGACAAAATTGAATAAATGCAGGGCAACTGGAAAGCAGATTCTGGAATTAAGAGTTCCTTAATCTTTCTTTTTCTAATCCTAATTTGGCAATTAGGTATTGAGAAAATTTTTAAAAACACATGTTTCTTCAACTTGTCTCAGGTAAAGAGATAGATTTAGCTTCAAAGAGTAATTATGGGTTGTTAAAATTAAAAAGGTAAAATATTGTAAAATCATTTGCTTCATTCTTCCTACCATTCTTAATCAGATTTGGATTGCATTTTGGAGTAGCCAGAATCTGGGGTGTTAAGTACTGACTGACATTTTAGGAAAAACATTTAAGTCTGTGGTTGAGATTGGGGAAATGGATGTCATAGTTTTTGTATTTTAGAAGATTCAAGAAATAGAACCTAAACTCATTGTGTGTCTAAGTCCTTTAAGTCCTACCATCAAAATATATCTTCTATTTAGGCTTCTAACTATATGTTTTTATTTTGAAAATTCTGTGCTTTAATAGATGTTTATTTTGTCTAAAATTTTCTACCACCATGTACACCTGGAAAAAATGACACTTTGAGAAACAAATGAAGAATCTCATCCTCTGTGAAAAATTTCCTGAAATCCAAAAGAATTTAAAAATTTCTTCCTATGTCAGCAGTTACAAGTTTTGCAATGCTTGTAATGCAGTTTTAATATTGCCTGTTTATGTAGATATATCCCTTACTAGACTTTGAGATCTTTGAGAGCAAAGCTGTATCTCATTTTTCTCTACTCCGTAGGAAACCACATAAAGCCGACATTCTAAACTGTTAACATTGTTTTCAAAGTTAATTTTTTATTCTGAAAGCTAAAATTGAGTTTAACAAGTATTAGGAAGTAGAAATAACTTTTTTGATAAATTATTTTTTAAATGCTTCTTGACTAAAACAGTACATGTTTCTGTGAAAACTTTATGATAATATTTTATAAACACTTTCAGAAAATATATGTATTTATATTATATTATAGTACAGTATAAAATACATGTATTATTGATTAATTAACATAAGTAATAAATATATATATAATGGATTTATAGAGATAGTTTAATGCACATACTACCTATCAGTATATAGATATACTTTGGTAGTTGCTAGAATGGAATATCTCTTAAGATATTTTCCAGTGCCAGTAACTGAAAACTTGATATCAAAGCAGTTAAAACAATTAGGAAATATGTTATTTTATATAACAAAGTTCAGAGATGGATAGGGTTCTGAACTGGAGTAGTATAATTTTTTTTTTTTTTGCTAATCTCCTATGTCTATCATTCTCTTTGTTTTGACTTTGTCATATTTTCCTCCTTCAAGTTCCTAAGTATACTAGCAGATGGGGTTATATGCTTTCTTTTTCATGTCCAAAGAGAAGAGAAAATCTTTCACACACTCCTGAAGTAAAAATTTTTCTCTTCTTTTTGAGTAGGTTAGCTCATGTTCATTATTTTGTTTCCATAACAGTTTTTAGGAAACTATCATGCATTTGTTGGCTTAATCCTGATAATAGTATGGTTTATGTGTTAATCACATTTGGACTGTTTTAACACATCACGCAGTAATTGGCGATGCAGTCAGCTTTCTAGAGTTGTCATAAGAGGGGAAAGTGCATTCTTTAACAAAACCTGGGCTCTAACCAAATTATGAGGAATGAATGTTTAAATGTTGGGTAGATATTTGTAATGTCCATTCTAAAAAGTGTTTGCATTTTTTAACTAGTAGTCTTCAGAAACATCTAAATATAAAGTGGAGGAAGGCTAGATTTTTTGTAATCTGAAGGTAATAGTGAACTGAAACCAAATAGACTCTGAAGTTCTTTTTCTGCATCCACTTCATTATATACTGAATTTTGTGTGTACTCTATAAGATCCCTTTACTTACTCAAGGTCATACACTGTAGAAATGAAAATGTAATTGAAATTCAATACTCAATAGCTAGAAGATGAAGAGAGAGTTAATAAATTGGAATTTAAGGTAATTAGGAAACATCCAGAATGAATTATGTAGAGGAATAATGGTGCAGAATATGAAACAGAGTGTAAGAGATCAGGAGCACAAGGACTAGGGGGAGAAAATACATGATATATCCAACCCTCCTCCTGCCCAGCAAAAAGGAAAGAAGGAAGGAAGGAAGGAAAGGGAAAGAAATAGAAATATAGAGTAGATAGGACAAATACAAAGCAAATTATGAGATGGTAAATTTAAACCCTAAAATATTTATATATACCTCACATATAAACTTATTTACCTGGGATATAAATAAATCAACACAAAAGGATAAACAACTTAATAGATAAGAAGAATATAAGCACAAATTAATATGATACCATTACATACTTATTAATTGCTAGATTTAAAAAGATTGACAGTATCAAGTGTTGATGAGAATGTAGAGCAACTGGAACTCATTTCAATTTATTTACTTACTTTGGAGAGGAGGAGGTGAATAGGAATTATGAAGGGCTTCCTGTTTCTGGGAATATTCCATTTCCTGATCTGGGTGGTAATTACATGGATATGTTAATGAAAATGCATTAATCTGTATTTTTATGATATTTGTACTTTTATGCATGTGTCATACTCCTATAAAGTGTTCAGTAGATATAATCACTTATTTTAGGCAGTAAGCCTAGTATTCTCCTGGGGAAATGCAGTAAAACTGTAATTTTGAGATTTATTACTACACACAATCTATTACAAAGTTAAGATTGAGGTTGCAAATTTGTATTCCCTTAAATGCCTCTGAAAAAGATAGAATTGTGGTAAATCACCGAAAGAAGAATTAGAGATGGATATGAAAAGATATACCCAATGAGCTTATGAGGTTATTTAATATAATATATACCATTGGATTTCATTTTTATGTTTTAGGTAGGTAAATGCCAGAAAAAAATTCATCACTTAACACTTCAAAAGCTCTGTGACCTCGAATTTCAAAGTCAGTACTGGTTATGTGACCTCTCAAAATGCCATCATGTCTTCCTAATGGTAGAGAAAATGCAATTCATGAGTATCCTTTCTTACTACATTTACAACACTTCTTTCCCATTGATATAGTGCCTTTCTTTCTTCCTCATTCTTCAGATTTTGAGCCTAGGAGTCTTTTCCTTACAGTAACCTTTCCCTGACTCTTAAGTATGTTGTCTTTCTTACCTTTGCATTGGTTCCAAAGACTAATTGTTACATAACTTCACTAATGAATTTTATAGGTTTACCTATTTCCCCCAAACTTTGAAGTCTTTGAAAGCAGGGAATGCATCAAACATGAAAACATTTTTTTAATCGCGGTGATCAGAATAGAATGTATAGCACATGCTCCAAATACATTTAATAAATGGCAAACAAATGGATCAATGGGTCAATGTGGATAAACAACTGTTAGCCTCTGGCTGATAGTTGAGATAATGGAGTTTCTGAATTATGAAACTAATTTTTGGAAGTTTCTATTTTGAGGCCGTATTTTCAAATGCCAATCATGAAGTAACGGTTTTTACTGGAAGTGAAAATATGAAGTGTTCCATAAATGATGTAATGTCATGTAAATGTCTCCAGAAACAACTTTGCTAGAGTTTTGTTTTTCTTTTTTATATGTCTCGTCTTAAAACTTTGGTTTAGTAACTGCTTTCAAAGTGAATAGTTTTGACAGAACTGTCTAGATTTGTATAATCAGAATTTACTGTCCCTGAGGCAGTTTTTGAAATACAAAGGTACAAACTCTCTTCATTTATCTTATTAGAAGAGTCAAGGTTTTCAGACTATGTTTAGGTTGTGTATATTTTCTAGTCTTCTCTTTGCAATGCTTTTTTTCTTCTTCCTGCTCATAATACTTATAATGTACTTAGTTTATCCCTAGATAATAATTTCTCATCATTTTCTTGTTTAGTAAGTACATACTAGTGCTTTTTAATATACCATGAAGGTTAGATCTCCCAATTACCAGTGAATGTTTTGATATTGTATATTATATCCTAAGAGTCTAAAGTATTTCAGAATCTATTTCTACTTTAAAAGGACCAGTGGGGCTCATATTACATACATGCTCTCCTTTCCTTCTATATAGAAATGCATACACACACACCCCTATGTTTATATCTACCTGTCTATTTAACTTTTTTCCTCAAGAAAAGGAAGAAAGCTATCATAAAAACTAAATTTTCCCAAATGTGTCGTTAAAATTGAACAGACTGATCTCGAATATGTACTCGAGCAAATCTCAGAAGTATGAATGATTGTTGTTTGGGGGAGTATATTCCTCTGATGCAGCAATAATCTACTGATCTGCTTTCCAGCTCTAATTGTTTGTTTGGATTTTATTTCTTTCTATAAATGAGGTAATGAGATTTAGGGATTGAAGGGCAGAAATTTAATTGACAATGCAATAAACAGCCATCTAAAGTAAGCTTTTACAAAATGACACCACCACTCACTGAAAATCCCAACTATATTCAGAATGAATATAAATGGTTACCTCTTGCAATATTCGATGAAATTTAGAACCCTTTGAGAATTCCTTTCAATCAGTATTAAGCAAAAGATTCTTTAAAAAAAAAAAAAAGTGAAGATTAGCAATTATGTTTTGTGATTTCCCAATACTGCTTTAACATTTCTTCTCTAAGTTAGATGATCTATCTGCATGTTTCAGGATAAATTCAAAAGAAGTGGCACAAAGTGGTTGTGTTTCATTAGGTCAAAATAGGGGAGGTATTTTTACAGGCAAAAATATATTTTATATTAACACCTGCACTGTTTTGCAACAGAAATACTGCTATTTGTGTGATAGTGCAACTTTTATTCAGGTAATATATTTAGTTATATTTCATTTCCTGTTCTTTGTAATTTCCTCAAAATAACATTAGAAAGTGATGAGAAGTTTATATTAGTACGGTTCAAACTGTGACCACAAAGTCTGTTGTCATGGCAACTCTGCCCAATTAAAAAAGTACCATGCTCCAATTTGTGTTACAGTATTCTTTGAAACACAATTACACTGTACAAAACATTTGGCAATTCCTTGAGAATTATTAATAGGGTATTTGAACTATAGAAATAACTTTATTAGGGAAAAGAAGAGAATAAATTTGCTTATCCGTATATGGTTTTTTAGTTTGATCTAAATTTCTTAGCATTATTTTTCTTGGTCTTAGTATTTCACTAGATATTACAAACATATGTGTATATGAAATACATATATAAAATACATATAAATATCACATTCATATTATTTATTCTATTAATATTACTATATCAGAGGTTAGTGTGGGTTTATTCAAATGAGCTAATTGGTTATTTAAATGGAATTCTTCAATTTCAACTTCAAGGGCCAAGAGATTTAAATAGAAGCATGACTAAATATATTTTATTTATAATCGTTTAATCACATGCATCACTTAAGTTTCATTCTTCTGGACCATATTTTATCTTTGTGTCTCACTTTATTTCAATTTCAGCTTCTTTCCAGAAGATCCTCCAAACATAGAGCCAGATGGCACCTTACTCTTTGGCTTCATTAGACCACTCTTGACTTTGAAAAAGGAATATCTCAAATGACTAAATGATTTATGTCATTGTCTGACCATACTTCAGATAATCTTGCCCATTCAGTCTGTAAATGCAGCTCATCCATGAATTTGGCTGGAATTGTTCAATAAATCTCATAGGACATGGGTTGATGAGCTTTGTGCTAGCTCTAGGAGTGGCAATAAAACCATAAGGATTAACCATAGGGATTAATCTTTCTCTACATTAACATGATTTCCAGAGACCCAGAATTATTCATCACTTTTCAGAATACTCAACTGGTTACATTGTTGCTATGGTAGACACCTTCAGATGTTGACTTTGCCTCCAAAAAATATCTGTACAATTTAGCATACTGGATGCTAAATTTGGAATTAGATAATCAGTTTAAAAAGTTTAGGTATAGGCACTGCCAGAATTGTAATAAGGTACAACAAATGACTGTACAATGTGACATGCTAATTCCTTGATTATAATTGTTTAAATGTAAACACATTGATAGGAATTTAAATTAATTAATTTAATATAAATGGCATGCCTTATCTCCCTTATCTCAAAAGTCTTCAGCTTACTTAAGGTAAGACTACCTACTATTTTGGTAGGATCCATAGAATTACCAGTGAATAAATGAGACTGAAATGATAACTACAATGGGAATTCCATTTTATCTTTACAATCCAAAAAACTTACCATTGTTCCTCAAATAAACATTATTTGGTATTCTTTGAGTCAGGATTCCTCATTTGGTTCTATTATGTTAAAATAACAAATCACCTCATGCATAGAGCTGGCTCAGTAGCATTTATGTTTAGTTATAATTTGTTGAAAGACTCCTTATTGTTTTCCTGATGTTTTATCATATGCATGTGGGATACTGTTGGTGTGAGCAACAATGAAAAGCCAATATCACACTCCAGGATCTTGCTGCCTGTAGAATGGTTAACAATAGATAAAAATGCATTTATTCTTGGCAGTCTTTGAAAAGTACCTTGGAGAATTACTGTAGCATTATGTACTGTAAGCTTCAATGAAACTACAGACTAAAGTGTGATTTTTCACAGGCTTATTGTATTCAAAATGCATTGTATGTTATTAAAATAGCAAAGCTTTTTATGTTGATATTTGTGAGATCCCTGAAGACAAGATAATGCAATATGGAGAAAAGTCAGTAGAATTACATAGGAGAGGGGTAGCCTGCTGACATGCTTACTTGGTAAAATGTAGGATCATGAAAATTATTAACTGGGAAACTGAATTTTAACAAGCCTGATAATGCTGCTGAGCACAGTTTTCTGGACTTTTCTCTGCATGGACACACCTTTCAATTTATCGGCATTTGCTTTCATGATGGTTGTCTAATAAAGCACCCCTGGGTAAACTATTTGCATGGCGATATGGTTCTGTGGCTCACCGTCAGCACTGTCACTTGTCCTGTACAGTGGCTACCTGATCCTGGGGTACAGCAAATCCCTGGCATAGAAATCTCCTTCTCAGTCTTTCACTGTAACAATGTGATAGGAAGGGAGCCCACAGACTGGCAAAACAGAGGGAAACATGTAATTTCCATGCATCTCCCAAGAAAAAACTCCCAAAGGATTATGCTGACAGTGAGTATAATCTTTGAGAGTAAAGTTGCAACATAGTAAACAGGGGCATAAATTTTAGTGGTTAAGGAATTATTTTTAGAGGAGTCTTAGCAACTGATATAAACTATATTTGCTTTTGTGAGATGAAAAGATTATTTCAAAGTTTAGCTAAGGTAGGATAGGCACTAATGTTAATTGAGTATCTATCTTATATCAACAATGAATTAGGCATGAATATAGATTTTCAGAAATGCTCATTTCAGCTATGCTGGGAAGGTATTTTCATCCCATTTTATCTATGAGGACATTTACTTCTACCAATTTACATTACTGTCCTTAACAGCCCTATTCAGAGTGGCACTGCCTTAAGTGTCAGGTCCTATTCATAAATTCTGAGAGTGAGAAAGCAGAATAATCTAATAACAGTTGGATGGCAGTGTTCAGAACACTGTGCTCTACCAAAAATGTAGATGTTATAGTTCCTGATATGGAAGGAATCTGCATTTAATAGTGAGATAGGATATATAAATGTTGAAAAAAAAACCATGAAATATAAATGCCTGGTAATTGATTATAGGGCTCTAAAACTAATACAGCCCTTTCACAAAATTATCACATTTGAACTCCAAAGCGATTATGTCAAAATGGTATTACTATTTTTTTAGTCCCATTTTATTGGTGCTAACATTGAGAACTGCACGATTTTGGTGACTTGCATAAACTATAACAGATGATAAGTATTGAAATGAGAATTCAAACTTAGCTGTTCTTATTCCAAACCCTGTGATTTTTTTATTACACTGTATTGAAGACAGGAAAAGTATCATAGCAATGATAATTAACAAGTTTGGAGTGCTTTCCTTATGTAATATTTGTATATTAAGTCAGTTAACCCTTGCGGCGCTTGGGTGGCTCAGTGGGTTAAAGCCTCTGCCTTCAGCTCAGGTCATGATCCCAGGGTGCTGGGATTGAGCCCCGCATTGGGCTCTCTGCTCAACAGGGAGCTTGCTTCCCTCCACCCCCTGCCTGCTTCTCTGCCTACTTGTGATTTCTGTCAAGTAAATAAATAAAATCTTTTAAAAATATCAGTTAACCCTTACAACAAATCTAGGAGGTAATACTTCAGTTAACCCCATTTTAGAGATAATAAACCCAAGACATAGAAGTTAAATAACTTGTTTAACACCTTAGAACTAGTAAGTGGCAAAGATGTGATTGAGATTCAGATAGTGTGATTCCTAAGCCCATGCCTCAAACACCATGCTATGTTGCCACTATGTCACACTAGGTTCAGAAGTCTGGTTATGAACCCTACCTCAAATAGCTTTTGTGAGAATTAAGTGAGTTAATTCATATAATGAGTTGGAGCAGTGCCTGGCACTAAATAAATGTTAGTTGTCATTATTTGTTCAAGCACTAGTGATACACTGTTCCAAATGGAAAGGAGAGTTAGTTTGGGAAACTTCAATGGGTAGGTGAGCTTTGAGCAATATCAACTATTATTTCTCATGACTCTGTGGATTGACTGTGTTGTTCTTTGTTTCACATGATGACAGCTGAGGATGCAGTCCTAGAAGCTCATTTGATCTGGCATAGCCTCATTTTCTTTAAGAGATCGCTCATATTCAATATAGAAGGGGATACACAAGGGTATAAATACCAGGGTCATCATTTATTGGAAGCCATCTTTAGCCATGGGAACATTTAACAAGCTAGTCATGAAATCCCATTTGCCTACTCTTAAAGTCAGATTACTAAAGTTATAATCTATCTTTTTAAAATGAACAGTTATGAGTTTTGACAAACATACACAGTCATGTAACCACCACCACAACAAGAAATGTAAGCTGTTCATTACCCTATTACCTTGTATCCCTTTGGAGTCAATCTCCTCTCCTTGCTTCATCAGTGGACAATTAGTGATCTGATTTCTGTCCTTTAGTTTACCTTTTGCATAGTGGCATTTAAATAGAATCCTACAGTTTGTAAATATTTGGGACTGGATTGTTTCACTTAGCATAATGCTTGTGTTATGGCTGTCATTGATGAGTAATATTTCATTGGATGAATATACAATTATACATTTATGCATTCAGTAGTTGATGGAAATTTTGGTTGTTTCCAGTTTTTGGTGATTATGAATAAACCTGCTGAAGGTTATTCACATACAGTTGTTGTTGTTGTTGCTGTTGTTTTAGGTGGATATGTTTTTACTTTTCTCATGAGAATACTGGGTCATACAATAGATGTATATTTAAATTCATGAGAACTGCCAAACTATTTTCCAGAGAGACTGTATTATGTTACCTTCCCACCAGAAATGTTTGAGTTTTTCAACTCCTTTTCAACACTTGGCATTGTCAGGGATATATTTTTCTTTCTACTCTAATGGGCATACAGTCGTGTCTCACTTAGTTTTAATGACTAAAAATGTCAAATACCTTTTTATGTACTTAATTACAATTTTTTTTACTTTTTTGGTAATGTATCTCTTTAAGTTTTTTAACCACATTTTATTGTTTTATTTTTTGAATTTTGAGTTTGTTATATATTCTCAGTCCTAGTTATTGTCATATCTAAGTTTTGTGGATATTTCCTTCCAATCAGGGTTTTTCTTTTCACTTCTTTTTTTTTTTTTTTTTTTTTAAAGATTTTATTTATTTATTTGACAGAGAGAAATCACAAGTAGACAGAGAGGCAGGTAGAGAGAGAGGAAGGGAAGCAGGCTCCCTGCCGAGCAGAGAGCCCGATGTGGGACTCGATCCCAGGACGCTGAGATCATGACCTGAGCCGAAGGCAGCGGCTTAACCCACTGAGCCACCCAGGCGCCCTTTCTTTTCACTTCTTAACGGTATCTTTTGAAGAGCAGAAATTTTAATTTTGATGAGGTCCAATTATTATTTATTATTATTAGTTTTTTTTAATGTCCCTTTCATGAAAGTTTTGCCTAAACAAAAAGATCACAAAAGCATTTTCTTATTTTCTTGAAGAAGCTTTATAGTTTTAGGTATTGCATTTATGTCAATCATCCATTTTTTTTTCATATATGGTAAGAGATGTGACTCATGAGTGGAATTTTGAAGGACAAAACATGTTATGTTTAAAACTTTGATTTTCTTGCATATTTCTTATATAAAATAATAAGAATGGTAACACAATACACATTAAAATCCTATTGGAGGAAACTGAAATTAATTAACCAAACCGTATTAGTGATGCAGTGGGATTCTTTGCATATTGGTTTGGGGTATTTCATTTGGCACATAGCTAACTGTACGTTTAGCTAACATCTAAACAGCTTAGGTATACTTCCAAAATAATTTCTTTAGTTTCCTTGAAATTGATTTTGATTCTAAGGTAATTTAATCCTTCTCTGGAAGTTTCAAAAATATAAATCTAAGGAAGAGGATATTTGGGTTATTCCTATCATTGACACCTTAATTTGTGTTTGAGTGGGACATTAAACTCTGTTTCAAATTTTTGACAAGCAAAATTGAGATGTTGAAAGGAAGGAGTGAGACATTGTATATGAAATGTCTTGAAGAATATAAAATGCTCTGATGATGATGATGATGATGATGATATTCTTATTTAACCTGCAACCATTCTAAGTCATTCTAAACATGTTTGTTAGAATAATCTTCCAGGTTGAAGCTTTAAGACATTCCATAATTCACCACCGTCTAATAAGTATCCTCTTCTCAACAGATGTCCACAAACTCTATCCATCTGCTTGCTCTTCTGCTCTACATTTTTAAAGCTTGCCATGTTTGTATCTCAATACTTACTTCTTTTTCTTCTTCCTATTATTGCTGATATGCTTAGGCAATTGTCACTCCTTAATTATACTGTGAGATTCCTGAGGCAATCCAAATGTAAGAACATGTGGGATGGAAGTTGTAGAGCTTTGAAAATTTTGTAGAGTGGTCTAGAGTGAAGGTTCTACTATAATTGGTGAAGTTGAGGAGATTTTGATTGTCATAAGGGCTGGTGATGTTTTTGGTTTTTTGTTTTGTTTTGTTTTAGTATTTGCTGATATTTTCAACCTCCAGACTGCTTTACAATTTTTGTGTGTTATTTGTTTCCACGTCTATAGATATGGCTTAATGATCACGTTTTAAAAATGCTCTGAAAGCCTTTGGTAAAAAGCAGTATATAAGTGCAAAGTATTGCCTTTCTGTTGATTGCATCTTAGAATTTTGCACAGCTTGAGAAAATATGTGTCTTTTCAAGGCATTTTATCCTAAGCTAATTTTGCTTCTCTTTATCCTGATTTGATTGATATTGAAAAAAATATCTATTTCAACAACAGTTCTTTGAAGATAACATAGACTGGAAAAAATAGAACAATAGTTTATTAGAAAGTGTTATTTCCCAGTTGAGAAATGATTTGTAACAGAACACATAAATATTTCAATCACCTAAAATACCACATTGGAAACTGCCTTTGAGATCGATGCCTGTTGAAAGAATCTAGCAACCCCTTTGTGTGAGAGTCATCATTTCCTACACATATTTTAAGATATTGTCCACAGAAACTTGTGTCTGGTGCTCTCAAAGTTCCAATGGGTATGGATTTTATGTCAACTGAAAGTAGCATTGATGTTGCTAGGGTGTAATAGAATTATGTCCTGTTAACAAAAAAGGCAAGAAAAGAATGAAAATAATCCTTTGGCATAGGTAAAATAAGTTAACTATTTTATTTTTAAAAATAATTCTCAGATATTATTTTAAACATTTCTCTTTTTACAATAAATTATTCTCTTCTCCTTGCTTTAAGTTTTATTCCTTTTCAAGAAGGTGAACACTTTTCATGCCTGAATCCTGAGCTGCTTAATGAGTTCTTGCTAAGTATTCTTAGAGCAGTTGTTTTTTTCATTGTTTATAAAAGAATGAAGATATATATTTTTCAAAACAGTTTAAGGTATTTTTTGTAAAATTAAAGGCAATCCATATTGATAATCTCTGTATTAAACTGCTGAGAGGGAGAGAGAAAGAGAGATCAAAGACAATTTAATCAATTGTTACAGAGGTTTAGAGATTCAATTGATCTCACTTGCTTTATTCTACATCTTTTCTCAAAGACTGTACAATTATTTTTTATTTACTTCAAGAAAAGATGTTGATGCTTTTTTTAAAAAAAATCTAAACTCAAGTAGATCTTAAATTTTTCTCTGTCACCCCATCTGAATTCAGAAATCCTTGGGATGTTGTGGTGAAAGGGAGTGCTGGATGCCCACTTCTCACATTCAGAAGGTCGAGGGAAAGAAATAACCCTGATTTTGTCTTTGTGGAGAAAACCCAAAATGTAATTAGAAAGGAGAGTAATGCTTTGCTAAGGATTTTGCTCTATTATCTTAACAGTGAAGAGAATGGAATACTTATTCCATACCAGAAACCAGTAATTTAAAAATACTTTACTCAGTTTGGGTCAACTTGACAATAACAGAAGGATGATAAAGGAAACTCTATAATTTTTGTCTCTATAGATCTATTTAATTTTTCTACTTCATGTCTCAAATATATCTCTAGTACACTTTGGCTTCATGTGTCAGAAATAAAGCTGTGCTTGCAATGGATTTACATTATTCATCACATCATTACATACTTTTGAGCACTTACTAAAAGGCAGGTGATATGTTAGAGTTCAAAGAATATAGAGACACAAAGGCCTTGCCTTTAAAGAGTTCAGGGAGAGTCAGGCAAACCAGTGATCCCAACACAGTGAAGTAACATTTTAATTATAAAATAGCATCTCTATGAAGCCATAGCATGATATGTTCTCTTCTGGTTGGAGATATGATGTAATATCTAGTGCATAAATGGAAATATCTCCCTGTAGTTTTAGTGATTACCTGGTTTATCTATAAAGATTTGGAATTCATAAGCTTATAACTGAAATTATAAGAAAGAGCAAATAAAGTGAGATTAAAGAAATACTAAAAACAAAAGCCTATGAATTTAAGAGAACTAATGGAGAAGGAACAACAAAGATGGAGAAAGAGAAATTGAATTGTAATTATCAGAAGGATGAGGGAGAACTGTGAGACATTGATGGCACTACAAAAGACTGAGAATGGACAAGTAGGTAGAGAAAGGGCAATGCATGGGGAAAGCAAACAATAAAGCAAGTGATGCATATGTCACCTAGGATATACTGTGAAATGTGCCCATGGATTTATCATTTGGAAAGGTATATTTAAATTTAAAAGAAGCAGTTGTGAAGCTAACATGGACTAGAATATGATGCAAGATAGGGATTGAAAATGGATAGCCATGGAAAAATCACTTGCACTGAAGGTACAAAAAAGGCCAATGAACACAACTACAAAGATGGTAGAGAAATAGATTAAGGTTCATGAAGGACTATCACAGAATGTAACAAAAGGAAGGATTTTAAAAAGAAGGTGGTAAACTATCCCAAATGCTACTGATAAGCAGAACCACACAAAATAATTCCATGGATTTGGCTATTCGGTAGATATTAACTTGTGGGATGATTTGGCTAAATTTTATTTTCTCCCTCAATTGGTAAACCTTAGGAGGGCATTGTGGAAGTCCATTTTTTTTCTTCTTTTTAGGGTTAATGGAAGGGGTCCTAAGGTAGAGCTTGGTCACAATGATAGGAAGTAGGGAAATGATTCAGTGGAAAAGAGGAGATTGAAGGCAGAGAAAAGGAATGACTCACAAAGCAATTCTTTGAGGTCAGAGGGGAAGATGGGATTCAGAGTGCTGTGGAGGATTTAGCCTGACCTTGTATTTACTTTACTGTTTTTTTTTTTAAGATTTTATTTATTTATTTGACAGAGAGAGGTCACAAGTAGGCAGAGAGAGAGAGGAGGAAGCAGGCTCCCTGCTAAGCAGAGAGCCCGATGCGGGACTCGATCCCAGGACCCCGAGATCATCACCCAAGCCGAAGGCAGCAGATTAACCTACTGAGCCACCCAGGCAGCATTCTTTAGTTTATCTTAGCTTTAAATATCTTTTTGTTGATAGGTTAAATCTTAAACGTCATAATATTGAGTGATTGTGAGTTTGGAAAATCCAATTTGTCAGGTGAAAATATACTTCTGCACATTTCAAAAATACTTTCAGGTCCTTTCCCCTATTTTGAAGTTTGTATAATGTACATCATAGTGACTATAGTTAATAATATTGCATTGCATATTTGAGAGTTGCTAAGAGAGTAAATCTTGAAAGTTTTCATTACAAGAAAAAAATCTGTAACTACATATGGTGACAGTGGTAGCTAGAAGTATCATTGTGATCATTTTGCAGTGCATACATTATCAAATTATTATGTTGTACCCTTGAAACTACTATCATACTAAAAGTTGTATCTCAATTTTATAAAAAAGCATGTATGTCTTCTAAGCATGTTAGGTTTTTAATTTTTTTTTAAAGATTATTTATTTATTTGAGAGAGAGAAAGGGACAAAGAGCATTAGCTGGGGGCAGGAGGGGAAGGGATGCAGAGGGAAAAGCAACTGCCCTGCTCAGCCCGGATCCTAGGACTCTGGGATTATATGACCTGAGCTGAAGGCAGACCCTTCACTGACTCAGGCACTCCAGAATGTTAGTTTTTTTGTTGTTGTCACTGTTGTTGTTTTGGTTTTTTGAGCCAGGCTATTTCAACATCTTCAAGCACACACTATAATTATACAATTATTTTAAAATCATATGTTATATAATTATATGAGGCTTATGTAATAAATCTTTTAAATAAATATATAGATATTTATAAATAAACATCAAATAAATTATATAAAATATATGTAACAATTATATAATCATAAAAATAACTCTTAATGTCAGTGGGATAAATGTAAAGCTTAGAATATCAGATTTTAAGACATTAAAGCTGTCATTACAGTGTATCTTATTCTACAATGAAGAAATGTGTACTAGGAATGTAATGTTTATCATGTTATATAACATTCAGATAAAGCCTCAACTTTTTATTCAGCAAGGAAATATGATGAGATTATCAGTAACTTGTGATCGATCGTATTTTAGCCTCATACTGTTCATTCCGTAATTCTTTAAATTCCCTACTATTCCATAGTTAACTCTCCAAAACATTTGGAAACACCTGAGGGAGTTCTTTAGTGGTAGATATCTCTATACTGTTTTTACTTTGAGCTTATGCAAGAAAGCTCTAGTACTTAAGAAAAATCATAGATTTCTATGCATGGAGATGGTGCAGATCAGAGGGTCTGTGACTTTTGCCCATGTAGGTGGGAAGTAATGGTGAATATTTATCTGAAGATCTTCCAGTGTACTTTTTTTAAAATTTTTTATTTTTTATAAACATATATTTTTATCCCCAGGGATACAGGTACAGGTCTGTGAATCACCAGGTTTACACACTTCACAGCACTCACCAAAGCACATACCCTCTCCAATGTCCATAATCCCACCCCCTTCTCCCAATCCCCCTCCCCCCAGCAACCCTCAGTTTGTTTTGTGAGATTAAGAGTCACTTATGGTTTGTCTCCCTCCCAATCCCATCTTGTTTCATTTATTCTTCTTCTACCCACTTAAGCCTCCATGTTGCATCACCACTTCCTCATATCAGGGAGATCATATGATAGTGTACTTTTTTGTTGTTGTTTAAGTTGACATGTCAAAGGGATTGAAATTTTTAAGTAACACGCTGACAATCCTATGTTTGTCTGCAGTAATGATCTCATTGAAAAACAGCTTAATTTGATATGTAGAACTCCTCAGCATAGCCACAAAGAGGCTCTTTTGGGTTATCAATTTCCTGGTGAAATAATTACAGTAACAGCAGAGCAGTCTTTTCCTATCCTTTCTTTTAGAAGAAGTAAGCATATTTTATTGAAGCCGTGTACACAGCTGTGATTTGAATGGCAATATTTTTTTTACATCTGTGGAGACTAATTTTCCTGACCTTTGCTTCAGCACAATTGAGTTAAATACTCAAGGGACCAAGTTACTATATTTAAGACAAAATGTGTGATGGTTGTTATTGAGCTGAGTAAGATGTGGCGCCTGCCCAGGAGAGGCTCACAATCCAGTGAAAGAGTCAGACTTACATGTAAACAACTCTTGCATGAGGTTAACTGTCATTAAGAGCACTAGCAGAGCAATGATGGAGGGCTCTCTCTGTTTCTCTTATTCTCTGGGGCCACCTCTCTCAAGCAGTAGTATTCTGACCCATTGAAGATATATAGTGTTTCCATTCTCTTATATCCTGATTGCTGTGTCTCTGTTGGAAATCACGAATCCTTGCCTGAACCTTGACTCCACTCATTGTTCCACAAGGGGTTTGGTAGGCACCTCTTGGGTCTGTGTTTTGGCTCTGAGTAATCTTGCCATAATGGCTTGGGAAGAAAGTACACAGCACATTTCACCAACAACGTAACCAGCAGAATAAATAACAAAAACAACAAAACCCTAAAATTGCTGTGAGAAGGGATTGCTAATTATTGGTTTTCACTCCTTGGGAGAAAGAATCCAGATTGCCAGATCATGGGGTAGATCTTCCATAAGGTACATGAAGATGAAGTCTGTAAATTATGTTTATCCTCTGTCAGCTCCTGCTTCTTTGTGGTTACTCTTTCTACCTTTAACTGTTAGTCCTAGGCTGAAAGGAAAATCACCAAAGATTCATTATCTCATTACTCAGTAGACTGAGAAGAGCTCATAGGAAATGTCTTTTTTTCTATTACACAGAAGTCTATTTGGCTTAGAAACGTTTTCTTCTAGCATAGGTCACAAAATGTCCTATTTAAACAGTAGTAAATCACTGTGTTAAAATAAAGTACATAGAGCACTTGAAGGTTTCTTTAAAAAGATTGAAGCAGAAAAATGGAGGAGGAAATAAATATGCAGCCACTAGGATTAACATTGTTGCTATGATGGAAGAATAAAATTTAACTCTGAGCAGTCTGGAAGTCAGGACTCAAAATACAGCAAGATGATAGAATGGAGTAAATATATTAATTACTAAAGGGGTAAGTTGTATGTCTGGCCATATGACAAAATCTTGCCATATGGAATATTATATAAGGGGGCAATGTTTGTCTACAATTTTATTGCAAATGAAAGCAGTTTTTGGATAAAAGCTTAGGACATCAGATATAATAGTGTCAAAGTGTTCTCAAGACAAAAGTTGAAGTTATCAGAACCCTGAAATAACTCAGTTTTTGCCACTTTGTTTTCTTAAGGAAGATTAATTATCGAACACAAAATAATAAATGAGTTTATACAATGCCCTTTCACCCATACATACATTCCTTAAAATACAGAAACTTTCAAACTATGGTTTGTGTTCACTGGAAGATTAACCTTCCTGACCTTTCTAAATCAGCTGATTTATTGGATAATTATAAATTGTTGAGGAATAAAGAAACTGAGTGGTAAAAACATCCTCAATATTTGTAGCAAATGTCACAATTATTATGCTCAGTATATATATATATTTTAATTGAAGTATAGTTGACACCCAACGTGACATTAGTTTCGGGTGTGCAACATAGTGATTCAGTGATTCCACAAGTCTGTGTTGTACTATGCTCACCTCAAGTGTAGCTACCATCTGCCACCACCCAAGTACCTTACATTACATTGACTATGGTCCCCATGCTGTGCCTTTTATCCCTGTGACTTATTCATCTCATAACTGGAATGTCTGTTTCTTCACTTATTTTGACCATTTTCCCTCCCACTTCCCCTCTGGCATCCATTAGTTTCTTCTCTGTCTCTATGGGTCTGTTCTGACTTTTATTTGTTTATTTATTCATTTGTTTTGTTTTTTAGATTCCTTGCAGAAGTAAAATCATATGGTATTTGTCTTTCTCTGTCTGACTTATTTCACTTAGCATAATGCCCTCTAGGTCCACCCATGTTGTTGTTAGTGGCAATCCTTCAGTACTTTTAAGGGTTCTTATAACTTTAATCTTTCTATCAATTTTTAGTCTCTAGCAGAATTAAACCCTAGTTGCTTACAGTAGATATTGGCTCATTTGCACACCCTATACTGACTCCCTTCCTTTTTCTGTCTCACTTTTCCATTATCCCACCAGTGACTCTTAGAATTATCTCTTGAACTATTCACACTCAAGTCTTGGTCTGAAAATCTGCTTTTGAAGAAGCTAATCTAACACAATAATTAAAGAAAGAATAATTTTTTTTGGCAAAATATGTTCCATGTAAGGAAGGATATATGGAATGATAAATTTTAAATTGATTTTTTACAATAAAACCAAAAGAATTTAGAGTATCCATTGAGATTTATTTTCTATGAATATCAGGTTATCATTTCTTCCCTCTTATTTTTGACATTTTACTTACGAACCTGGTTTCTTTTTATTTTCTCTCAGTTATTCCAGCTCTGGTAAAAGTAGTCTGCGTTGTGAACACTATTGTTAAGAGCAACACAGCTGAATAAATCGATGTCAGATTGCAATTACAATTTCATTTCGAATATTCCTCTCCTAATTACATAATCTCCTAAACTAAGGGTAGCCTGAAAGGCAAAATAGTGATCCCATTCTGTTTTTAAAGAATTAATTAATTATTTAATTAATCAGAGAGAGAGGGAGAGCACACAAGCAGGCAGAGTGGCAGGCAGAGGTAGAGAGAGAAACAGGCTCCCCGCTGACCAAGGAGCCCAAAGCGTGACTCACGCTGAAGCAGCCCCTTAACCAACTGAGCCACCCAGGTGTCCCATTTTTTGAGTGATGCCGTTTTTTGAGAAGTCTTAAGAATCCAAACTTGAACTGTTGAATCACAATTATCATATCAAAAGGAAACCATAGTTTTGTGACTCTACCCTGTGTAGGTCAGCGAACAGAATGCATTCCGAGCAAATATATTTGGACTTTCCTCTGATGCAAGTCAGTGAAAACCAGGCATTTTCTTTCACAGATTTTGATATGTCTGCAAAGGACATCATCTCCTGTATGTCCATTAAGAAGACATTTCATTTCTAAAGTCTGGGAAGTAGCTCATTACACAGGAGTACCTTCAAGGCTCAGTCACTACTTACACAGATCTGCCTTCAAAAAAATCAGAAGATTAACCAGGTATTACATTACTGAATTTTTTCATAACTGAGGTATTACATAGCTGAAAATCTTGGGTATATAAACAGATGGTTTCCACAGCTGCCTTAACAAGAAAACATGACTTCTCAAGAGGATAGTTGTAGATTGATTTTTTTCTCCCCTCTCAACTTGAAAGATAATTTATTTTTACTAAATACTAGACATGGTTTTGATTCTATCAGTTAGAAGTTAATAAATTTGATATTTTCCTTTAAAAATAACTACAGTTGCTTTTGAATTTTTTTTGTACTTCTGCTTATAGTCAAATGGAATTACAGATACTATATTTACACCATGCTCCCCAAACAACCTAGAATAGGGAAATTATAAGAAAAACAGCAGTATTTATGATCCTAGTCATTAAGCAATGAAAGTAAGTGGTTTGGGAAAATAGGGAACAAATGAAGTGAGGCCCTTTGGTAGAAGCTTCTAAGTTCCTAGGCAAGGATTCCTTGAATTGAGGAGACGCAGTGAGAGTTTGTGGAGACTAAAGCAGGTAGAATTTTCACAAAATATTACCAGATAGAAGACAGTTGCATACAGAAATAACACTGGAGAGATGAGGAAATTCCTACTCGAGTATTCAACTGGATACTGTCTGGCACATACCTGTGAAGAAACTTCCTTAAAAAAACTGATTTTTCTCTTTCTCTTCCATTTTCTTTTTCTCTGCCTCTCTGACTCTTTGACTCTCTGTTTCTGTGTCTTGAAAGACACATTATTACTGTTCTTTGACTAATTTAAATTTCCTTATTTTTCTGTTTCATTTTCCTCTTTTTAAATTTTTCAGGCTTAATTTGCTCTTCCTTTTTGTTTCTTCTTATTAACTATTGAAGTTAAGGTCATGAATTTTCACTTTTTTTTTTTCAGTATATTCATTTAAGACAGAGCTTTGTCTATTCTGAGTATGGATTTGAGTCATCTTACCAGTTTTATATGTCAGAAGTTCAGTATTATTCAGCTCAAAATATTTCTAAATGCTTTTGTGATTTCTCCTTTGTTCCACTGGTTATTGAAATGTGATGTGTTGACTGCCAAACATTCAGTTTCTTAGAGTTACTTTTAACACCAATTTCTTGATTAATTCTACTGTGATCAAAGAATATCCTTTGTATATTTTTAGTCCTTTTAACTTTATTGAGCACTGCTTTATGGCTTAATATAAGATCCATTTTGGATGGGGCTCCTGGATGACTCAGTTGTTTGTCTACCTTCAGCTCAGGTTGTGATCCCAGGGTCCAATATTGGTAACTGTTACTTGAAAATAATGTCTCAGAAAGAATGGTCATCTGTAGTTATTGGGTATGCTTTATGCTTGGTCTAATTTTCTTGTGTGCTTATTCTGTTTTGTTTTTTCCTGTTTATGTAAGTTACTGAAAGAAATATATAAGTCTTCTGTTACTTATTTGGATGTGCAAATTTTGCTTTTATTTCAGAAATTTAATTTTTTTGTATTTCAAGGATATGTTTGAGGATATTACATAAAAATTTCAAGGATATGTTTTATATTTCAAGGTATTGTTTGAGGATATTACATAAAAATGTAGTCTATTAACTGATTCTTTATTATTATAAACTCCCTTTTTGTCTTTTGTAATTTTTTTTCCCTTATGGTCTGCCCTTTCTGCTTATAGCTGTTTTAGGATTTATTTTATTTTATTATTTTATTTTATTTTGTTTTATTTTATGATTTTATTTATTTATTTTGAGAGAGAGAGAAAGAGAGAATGCAAGCGAGCAAGGGGAGAGGCAAAAGAAGGAGAGAAAGAATCTCAAGAAGACTCCACGTTGGGTTTGGAGTCCCATGTGGGTCTCAGTCTCACCTAAACCGAAATCAAGAGTGGGAAGCTTAACTGGCTCAGCTATTCACTCAGACTTTTAATATTCACTCTTTTAATATCCTTGTGTTTTCATCCTTTCTGTATCTACTCATATATGGACATATATAACATAACATATTTATATTCATATGTGTTACATCTTTCTAAACAGAAATAGTTGTGTTTTTATTTATCCAGCATAACAATCTTTGTCTATGAATTAGAGTTTATATATATATAACACTTAGTTACTTACATATTTGGGTGTATATAATCTTAGCATTTATATTCTGTGGCCCATCTGTTCTTTGTTCCATATGTCACTATTGAGTTTTTAAAAAATAGATTATTTCTTATTCTTTTAGTTCTTTAAATGCTTACCCTATATATTACAATAGATATCTTTTACTGATTAAAATGCATCTTTATTACGTTTACCTTTTCTGATTAAGTACCTTAAAAATTTTCCTTCTCAACTTTCACACTATTAGTTCTGCAAATATTAATTCTATATATATTTTGAACTGCATGTATTATTATTATTTTAACATTTAATATTTGTTTCTGATATAGTCTAACATTTCCCCTTTCCAGTGCTTTTTGTTCTTGCTATATTATTATAGTTTAATCAGGGATTATTTTCTTTTTGTCTGAAGAATTATCTTTGATATTTCATTAAGGACAAGAACTATGGCTTTAACTTCTCTGAGCTTTTGTCCAAAAGAGTCTTTATTTAGCCTTCATTTTTGAAGAATATTTTTTTCCCTAAATATCAATTCAGTTGTTTCATTCAGCATGTAAATGGTCTCTGCCTCCCATTGTTTTGCTTAAAAGTAAGCTGTTAGTCTTATAATTACCCTCTTTGAAACTTTCTTATTTGCATGATTTAAAGTTTTCCTTTTTTCTCAGTTTTTAATAGTTTTACATGATGTACCTAGGTGTAATCTTGTATGTAGCCAGGCTGTGATTCATAGAGTATTCTAAATATTTCAAATGATGATGTTTTTCATCAGTTTGGGGAAATTCTCAGCAAGTATTTCTTCTCACACTTCGATTTCCCTCTCTATCTTTTCTCATTCTTGGACTCCAGTTAGATATGTGAGGCATATTTATCTAGGTTCCACATTTATGTAGGTTCTGTTATTTTCTTTCACACATCATTTACTTGTTTGCTTCAACTATGTACTTTGTATGTGTACATGTAGGCAATGTCATAGGTATATATTTTCTTTCTCTTTCTGTGATTAATCTCCTTTTAAATTCCTCTATATCTAAAGTTCAGTTTTTGTAAGTTCCCTGATTTCTCTTTGATTTTAAAATTCAATTCCAATTCTCCAGTGAAAGTACTCCATCTTTACGTTTATTTTTGGAGCATATTAAACATAGTTGTTATTTATTTATTTGTTTATTTTTGAATATTTAATTTGTTTGGGAGAGAGATTGAGTGCACATAAGCCGGGGAGTGGGGCAGAGGGAGAGGGAGAAGCAGACTTCCTGCCAAGCAGGGAGCAAATGAGAGACTTGATCCCAGGACTCGATCATGACCAGAGCCAAAGGCAGCTGCTTAACCAACTGAGCTACCCAGGTGACCTAAGCATAGTTGTTTTAAAGTCTACTCCTGATAACTCAAATATCTAAAACTTCTATTGGTCTGCTTTTACTTTATTACTCTTAGGTGTCTCAGTAATTTGATCCTATTTTCTAATGTATCTGGTAACTTTTGACTGAATGCCAGTGGTTGTAAATAAAAAAGTGTTGAGACTCTGGATGATGTTACCTTCCCTCTTGTTGGCCAGGACAGTATGTGCAGATGGCTGTTTCAGGTCAGGACACTCTGCTTCTGGTTCACTTCTATTCCATAGCTGCTGCCCCTTCACATGTCTCAACTGAAAGCCTGAGGCTTTTATAAGGCCCTCTATTATAAACTCCGGTTGTCATCTCCCCTGCACTGCCAAACTACCCAGATATCTGCTCATGTTTTTAAAATCTCAGCAGCAGTTTCTGCTTGTTTTCTTATGATTTTCCTCCTCAAATTTTATCACTCAGGTAATTCCTCAAGGGAGATTTTTTACAGAATGCCATGACCAGTCCTCTGAAGTTCTCTTACTCTGGAAAGCTTGATCGCTCAAATTCTTACTGCTTCCATAGCTCTGAACTCCAATCGTTGTCTCTTTAGCCCACTGAGACTACTGTAAATTCCATAGACCCACTTTCTTTTCATGATCCACATCCCATGCTTTTTATCATCAAAAGCCCTGAAGGAAAAGTGGGCTTACGTTAGTAACATAAATATTTGGGTTCTGTTTCTGTCTTTTGCAATGAATGTTTCAAAGCAGCTGTTAGGAGCATATATTTAAGATCAAAGGGTAATATCACTCACATCTGGGAGGGGTGAAGGGGAGAAAATTGAATGATGAAATATGCCGTAGGAAACAATGGAAGCAAGAAAACAATGCCAGAATGGTGTCCACAGTGGAGATAAAAAAGCCCAACTCTACACAGAGGTTGCTAAACAAATCAACCCCTATGCAATTAGATGGAAAAGCTCTTAGCAACAACATGAAAATGAAAGACTAGCTAGAAATCAAGCACAATAAAAGATGACTCAGATTTTCTAAAGTTTACATACTTCATAGCATTACTTTCAATTCTACATGGAGTTAGTTCACATGAGATGAGATGGAATTGCAAGTGATGGAGGAAGAAGAAATCATTTCTGGATTCCAGACATAAGATCAATACTAATCTGTCATTTAGTAAAGGAACTCAAACTCTCTGAACATTTATTAGTTAATTCCTACTAAAATTTCCTTCAAAATCTTAAGGATAGATACAGTTTGACTTTGTTATAGGTAGAAAATTGGCACTAAGACTTTATTGTTCTTTTTAAAATCTCATCTTCCAAATACCAAGCTTTACTGGGATCTGAAACATGGTTAAATATGAATATGAATTCACTATTTTTCCATAAAAGATCATTCTGTATAATGTGTGTATCCCTCTTGGTGTAAAACTGTTGTTTAAGTTTTACAGATTTATACCTATGAGTATTTAGTCTGTCAAACCCTCCTTGAAAGTGTATGTGAGTGTGTGTGTGTGTGTGAGAGAGAGAGAGAGAGAGAAAGAGAGATACAATAGGAAAGCAAAACGGGCTACACAATTTGCAGGACACAGTGCAAAATGAAAATGCAGGACTCCTTTTTCAAGAGTTACTAAGAATTTTAAGAAGATGACAGCAGAGCATTAAACCAAGTATGGGACTCTTTGGAGCAGAGGCCTGTGTGACCGCACAAGTATATGCTCAGGAAATGGGCTCCAGTGGGCTGGGGAGAGAGAAAGAACAGGAAGAAAGAACAAGTACATGTTTTATATCAGTCGCTTCATATTCTCAGGTGAACATGTGCTAACAATTTGAAGTCTTGTTTATTCTGATTACTTTGATGATTTGGAGGTTTGAGATTAGAGGTTAAAGTGGAATAAATTCCTCTGTGTCAAATTGGAAGTTAATGGAATGGTGGGGGGGATGGAATTCAGTGAGAGAGGTTGAGACAAGCCATTGAGGCTGGATGATACACAGGAGAACCTGCACTGTAGTTCAGGGTCTTGGAGAAATGGGAGTTTAAATATATACATATAGGTAAATATATACATATATTTGGGGCACACACACTCACACACACATGCACACAGAAACACACATAGACCATGATATCAGAATGGTCAGGAGAGACTTTGGAGAAGGAAATCTAACAGAGTTTATTAAAAATATGGTCTTTGGGGCACCTGGGTGGCTCAGTTGGTTAAGCATCTGCCTTCAGCTCAGGTTATGATCCCAGCGTCCTAGGATAGAGCTCCATATCGGGCTCCCTCCTCAGCAGGAAGTCTGTTTCTTCCTCTCCCACCCCCCATGCTTGTATTCCCTCTCTCACTGTCTCTTTCTCTCTGTCAAATAAATAATAAAATCTTTTTAAAAAAATAAAAAATAAATAAAAATAAAAGTATAGTCTTTCCATGGACTATGCATATAACACCTTTCCTGTATTTCTGCCTTGAAATCTTCAATGCAATTTGCTATGATATATTAATGACAAGCTAACATCTGAAAAGATAAGATGTTTAAAAAACTTGAAACTTCCTTTCCCACTTGAGTGAATTATTTATGACAAGTCTCCTTTGGAAATATATGTATGTATATATTTTGATATCTGTCTATTATCTATCTATCTGTCTCCACATATCTATATCTATATGTATCTTTATATTTCTCCATGACCCTGGGTTTGAGTATAAACTCTTTTATTATTTCACTGACAAGAAAGGAACCATCTTCAATATATTTCCACCAGCAAAGTAGATTGTGTTAGGTTTTGCTTTCTGTGGTTTGTTTTCTAAAAGCAATAGTTTACTTCCAATTTCAAATATGAAAATATAACTATAAATATGCTTTTGGAATATGTACCTACTCTTATTCAGAAATTTTGATACTACCGTTCTGTTTCCTAAATCTTTATCACTTGGAATTTACTCATTCAAACAATTTTTAAAACAATATTAATATTTACTTTCTTGATACATGCTAAATTAAGAGCTTTTGAAGACCAAACTCATTATCATCTTTAAACCACAATGTTGGAGAAATGTGTGTTAATATTTAGAATGCAGGAGTATATACAGTAGTCAGTTTCCATTCCTTTGGTACTATTAACTGATTCCTTTCCATTTGGGACTAATCTAGCTGAGTAGATATTTTGGAACTCTTAATGAATGATATATGAATCTGAGTTGGCTTTTATCGACTCATTTATCCAATGTCATATTTACCTCTAATAAAAAAAAACTTTCTTAGCAATTTTTAATACTAATTTTTCCAATAAAATTCAGAATGCTTTTGTCCAGTCTGGAGAAAAAAATTAAGATTCTGATAGTAATTGCCCCAAATTCACATACTCATAAAAGAAAGACACTTTGTAATTTTTAAGTTGTATTAGCCAGGAAAACAGTATCTCTCTCCATCTACTCAGGGTTTCTGTTAGGTCTTTAAATAATAGTTTCATTTTTTTCATCTTATAGGCATTGTAAATTTTGTGTTTACACTAATAATAATCATAAAGCTTTTGTTGCTAATATAAAAATTATATTACATATACAATTGCATATTTTATTATAGTTGATATTATATGCTATACCATACTAAATAAATAAATTATATGTTATATATATCTTTATAAATATACATACATTCCATTCATTCATTTAATCACTCAAGTAATACTAAATATTGAGGATACAATAGTGAATATGGCAATTATGATTTCTGCTGTTATGGAATTTTCTAGTTGGGAAGCAAAACATAGATAAATGCAACTCAAAATAATTATAGCTCATAATCAAGTCAAAGGTAAAAACAAAGTAATTCAAGAGTAGTGTTAGGGGTGGTTAGAATTTTTTAGGAGTTTTATTTATTTAAGTAATCTCTACACCAATACAGGGCTCAAACTCCCAACCCCGAGATCAAGAGTCACAGCCTTTTTCAACTGAGCCAGCTAGATGTCCCAAGAGTAGTGGTTTTTAAACACACATTATGAAGTATACATAGTAACTAAAAGATTTTGTACACCCCTTGTAGAAACATATTTGTTTAAATGTATATATATTTGCTGCACATATGTGAGTGTATACAATTATTTTGTATTATAAATTATATAAAATACACACAATGCAGATAATTGAAAGGCTGTAGTAAAAATAAATACAAATCAACAGTATAGTATTTTCTTCCTATATGCCAATGGCTCCTCAATTTTGTCCTCCCCATAATGTACACATATCCCACATCGAAAGCTAAAGTAGTGCTTTAGTGTGTGGTAGGGAATTCTTTCGTCACGTGGTGACATTTAAGCTCAGTTCTCATGTATAAAAAGTGTCACTGGGAGACAATGGAAAAAGCATTCCAGGAATAGATAATAACAGGTATCAATTCCTAATGTTAGAAAGAGTATGATGTGTCTCAGGAAATGTCACAAAACAGTGTTGCTGGATCATTGTGGATGGTGGGGTTGGGAAAGAATGGAGAAGATGAGAATGGAGAGACAGGCGGGGTCCAAAGCATTTATATCCTATAGGTTTTGTAAGGCAGTTGGCTTTTATAATAAAGAAGAATTCTGAGCTTGAGAGTGACATGTCTAATTGTGATTTCTTTCTTTTTTTTTTTTTTTAGATTTTCTTTATTTATTTTGACAGAGATTACAAGTAGGCAGAGAGGCAGGCAGAGAGAGCCCGATGCGGGGCTCAATCCCAGGACGCTTGGATCATGATCCGAGCCCAAGGCAGAGGCTTTAACCCACTGAGCTACCCAGGGGCCCCTCTAATTGTGATTTCAACTCTGTTTGATTATTGTGATCTCCAGGGAGAGTGCTTATAGGGACAATTAGGGGAACCAAGATTGAGTCCTGAGGTATGCCAGCATTTTTAAGTTGAGTGGAGGAGAAACCTATAAAGGAGAAAGATGAGAAATGATAAGGTATAGAGAAATGGAGATGCCAGCATGTATCACAAAATCTCAAGGAGAAAAGTGTTCAAGAAAGCAGCAGTGGCTAATTGAGAGATAAATCATTTATAGATAGGGTAAGATAAAGACAGAAAAGGATCCATTGATTTTGGCAACATGTAAACCTTTGGTAACTTTGACAAAAGCAGTTTCAGTGGCTCTACGGGAATAGAAGTCAGATTGGAATAAGGTGAATAGGATAAATTGTGGATACAGTTTAGCCTCAGAACATAAAAGGCTGCCACTTTTTTAAATAGATATAGATTATTCCACTCTATGGATGTATAATAATTTATTTAATCAGTCAAGTATTGGCTGACATTTATGTTGTTTCCAATCTTTTGCTAACACAAGCATTGCTTACAAGAATAGCTCTGTATAAAGAGTTCTGTTCACCATATGAATATACATGCAGAACACATTTTTAGAAATGGAAGAACTGAAATGATCAACTCTGAGACATATCCTATTAAACCATGGAGCTTAAAGATTTAGAAAATCCTCAAAGCTTTCAGACAAATGAGATCAAATAACGTACACGGGTAAGAGAATTAAATTGGCATAATTCTGGCAAAAGCAGCATGCAAAGCAAGGAAAAACTCAAGGAAATAAACTGTGAAACAAAAGTCTCACTAGCCATGCTGTCCTTCAAATGCCAAGGCTCTACGAAATCATTTTAGTCACTTAAAAATTCAGAAAATTCTTTAAACATGAACCCTTACTCGGCAATCTACGAGAAGATGAACCTCTATGGCATGCGTGGGGGAACTGGCAAAAAGAATATTGGTGACAAGTACTTGCAGATCTAGGAGTCACCCAAAGCTGAACAGAAAAGAAAAAAATAGCACCTAAATACTGTAGGAAAGAATAAAATATGTACATTTTATATTCTGATAAAGTAGATATAATACAAACGAAATGAGAGAGGAGAAAGGGTATGGAAAAAGCAATAAATAGTTAGAAATCAAAAATAGCATTAAACACCGACAAAACAGATAGTAAAAGATGACAGAGAATTAAAGACATTTTTACAAAGAAATAAGTAGGAAGGTGACCCCTAGGACAAAAATGCAAACCTTCTAAATTTCAAAAGAAATTTCAACTATTAGAAAGCAAAGAAGGGGCGCCTGGGTGGCTCAGTGGGTTAAGCCTCTGCCTTCAGCTCAGGTCATGATCTCAGGGTCCTGGGGTCAAGTCCCGCATTGGGCTGTCTGCTCAGTGGGGAGCCTACTTTCCTCTCTCTCTGCCTGCTGCTCTGCCTACTTATGATCTCTGTCAAATAAATAAATAAAATCTTTAAAAAAAAGAGGAAATCAAAGAAAATAATTCAACAGCAGAAAGCAAACAAAGCAAACATAAAACACATAATACAAACAAAATATAATGCACATAGTACAAAGCAAACAAAATAAACATAATACACAGTAATTTAACATAAAATCATATAATAGTCTAACCATGTGAGCCATATCAATCAAAGTGAATGGGCTTAGTTCACCTCATAAAATAAAATAATTTTCAAATTGGCTCAAAAAGTAAAACACAATGATATGCTACATACAAGAGACACCCCTAAAACAAATGATTCAGAGTTTCTAAAAATAAAGGCATACAAATTTTACCAAACACATAAAAGTAACAAAAAATCACAGATTCTGATCTTAGAGTCATCCAAAGTAAAATTCAATCCAAAAATGATTAAACATAAAAATGAGGACTTTTTAAGTGCTAAAAGCCATAACTGATGATAAAGATGTGTCAATCATGTATATATAGCAGTTATGTCCATTATCTATCATCTATCTATCTATCTATCTGTTATCTACCTATCATCTATATCCATCCTCTCTCCTGTGAAGTGTAACAACCACCTCTGTAAAAGGAAACTACAGAAGATAAAATGTGTCTAGAAAGGAACAAATAGGAACTATGAGGGCGTGCAATGATCACTGCAGATCAACATAGTAGGCCCTTTCAGTATAGAATTCAGGTTTTCATTTACTCGTAATTTTTGTTGTTGTTGTTCTGCTTAAAGGAGGCTCTATATGTCACTCTATGTACAAGTCAGATCAAGTGGAAAGGAAAAGTTATAGAAGAAAAAGAGCATCTCTCCAGCACTCTCTAAGCCCTTTCCGCATACTGTCCTACCATAATGTAGTAATTATTAACATATTTATTATATGTCTTCCCCTACTAACATTGTATACTCCCTGCTATATCCTTGCAACAGTGTCTGACTTGAAACAGTGTCTGGCATATAGTATTTGCTGAATAAATATCTATTGAAAGATTGTACAGCTGAATCCTGTCTGTTCCTTGGAGGTTCTTTTCAATTTAAACAAAAATATTTTTTTTCAATATATTATTTCTTCAGTTACTGTTTTCCTCCACAAGTTAATTTTTCTCTTTCTAGTAACTGTTTTAATCAAATATTTTATTTCCTGGATCTGCTCCCAAATTCTCTTTTTTAAATTCTTGAGTTAAAATTTGTTTTTACTCTAACTTATGAAATACTGCCTCTACTTCATCTTCTAAAGCTCTAATTACATTTTCATACTTGCATTCATTTTTAATTCATAAGGCATAATTTATTTGCTTCATTATTTATTCTTGTTAGTTGCCATTTATTTATGATTTATCTCCTACATGTTTGGTGTCATTTTTATTAAAGGTCTCCTCTTATTGTTCCATTAGCTATGCATCTATAGGAACACATATCCTGCTTATTCTGTTTAGTTCACTTTCTTTAAAACTTAAAATACTATGCATTATACAATGATGGCTTGCTAAAACAGAAAGACTAAGATCAGTTTGAAAATTTTAGAAAGATTATTTGGGAAAACTAGAATTTTTGTTTATTAGGACTTTGTTTAGTACTAATTTATTGCAAAGTACTCTGATAAAAACCAGGGTAAGGGCACAAAATCAAATGAAAAGTTCAATGTCCAGTGGAGGGTATATATTATATATTACATGTTAATCAGTTCCCATTAGCTGTGGTCTGGAGGGAGGCTCAACAAGAATTAGCAATTGCAGAATACTCAGCAATTATAGATGAAAGGGTATTATGTTTGAGAACAAAAACTGGAGGAAGCATTTAGCTTTAGTAAAAGCTGTTTCCCAAATTAGGACACAGAAAATCTGATCTTAGGAGTTTGGACTGCTGAAGACAGTTGTCCTACTTCTGGGCACACTGATTTGTTCTCTTTATGTTGTGACTTACTGGCTTTACTTGCTTTTATTGCTTCCCTCATCACAACTACACAGAGAAAATGGGATACATTCCACATTTGTTATTGTCAGAACGTCTGTGTTTTAGTTGTGATTTATGGAAAAAAGGCTCAAAGTTACAACTAAGCCCTGGATAATGTTTAGTGTGAAACCCAGGAGATTTTATAAACAGGTAAATGTAAATCATTTCAGCAATTTTCCCTCTTCTTCATGCCAATTAATTCCCACATGAATATCTGCATCTTTGAAGCTCTTTTAAACCGATTCAGCATTTCCTCTCAAAATTGCAGATATAAAATATCTAGCATTTAAATGTTGCTTTAGCCTAAAACTGGAAGTGAGTGTCAATGTAACTGCAAATACATTTTGAGTGACTGGTTTCTATTTAATCAACCTTTATAGTTTATTAGTTTTATAACTGGATACAGACACGCATACTTATTAAAATAGGGTTATTTTTTCTGTTCACCAAAATGTACACAATTAAGCAAGTTTTTGTTCTGGATTTACTAACTGTGCTTCTGCTTCACTAGTATCTTTAAAAGGACAGAGCACGAATAATTTTCTACCTGTGTTACTGCTACAGCCTTGTAAAGAGAAATAGTGGTCATGATGTTCCAAAATCACTTTCTGGTCATTAGGTTACTGAGATTATATCATTTAGAAAGAGACTTTTCTTAACAAGGAGGAAGAACTATGACTGGAGTTTATAATGTCTTCCAGGCATGCACTAAGACAATTTTCAATGACTAATTATAGCTTGAGGAAGCAGAAAAAGACTGCCAGAAAAAAAAAAAAAAATCCATCAGGGAAGTTAATTTAGAAAAAGAAGGAGTGCAGTTTGAAAGCAATTTTGCAAATTCCAAGCATAACTACTTGCATTCTTCAAAACAATTTCAGTTTTACTGACTTTAATGATGGGGCATTGGTTATAGAGGGGATAAAATGTTCATTTCATAACTGTAGTGCCTATATTTATATAAGGTGTCCTTAAGAAGAAGTCAACCTGATTCCTTTAGGAAATTATTGAGGGAACATTTGAAATATTAAAACCTATGGTCTTTACAGCTAAACATCTCACCGTTTAAAACTCACTCCCTAGACTCCAATAGTCTCACACTTATAATTATCTACTGATCGTTCTGAAATTTTGAAGCAAGTTGATGCGTCACTCTAAATTTAAGCATTTTTGTCAAATCAGTAAAATTTTGCAACGGATGTTCCTAATAGTCAAATATATTTTATAAATTTATTTAACTTATAAAAAATGTTAAAAATATAAAGTGGACTTGATTTTGTCAAATGATGACTTACAAATGCTATGAAAACAAGTGTTTGCCTCAATCTGTTGACTACAATTAAGTTATTTTTAGTAATGAAAATGAAGAAATATATATAGAGTTCTAAAGCTCAGGCAAAAATTTCTTTCTGAAAGTGGATGATTATCATCAGCAAAATTAGCACAATGCCATCATCTACTAACTTATCTGATTTCTATTCAAAGCCTGGCTAGTAATGAAGAATCAGCCACCTGTCACGTAGACAACTAGAAGCAAGCAGTACTCAAGTACTATTGCAGTCATGATAGCCAGAATGCTTTTATGCTGTGTAAAATACATCAAACATTAAACTATATAGAATAACCTGAATTCCTGTGGAGTTTTAATAGAAATGCCATGACAACAAAATAAAGCAACATAAATGGAGACCAGGATTTGGGGCAGTGGAGAATTAAAATTTCTGTCATGGCTGAGATGGCATGAACTGTGGGATGAACACTGCATCAGTAAAATGAGATTTAGAATGAAAAGATCTCAAAAACATGGTGAAGGAGTTGAGGAACAACCATCAATCATTTTTTAAAAATATTTTATTTATTTATTTTACAGAGAGAGATCACAAGTAGACTCAGAGGCAGGCAGAGAGAGAGAGAGAGAGGGAAGCAGGCTCCCTGCTGAGCAGAGAGCCCGATGCGGGACTCCATCCCAGGACCCTGAGATCATGACCTGAGTCGAACGCAGTGGCTTAACCCACTGAGTTACCCACGCACCCCCATCAATCATTTTTAAGGATAAAATTATAGAATTGATATTTAAAGATATTAATGATAATTGTCTTGAGAGGTGAGTTAAACCTGAGGACTTACATTAACTGAGCATTGAAAAAGCCAAAGTGAGTAGTGATATGGCCTCTGTCTAGGGTGATGGTGTCACTAATTGGAAATGGAATAAAAATCTGAGTGTATTTAAAGGAAAAAGAGATGTTTGATGTCCACCAGCACCTTGGCATGAAGAACAGGTTAAAAAGGTAGAGATGACTCAGATTCTTATCTTTGAAAGCCTGGGAGAATTATCATACCTTGGATAACCACAGGAACACGTAGAAGCTGAAGGGGAACAGGCTCAGACTGAAATCGTGTTAAGAAGGCTGAGTAGCAATGAGCAGGTGGAAGTACAAAATGGGATTCGTTTGCAGGGAACAGACCCAAAAACCCTCCCCAGAAATGTTAAAGGATGGATATTCTATATTATATTTAATTGTTTCTTGGCTTTTCACCTATTTGTCAGGCATATTCCAGAGTTTCTATTTTTTCCAAAACACCATTGTGAAGATTAGATTTCTTACTCTGTGAGAAACTGTTGATTTTTTTTTCTAGCAAATAATCATGCATTTATCTAGTCAATATAGATAAAAATAAAAGGCTAGCATTCAAATTTTATTTACTTGACCTAGCTATTTTTAATTCATGTGTTAGGAATTCATGGACTTCTGAGTTAAAATCTAAAAAACAACATAATTTGCATACAAGGTGAAAAGCTGCCATATGATTATTGTTTACCTATAACTCAGTTGAATTTGGACTATGGTTAAGAATTTGAGTGAATAGTGGGCAGGATGAGAAAGGATGCTAATTTACTTTTAAACTACTTGTATTAAAACTAATATTGCATTGCCAGAATAGGCCAAAACATGTAAGAATTCATTTAGAAATTAAGCCATTGCAAAGAACTTTAATTTGCTCAACACTTCTATTTACTCTTGAATTCTAGTAAGATCCATTATCATAATTGATTACTTACTAAGAGACAACAAAGTTTTTTTTTAAAAAAAGGGGAGGGATGTGCCTGCATGGCTCATCTGTTATGTGACCAACTACTGATTTCCACTCAGGTCATGATCTCAGAGTGATGGGATCAAGTCCCATGGGGGGGGTTCTGTGCTCTGTGCAGAGTCTACTTGAGATTCTTTCTCCCTCTGCCCCTCCCCCCTCTTGTCCCTGTGCACTCTCTCTCTCTCTGAAATAAATGTAAACACACACACACACACACACACACACACACAAACACACTCAATCTCTCTGACGAAATAGTGCTTTTAGAGAAAAGATGTATTAGAGCGATTATATATGGGTCAGTGTGCTAGTTCCTTTGAGGGAGTCCTGTAACTATTATGTTTATATATGAGATTAGAAGTTTCTCACTCTAATAGCTTGTCAATGTATTGCTGAACAGAATCATCTGTTTTTGGAATAGCCGTTTTCAAATAATTACAATTATTATTATTGTTATTTTATTTCCACTGCCCTTTATTAAACCAAAAGCATATTTGGAAGTCCAATACTTAAAACAGACAACACTTGCAGCTATAAAGTGAGGCTGGGAGAGCAGAGTCTGGTTCTATCTGTGCCTCCAGTCATCTGGCCCTAGCCTCACCTGCTGGAGCTTAGCCACTCTTGGCCTTTCTAACATGAGGACCATGTGAAAACATTTTAGGACTGCCCTCATTATAGTGATAATAATTTTAATGTTTACTTATCAATGGACCAATGAATTTTTATACTGAGTATGTTCCAGAGATTTTCTAGTCTTCAGGTTGGAAAGCCTCGTACCACCCTAGGGCAATGTTCTGCAGGCAGTTGCTTCCATGAACAGTAACTGATTCCCTACCCTTGCAGGTACTTGGCTACCATGACAATCTTTTTAATAATTGGAGTAGAGTGAATAGTGGCCCCAAATACATCCATATTCCCTGGAAACCTGTAAATGTTACATTAGAGGCAAAGGGGACTTTTCAGATGTGATAAATTTATGACTCTGAGATAAGGAAATTATTCTGCATTATAATGGGGGACCCTAAACAGAATCAGAAGGGTCCCTAGAAGTGGGAAACAGAAGAAAATTTCACTAGGGAAAAAGAGAGGGAACTTGATGACAGAATAAGAGGTTGGAGTGATGCAAGGAAGGGGTCATTAACTAGAGCATAGATGGCCTCCCAAACCAGAAAAGGCAAGGAAAGGGAACTTCTACTAGAACCTCCAGAAGGAATCAGCGCAGGGAAGCTGCTTTCAACCTCTGGAACTATTAGAAAATCTATGCTATTTTAAGCAGCTAAATTTGCAGTAGTTTGTTACGGCAACCATTAGAAGCTAATATTTTCATAATCACATAAAAATAAAACTAATAAGCATGCATCATTTATATAATAAAAGTCTTCTCTATAAAAAAGGTGATGCATTTCACTAGTGTGAGACAACAGTTCTTGCTTTTAAATTATTATTCTCATCTGATTCTCAAAATCATTCTTTAAGGTAAGCGGGAAAGATATTATACATATTTTATTTATGAGGACACTGAAACTTGGGGAGCTTACACAACTTGCAGTAAAAAGATGTTCTTTGACTCCTTGCCTCATGTTTCTGCCTATACAGTCCTGCTTCTTCAGAAAGACTCAAAAAAGATGTGTAACAAGTTATATAGACCCATTTATTTAACATCAGGCAGTTGCCTCCCCTTAAGTAGGAAAGCAGAAAATTCAGCACAAAGAAAAAAACTTATATCTTAAATTCATGTTGAACAATAGCTTTCTTTTTTTATTAGTATTAATTATTTTTATTAATATGTAATGTATTATTTGCCCCAGGGGTACGGGTTTGTGAATCTTCAAGCTTACACACTTCACAGCACTCACCATATCACATACCTTCCCCAATGTCCATAACCCAACCACCCTCTCCACACTCCACTTCCCACAGCAACCCTCAGTTTATTTCGTGAAATGAAGAGTCTGTTATGGTCTGTTTCCCACCCAATCCCATCTTGTTTATTTGTTCTTTTCCTAACCCTAAACCCCCAATGTTGCATCTCCACTTCCTCATATCAGGGAGATCATATGATAGTTGTCTTTCTCCAATTGACTTATTTTGCTAAGCATAATACCCTCTAGTTCCATACACATCATTACAAATGGCAAGACTTCATTTCTTTTGAAGGCTCCATTCATCTGTTGATGCCCCTTTGGATCACTATATTTGTATCTTTAGGGTAAATACCCAGGGGTGTGATTACTGGGTCATAGGGTAGTTCTATTTTTAACATTTTGAGGAGCCTCTATGCTGTTTTCCAGAGTGGCTGCACCAGCTTGCATCCCACCAGCAGTGTAGGAGGGTTCCCCTTTCTCCACATCCTCTCCAACATCTGTCATTTCCTGACTTGTTAATTTTAGCCATTCTGACTGATGTGAGTTGGTATCTCACTGGGGTTTTGATTTGTATTTCCCTGATGCTGAGTGATGTGGAGCAATATTTCATGTGTCTGTTGACCATCTAGAAGTCTTCTTTGCAGAACTGTCTATTCATGTCCTCTGCCCATTTCTTGATTGGATTATTTGTTCTTTGGGTACTGAGTTTGATAAGTTCTTTATACATTTTAATATTAGCCCTTTATCTGATAGATCATTTGCGAATATCTATCTACTCCCATTCTGTCAGCTGTCTTTGGCTTTGTTGACTGTTTCTTTTGTTGTGCAGAAGCTTTTGATCTTGATGAAGTGCCAACAGTTCATTTTTGCTCCAGCTTCCCTTGCCCTTAGTGATGTTTCTAGGAAGAAGTTGCTGTGGCTGAGATAGAAGAGGTTGCTGCCTGTGTTCTCAAGGATTTTGATGGATTCCTTTCTCCCATTGAGATGTTCCATCCATTTTGAGTCTATTTTTGTGTGTTCTGTAAGGAAATGGTCCAGTTTCATTCTTCTACATGTGACTGTGCAATTTTCCCAGCACCATTTGTTGAAGAGACTGTCTTTTTTCCATAGGACAATCTTTCCTGCTTTGTCGAAGATTAGTTGGTCATAGAATTGAGGGTCCATTTCTGGGCTCTCTATTCTGTTCCATTGATCTATGTGTCTGTTTTTGTGCCAGTACCATACTGTCTTGATGATGACAGCTTTGTAATAGAGTTTGAAGTCTGGAATTGTGATGTCGCCAACTTTGGCTTTCTTTTTCAACATTCTACAGGCTATTTAGGGTCTTTTCTGGTTCTATATAAATTTTATGATTATTTGTTTGATTTCTTTGAAAAAAAAAAAGATGGTATTTGATAGGGATTGCATTAAATGTGTAGATTGCTTTAAGGAGCAAAGACATTTTCATATTTGTTCTTTCAATTCATAAGCGTGGAACATTTTTCCATTTCTTTGTGTCTTCCTCAATCTCTTTCATGCATACTTCATCATTTTCTGAGTACAGATTCTTTGCCTCTTTGGTTAGGCTTATTCATAGGTATCTTTTGGTTTTGGGTGTATTTGTAAATGGGATCAACTCCTTAATTTCTCTTTTTTTCTGTCTTGCTGTTGGTTTATAGAAATGCAACTGATTATTGTGCATTGATTTTATACCCTGACACTTTACTGAATCCCTGTATGAGTTCTAAGAGTTTTGGAGTAGTCTTTTGCATTTTCCACCTAAAGTATCATATCATCTATAAAGAGTGACAGTTTGACTTCTTCTTTGCTGATTTGTATGCCTTTTATTTCTTGTTGTTGTCTGATTGCTGAGGCTAGGACTTCTAGTGCTATGTTGAAAAGCAGTGGTGACAGTGGACAGTCCCTGCCATGTTCCTGACCTTAGAGGAAAAGCTTTCAGTTTTTTCCCATTTAGAATTATATTTGCTGTGGGTTTTTCATAGATGTCTTGATGATATTGAGGTATGTACCCTGTATCCCTACACTATGTATAATTTTGATCAAGACAAGATACTGTAATTTGTCAAATGATTTTTCAGCATCTGTTGAGAATATCATATGGTTCTTATTCTTTTATTAATGTATTATATCACATTGATTGATTTGCAGATGTTGAACCAATCTTGCAGCCCAGGAATAAATCCTACTTTGTGGTGGTAAATAGTACTTTTAATGTCCTAGTGGATCCTATTGGCTAGTATTTTGGTGAGAATTTTGCATCTGTGTTCATCAAGGATACTGGTCTGTAATTATTCTTTTTAGTGGGGTCTTTGTCTGGTTTTGGGATAAAGGTAATGCTGGCCTCATAAAATTAGTTTGGAGGTTTTCCTTCCATTTCAATTTTTTTGGAACAGCTTCAGGAGAAAAGGTATTAATTCTTCTTTAAATGTTTGACAGAATTCCCCTGGGAAGCTGTCTGGCCCTGGGCTCTTGTTTGGCGGGAGATTTTTGATGACTACTTCAATCTCCTTACTGGTTATCAGTCTGTTCAGGTTTTCTATTTCTTCCTGGTTCAGGTTTGATAATTTATATGTCTCTAGGAATGCATCCATTTCTTCCAGATTGTCAAATTTGCTGGTGTAGAGTTGTTCATAATATGTTCTTATAATTGTTTGTCTATCTTTGGTGTTGGTTGTGATCGCCCCTCTTTCATTCATGATTTTATTAATTTAGGTCCTTTCTCTTTTCTTTTTTATAAGTCTGGACAGGGGTTTATCAATCTTACTAATTCTTTCAAAGAACCACCTCCTAGTTTCATTGATCTGTTCCATTCTTCTTTTGGTTTCTATTTCATGGAGTTCTGCTCTGATCTTTATGATTTCTCTTCTCCTTCTGGGTTTAGGCTTTCTTTGCTCTTCTTTCTCCAACTCTTTAGGTGTAAGGTTAGGTTGTGCATTTGAGACCTTTATTGTTTCTTAAGAAGGCTTGTATGGCTATATACTTTCCTCTATGGACTGCCCTTGCTGTGTCCCACAGATTTTGAACCATTGTGTTTTCATTTTCATTTGTTTCCATAAATTTTTTCAATCCTTCTTTAATTTCCTGGTTGACCCACTCATTCTTTAATAGGATGCTCTTTAGCCTCCATATATTTGCATTCTTTCCAACTTTCCTCTTGTGATTGAGTTCTAGCTTCAGAGCATTGTGGTCTGAAAATATGCAGGAATTATCCGCATCTTTTAATACCAGTCAAGACCTGATTTGTGAGCCAGGGTGTGATCTATTTTGGAGAGTGTTCCATGTGTACTAGAGAAGAATGTGTATTCTGCTGCTTTGGAATGGAATGTTCTGAATATATCTGTGGTGTCCATCTGGGCCAGTGTGTCACTTAAGGCCTTTATTTCCTTGTTGATCTTTTGCTTGGATGGTCTGTCCATTTCAGTGAGGGGGGAATGTTAAAGTGTCCTACTATTATTGTATTATTGTCGATGTCTCTTTGATTTTGTTATTAATTGGTTTATGTAGTTGGATGCTCCCATGTTAGAGGCATAGATATTTAAAATTATTAGATCTTCTTGTTGGGCAGACCCTCTGAGTATGATATAGCGTCCTTCCTCATCTCTTATTATATTCTTTGGCTTAATATCTAATTTATCTGATATAAGAATTGCCACCCCAGCTTTCTTTTGATATCCATTAGCATGGCAAATTGTTTTCCACCCTGTCACTTTAAATCTGGAGGTGTATTGGGGTCTAAAATGAGTTTATTATAGATAGTATATTGATAGGTTTTGTCTTTTTATCTATTCTGATACCCTGTGCCTTTTAGTTGGTGCATTTAGCCCATTTACATTCAGGGTAACTATTGAAAGATATGAATTTAGTGCCATTGTATTGCCTGTAAGGTGATACAGCATATTGTCTCTGTTCCTTTCTGATCTATTTTAGGCTCTCTCTTTGCTTAGAGGACCCCTTTCAATATTTCCTGTAGGGTTGGTTTGGTTTTGTCTGCTGCCAATCTAATATTTATACTACTGTATGTTACAGACTTCTTGTCCCGAGCTACTTTTAGGATTTTGTCTTTGTTACTGAGACCTGTTGCAGTGATTCTCAAATATCTTTGTCCCATGCAGAATTGCACCACCCTTGCCAGGGACCAGGATAAGTAATCTTCTTAGATTTGCACTTGGAGCTTTTGTTCTCTGAATGCTTCACATACCATTTTGGAGGACGGGAATGAAAATGGCAGCATCCCAACCTCTGGCCCAGAGGAGCTGATAGCTTGTGGCCCCACTCCTCAGTGCACGTTCTGAGGTAAACAGTCAATCACTCCCATCTCCTTGATTTCTGACCTCACTTTGTGCTCACCTGGCATGTAACTGAGCATTTCTATCTCTGGTGCATGGCCCTGTTTGGAGTCTCCAAACCAGCAGATTTCTGCTGTTCTGCTTCTCCTGGAGAAGGAAGGTGAGTCTCCCCAGATCTGCCACTTGTGGGGTCCCTGCTCAAAGAGCAGTGACCCAACTGTGCCTTGGGTCATGGTTTAATGTAACCCCAATCTGAAAGCTCACTCTTCAGCTCTGTCTCTAGTTGGCTTCCCTGTTCTGACACCAGGGAGCTCTGCCACACTGAGACACCTCAATCTTTCTGTGAAGCCGTGGGACCTGAGACCACACTGTCCCCATTAGGGCTCCACCCCCACTTAGCCTCTGGAGTAATGTCCTTCAGTGGAGCAGACCTCTAAAAGTTCTGATTTTGTGCTCCACTGCTCCAGTGTTTGCCAGAAACCAGCCCTACCCCCTGAGGTCTATCTTCCCATTGCTTCAGATTCACTTCTCCGCACATTCTACCTTTCAGAAAGCAGTTGATTTTCTGTTCCTAGAATTGCTGCTCTTCTTCTCTTCTATCTCCTGTTGAGTTTGTAGGTGCTTGGAATGGCTTGATACCTATCTAGTTGAACTCCTGAGATCTGATGTCATTTCAGTCTGCTACTTCTCTGCCATCTTGCCTCAAGTCCTCTAACAGTAGCTTTCTGATTGGTAGATGCCACATCCTCTCCACACAAGAAAGAATTAGAATATTCATCTGATTTTAAAAATATTTATTTATTTATTTATTTGACAGAGAGAGAAATCACAAGTAGGAAGAGAGGCAGGAAGATAAAGATGGGGAAGCAGGCTCCCTGCTGAGCAGAGAGCCTGATGTGGGCCTGGATCCCAGGACTCTCAGACCATGACCTGAACTGAGAGCAGAGGCTTAACCCACCCAGGGTCCCTCATCTGATTTTTTGTTTCTTAACAGGGGGGTACAGTTTAACTTGGAACACAAATATAGAGTTATAAAATTAGACCATAAATAAATATTTTCAGAAGTAATTAAATATAATCTTAAATGTTATGGACAGCTAAATAGAAAGAATGAAAAGCAAAATTAAAATATATGCCACAAGTGTTCATTTTTAGCAATGTTTTTATACTTCCAAATATCATTTAAGGAGAGATACAAGTTTAGAAATTAGAATAAAAGTACATTTTTAGAAAGTATTAAAGAGATTATAACTATGTCCATCTTTATTTTCATGCTGTGTCTGCAATCTCCAGTAGGGAAGCTGATAATATGCCTATCACAAGACTTACTTTCTCATTTTCCATGGTCAGCATGATAATCACTATAACAGCAAACATGAGTGAGTATAGGAATATTCAACAGGTAAAGCATACAGTATAAAGTCTATACTGTAAGTATGCAAATGCCATCACTCTGAAAACCACAAGCAAATATTGATTAAGAGTTTTAAGCTCTTCAAAGGGTTGCTGGAGCAAAATGAATAAGTTTAGGAGCTTTTTAGAGGTTGTTTTTGCCTCAGGTGGCTTTCTGGAACTGAGTGATTCCATACTACTCAAAGAAGGCAGTGCATTAAATAGCTGAAAATGGTACAAGGCAACAGCTCAGAGAAACTTTAAAATGAGAGCTAAAAATTCTTTCATCTTTCAGAAAATAAACCCAGTAGAAATCCATTTTTACTTTAACCTTTACATTATTAACTAGAACTTATATTTCATTTTAGTTCCTTTCAAATAAGTCAGATCGTTTATGAAGTGTCACTTAAAGAGAGACTAAGGAAAGATGATTTGATGGGAAGTTATTGGTAAGCTGATTTTATTGATTCCTTCACAAATTGGTTAAGCCCACCATGTAATGTTAGACCTGCAGATATTAGCAATCAACCCCTGCATTTACACTGGAAGAAATAGAGGCCTAGAACGATGTGTAGATGGCATCACCATCCAGCTGTTAATCAGATTAAAAACCCAAACAACAAACAAAACAAAGAATTCTTTATATACTTAAAGCAGTTTGTTGGCAGTTTATCACTTAAAAATTCTCAAGCCATTTACCACCTTCTCAAAAAGCTTCATAGCCTAAGCTTCCCTTCTCATTTGGAATACTCCAAAAGCCTATTATTTTTGTCTTCCATCATTCTTTCTCCTTGCCCTCTAACTTATTCTCTTCATAAAGCCAGAGTGAGTTCTTTGAAGTTTATTTATGATCAGATCACTTCATACTGAAATGATTTCAGTGGCTTCCCATTGGTCTTGGGATGCAGAATGAACTCTCTAACTTGAATGCCGGCTGATTCTCATCTCAGATTTTCCCTCCCATCCCACCACACTGGTCACAACTTTGCAGACACACATTCCTTCTGTATGTGTTCTTCACCTACAAGGTTTTTCCTGCTCCAGTCTAAGTCACTCCCTTCAACCTCCGCTGCGTGAAGCCTCCTACAGCAAACCTTCCTTGACTTTCTGACTTGTTTTAAAAATCCCTGTCACAGACTGTCATGTGATATGTGCCTTTCCTTTATAGTACTTATGCCAATTGTAATTTCACACTAATATATATGGTAGATATACTCTCCCTTTGGGACTGTAAATTCCAGAAATGGCAGTGTCCATATCCTCAGTTTTTCTCACCACTAGTGCTCAAAACCAATCGTAATATCTAAAGAATAAAATTCTAAAAGTGAGTTGATAAAATGAAAAATATATAGTGATCTTCAAGCTATTTTAGCAGGAGAAATATCTCATTAAAATCTCACAGAAAATCCTACAAAATAAAGGAAATAAAAGTGACAGACTTAAAATATACCCTAAGTATGGTTTTATAGCCTTTAGGTAAAAAGAAGTCATGTAAAATGTAGATATTTGGGAAATCATAAAAAATCTTGAGAAGTAACCAAAATCTGGATTAGGAAATATTGCATTAAAAAAAAAATTCAAGCACAAATGAGTCTTAACATCCATTCTATCTTGCAGTTTTGTTTTGGCTAATTGAACAAAGAAAAATCCAAATATATCTAGATAGACAGCTGCAGCAATAACAGCTAGCATTCCATTCACAGGATCCTTTTCATTTAAAATGTAGCAGAATCCTGGATAGCAGATTTTTTTTTTTTTCACAGCTCAATCAGTAACAGCCTCTAATAACTTCTTCCATTTTCTTATAGGCGATACATTCAGAATGAGTAAAAGAACAGTCTTCTCAGCTGGGTTATAACTTTTTGTGTGTGAAAAATAATTTTTCAAATATATCTTAAAACATTATAAATTGAGTGGTTTTTTTAAATTAAATCTCAGTTAGGTCAGTGGCATTTGTTTCAGATATTCTCTGAGATGATGGCACTCAACATTTATTCTGTTTGTCAAGCTGAATCCAGAATCCATTCACTAACATTTTCTCTGCAACAATGTACTTTAACACTCCAATCCCCCACTGCCAAAATGAGCTTATGAGAAAAGAAAAATATCTAACCCATTCCAAGTGTATTGAACAAATGGGTTTGGGAGAAATGGTATGCTGGAGCTATTAAGCAAATGGATTGTTCTCATCAGAAAAATAATGAGTCTGTCTCCTAGAACATATTTAAACCCCCACCTTGACTGTTAGAAATATTTCTGAAAAAGTCTGCTATTTAATAAGACTGTTAATACGTTTGACAATTCTGTGACATTTCCCAAAACTGCTTTTGAAAGATGCTGGCTTCTATAATTTCTTTGCAGCATGTGGTGCTGACTTGAACACATTTGGACAAGAGCTTCCTTCTTGCCATCTCGGCAGTTGTTGACCTCCCTGCTTTCCCACTGTCTGTACAGATGTCACAACATCTTTGCCAACATTCTTTATGGTGTGTTAAAAACTGATCCAAACATGAGACCAAAAAAAAAAAATTCCCTGTTGCCCTTGTGTCCAAGGTTCAGATTAATGCATCCTTGTCACCAGCACCTGCGTGTATAGTATAAAGTAAGAAAGTGCAAATCAGAAATATGTATATTCTCATTCAATTCAACTGTCAATATGGCAGTTACGAATCTCAGCCCATAAATTCAAGTGTACAAAAATATAAATATTTAATCTAACAGTTTGTACTCCAAGCCCCCATTTACTGGAGTGAAATCTGCTGAACCAGTTAGTTGAGTGTTTCTTCTTATCCTCAGAAGTGTCTGAAGTTTTTTAGTGAGTTTAGGTCGGACAGCCTTCCCCGCCTCGACAATGTACTTGATCTTTGAGTTCCGTGAGTGACTGCTGAAATAGTCCCTTTGCGTTTTCAGTTCCTGTGAGTACTTCTGCTACCTCTGGGCCTGGAAGACTAGGGCACGGGGATCTGCACGTAGGAATCTGTACTCTTGCATACTGAGATACAGATCTCTAAAGTCATTGCCTTGTCAGTTCTCCTCCCTCACGGACACTCACCAGTGGTCTTAGGGCTCAGGTCTCCTCTCTCCACTAACTCCCTGCTCCAGTCATTTCTTCTTCATTTTTTCTTCCTGCCTGGGATCTCCTTTTTTTTTTTTTTTTTTTTTTTTTAAACTCTAGGAACAGAATGCCTTTTTTTCTTTCTGCTTCTTAAGGAAAAAAAAAAAAAAAACAACCCACAAAACCCAAATCTCCCAAGTGTAACTCCCTGCTCCAGTCATTTCTTCTTCATTTTTTCTTCCTGCCTGGGATCTCCTTTTTTTTTTTTTTTTTTTTTTTTTTTTAACTCTAGGAACAGAATGCCTTTTTTTCTTTCTGCTTCTTAAGGAAAAAAAAAAAAACAACCCACAAAACCCAAATCTCCCAAGTGTTAATAAGGCTCCAGTTTCTGAAATATTTATTCATTTAGTTAATAAGCACTACATACCAGGGCACTGGGTAGCTCAGTAGGTTAAGCATCTGCCTTCAGCTGAGAGCATGAACCCAGGGTCCTGAGATGGAGCCCCACATCAGGCTCCCTGCTCAACAGGGAGTCTGCTTCTCTCTCTTCCTCTGTTTGCTGCTCCCCCTGCCTGTGCTCTCTCTTTCTTTGTCCTCAAATAAATAAATTAAATTAAATAAGTAAATAAATAAAACTTTTTAAAAAAATAAGCACTTACATACCTACTAAGTGCCAACTACACTTCTCTGGCAGTTTAACAGTAAGCAAAATGACAAATCTCTGCCCTCATGGATCTGGCATTCTTGTGAAAAAAAAATAGAAAATAAGCAATTTTACAAATAAATATTAATCACTTTCTCTGATAATGTGAATTTCTATAAAGATAAAGCAATATAAGGGGGTACTTGGAGATGAGCTCTTTGAAAAATTAGCAACTGAGCAGGATACATGACTGAAATAAAGATTTTGGAAAGAAAAAATTAGCTAAGTGTAATGTCCTTGGTGTAGGCTTAGTTTTAGGTATAGCAAGAAGGCCAATATAATTGGAGCCAGGAATGGCAGGGGAGGGATGGTTATAAAATAACACCAATGTGGACATAACAGCCTTTTTTTTTTCCACCTTTTTTATTATCTTCTATTTCCATAGTGAGCACAGGGGTGATAATGGAAAAAGAGAAAAAAATCTGAAATAGAAACAGAAAGGAAAAGGAATATAAACTAATATCCCAAATATTATCTGGTTTAACAAAGATCCACATAGTTTCAGACTTTGGAAAAATGTTGGATCTTATTGGATGATCATTCTTGGAATCCTTTCTGCTTTGGGTTATCTGACAGTGGTACAAAATCTATTTCCCTTCCAGCCAATCCCTAGCCATATTTATTGCAATGTTAGTTATCAGGATTTAAATATCTTATTTCCTAATGGTATCTGTTTCTCTTTCAAATGTGAGGAGTTTAACTCACTATATCTGTTACTTAAAACTTTTTTAGTAATGTTAAGTTGTTCACAATAAGCATAAAAGCAGAAGCTCTAATTGTTTACTTTTTTGTTTTGTTTTGTTTTTGAGAGAGAGAGAGAGAGCAAGCTAACCCATGAGTAGGGACAGGAGCAGAGGCAGAGGGAGAGAGAAAATCTTAAGCAGGTTCCATGCCCAAAATTGAGTCTGATGGAGGGCTATATCTCATGACCTTAAGATCATGACCTAAGCCAAAATCAAGCGTCAGACGTTCAACCAACTGAGCTACCCAGGCACACATTTTGCAATCTTTATTTTATGTTCCAAAATTATATGTAACTTTGCAGGCACCATAACACTATTGTGTAAAAATGGACAGTAAAATTCTTTTTTTTTTTTTAAGATTTATTTATTTATTTATTTGACAGAGAGAAATCACAAGTAGACAGAGAGGCAGGCAGAGAGAGAGAGAGGGAAGCTGGCTCCCTGCTGAGCAGAGAGCCCGATGCGGGACTCGATCCCAGGACCCTGAGATCATGACCTGAGCCGAAGGCAGCGGCTTAACCCACTGAGCCACCCAGGCGCCCGAACAATAAAATTCTTTAGAACTTGGACAGAATTTATCTGCATTTATGTAAAACACAAAAGGTAACTAACTTGTCTTTGAGTGAATTCACATGAAAATTTTGAAGCTACCCCTTTAATTCATCACTATTGTTGGTGTGGTTGATATTGGTAGAAGAAATACTCATTGAGAGTATAGTAAAAAATGTCCTTTGATTTGTCCTTCAAGTCTCCTTAATCATGTCAGAGTCATTGGTCACTAAGAAATTTTATTTTTAAATTTCTTAATTTTAAGGGATGATAGAATCTATTCTTAAGAATTATTGTGAACCACACTTGAAAACGACATTTGTAAACATAAATTTAGGAAGAATGTTTATCAAAAACATAAAATTTATATATCCTAAAAGTACAATAAACTCCCAAACCATTTAGAATACATAATGCAGCATTATTAGGACATAGTAAATTATATGTTCACTCTTTACTATATAATTCTTCAGAGTATGCATGGAGTTTCCCTGGCATTTAATTAAGTCCATTTCATGTCTACCTTAAAAGAACACTAGTTTGCAGAAAGGAATCATGCAGACCCAAGTAAGAAGAATGGTATATGCTAAGCTACAAACTTATTTTTATCTCCGTTTTATTTTATTTTATTTTATTTTATTTCTTTTTAGTGTTCCAAAATTCATTGTTTATAAGATAGAAATTTCTTATTTGATGGTAAACAGAGAAAATAAATATATTCTCAGGGATGGCAATAAAATTTTACCTAGATTATACAAAAATGGGTTGATTTGCCAACAAAAGTTAACCATAGTCAATATGTGAACAGATGCTAAAACCCACACTTGTGTGTGGAGTTAACTCATAACATTTTCAAATATTTAAATATGTTTTTAACATGAAAGTGATGGGGTTCCTGGGTGACTCAGTAAGTTAAGTGTCTGACTCTTGATTTCAACTCAGGTCATGATCTCAGGGTTGTGGGATCAAGCCCCATGTGAGGCTCCATGCCTGCTTAAGAGTCTCTCTCTCCTTCTCTTTCTGTCCCTCCTCACCCCCTCTCTCTTCTTTCTCCCTCCCTCTTAAAAAAATGTGGTCATATATTTGTAGAGTATTTGAAGTTCAATCAAAAGTTTGAAACATTTTTACACACAATGACATGAATATAATAAAAAAAAGTGACGCATGAACTGCTGACCTATACAATCTGATCAACTTTGTAAACAAATGGAAAATAAAACAGTATGGACTGAGTGAAAGAAAAACATTTACCACCGCTACATTTTTCAGATATCCAACAAATTCCAAAAGGCTCAACACAGAGTCAGAGCCAAGGACATCATAGAAAATGCTTAGCAGCACAAGCAAGACCACAGGGACCAAATCAGAAAACAATAGTCTGCCTTTTAAAAAAATATAATAAGCCTGACTGGGAATATTATACATAGTTGTGACTTAAGAAGGGTGTGACAGAGTTGCAGAAGCCTAGGGAAGACTACTTTTAAGTAATCAAGCAGCAGGGACACCCGTGTGGCTCGGTCTGCTAAGCATCCCACTCCTGATCTCTTGTCAGGTCATGATTTCATGATTGTGAGATTGAGCCCTGTGTGTCGGGCTCTGTGCTCAACAAGGAGTCTGCTTGAGGTTCTTTCCTCCTCCCTCTGCACCCACCTTCGTTTCTCCCCCGGCTTGCATGCACACTCTCTCTAAAACAAACAAACAATAAATAAATGAAATCTTTAAAAACGTGATCAAGCAGCAAAGCACTTTCTACAAAATAGTAAGATTGACTTCTTCGGTTTCCAGTAATACATTAAGATGAGTTGATTGGCTTCATTTCTCTCCCTAATTCATTCTCTGATCTATCACTGGAGTTCTTTCCAAAACAAAAATCTGATTTTCACTCACCTATTAACCTTTTTAGAGACTTTCTAGTCCCTATAAGATAAATTCTATTTTCTCTATATGTCATGTATAGTCCACCACAGTCAAAGTCCAGAATAAGGTTTTAATTATATGTATGGTCATTCTCTCTTCCCTTGCATGTTTAGTTTGTGTAGGAATACTCATCATTTCCCAAGATCTGCTTGAAACTTAGAATATGCATTCCCTCCAGCAAAAACACCTTTACTTCCAATTAGACTTAAGACAGTAACTTGTTGAAATCACACTGTAAGAAGAAGGAAAGTAAGGAAAGTAAGGTTCCCCTAATCTCTATCTCCATTAACAAACTGACCCCTTCATAACGGTTATTCTCAATATTCACTTATTGCCTTTTCTTTACTCTCAGGGCCCTACTTTTTCTATAATTGTCATATGCATCTCTTGAGAAGAAAAAAAGACTTTGCCTATAATCCCTTACAATTAGGAGTGGCCTAGAATAGACAAGATGTAAATGGTAGTCATTTGTGCAATTTCCAGGCCCTTTGTTTGTCCTTTGCCTTTCCCCCTGTGACTATGAAACAAGACCATCTGCTAAGAGCAGTGGGATAAAAAGACATAAGGAATCTGGGTCCTTGAGATGCTGTACTTCCAGATTTCATATTACATATAAAGATTATTCCTCTAATTTGTGTAAGACTTGTTCCGTACGGAGCTGAAACATTCATCCCCTTTGGGTGTGAACACCCAGGGCCCCTGTAGTGTTAGCGATGTTGGGGGAACTTGGACATCCACTTCCACCCAGCACTAACACGGCAGTCTCCTCCTCCCTGCTTGTGTGATGTCAGAGGATGCCTACAGGAGAGTCAGTACTTTCAACAGTGTACAGAGGTAATGAGGTCAGGGGAGGCCTCATGGGAAACAGTAAAGAGATACTTCCACATCCCACAGCCAGGGAGATAACAGTAGATTTTTAGTGAGGGTCTGAAACTCCCACTCCACCCAGCAGTAATGAGGAGCCACTCCAGGGCATCGAGAGAAACTGAGTGGGGAATGTGAGCTTTTCCCTCCACCTGGCAGTAATGAGATGTATCTCTTCTTTGCTTACTCAGCTGAAGCAGTGTCAAAACAAGTCAGAAAATAAAAGGTCGAAATAAGGTCCAGAGTTTTATAGCATGGCATCCCAAATGGACATGTTTTAGTTAAAAAAATTACTCTCAGTGGCACTAGCTGTCTCATTTGGTTAAGCATCCAACTCTTGGTTTTAGCTCAGGTCATGATATCAGGGGCTTGAGATTGAGCCCCACTTTGAGCTCCACAGTCCCCGTTGAGTCAGTTTAGGATTCTCTTCTTTTCCCTCCCCTTCTCCCCTCTGCCCCCTCCTCGCTCTCTCTCGCCCAAATAAATAAAATAAATTAATAAAATCTTTAAGAAAAAATTACTCATCTTATTAGGAACCAGGAAAATCTCAAACTGAATGAAAAAGAACAACTAATAAATGCCAACACCAAAATGACAGTAATATTAGAATCATCTGACAATGATTTTAAAGCATCTATCCTAAAAATATTTCAATAAGCAATTATGAATATGTTTGAAAAAAATGAAAAAAAAAGTCTCAATAAATAAATAGAAAGTCTAAGCAAAGAAATAGAAGCTGTGAAGAAAAACCAAATAATATCTTACCTATGGAGGCAAAACAGTGCCAGCGACCGCAGATTTCTCATCTGAAGCAATGGACACTAGAAGGAAGTACTGTCTTTTTCAGGAGCTAAAAGGAAAGAATTGTCAACCAAGAATCCTATGTCCAGAAAAACATCCTTCTGGAATGAAGGAGAATTTGAGACATTATCGGAAGAAAGAAAACTAAAAGAACTTTCACTAACAGAATTACTCTAAAAGAATGGCTAAAGGAAATTCTGTAAGCAGCAATGAAAAGATAAATGAAGTTACCTTGAAAACCTTGAGGGAAGAAAGAATATTGTAAGAAAAAAATGTGGATAAATATAATAGACTTTCATTCTCTTAAGTTTTATGACTTATGTTTCATGATAGAAGCAGAAATTTTACTACTGATGTGATAAGTATATGCAGAGAAAATATTTAACACAGTAACATGTTATGCTCACACGACCTGTATATACATTTTTATAACATTAAAGCCAAAATCTAGACACAGCACAGATCTTTCAGTGGATTCATGGTTAAACAAACTGTGGTACATTCATATTATGGAATACTTAAAACCAAGAGTAAAAAGGAGCAAACTATTGATGTACAGCAACAACCTGGATACATCTTCAGGAAATTAAGTTGAATGAAAGGAGCCAATCTTCAAAATGACACATACCGATATGAAACTACTTATGCAATTTTCTTGAAATGACAAAATCCTAGAAATAGAGAGCAGATTAGTTGTTGCCTATAATTAAAGAAGGGGTGTGAAATAAAAGGAAATAGATATATCTTTAATAGAGCACCATGGTAAGTGATGAATCACTAAGTCTACACCAGAGAAAAATATTACACTGGATATTATTTCATTGAAATTTAAAAAGAACTTGAAAAAGAAAAAGAAAAGTGCCATGAGGGATTTTTGTTTTGACGGAAATAGTCTTTATTGATTCTATTAATGTCAACATCCTTGACATGATATTGTATTCTAGTTTTGTAACCTGTTACCATGGGGGAAAACTAGGTAAAGAGAACAAAGTATCATTATAATATTCTTTATTGTTATTTCTTACAACTGCATAATGAATCTACAATAATCTCAATTTAAAATGTTTAATTCAAAAATTAAGGTGAGGGACACCTGGGTGGCTCAGTGGGTTAAAGCCTCTGTCTTTGGCTTAGGTCATGGTCCTGAGGTCCTAGGATCAAGCCCCACATTGGACTCTCTACTCAGCAGGGAGCCTGCTTCCATTCCTCTTTCTCTGCCTGCCTCTCTGCCTGATTGTGATCTCTGCCTGTCAAATAAATAAATAAATCCTTAAAAAAAAATTAAGGTGAAATAAAGATGTTTATAAAATGACAATTCTCAAGTATTTTTATCCTGAATTTCATTAAAATGGCTTTGATGTCTACCTGACAGCCACACATAAACAATAAAACATCATCAAGAGGTGGTTTTCATTGTTCAGGACAATTACAATGAGATAGATTACAATTTTTATTTCTCTAGGTTTTAGCTGCCAGAATTCAGTTGCTGAGGTTCTGAAATTTTAGCAGATTATTTTCTACAAGAATTTGTTTATCAGTAAAAACTATTTCTTTATTTGTTTATTTAGCATTCAGTTGGATAAAATAAGATTTTCACCTTAGGAATTTAAATGGCAGCATTTCTTGGGGTGCCTAGATTGTTTAGCTGGTTGAGGCTTTGGCTCATGATTTCAGTTCTGGCTGTGACCTCATGGATTTTGAGATTGAGCCCCATGCTGGCCTCTGCCCTCAGTGGGATCTACTTGAGATGGCCTGCTTCTGTCACTCCCCCCACTTATCCACGAGAGTACTCTTTCTCTCTAGAATAAATAAATAATCTTTTAAAAAAATATCAGCATTGTTTTGTGCAGAACTCACATTTATTGGAAAAAGGGCAATAACAAAAAAAAAGATAGTAACAAAAAAAGGTAGTAGCACTTTTTCCTAATAAAGGCTATCATCCATACTTAGTTTTATCTTGAATATTTTCTAGGAATAAATAAAAACAAATATTTGAACTAGTCATAGATCTATAGGGTAGGGGACACCTTACAAAGCCATTCAATCATACCCTTGTTTCTTACTTTCCAAATTAGAGGGGAAAAAATAGTGATTCCAGTAATGAACAATGCAGGCGATTATCACCTTCTCATTGAGCAAAATTTTCAATCTATGCAAAATATATAAATCTGGAGGAATGATACAGCAGCGGTCTTGCCTTATAAAGAAAAGAGCATTCACATTCCCAAACTTAGCAGTAAGTCTGTAGGCATTTGTGTACACAACATGTATCTTCTCTATGTAGGTGTTTGTGTATACTTGTATCTCCTCTCTCTCTCTCGCTCTCCCTTTCCCCCTGTGTGTGTGTGTGTATAATTTTCATTTTTAGAAATTTTTCTGTGTTCAGTTGAGCTGCTGTAGTTACAGAGGTAAAGTAGAGACCTAGTGGTACTTCATTTCATAGAAATGTTGGTTGCCTCATAACACAATGGGCTCTACTGTAAAGTAAGAAAAAAAAAAAAAAAGCCTTGGGGTTCCTGTGTAGTGCAGTCAGTTAAGGGGCTGAGTCTCAGTTGCAGCTCAGGTCTCGATCTCAGGGTTGTGAGATCAAGCCCATCTTGGGTTCTGTGCTCAGCTTGGAGTCAGCTTGGGTTTCTGTTTCTCCCTCTGCCCCCTACCTCTGCTCACTTCACTCTCTCTTTACCAAATCTTTATCAAAAAATCTTTACCAGGGGCACCTGGGTGGCTCAGTGGGTTAAAGCCTCTGCCTTCGGCTCGATTCCTGATCCCAGGGTCCTGGGATTGAGCCCTGCATGGGGCTCTCTGCTCCTCAGGGGAGCCTGCTTCCTCCTCTCTCTCTGCCTGCCTCTCTGACTACTTGTGATTCTGTCTGTCTAATAAATAAATAAAATCTTTAAAAAAAAATCTTTACCAAAATCTTTACCAAAAAGTCCTCGAACAATAAAGCCCTATCTTAAAATCCCACCTAGCTTTGCAGGCTTTCTTTGTACCCAAGTTTATCAGGGCACTGGGAGTGGGACTGACTTCCAATGAAAATATGTGGAAACAATAATCACAACATCCTAGTGAAAGCTCTTTTGCTTCCCTAAGGCTTCCTTTGCTTTGCCTACCTTTAAAAATACTATTTTTTTCTTATTTACAACAACTAACAGAAAAATGAAATAAAAGTATTTTGCTTTCTTGGTTAAAAAGAGACCAAATTCTTTTAAAAAATGCTTTCCTCATTTCAAATTTTTCCATACATGGTGGTTCTATTATCAAGTGTTCTGTTGGTGTTAATTTTTAAAAATTGTTGGAAAGAGTTAAATTATATGAGAAACTCACAGTCATAAATAGAGCTAAAATGTAATTATGTTTTTCTTAATGTTTTAATTTGTAATAGGGTATAAAGTCTTTTTTGTGTGAGTGAATTTTCATTGGCAATATGTAAAAAATTACTGGAAAATTCATACGATCTTTCTCATATCTAAATAATTTAGGATTTATATAGTGCTTTCTTTTCTGAAGTTGTTTTAAAGATAATTCATTAACTTTTTCACCATAATTTTGAAGGATAAAAAAATAACATTTCCTTTGATTATCTAACAGTTTGTTATGATTCCTATATTCTCTATTTACAAAAAGGTAGTATATTAAACGCAGTGTACTTTTCAATAAGAAGGGGAAAAAAAGAAAAAAATCAGATAAATAATTTTGCCCAAAAATATAAATTTAGAAATAAAATTGTTAATAGAAAACAACATACTATTCCATGCATCCTAGCAACCAAGGCAAAAAGGAAAACATTATGAATTTCTTAAAGAATTATACTAGTTCACCAGGGTAAAAATAAAGCTGTAACACAGAAGCATTTGTGATGTGAATGTGCTAAAAACCATTACTTTCAGTAAGTCTTTCATGAATTCTACAGAAACATTCTATGGACTAGAGATTTTCTTATTTTATACATTAGGGGATGTATGTAAAATCTTTATTCAGAACTATCCTATGTTAGCAGCAGATCTAAAACTGTGAACCTGATCTTTCAATTCTGATGTTGTGTCCTATTGATTAGCTACAGTCTAGACTCCCACTGTTTCCTTTTAGAGAACCAGTTCAAATCCATGAATCTGAAAAGGTAGGTATTGTTTAGGATCATCATATTAGCTGGGCCATTGGACTCTGTGGTTGGACTTGTTTAACAAATCAGAAAATTGGCTGTAATGAGATGGTTTAGATATTCAATTTTTGCCCATGTCTAAAATTCCTTTATAGGGAAATAGGAACTTTTATTTTACTATTAAAGTAATACACATAAAAGTAAATTCTTTTTAGATTGAAAGTAATAATTGCCTTGATATAGCACTAAGTGTTGATGGAAAACTGATAGCAGGATGGTGATATTGGGGTGAGATTTTAAAAAATTAAATAAGATAAAAAAAGGTATGGTTCTATGGTCAAAGTCATCTAAAAGAATCAGGTGTATTCTTACTTTAAAGTAAAAATGTATGAATCATATTTCCAAAGGTTCTGCTTTATTATGTTGGACTGGGTATTAAACATCTCTGTATCTAAGCAGCAAACTTCTTGGGTGACTCTGCTTGAGCAATAGAGGCCATCAATGCGGGGAAGAGCCAGAAGCAAAGGCCATTGAGACAGCAGGATCAACAGGTGAAAATGGACTCCATGTACTTTATAGTGACCAATCACAAAGAGTGAGTCTTCTCAAAGAAACATTAATTAGGGATTATTTCGTATAAAAGTTGTACACCATAAAGCATCCTTTTGAAGTTGAAAATGTGTTCAACCAATTTTCTGAGTGTTTTTTATGCATTGATTTTTTTATCCTTGGATTAATAACCATCAATTCACCTGTCAAATATCATTCAATGAGAAAGATGTATTTTAAGAAAGTACATATATCTCATAACATATGACTTGAAATCTGAGTAGCATAAATAACCTACTAGATATTCATTTAACAATGTATTTTTAATTTTTAATTTAATTTTATTTTTTCAGTGTTCCAAGATTCATTGTTTATGCACCACACCCAGTGCACAATGTATTGTATTATTAACTAAATGCCAGAACAACCTTTAAAAGGTCCAAGTTTGAGGGCTTCATGTTGTCATTATATACTCCTATAGGAGAAGTAGTGAGGTATTCTACAATAAGCTCATCATTGTTCTGTTATTGAGAAGAGAAAATAAAAGACAGAAAAAAGATAAGAGGAAATGGAGGGACTTAACATATGCAGAAAAAAATAACTCCAAATGCAGCAAAAACTAATGAAGTAAAATGACCTAGTTAAAGAATCAGTAAAGCAAAGATTGATGAATCCTTTTTGTTTTTTGCCAAAAGCACTAAGTCAATAGGTAAATTAGAAATAAAACCCCAAAAAATCAGCTAGCTAATAGAATCATTTTGATATTTCTATAGTGAAATAAAAATCTCCATAATTTTTGTAGTTGCCCAAATACTTTTGAATTAGGTTCATTATATCAAGGGCTTTAGATATGTTGACATTTATTTTTCACGTATCTTTTGTCAAGTCATATTATTTTTAAGCATACCACAATCTGTGGTTTATGTTAATCTTACTACTTAAAAGTTCTTTGCAAGGGAATTTTTATACCCTAATAAAATATATTCTGAGCCTTACATAATGCAAAAAGATTATAGTACAACTACAAATACAGAGGATTTTAAAATTCATTTTAAATTTTGAATACTTAGTTCAAGATTAATTTTAATATATCAAAAAAATTTTAAAATATCTACTCCTTTGTATAAATTTGTTTTGTCATTCAATAGGTATGAGTGAGGGAAAAAATACAAAAAAGAAACTGATAGGATGAGGGAAAAAATGCCGTCTTGAATAAATTATATATTAATATCATAGGCCATATACTGTAATCTTTTGGATACAAACCTTATTATTAATTTTTTCAAATTAAAGTTATTGCCTAATGAAATATTTTGTTGAGTGGGCAAGGAAAAATTTCATTATGAAGATTTAAAAATATAATTTTCTTAAATATAAATAAATCATTTCAAGCTAACGTGTATTTAAGAAAATACTTCTTTAAGATTATCTTTTCATTTAGTCACCGAAAATGCTTTTTATTATCTCTATAACTAAATTAAATGTACTCAAATTTATCTCTGTTAAACAAAATGAAATCTCAGATCTTTTTTTTTTTTTTTTTTTGGAAGTTACTGGGCAGTGCATAGGTAGATTAGAAATGAGACCAAAAAAATGTCAGCTATATGATAGAATCATTTTGCTGTTACTAAATAGCAAAATGTTGGTCAAAGCCAGCTTTATATTTTGAAGAGAATAGTGGAGTTTGTTAAAAAGATGGTAGATCCCAGACATTCTATCATTTCATATTTTGCATCATATTTCAGCTATATGTTTATAAGGTTTGAGATAAATTTAGGTTAAAAAATAAATATCGTTTCAATAATATGATTTTTAAATATTAAAAAAAACTGAACATTAAGGATTAAACTAACTTTGATGCACCTGAGAGTCTTTTAGAATATTTTTGCGGGCTGAAAGCAGTCATTTTTTGATAGTCATGGTTTTGAAAAAGTCATTTTAAATTCTTCAGTAAATATCACGTAGAATAATATAAAAATTATTTTAATATTATACAATTATTTAAATATACATATGTTATAAATTATAAAAATGATTCAAGATACTCATTTAAAATTATTATAAAATATATAATAATCAAAATGATTATATATATGATTATTATAAATTATAATTATATAAATGATTCAAAATGATTCAAGATTATAAAATGATTTGAGACTCATTTAAAAATTTTCAAGCTTTTCCTCAAAAGTTGACAATGATAATATACTTTCTTGTAAAATTAGGAATATAACATTTTAACAGGTATGCATACTTACTTACTTTTTTTTTTTTTTAATTTCCAAAGTGTCACTGAGAAAAGATTTTCATCCAATTTCTGAAGACAAAAATGGCAGGAGTAAGGGAGCTGTTGCCTTGAGAAGGCTTGGCTTTGAACCATTCTGCACTTCATTATCCTCTAATCAAGCAGTCAAGTTTCCTTACCTCTAGAATTCACATTCTGCTGATTATCATTTAAGTACATTAATTGGTTACACTGTAATTTCTGGCTAGACCGGTATGAACAAAGAACTGTTACTGATGGCTCATTCATGGTTTTACTCCCTTTTGTGTAGTTGGCTAAGAGATTCCCTCCAGATTTCTCTATCATCACCTACACAGCTTTCCCACTGGCTATAAAATACTGCAGCAGCTTGTAGGTAATTGATCAGACAAGTGAACTGTAAAATATTCATTTTCTACTTCAACAGCCAGATAAATCTCTTGGGAAGAGGATGAAAATATTGCTTATGCACATCAGGGTCGGGAGAGTAATAGCAAGGTTGCTGATAAGCAGGGGTCCACTACACAGCTAATACTTAATTCGGTGCTATGCCAGAGACTGAAAGCATTCAGCATCCCTGTGCCTGAAGCTACAAGTCTCATTATATACTCAACCTGAGGCATCAACATCAGTGCCCTAGTCATGTTGCTCAAAGGATAGTGCTTCCTCTTTTAATTAATCAGGTTCATCTTGGCATAACATGCCAAATAGCCAATTAACATTTAGCTACTGTAACCAACATGCTAAACACAAAATTGCTAATGAAATGAGAGTTGGTAGAAAGGTAGCTGTGCAAAGGATAGGAGGGCAGGTTGGCTGGGTTGTTTTTATATTTTTGTTTTTGTTTAATAGCACCTGTGTTTTGGTGGTTTTGTTTGTTTGTTTTTTCCCTTCACTTGGTTTCTTTCCTTTCTGCCAACTTCTCAAATAACTGTCAAGCTGCTTTAATTGGAAGTTGTTAGAAGTACCCTGTATTCAGACTAGTTAAGCTAAAGCAAAAGCTAGTACACTATTTTAATCCTTTGCTCTAGGGGTTTTAATAGCAAAAAAAATTAAAATAAATAAAAAATAAAAGTTAAGAGACATTTTCCTTGGTCTTGTCCTTATTTTATATCTGTAACAGCTTTCTAAGGTGTCTCAAATAAGTGACATATAAACCTGAAATAATAATTTTTTTTTTCTACAATCATCACTTTTGCTAGAGCTTTAATACATATTCTTTTCCTGTCCTGTAAGGGAATCTCAGGCAGATTTTAAAAACGGTCCATAAAGTTTGGTCATTAAAATGTAGTGAACTTCATAATTTAAATTATAATCTTGGTTTCAAAATCATCTGGTTCTCTCTCTGTAGCAAAGGCATGGGTTCTTCCCCCTTTCCATTGAACCTGGGTTCTCCAGTATAGATGAACTGGGAAGGAAAAGGAGAATTGGTCACAGTTGCATTGTTCACTCCTGTTTCTTGGACTTACTCTGATGAAATACTGATGCCGTCTTTCTGGAAAGTTTCCAAAGGATGGTTCTCAGAACACTCCACTGGAGATCTGTGGAATCTCTCCACTAAGCACATCTCTATTGTAGAATGTCCAGTTCTGGCTCATCTCCTTTCAACGGTCTATTCTCCCCTGTGCTCAGCACATATGCTCTTGCTGAGCTCCTCCCACTGTAGATGGAACACCACCAAGATGGCCCATGCTTTTGTGATGTCCACTTGACATTTGAAGGGAAACATGCATTCTTTTCCATACCACATTGCAAAGTTCCCCCACCATTCTTTCTCTCTCTCCACTACCTCTCTTCAGGTCTCTACCTGGCTTAGACAGGTGTAGATTTTGGATGCCTAAGCAGACATCCAGCTAGGGAGTGGAAGCTCTATCTCCCTTACTTTAGGCATTCTTAAGATCTTTGCTCTACAGGTCATTTTCTTCCCTCTACACTCTGTTGTCTTGAGATAGAAAAGAAATACTCTCTTCTCCCTCTCTCTCATCAACAAGGTAATGAGTTTACCAATATGTTGTTTAAGGAAACCCTGCATGGCTCTCTGTAAACCTGGACCCTCCCTCTCAGCCTCCTCTCTCAAAAGTCAAGAAAGTTGTAGCAGGGGTAAAGGGGTTCCCTTAACTCTTAATAAACTATGATAAATGTCTCCGGTCTCAATTCTTAGCTATCATCAGTAGTTTGTGAACTACTGTTGTTTTTAGCTGTGAGCCACACTTATAATTCTGGGGCAATAAGAAAAAATTCACTCCATATCCTTTTATATATCTAATCTGTGCTAACAAGCTTAATGGAAAACTAAAAAGCAATCAAAAAATGCCTGCACTGTCTTCCATCTGGCTTTATTCCTTATATAAGAAATGAAAATTGGAAATATAGTTAAAAACAAGAGCTTCATGTTTAAAATTGCATCTGGTTAGTAGAAGGGTCAGAGAATATGAATTTTTCTTCCTGAAAATAGAGTTCTCCTCCATCAGCCTTCTCTTTCTATATGTTTCAAAGTCTAGCTTTAACACAATAAACATGTACCTATATACTTTTTTTCTGATTTATGCCATTTTTATTATTGTGGATTCATTGATATTAAAGAAATGAAATACCTTATAAACATTTAGGTACTAACAGGCTCACTGTATTTTTAAGGAGGAATTCATTCGTGGCCAACTAATTTTATGTTTAGTTCCATTTACTTGTCATCAAAATTGGTAGAAATCACTTCAACATTTTGGCAACAAATAAAAATGGATGGATGGGTGGGTGGGTGGATGGATGGATAGAGTTTCCACATTCTCTCCAATTAAGAATACCAACTGCAGGGAATTAGGGGAAAGAGCCACACTACTTGAGCAGCACCATAGTAAAGGAAGGGGGAATGGTTATTGGTGGGGCAGCCAGTAGTATCTGCTCATAGGGATTTACATTTTCTTCTTCACAACCTTTTATATTTTCCTGATGTTCTACAATATATATGCCACATTCATAATTATTAAAAGAATTAAGTTGATAAATATATTTTTGAAGGCCAAAAGATTATAATTATATAGAAGTTTATGTACTAAAAAAAAAAAAGTGATACTAAAATGTTAGCACTGCCTAGTTCTAAGTAGAAGAAATTTTTTAAAAAAATTTTTAATTTATTTTTCAATTATTTTATAATGAACATATAGGTATTTTCTAATGAGAAAATTAATTATTACTAAAATTAATTTTATTTTTCCAGTAGCTCTTAAGGTGATTAGAATTGTGATCACATTCTGTTGACGGGGCTATAGACTATAGCTTAAGAAGTATATTGGATATGCCAGTAACACCTAGTCAACAGAGTCATGGTCTCCTAAGGGAGACAAATTGAACACCACAGGTTTTTAACACTAAAGCTAAGTACATTAGAAAGAGATGTAACAGTGATCCTACAAATAAAACAAATCAAAGTTTCTTAGAGCAGAACAGTTGTTCAGTTGTTAACCCAAGTTATAAATGTTCTCGTGCATAGTACCTTCTAATAATTTAAAGTAAATTCTAGGCTTTTTAACATGCCTCTCTTAGCATGTTTTCAGAAACTGAAGAACCCATATACCCCTTGAGATGTATCTCCTTTCCACTGAAATTATTTTTGATAAAATAACCTTAAAACAAGATAATATTTTAATTTCTTCTATAATACTCAAGTGTTTATTGTTATTGCAGATATTCTTTTTTGATTTTTTTGAAAAGATTTGATTTATTTGACAGACAGAGATCACTTGTAGACAGAGAGACAGGCAGAGAGGGGGGAGGAAACAAGCTCCCTGCTAAGCAGAGAGCCTGATGCGGGGCTTGATCCCAGGACCCTGAGATCATGACCTGAGCTGAAGGCAGAGGCTTTAACCCACTGAGCCACCCCGGTGCCCCTCTTTTTAAACATTTTAAATGGAATATTTAAGGCATACAAAATGGAAGATATAATACCTTAATCCATGTATTCATGTGTACCTTAAAAAAAATTAAAACTTTCCAACAGACTTTCTGTTTCCAGTTCCTCATATAAGAAGCTCAGAAGTCACCACTTCATCTTCATAAGTAAAAAGTTTAATAGACTGCAAAATCAACAACTCTTCCTGGATCCATAAGAAAAGGGAGGGCACAGGCAAACCACTGCCTCCAAGATCAGAATGACAGTGAGGCATATCCAGGGAGTTACAGCTAACTAGAAGGGAGACTCAGGAGTGGAAACTGGGGTAGGGGGACTGGTAATTTATAGGAAACCCAAACCATAATTTGTGAAGGGCTGGGGGCTTGATGTGGACAACTTGAAGAGCTACAAACTTCAGACATAGAGGAGTCACAATTATATGACATTTACCTTGAGGAGCTCAATTGGGTTTTCACAATAAATGTCAGAGAAAAATCCTCTCATGCTTCCAGCAGGAAGAGAGGGAAAGAAACCATTTCAAAGTATGTCAGAGCACTCTATTCTTCTTAACAGGACCTCAGAAGAAAGAAGTCCATAAGACCGTAATCTGCTGGGGAATGATAGGAACTTAACTGACCTAGAGAAAGGGAAATCTCTAATTCCAGCCAGTTCTAACCTTCAGTGAGAGAAGGGAAATGCCAAAGGACAGCCCACTCTAGCCCTCCTGTCCACTTGGGGGAAGAAAAAACTGAGAAACTTCGTGAAGTTCACAGCCCAGAGGCATAGGCTCACTAAATGATAGATGTTAATTTAGGATTATAGAACAGTTTCTCTGCCCCTGACACCTTATTACCACATACCACCTTTATAGGGCTATTTACAACACTTTTGCTCATTACGTGGTATCTGAATATAATGAAAAAATTACAAGGCATACCAAAAGGCAAAAAAATACAATTTAAAGAAACAGCAAGTGTTACAAACTGACCTTGCAGGTATGTTGAAATGATCAGGTTTCTATTATTTATATATTACTTGATTATTCTTTAAGTTGTTACATGTGAGATTTCAATATACATTCTTAGTGATTACAGTAAATTACAAATAAACAAATATCTCTTTGATGGTACTAGTACCTTAGACTACTTTAATTTTACTTACTCCCTCCAATCTTTTCTCTTACTGTCATTTATTTTATTGAAACATGTACTGTATCCCTCATAATATATCATTATTATTCTGCACTATAAACTGTTACCTCAAGTGTCCACATATATATCCTTTCCTCTATTTTTTATTCATTTATGTATTTATACTTTTATACATTGTAATGCCTATCAATTATCATTTTAAGAACTTTCCTTAGCATCATCTCATTAGTGAATGTCGGCTGAAGATTTCTGTTTTTGCTATTCTAAATGTTTCATTTCACCTTCCTTTTTAAAGAATTTCTTCAATAGGAATGAAATTCCCAGCTGGCCTTTTTTATCTTTCAGCAATCTGTAGATACCATTCTATTGTCTTTTAGCTTCCAACAGTTCTCTTGAAAGGTCAGGTTAGATCCTGTTTTTGCTTCTTTGAAGGGAGTGTGTCTTTACTGTCTGACAGCATTTAAGACTTCCTCTTTGTTTTTAATTTTCAACAATTTTGCTATTATATGCCTGGCTTAGTTTGTTTTGAAGTTGCTTTGTGTTGATAATGGTTCTCCAGATTATGGCTAGATGTCTAATTTAGAAAATGCTTAGCTATTATCTCTTTAAAAATTATTTCTGCCACTGCCCCAATCTCCTTTTTTTAGAACTGTAAATATATATATATATAAATTACTGTCTTATCTGTATTATCATATTTTTGTTTTTTTTAAATTCTTTTTGTTTTTGTTTCTTGCTTTAGCCCTCGTATTTTCTAGTGCTCTTATATATGTATTAATTTTATCTTTTGCTGTGTCTAATTGTATTTTAAATCTATTTTGTTCTAATTTTAGTTGCTATGTATTCTAGGTCTGGATTTCCATTTGATTCTGTTTTTCTAAATTTTGGGTTTCTGAGATACTTTTCCATTTCCTCCTCTCTTTTCTTCATCTTATCAATAGCAATTATTTTCAAACTGATTTCCTACATCTCCAGTATTTGGAAGAACTAAAGATCTGCTTTTATCATGTTTTTATTTTGATCCTTTCTGCTCATATGTCTAGCACTTTTTGATCGAATATAGTTACAACTAAGGAAAAATAGTTATCTCTGGACAATGGGTTCTTCATTGAGAGAGTAACATCTTTTTCTGGCAGATGGAAAAAACATCTATCTCTTAATTTAATCAGTGAGTGAGCAGATTCAAGCTGAGCTTCAAAGCTTTTAAAGCCTAATCTATGTACACTAAGTCCTATAATTTCTTAAGAGAGTCTTGGTTTTGGTGAGCCCTAACTTCTAGTTTTTATCTCTCCCGAATTTGAGAGGGTTGTATGCTTGGTTTATCTTTTCTTCTACTTACCTGTAAATTTCCTTTCAGGTGCTCAGCCTCTCTTCCCATTATGAATCTTCAAATGCCACAAGGCAAAAATTGTTCCCAAACTGCTAGGTTAACTTGAATGCATTTCCAATTCTAAGAGATCTTGGTATGTCAAATTTTGATGTCTTAGTAGCTCTCCCATGACTTCAAAGCTATTCAATTTGCATATTATCAGGTTTCACTAAATTCCTTCCACAAGTTAATCCATCGTAGTCAAAAGTAGAGTTTCTCTTATATTTTTTCTCTAACATCTCAAAGTCACTCTGGAGATTGTCTCCACTGAAAATACACCGGAGAAAATAAAATCAGTAGATCACCAACTTTATAACTCAAAACTCAGAAAAGATTCTTGAAAATAGGGATTGTATCTTATTTATCATTGTGATATAGTGTTTCTGACATAGAAAATGGTATACAATAGACACTCAGCCTTTTTGATTGAATTAAATTTCAGTGTTTAAGAGAAAACCCTCATATTGTTTGCAAAGGAGGTCGAAATCGCTTTAGCTTTTTCATTGCGACCTCTTAGAGCTGCTATACTGATACCTGTTGATCGCTATTTTTAATGGTATATTGGGTCTTCCCACCCAAGCAACTTTTGTACTGTACGTTTTCCTCACTACGTCTAACAAAACCTCCTAAATTGTTTCACTTCTTTTTTTTATTCATTTCTTTAAAGCCTGTTTTTACCAATGAAATTAATTTTTGCTAATAAGATCATAAGAATCAAGTTTAACTTAATCTAAAGACCATGCTTCAACACAGTCATTTTTAAATACGTTTTGTAATATATGAGCTATATAGAGGGTAGCCTTCTGTAATTAGGGTAAAAGGCTTAAACCCTTGATCTTTTAGCCTCTCTATCATAATTATGACAGGCTCCATTGTCCTCCTAAATGTTGTCCTTGGTACTTTGGGGAACACAAATGCACCACTGTTTTAAAGAAAAAGAAAAAATATGTAAAGGAAGATAAAAAGGAAAAAAAAAAGGGAGGGAAAGAAGTAAGAGAGAAAGAAAAAGGAATGAAGCGAGCAACAATCCTCTAGCAGGGCAAGAAGTTTTCAGTTAAGCAAGGTAATGGTAAATTCTTAAATGTTTAGTTTAGATATGGGCTGATGATCCATGTATATCATTATAAGAGAGAAAGCCTGAAAATAATTTCTGTTCACTTTCTATTTTGAGCTTGTGCTTTAATTTAGAGGTTGAAATAATAGTTCCTTTCTAAACAAAGTGACCACAACCTTTGTGAAAATAGTCAGCCCTGATTGATACATGAAGGCCCACCATGTGGTTATTACAGCTCTGGTTTGCTTAGAGTTCTCATTACCTGGCTTCAGGTATAGCAGAAGATAAATGAAACACGTAAGCACATGAAGGATTCATTTCCAAAGGAGTCACGATATCTTTTAAGGAAGCATAAAAAAAATAGACAAAAAACCCCCATGAATTATTTTTTGTTCAACTTATTAAGTATAGAGGTAAGAATCATGTAAAATAAATGATAAAGTTGAAGAATTAGACATATTTTAAACTTCTTCAGTGTTATTTCCTATGAGTTTAGTAGAATGAAAAAGTTCCTTTTAACCAAAACATTAAAACCATAAAGTTCACTTATCATATCATACATGAATCAAGAGAAATAGAAGTAGAAATGTTTAGCTTAATTTTCCTGTCTTTAAGTATAGAATGAAGTAAAATATGATGCACTTAATATGCATTAATCACTGTATCTTTTCTGCCATCCTTTTCATTATGATACTAATAAAATTCAGCAAAGACTCTTTTCTAAAATGTGCAAATGTCTTATAGGAACTGAGTTTTGTGCTTTTAAAATAGTCTTTATAACAGATACAAGATGGCCTGAGGGTTCTCTTTGAGAAATGAAAAGCATTAAAATAGGATGAAGAAAAAAAGTATCTTCTTTCTCAGCCTGTCCAGATTCTTACTTTAAAAAAAATGTTTGAAAACAACTTCATTATTTTCCGTTATAATCAATGTACTTCTTAAAATTCAGTGTGAATGAAGAAAATGTAGTTAGACTCAAATGTTCTTATTAATAAAAGAAGTCTACACCTTCAAAAGAAAAATATAAAATATAGTTCTAAAAGAGACCTGAGAGAATCCTCTCTCCAATTCCATTGATCTTAAGCCTGCTAATCCCATCCTGTCTTACCTTATGATTTAAAATAGAGGTCTGTTGGGTTAAAATCTGTTCATTAATTTTCATCTTTATATGTCCCTGGATTTTGAAATAGAAGTAGAACACATGGTTCTTCCCTCCCATTGTGCTTTCGGGAACTCTTATTTCATGTCCCACAAGCACCCACATAACTCTATCCCGTTGATAAAACTCTAGTTACAATCTCATGATTTTGATCAAAATTTGGATTCCCCTGAAGATATTTTCTTGGCCATTTTCTTTTGGTCCTGGAGTAAAGATCTCTGCTCATTTGAGCTTCATGCCATATCATTGATTTCTGCTCTGCTATCCTCATCTACCTCCCATTCTTACCAGGTTTTGTTCTTATTTCATTTACTCCAGTTTTGGAGTCTTGTCTTCAATCTTACAATAGTGCAAGATGACAAAAGTGTCCATGTAATGACCTGTCCAAAATCCAGCCTGTTAGTGTCTTAATTTCTTTGATTCCCATGAAAATTCTGAAATTTACTCTTTTCTCATCCTTAACCACAAGGGGCTCATCCATGAAACTTGTGATAGAGAATATTCCTTCCACACCTGTTCTTTTCACTTCATCCAAACCTTTAAATTGTCTTTTTCACTTTTAATTGAACATTTAAAAAATTTTTTTAAATGTTGTAATTGTGTTGTAATTATGGTAAATTGGTAAAATAGTATATGTTTCCTGTTAATAAATATTAATTTTATTTGCTTCCTTTGATAAGGTATAGGAAATAGGCTTGACTATTTGTCAACTTTTTCTTTTTTTTCTTCCAAACTTTTTCTTTTCTTAAGATACTTTTGGCCATGAACTCTTTGGAGAGTATCCTTGAAAAAAAAAATTCTCTCATCCATTCTAAATTGTTTTAAAATATTGAATGTTTGTCCTAAGTGATATAAAATGATTAACTGCATCTGCTTCTGAAGATAAAGAAAAATAATATATGAATTTATTTTAAGTCTCTTTGGAAGAGTTTCTCTAACACCAATCATCCAGTGAATAGATTTGAAATTAAAAAGTAAGTCAGATGTTAAAATCAGTCCAGTTGTCAATTGCTTATCTGGGTAATAAAGATTACCCAGATAACATTGGCCCAATTTCCAGTGTTTCAATAATCTCTAATAATTTCTGAATCACAAATAATGGCAAATGATGTGATAGAATCCAACATATTAACAGACTCCATAGCTTGCTGCATGTTTCTGTTGGAATTTAATACTATTTAAATAAGTTTAATGATATGGAAGGAAAACTAGAAGGAGTGTGCCCTCTAAAATAACCATATGGATTAATAACTTATGAGTTGATATTGTTCCATGGATGTTGAAAGAAGACATGTTTCCTGGATCATAGACAAAAGACAATTTATTACTCATAGTAATAGTAGTGGGCAGAGTAACATCATTGCACTGGTTTCCCAGAAGCCAAATCTTACATGAAGAGTCATGCAGATCCTTCTCATGCAAGGGGCAAACCAGAGGAGAGGATTTCTGAATGTAGGAAATCTGCCATTTATCTAGCAAGCAGTAAGCAAGCCTGTTCTTTTCCATAGGGTAATGTAGGCACAGTTCATGATTACTTAATGCATTCTTGTGAATGCAAAGAAAAAATATATAATAATTTGGGGTGCCTGGGTGACTCAGTGGACTAAGGTCTCTAACTTCGGCTCAGGTCACAATCTCAGGGTCCTGGGATCGAGCCCAACATTGGGCTCTCTGCTCAGCGGGGAGCCTGCTTCCTCCTCTCTCTGCCTGCCTCTCCACATACTTGTGATCTCTACCTGTCAAATAAATAAATAAAATCTTTAAAAAATAATTAAACTGATTAAACAATTCTGAGAAGTAGCACTGGTGAAAAAGCACTCACGGCCTTTGGATTCTGGTCACTTAATCAGGGACCATGGAAGGCTGCTTTCCAAAGTTATACCTTCACTGATTTATAAATATTTTACAAATGTATATAAAAGTATTATTCAAAGAATGTACTATTTTAAGAAAATTTTGGATCTCTTTCCATTTTCCACAAAATTTCATCACCATTAAACACTAAGTATGCCTTAAGAGTATGCACATAAATATCTTCATTTTTGTCATTATACTTACTTCCCCAGTTTTCATCTTACGTTTTCTGAATTATCAAAAGCATGGCCACATACTTCATTCAAGTAACGGACAATTTTCTGCTTGTTAAGTTTTATAAAACCTTGTAGAAGTTGGACTCAGGGTTTAATTCAGGAAACTTTAAATAGCTGTGACAGGGCGCCTGGGTGGCTCAGTGGGTTAAGCCGCTGCCTTCGGCTCAGGTCATGATCTCAGGGTCCTGGGATCGAGTCCCGCATCGGGCTCTCTGCTCAGCAGGGAGCCTGCTTCCCTCTCTCTCTCTGCCTGCCTCTCCATCTACTTGTGATTTCTCTCTGTCCAATAAATAAATAAAATCTTTAAAAAAAAATAAATAAATAAATAAATAAATAAATAGCTGTGACATTTCCTATGTGCTTGTCCCTTGTTTCCCTACCATCAATCCTAACACATGTTTCTAGATCACATACCTCTATTATTTCCATTTTTAGGTTTAGATACATGCTTCCTGAAGTCATTCTTCCTGGTCTAATCTTGACTGGTGGCTCCAAAATTCGTTCTGTGAGTATTACTTTGGGACTTTTCATCTCCATCATCCTGTACTTCACTTCACTTTCTTTTGTTTGTATCATTTAGGCTCTGAATCATACATTTTCCTTCACTGATTCCTTCTTCAATATTCCTTCTTTCCTCATGCAAATCCTAATTCCTGGCGTACACTACTTCCCTTTCTTCTATGGAACTTCTTTTACTATTTCTTGAAAGATAGGTCTATTTGCAACAAATTCCCTTTTTTTCTGGGGTGGGATCTGAGAAAGTCTTTATTTCTTCTTCATTTTGGAAGGATAATTTCTCAGGGTGATGAATTCCAGCGTGGTGGGGTTTTTTCCCCGTTAACACTTTAAATATTCATTCTACTCTCTTCTTCTTTGTATGGTTTCTTTCTTTTTTTTTTAAGATTTTATTTATTTATTTGACACAGATAGAAAGATCACAAGTAGGCAGAGAGGCGGGCAGAGAGAGAGGGGGAAGCAGGCTCCCCACTGAACAGAGAGCCCGATGTGGGGCTCGATCTCAGGACCCTGAGATCATGACCCGAGCTGAAGGCAGAGGCTTTAACACACTGAGCCATCCAGGCGCCCCCTTTTTATGGTTTCTGAGGAGAAATCAGATTTAATTCTTACCTTTTTTCCTTTAATTCTTACCTGTGGTTTCTAGCCCTTCTCTAGCTTCTTTCAAGATTTTTTCATCTTTGATTGTCAGTAGTTTGAAATTATATGTCTAGGTATTGTTTTTTTGGCTTTTTGTTTGTTTGTTTAAATTTTATCTGGCTTGCTGTTCTCTGAATTGCTTGGATATGTGGCTTTATTTCTGATGTTACTTTGGGGGAAATTCTCAGCTATTTTTGTTTCAAATATTTTTTCTGTTTCTTCTTTCTATTTTCGGTATCCCACTACACATATGCTTTACCTTTATTGCTCCACAGTCCCAGTCCTTGGCTATTCTGTTCTGTCATCTTCAATCTTTGTTCTCTTTGCTTTTCTGTTCTTAAGGATTGTCTTATTATATCTTTTCTCTCACTGATTCTTTCCTCAGCCATGTCCAGTCTACTAATAAGCCTATAAAAGACGTTCTTAATTTATGTTATAATATTTTTTATCTTTAGCATTTCATTTTGGTTCTTTCTTAGGATTTCCTTCTCTGTGCTTACATTGCCCACTAGTTCTTGCAGCCCTTAGCATATTAGTCCTTGTTTATTAAATTCCCAGTCTGATAGTTCCAACATCCCTGCCATATGTGATTCCAGTGGTTTCTCTGTCTCTTCTAATTGAGCTTTTTGCTTTTTGGTACACCTTATAATTTTTTCTGGACATCGAGATATAATCCACTGGGTAAAAGTAAATTTTGTAAATAAACTTATAGAAATATGGTGGTAAGGTATGGAAGGAAGGGAAGAATTTTATAGTCTTATAACTAGGTCTCATCTAGGATACTTCTGAAAAGGATATATGAAGCTATCCAGCTCAATCATTTATATGATGTACAATTTTGGAAAATATCTTATCTCTATAAAGAAGCGTAAAATTTAAATAAGAGAATTCCTATAACCATCAATGTGGCAGATGAGATTGGTGATCTAACATTTTGCTCACTCTTCCACAAAATAATTTTGGACAACTGTGAACATCTTTGCATGTTGTTCTTACTTAAATTTTAGCATGCAAAGTATGCTAAAATTTAAGTAAGAACAACATGCAAAGATGTTCGCAGTTGTATAAAATTAAATTTAAATTTCTGCAAATAATATAATTTAGAGGTTGTTTTGAGTATAGGTATTGTTAAATGAAATTTTATCACTTAAAAATCGTATTCAATGGAATTTAAATATTATGTTAACTTAATACCTATCACTACCCTTTAAAATTATATCAAAACATTAATATTCTTTTTTCATAATTAGAATTTTAAATGGTTACTTTTTAAATATTAACTTATAATGTATTATTTGCCCCAGGGGTAAAGGTCTATGAATCATCAGGCTTACACATTTCACAGCACTCACCATAGCACATAACTTCCCCAATGTCCATAACCCACCTCCCCACCCACCAGCAACCCCCCAATTTGTTCCATGAGATTAAGAGTCTCATATGGTTTGTCTCCCTCCCAATCATATCTTGTTTAATTTTTCCCTCCCCACCCCCTACAGCCCCCTTCCCTGCCTCTCAAATTCCTCATATCATAGAGATCATATGATAATTGTCTTTCTCTGATTGATTTGTTTCCCTTACAATAATACCTTCTAGTTCCATCCACATCATTGCAAGTGGCAAGATTTCATTTTTTGATGGCTGCATAGTATTCCATTGTGTATAAATACCACATCTTCTTTATCCATTCATCTGCTGATGGACATCCAGATTCATTCCATAGTTTGGCTATTGTGGATTGCTGCTACACACATTCGGGTGCATGTGCCCCTTCAGATCACTTAAGGTAAATACCTAGTAATGCACTTTGCAGGTCTTAGAGTAGCTCTATTTTCAACTTTTTGAGGAAACTACATTCTCTTTTACAGAGTGGCTAAACCAGCTTTCATCCCCCTACTAACAGTGTAGGAGGGTTCCCCTTTCTCTGCATCCTCATCAACATCTGTTGTTTCCTGACTTACTAATTTTAGTCACTCTGACTGGTGTGAGGTGGTATCTCATTGGGGTTTTGATTTGTATTTTCCTGATGCCAAGTGATGTGGAGCAATTTTTCGTGTGTCTGTGGGCCATCTAGATGTCTTCTTTGCTGAAATGTCTGTTCATGTCCTCTGCCCATTTCTTGATTGGATTATTTGTTCTTTGGGTGTTGAGTTTGCTAAGTTCTTTATAGATTTTGGACACTAGCCCTTTCTCTGATATGTTGTTTGTGAATATCTTCTTCCATTCTGTCAGTTGTCTTTTGGTTTTGTTGACAGTTTCCTTTGCTGTGAAAAAGCTTTTAATCTTGATAAAGTTTCAATACTTCATTTTTTGCCTTGTTTCCCTTGCCTTTGGCGATGTTTCTAGAAAGAAGTTGCTGCAGCTGAGGTGAGGTCTTGTTCTCCTCAAGGATTTTGATGGATTCCTTTCTCACATTGAGGACCTTCATCCATTTTGAGTCTATTTTTGTGTGTGGTGTCAGGTAATGGTCCAGTTTCATTTTTCTGCATGTGGCTGTCCATTTTTCCCAACACCATTTGTTGAAGAGACTGTCTTTTTTTCCATTGGACATTCTTTCTTGCTTTGTTGAAGATTAGTTGACCATAGAGTTGAGGGTCTATTTCTGGGCTCTCTATTCTGTTCCATTGATCTGTGTGTCTGTTTTGTGCCATTACCATACTGTCTTGATATGACAACTTTGTAATAGAGCTTGAAGTCTGCAATTGTGATGTTGCCAACTTTGGTTTTCTTTTTCAACTTTCCTCTGGCAATTCAGGTTCGTTTCTGGTTCCATACAAATTTTAGGATTGTTTGTTACATTTTTTTTAAACTGATGGCATTTTGATAGGGATTGCATTAAATGTGTAGATTGCTTTAGGTAGCACAGACATTTTCAAAATAAGGGTAAACACAATGAAGGGATGAAATATGACTATAAAGATGAAAATTAAGAAATATTCTAAAAAAGGACTTGATAAGAAGTTTGTTGAAAAAAGAAAAGAAAAAAAAAAGAAAGAAAGAAAATGATCAGGCTGAAGATTAGAACAAAGTCAGGCTCTATATTCAGGGTATATTTTGATCTATTAGAAGAAATTGTGTCCCAGAATTTTAAAGAAAAAAAAGAACACCTATATGTATTCAAAAAATACGGTTAAATACAATGAAGGGATAAGCTATGACTATAACAATGAAAATTTAAAAATATTTTTAAAGAGATATTGATAAAATAGTTAAAAGTGTTAAAATAGAAAAGAAAAATTTTAAAAATAGAATAAGAATAAAATAAAATTAAAAAAAATTAACTTGGAAAGACTAAAGGATCATGGAGAAAAAAAGCCATGAGTTCTATCAGTTGCTTTCCCCTAGCTCTGGAGTTCTGCAGCTCTCATTGATCAGTAAATTTGGTCTTGGCTGAATGTTCTTGCTGATCTTCTTGGGGAGGGGCCTGTTGCAGGGATTCTCCAATGTCTTTGCCTAAGGTGGAATTTTACTGCCCTTGCTAGGGGCCAGGCTAAGTAATCTGCTCAGTTTTTGTCTTGGAAGATTTTGTTCCCTGAACACTTTCCATATAGCTTCAGAGGATAGGAATGATAATGGTGGCCTCCTGATCTCTGGCTCCATCAGAGCTGAGAGCTCAGGGCCTCACTCCTGAATGTACCCTCAGAGAAAAGCAGTCAATGCCTCCTGTCTCCTTGGTCCCTGGCCTCACCTGAGCTCACCTGGCCTGTTACCGAGTATTTTTCTTTCTGGTACTCACCCTATTTGGAGTCTCCAAACCCAGTTGATTCCTACAGCATGCTCCCATGCCACTATTCCCTGAGGAGGAAGGGGAGTCTCCCCAGATCTGCTGCTTGTTGGGTCCCTGCCTGAAGTCACTGACCTGACGGTGCCACAGATCATGGTTTAAGGTAATCCTAAGATGAGAGCCCACTCTTTGGCTTTCCATAGTGAAACCTGGGAGCTCTGTTGCACTCCAACACCCCTGGTCTTTTTGTGAACCCTCGGGTCCTGACACCACACTTTTCCTGCAAGGCTCTACCATCTCCCCGCCAACTTAGCCTTTGGAGTAGTGTCCCTCAGTGGAGCAGCCTTCTAAAAGTTCCAATTTTGTGCTCTGCTGCTCTCTCACTTGCTGGGAGCTGGTCGCACCCCTATGGTCTATCTTCCTGAATTTTGCCTCAGATTAACTTCTCTGCACATCCTAACTTCCAGAAAGTGGTCAATTTTTTGTTCCTAGAATTGCTGCTCTTCTCTTTTCTCTCCTATTGGGTTTGTAGCTGTTCAGAATGGTTTGATAACCATGTAGCTGAACTCCTGGTACCTGATTATATTTAGGTCTCCTACTTCTCCACTACTGTCCTCCTCCTCCAATGGTTACTTTTTCACTAAAAACTCATATATTTTTCCACTTTCCCATAGAAATTTACCCTAACATATTTTATGTTTTGAAGTATTTTGTAATTAGACTATTATACTGCAACAAGTGCATACATACAAATTTACATTTCTTTTATTAAATTACAAACAAATGTATAATTTATTTTTAAATTTCTGAGAACTATAATAATCAAATCATTAACTTTTTTCTTCAGGATTAAATTACCATTGCAATTATTACTAATATATAATTTATCAAAAAATATAACCAATTTTGAAAATAATCCTAAAAAATAAATTTTTATGATACAATGCATTTCTTATTGGTATGATTAAGTGTAGTTTTCACAAGTAGTTCATACATATATTTTTTTAATTTTTTATTTTTTCAGCGTAACAGTATTCATTAATTTTGCACCACAGCCAGTGCTCCATGCAATCGTGCCCTCTATAATATCCACCACCTGGTACCCCAACCTCCCATCCCCCCACCTCTTCATAACCCTCAGATTGTTTTTCAGAGTCCATAGTCTCTCATGGTTCACCTCCCCTTCAAATTTCCCTCAACTCCCTTCTCCTCATACTTATTTTGATGACATTTCTGAATAAAGCTAGTTTTAGCAGTAATTTTTTCCTGGTGTTTTTTGTTTGTTTGCTTGCTTGCTTATTTTTTTATGTAGCCAGGTATTAGTAAATGGAATCATTGAAAAATCATAGTCACAAAAATTAGTGTAGAAAAAGAAAGGGAATTTCCATTGCAATGTTATTTCATTTTTTCAACATTGTGTGGTCTTCATGCCAAAAGTCACATTGTGACTTGCCATTAAACATTAGTTTTCACATTCAAAAGTCAGTTCGGTTCCATTCTAGTTTTTGTTGAACTAAGCAAAAATTGGAAAGCATTGAAATTGCTGAATTATTTGTTACCCTGTAATTGATTTTCTCACCAAAGACCGAAATAGATCCTTTATATAGCAGATCTGGGGTTTCTGTATCCATGTATATATGTAAATGAACCTTACAAGATAGGGGATCAATGGGACTTAGACCTTCACATATTAAAAAAGGAGAAAGATAATTTTAAAAAGGGTTGTATGAATTGAGAACAGTAAGGTGCTAACAGTTCGATATATTTTAGGAGAATGGTGAAGAATAAGGATCTGGAAATGGAAACCCTGTTATTGAAAAGTCTTTCTTTATCCCCACTTGTGCAAGTACTATAGATTGAAGACTGTTGTTCCTGTCAATTGAGAAATTCTGTTGTTTAAGAAATACTACAAAAAAAAATGTAACAAACAGCCTTAAAAAGATAAAGCTGGGCTCAAAAGGCTGTAAAGAAAATTCCTATAAACATAAAGAATCATATAGAGAAATCAAAAGAAGGTTCTGAAGCAATGGTTGGGGTTTAGTATCATTGGAAGGAAAGAAAATAAGGCCAAGATCTTGAATGAGTAAGGAGTTAATAGTGGTATTCCCACATAAACCTGAGTTTATAAGTCAATAAACATAGATTGTTAACAAGGAAATGTTCTTTTCTTTGGACCCAGCACAAGTTGAAAAAAATAGTTTTCTGATAATTTATGAAAAGGTTGGTCTTTGAACATGATGGGGAGGGGCAAGTTTGACTTTATAGTAGCTATATGGTCTAGGGATGACACGGCAAAAGATAATCATGAAAGGTTGTTCCATACTTCTGATAAACCTGAGCAAACACTAACCTGCTCTTCAGGGGTTACCAATAGTTTTTCAGTTTGCAAGTTTGCAGACATTAATATGTGAGCACATGAACAAAAATGATTAAAATCCCAAGGAAAATTCCACAATAAAGAGGAGTCAGCAAATGTTTCTAATACAAGAATTAGATAACAGGAATAGGGATATGTCACATAGTGAACCTGATTTAGAGACTATAAATAAATACATTTAAAATGATTTGAGAGATAAAAAGGGGAATGAAAACATATAAGGAGGGATTCTGGAAAAAGGAAGGCAATAGAATAGTTGTTTTGTTTTTATATCTCTTAAATTTAAATTTGTATGTATCTGCTCATAAAAACAGAATTCTTTTTTTTTTTTTTTTAGATTTATTTATTTGACAGACAGAGATTACAAGTAGGCAGAGAGGCAGGCAGAGAGAGAGGGGGAAGCAGGCTCCCCATTGAGCAGAGAGCCCATGCGGGGCTCGATCCCAGGACCCTGGGATCATGACCTGAACCGAAGACAGAGGCTTTAACCCACTGAGCCACCCAGGCGCCCCTAAAAACAGAATTCTTAAGAACAAAACCAGAGGTCCATGGATAAACTATACAAAAAAAAAAAAAAAAAAAAAAAGCGGGTCACAGATTATTCTCATGAACCTACAAATAGCATATAGGAACAAACCACAGTGGGTAGCCTCAGAATCTACATAATCTCAGCATCTGTTCCAAAGGAAATGGAGAGAAGGCAAAGAATACTGCTCCTCCCCAAGTTACCAACAGACTATTTCCATTGTTGCACCTATCACTGGCAGTGCTCCCTGCTGTTCTAACCTCTGCCAGATGACCCTGGGATCTGGTAGCACTGATTCCTTTCCAAGGTTCTCCAGTCTAGCTATGGTAGAGTCTTCCTGAGAAAAAAATTTTTAACCACCTGAATGATGGCTTTTAGTTCTATCAGTGGCGTAAGCTGTTCTCTGTATCAAAATCTTTCTGTTTAAAAAAAATCTGAAATATTTCTTCTTTCCTGGCTTAAACTTAATTGATAAACTCTGACTTCATGTCTATTGGTTTTTCAGTCAATAGGAGGCAGAGTATTGAAAATAATGAAGAAAGGGGAAACCAGCCTGGTATCTCCCTGGCACTATCTCCAGACATCCATAGTCATTTTTGCTGGGGAATCACGGCCAGTGGGCTCTGCTACCACCACCTCTCTTCTTTGTCCATCCAGCCTAGGGTTCATAGCAGCTTCCTGCTGCGACAAGTCTTTCTCTTATCTCACCATTTTCTGTTTGGCTTCTTATCATATTCAAGTCTATAAGCAATTCCTTATATTATATTTTACTTTGAACACTTAGAGTAGTTTTTATATTCTTGGTAGGATTCTGACTGATTCAGTTTCTTTATAATAAATAAAGTTGTTAACCAACATCAAACAGAAAACAATACTGGATAAAAATGAGCAGGTAATTGCTTACATAATCCTATTCAAAAGAGTCTGAGAGACATCCCCAAAGAATTTCTGGAAATTTAAATAAGGGGTCAGATTTTCATGGAGTTAATAGAGGTAGAGTCTACCTGTTTTGTACCTGCTATTTTCACTAACTTTTTATCTAGACTGAAATATTTGAAGAAATTCTATGCCAATTGATTTGAATCCTTTTACATAAGATGTTAACAGATTTACTAAAGTATATTAGCCAATTTTAACTTTATTTTTTTCTATTTCAATTGGCAGTTCTATTTAATCAAAATAAAGACAGTATTTTTTTGAAATTTGAATATTAGACATCTATCTAAAGACTACAAAAGCAGTTGATTGTTTCATATTTTGAGCATATATGTGGATATATATGGAAGGTTTTCCTCTTTCAAGCTTATAACATGTTGTGTTTGCAAATTATGTTCTTTTAAATAAACAGAGTTTAATTACTTTTAACAGATGAATACACAATATAAATTCAGTATGAAGTCTGTGATGCTATATTATGGCCAAGACCAGGACTTGGTGAATGATCTGATCTGCTTTGATTAAGTGTGACCTTTTTCTACACCAAGTTCAGAGATATCTCAATTAGTGTGACATCTCTTGTGAATCTATGTGACTTTAATGACAAAGTAAAAAGGATAAAAAGGAAAATATATATCACAGCTTTGCAAAGTGAAAATATGATTCATTTTTTTCCATTTTAATTTATGCTTTTCTATTCAGAATTTTATCTCAAAGCATAAAGTCTGTTATCACATTAGTAAATATAAACTACGTATAAATATCTTAATGGAGTTTTATTAGATACCCCCATGTATATCTGTGAGATATTCTTTTTTTTAAAGATTTTATTTATTTATTTGACAGAGAGACAGCACAAGTAGGCAGACCAGCAGGCAGAGGGAGAGGGAGAAGCAGGATCTCTGCTGAACAGGAAACCCGATGAAGGGCTCGATCCCATGACCCTAGGATCATGGCCTGAGCTGAAGGCAGCTGCTTAACTGACTGAGCCACCCAGGCACCCCTCTGTGAGATATTCTAATTAGTTTCTAGCAAATTGCCCCATTAAGTTACATTAATTTACTATTTTCATATCGAGGTGTGGTTGAATTGTATCCTCTCTCCTTTGCAAAGATATACTGATGTTCTAACCTCCTTGCCTCTGAGCGTGACCTTAGTTGGAAATAGGCCCATTTCAGATGACCAAATTGAGATTAAATCATTAGGGTGAGCCCTAATCCAACATGATTGTGTCTTTTTAAAGAAGGGAAGTTTGAACACAGGTAGATGCTTATAATCTCATTTCACGAGAGTTTGTTTTGTGGCAAGAAGACCTTTCAGAATGTCTTACCCAACACACTACTGAAGCCATTCTGCTGACCACATATTTTTAAGCTACTGTATTTCAGAATCTTTATTGCAAAAAAGTACTTCCAAAATAGTACTTTTGCTACACTATTTAAATTTAAATGCCCTTTAAAAATAAATTTAAAACATTTCAAATAAAAAAACTATCATCTAGGAAATGCAAACAAGAGGAACTGGCCAGCATTTTAAGGACACTCAAAAGGTAATAGGGAATTTTATTTTTATTTAGTTTTACATATGGATATATAATTAGTTTAATACTTTGAAAACATGCAGACATATAAACTTTCTTTTATTTAAAAGTGTCCCCTTTTAACTGAATGAATCTCTCTGGAAATTAATTTTTTTTTTCATTTTCTTCTTCTTGTCCCATACATTATTTAAAACAACTTTAAGGATGTAATAACAACTCTGATTTGTTTATTTTTATAGTAAACACAATTGGCAACAGAAAATTTGCTCAAATATATAGAAATTTATACTACCTTTTTAAGATTTTATTTATTTATTTGAGAGAGAAAGAGAGAGAGAGAGCATGAGTGGGGGGAGGGCCAAATGGAGAGGGAGAAGCAGACTCTCCCCACTGAGTGGAGAGCCCAATGTGGGGCGCAGTCCTAGGACCCTGGGATCATAACTTGAATCTAAGCCAGATGCTTAACTGATGGAGCCATCCAGATGCCCCATACTGGATTTTAAAGGCATAATTTCATAAAGGATCTTATATTCTGTGTAAATGCATGTTTATGGTAAGATACCTATTGTGGAACCTGTAATGGGGAATTTCTAAGTGACCTAAAAATCAAACAACCCCTTTAGCAGTCATAGCTTGCTTTCTCAAATGTATATTTAAAGGGGTAAGAAGATTTGAAGTGAGTTTTTAACATCCTGGTTCTATAACAAATCTCTTGTCTGTAGTTAAGGACTTTTAAGTTGTCTCTCTGGAAAGAAAGACACGTATCTCCTAGTAACAGGATGACTGAATCTTCACAGAATTTCATTAGAATTCACTCTGAACCATTCTAAATCCCACAAGTACTGCACAATTTTCACTAAATTTACTAAGGGACAGAGTGGTGTGGGCCAAATTCAAAAGACAATTCAATTCAACAGTATTGAGATCAGAAGCTATTCTGGTATCATATTTAAATTAGTTTTTAATGCCTATACTGTATAGCATTGTGTAATATTTAAGCAATTTTACAAACATTAATTCACCAACTGAAATCGTAGGCTGTTTAGAAAATGTGTTTACAAAGTGATGTGGAGGTTAGTGATCAGCGAGGACCACTTTGCTTGTTTCATGTTTTATAAATTTTTGCTTCTGCTTTTCCTTTATTCTTTCTCTCCTTTCTTTCACTTTTCTTTAGTTTTTACTTCTTAAATTATTCACTGAACATTGTGTGTTGGTAGCTCATGTTCTACCAAGAACATGGTAGCTCATGTTCTTCAAGTGAAGAAATAGAACTATGGTCTCTAGATAATAACCTAGTTGGGAGGGGGTGCATCGTTGAACAACATGAGAGGTTAAAATAATGGTAAAGACCAGTGTATACTGCTATGGGAATAGTCAAAATGGCAGAATTTGCATGGTCATATCCTCCAAATATAAACACTTGCAAAACATATATGTTTTGGTATAGCACATTCTGTATGTTATCTTATTTAGAACATAATCCTTTTTTGTGCAAGGGAGTCGAGGAAGAAATGGGCTGAATGCTCAGTATATAACCTTTAAAGACTATATACTTAATCAAGGTTTTGAGTGTAAGTAGCATTTAAATAGATAATGAAAAGTAGGATGGTCCTTCCAAGAGGGATATACAGTACAATAAATAAGATTACAGAGTTGGAAATGAGAAAATATGTTTAGATGATAATGAATGTATCTGCCTGGTTAGAAAGCAAGGTTCTTGTTGTTTGTCCATTCAGTAAATCTTATAGGGGACAATCCTGGAAGTAAAGTTTGGGGTAAATTTTTTGGAGAGCCTTGGCACCTGCCTATAGAGTGTTTAAACTATCATGGATGCAGTTAATTGATTTCAACAGATATTTAATATGATGATAGGCATGTTATGGAAAGATTAACCTTTAATTCTTCAACTACATGTTAGTATGATTATTTTTTCAAGAAACTCTGTTTTAAAATTAAATTGATTTTCTTCTTAATTCAAAAATATTAAATCTATGGATATTTCAGCTGAAAAAGATGCTTTATGGATATAATTATTCCTTTAGTTAGAAGAAAATTTTTATCTAAATTAAAAAATTAATTGAAATTTATGTAAGAAGACTCTGCAACCTGAGTTTGTGCCTTGAGAGCAATAGGAGAGGCTTCAACAGGTAAAGTGAGTAATTATTTGTAGGGTAGAGCTGAGACAGGGTAAATACAGAGTATCTCCTTTAAAAATAGAACTAATTCTTTGTGATCAATTAATCTTTGACAAAGCAGAAAAGAATATCCAATAGGAAAAGGACAGTCTCTTTAACATATTGTGTTGGGAAAACTGGATAGCAACATGCAAAATAGAAAGTAGATCACTTTATTATGTCATACACAAAAATAAATTCAAAATGGATTAAAGGCCTAAATGTGAGAACTGAAACCCTAAAAATCCTACAGGAGTACATAGGCAGTAACTTCTCTGACATGGAGCATAGCAACATTTTTCTAGATTTGTTTCCTAAGGCAAAGGAAAAAAGTAAAATAAAGTATTAGAACTACATCAAAATTAAAAGCTTCCACAGAGCAAAGAAAACAATCAACAAAACTAAAAGGCAACCTACAGAATAGAAGATATTTGCAAATGACATATCTGATAAAGATATATCCAAAGTTAGTATCCAAAATATATAAAGAATTTACAAAACTTAATACTCAAAAATGAATAATCCATTTAAAAAATGGGCAGAAGACATGAACAGATATTTCTCCAAAGGAGACATACCAATGGCCAACAGACATGTGAAAAGATGTTTGCCATCACTTACTATCAGGGAAATGTAAATAAAAACTACAATGACATATCACCTCAAACCTGTCAGAATGACTGAAATCAACAACACTAAAAACAACAGGTGTAAGGGGCACATGGGTGGTTCAGTCAGTTAAGCACCTGACTCTCGATCTTGGCTCAGGTCATGACCTCAAGGTTGGAGATAAAGACCCTTGTAGAGTTCTGTATTGGACTCCACACTCAGTGGAGATCACTTACGATTCTCTCCCTTCCCCCCACCCCTCCCACCCCATCTAAAAAAACAAAACAAAACAAGACAAACAAAACCAGCATTGGTGAAGATGTGGAGAAAAAGGAACACCTATGTACTGTTCATGGGAAGGCAAACTGGTGCAGCCACAGTGAAAAATGTATGGAATATCCTCAAAAGTTAAAAATAGAACTACCCTATCATCTAATAATCACACTACTAGGTATTTACACAAAGAATATGAAAACAGTAATTCAAATGGATATGTGCAGCCCTATGTTTATTGCAGCATTATTTTCAATAGCCAAGATATGGAAGAAGCCCAAGTGTCCATTGACTGATGAATGGATAAAGAAGATGTGGGGACGCCTGGGTGGCTCAGTTGGTCAAGCGGCTGCCTTTGGCTCAGGTCATGATCCCAACGTCCTGGGATGGAGTCCCACATCTGGCACCTTGCTCGGCAGGGAGCCTGCTTCTCCCTCTGCCTCTAGCCTGCCACTCTGTCTGCCTGTGCTTGCGCTCTGTCTCTCTCTCTCTCTCTCTAACAAATAAATAAAATATTTTAAAAAAAGATGTTGAAGATTATATATATATATATATATATATATATATATATATATAATTCAGCCATAAAAAATAGTGAAATCTTGCCATTTACAAAGACATGGATGGAGCTACAGAATATAATGCTAAGTGAAATAAGTCAAGAGAAAGACATGTGATTTCACTTATATGTGGAAATCAAGAAACAGAACAAATGAGCAATGGGGGAAAAAAGGAGACCAATAAATTGACTCTTAATTATAGAGAACTTATGGTTAGAAGAGGGAAGGGGAATGGGGAGATGGATGATGGGGATTAAGGAGTGCCCTTGTCATGATGAGCACTGGGTGATGTATGGAGTTATTGAATCACTATATTGTACACTTGAAACTAATATAACACTGTAAGTTTACTAAATGGAATTAAAATTAAAAGTTAAAAAATAATAAAATTAAATTATAAATAATAAAATAAAAACAGGATTCTTTTGTTGGGAATTATTACAGTGAGGAAAGACTGAGGTTCACCTTGACATTTATTTCTCTTTAATGTTAACTGCATGAAACTACTTTTCTTTTTATTAGATGTTATACTTACTCAATTCTGTGTTCCATCAATATGTCCTAGTCTTAACCAACTATTATAAAAAGAATCTAAATCTGATTTATAAGTAGAAGTCCCCTTCTGCAAATATTTCTATTAGTTTCCATGGGTTCTTTCATAGATCCACAAATTGTTACTTGATAGTGCCTATTGAGCCTAGATGTCAAAATCACTATTAATTACACATTATTTCTCTGACTACCAATAGCTCTGTTGAAGAAATTCTCTTGTTGGTCTTATGTGTTGTCACTGCTACCAATGGTGAAACCAGGTGTCTTGACATAGTTATTGGTGAAGAAGATGGAGATATGTTGTTCTTATAAGTCTACTACTAACATGACTTACCCCAAACCACCAAAATATTTGAGAATCACTGATTGAGTGAAAAGAAAAGAAAGAGATAGAAAAACATCCCTTAAATTCTCAATATTTGAGAGTGGAAAGAAAACCCAAGAAATGTTTTCAAGAATGCCAAGGGCATTGGGTATCATGGAAGCCAAAAAACAAAACAAAACAAAAGTACGTCAAAGTAAGACTAGTATATACTGAAAATACTAAAGATGACTAAATAGCATATGTGTGGACTATCCATTAAATTCAGCCACTTGTAATTCAGTGATCACATTGGTCAGTTTTTGGTGTTTGGAAAGGAAAACTGTATTTATTGCATTAAGATGATAGGAAGTTAGGATATAAATACAGTTTAGAATAATCCATTGAAGAATTTGCACCTATAAAATTGGGGCTGGGTCGCTATATGAGGCAAGGATACTTGGATATGGGTGTTAGGGAGATTTATTGAGGTTGAACAGTATTTGAGTATGTTAAAATGTTGATAAAAAAAGAGCTGTAGTCAACTGACAGGTTAAAAACATGGAGGGGAAAATTAGTAGTTTAGCTGAGATCATCTATCAAGAGTGAGGAGAGAAGTGGCACTGTTGAAGGTTTGTAAAGAAAGAAGAAAACTTTTTTAAAGACTTTATTTATTTGAGAGTGAGAGAGAGCATGATACTGGGGGAGTAGTCAGAGGGAGAAGCAGACTCCCTCCTGAGCAGAAAGTCTAATGTGGGACTCAATCCAGGGGCTCCTGGATCATGCCCTGAGCCAAAGGCCAATCTGCTTTTGGCTCAGGGTATAAGCCAACTGAGCCATCCAGGTACCCCCAAGAAGGAAGAATTCTGAGGAAGACATGGTACTCTGAAGAATAGAAAATAAACCGATGAACGAAGTATAGAAGAAATGATCAGTAAAGAGGAACGTTGCACATATCCAGATTTCAAAGTACTAAATAAATATATGACTATATACATAGGCATAGCCAACAGTGGCCAAGGTACAGACATAAGAAAAGGTTTGGCAAACTAGGATGTTATGGAAAGATGTTATGAGCAAGAATCAATAAATTTAAAAAAGTAGAGTATAAAATAAAAGCTGGATTAGGAAAGAGAGAAAGACAGGATAGGATTGAGGAGTCAAGAACATGGGAGAATCCAAAGCTGAAGGTCTTGATGCTGCTGAAGAATAATTGTAATGAGCAGAACTAAGAAGGTAGCCATAAGAGCTGGGCTTGTGTAGTGCAAGTAGGTTATTGAATTTCTTGTTTCAGATAAAGAACAATTCTGACTGATGTGAAAGGTTTTTGTGAAACCATTGGAGTAGGTAGCTGAGGTAGATTAAGAATGAAGGTCATGGAGATGATGAAATCAGAGAATTAAAAGTATAGATTTTTTATATAAACAATTCTAATGTACTTTGAATTCACTTAGAATTAGAATGATATGTATCTCCTCTGGGAAATGAAAGCTGGGAAGCTTTCAGGGGTTACTACTCAAATATGCTTTCTGCCCCCTTTCTCTCTTCTTCTGAAACTCCCAAACAGCAGATGTTGGTCCACTTGACAGTGTCCTAGAGATCTCTTAAGCTCCGTTTACTTTTCTCGTTCTTTTGTACTCCACAGACTGGAAAGTATCACTTGTCTTTCTTCATGTTTCCTGATTCTGTCTTCTGCGTGCTCAAACTTGTTGTTCATTTTCTCTAGAGAAATCTTCATTTTAGTTGAACTTTTCAGCTCCAGAATTTATGTTTGGTTCCTTTTATAATTTTTATCTCTGTTCATATTATCATTTTGTTTATACATTGTTTTCCTGATTTCCTTTCATTCTTTGTCCATATTTTCCTTTAGCTCTTTGAACATACTTAAGACATTTGTTTTAAAACTTTATCTCATCATTCTAATGTCTGGACTTCTGCAGGGACAGTTTCTGTCAAATGTCAAATGTGGATGGGCCATATTCTCTTGTTTCTTGGTATGTGTTTGTTTCTTTATCTCTTGCAGGGCTTAGGTGGTCTGTTCCATGAGTAAATCCTAAACTTTTGCCCCAACCATCTCCTGCTTTTCTGGCCAGAGTTCCAAATTAGTCAAAACAGAGATAGTGTCTCAAATACTTCAGGGAGCCCCAGATAGATTAAAACAAATCTATGAAATTATTTGCAGATAAGATCACTTCTGCATTCAGAACTAGGGATCAGGGATCCACTCTGGGAATACTGGCTATCATGGAAGGGGTAGGACAAGATCAAAAAAAAATTCCACAAGGAATGCCTGAGTGGCTCAATTGGTTAAGCATCTGACTTCAGCTCAAGTCTTGATCTCAGGGTCCTGGGAGTGAGCCCTGTGTCTGGCTCTATGCTCAGTGGGGAGTCTGCTTGTTCCTCTCCTTCTGCCCCTCCCCCTGCTCATGCTCTTTCTATCTCATATAAACAAATAAAATCTTTAAAAATTCCACAAAACTTTTTAGCCATTTTATGTAGTCTTTTTCTTGACTCAGCATTCAGTTGGTAGCTGTAAACCTTTCTAGGGTTCTGACAAAGTTAGTTCTAACAATTTCTGCTTACTTTTGGATGTTTTGTCAGGTGATGGGAGCTTGGAGCTGCTCACTCTGCCATTTTGCTGACATTATTCAATATTATGTTTTATTTAATTTTAAAAGCATATTAAAATATGTTTATTTACAATTCACATACCGTACAATTCACTCACCTAAAGTGTAAAATCCAGTAGTTTTTAATATATGCATAGGTTTGTGCAACTATCTCCAGGACCAATTTTGGAACATTTTCTGTCCCTAAAAGAAACCTCATATTCATTTACTGTTACCAACAATGTATGAGAGTTTCAATTTCTTTACATCTTCACCAACACTTTTTTTTTGTCTTTTTTATTATACACTTTATAGTGGGTGTGTAATGGTATTTCATTATGATTTTGATTTACATTTCCTTAATGAATAATGATGTTGAGCATGTATTCATGTACTCATTGACATTTGTATATATTCTTTGGAGGAATATCTGTTCATATCCTTAGCTCATTTTTAATTAGGTTATTTTCTTAATATTATTGATTTTTAAGTTTTCTTGTATATTCTGGGTATAGGTGTCCTTATCAGATATATGATTTACAAATAATTTTTCCCATTCTTTATAATGTTTTAAGACCTATCCATACTGACACTATGAACACACACTTTTTTTTCTGTTGCATGACACTCTATGTTGGTCTTCCACTACAGTTTATCTTTTTGGCACTTTTGTGATGGACACCTGCAACTCCCTACTATCACAATGATGTAATGAATATCCTTGTAGAATTTTATGATATGTGTCTTGGGATATATATCTGAAATGACAATTTGTAAGTTAATGGGTAACTTCCAGAATGATTTCCAGGATAAATATCCCTGTCTATATTCTCATTAGCAGTGTGTAAAAGGACCTGTATCTTGTGTTTTTTATCCACACCAACACTTGAAATTATTCATATTTCTACTTTTCCCAGTCTGATGTTATAAAATAACTTTTTGCTGAAATTTGTTTTTTTTTATCATTTCCTTCATTAATTTTGTACTTTCAAAAATGTAGCTAACTTAAGTTTCAATGTATCTAACTTTAACATTAGTTAAATATTATCTCTTTCACAAGGCTGCAAAGAATCAATGAAACAATGTGCCTAAAGCCCTTTTTGCCAGGCACATTGTAGGCATTAAAAAAAAAAATGCTTTAGTAGTACTAGTGTGTTGCTGAAAACTATAAAGGCCCTTGCAGATAGTGCTATGGGAAGCTAGGTGAGAGAAGAATAAAACTAGAATATTAGTATCTCAGAAAATGGCAGATGTTCTTGTAGAGGTTTCTGAGATCCTAGCCTCCAAGGGTGTCCTTTCTGATCACTTTGCCTTTTTTCTTTTGTCCTGTCTCTAGCTTTTGCTCTGACAAAACAGATACTTGCTGAATCTTGCCTATACAACTAAATCAATCCATTACCTCCCGCCAGTGATTGCCTAAGGTCCCGTTGATAGCCTCTCCACAAGATCCTGCACCCAGTCTCAATGAAATTAGAATTTGGTGCCTTGAACAAAATGGAAAATCATCCTAAAATAGATCATGAACTGTAGAACCATGTTGTCTGAATTCAGATCCCAATCTTGTCATTTACTAGCAATGGAATTTTTGTTAATTACTTAACTCATCTGAGCTTTGAATGGCTCATTGTAAAATGGGGGCCCCTACTGTCAAATGGGGATCATAATCATTCTAGCTCAAATAATGGCCACAAGGATGAAAATGAAAGAACTCACTACCTGCCACATAGTATGTCCCAGTCATACTACTACAGCTGCTGCTGCTAGTCCTCCTACTCTTCCTCCTTTTTTTTCTTCTCCTAGAGGGCACCTTAGGTAACCAATAATCAATGAAGGCAATTCATATTCACAATATATTTCTGTTCTGGTGTACCTGGTAATTTCTGCTTGGGGCTAGTTAATCATCACTTAGCTCTGTATCATCACAGTTAGTTCTAACATCAGGACTGTTCTCACTTTTCCTGTCAATCCAATACAATTTTACGTTGGAGATTTACCCTGGAGCTCTACTTGGAGGAAGCAAGTGGGAATCTATTTTTGTTTTGTTAATATGTATTCCTTTTAAAATCTATTTATTTATTTATTTACTTATTTATTTATTTGAGAGAGGGAGACAGAATGAGCAGAAGTAAGAACAGAGTAAGAAGCAGACTCTCTGCTGAGCAGGGACACCCCCCCACCACCACCCCTAAAATGGGGCTTGATCTCAGGACCCTGAGATCATGACTAGATCTAGATCCACAGGCAGCAGCTTAACTGCCTGAGCCATCCAGGTGCCCCAATATTCATTCTTAATCTTAGCAGATTTTTCAGCTTTACATATTGACCACATTCAGTAACTCAGAGTTGGACAAGACTATGAAATACACAATATATATGTGACAACTTAAACAAGTTCCTTTAGAGAATAAGAGATGATTATAAATGTGAACTACAAATCAGCTTTCAGTTTAAATGAAAGGAGAGGAGAAAGTAGGAAAGCAGAGGAGGAACTGCAGCTTGCCCAGTTGCATTTAGATTCAGTAAATGTGCAAAGCCAGTTTAAACACTTAATAATATTGATCTTCCCCCAAGGGTTGGGTTTTCTTTTTTTGTAGCTGATTTAATTACGGTTTATTAACCATTCTCCACCAAATAGTTGCCTGATACCTTAAAAGTCTATCTCAGCAGCTATAGTCCCTCCAGTACTAGAAAATGCCTTCCTATCATGCCTGCTTTAGTGGCGTAATTTAATTTGTATCTACCTACCTAATGTTCAGACAATGAGCTTAAAAGTGAAAGATTCATCAATCAATTGGTTGTTTTGTTTACACAAAATTAAACAAATTAGCTAATACAATTTTTTTTGCTAAGGTGAATAACAAACAGCAGACTCGTAAAGTACATTTAAGTACATTAAGTAGGTTTATGATGGGAGGAGAATACAAAGTATTCTAATAAGCTTGTGATGAGCTTTAAGCAGTTTCCTACGAATCTGGAAAATATATAGAAAGAAAGATTAGAGACGAATGACTACTTTAGATGGAATGAACATTTTCATAAAGACCAACTTTTTTTTTTTTTTTTTTTTTGACATACAGAGATCACAAGGAGGCAGAGAGGTAGGCAGAGAGAGAGTGGAGGAAGCAGGCTCCCTGCTGAGCACAGAGCCCAACACGGGGCTCGATTCCAGAACCCCGAGATCATGACCCGAGCCGAAGGCAGAGGCGTTAACCCACTGAGCCACCCAGGTGCCCCAAGACGAACTTTTAATTTTAAGGGGTCTTTGTATTTCTTAGATTTGCTCAGATTCATAGATAAAAGGGGGATGAATAGGAAGAGAAGGAAGAAGAGGAGAAAGAGAGAAAGAAAAAAGGAAAAAGGAAGGAGTAGGATAGATAGAGGGAAGAAAGAAAATACAATTTACTTTTGAACAATATGGGTTCAAACGATACAGGTCCACTTATACATGGATTTTGGTCAATAAGTACAGTCCAATCCTGTAAATGTTTTTTTTTCTCTTCTTTATGATTTTCTTAATAACTTATGCTTTTCTCTAGCTTACTTTATTGTAAGAATACAGTATGTCATGCATATGACTAATAAAACATATGTTAATCAACTATGCTATTGGTACAGCTTCTGGTAGACTGTATGCTATTAGTGGTTAAGCTTTGGGGAAGTGAAACCTTATATACATGGATTTTGGGCTGCATGTGTGGTGGAATCTGTGCCTTTAAACCCCACGTTGTTGGAGGGTCAACTGTGATTATTACGCTCAGTACCCTTATACCACCAGTTCAACTTCTGCTACTTTCCATGCATAAAGGAAGTTTGGGGCATCTGTGATTCTCAACCAAACTGCTCCAGCATTCAGTAGGTTTTTGAAGGCAAGCAAAGGAGGAGTGTTGATAAAGAATAAATGGTGGTAAAAAGATTAAACTACTAATTATTAATTGCTGTGAGTCACACATGGAGCTAGGCATTTTTCATGTTATCTCATCAGTCTCGTGCCCTTCCTCCACCCCTACTCATGAGCTGCATGTTAGTATTGAACTTTTTAAAATAAAAATAAACAAACAGATGATTAAGAAAGGTGTTTTATTCAAGTCCCCACATTTAGAAGATTAAGTTTTCAGAAACCGAAGTCATGTCCCTCTGAATCTAAAACCTCTATCTTTATACCACATCTCACTACTGAGAAGAGGTAGCTGCTATGCCAGCTTCCTAATGATTTTTTTTTAATATAATTTTTTATTTTTTCTAAACATATATTTTTATCCCCAGGGGTACAGGTCTGCGAATCACCAGGTTTACACACTTCACAGCACTCACCGAAACACATACCCTCCCCAATTTTTTTTTAAATCATTTGGTTAATCTGTGCCTTATTCAGTGGCAATTTCAGCTTTCTAGAGGAAACTTCAAGTTTTACTCCAGAAGAGGGCTGGACTGCAGAGTAACTCAATCAGTGATGAAACTGATCAGTCTGTAATGTAATGGTAATAATTAATAACTAATGAACTGATTGACTTGACTTCTTGCTTAGAGATTTCCTATTTAGTGTACCATGTATGCATTTTTTGGAGTTTGGCAAAATCATATGGTGATGCATAAAGAATCACTGACATTTGCGGCTCTGTTTCTTCATTTGTTCATTCACTCATGTACTTGGTTCTACAACCTCTATTCCAAATGTATGACAGTCAATCTTAGACAAACCAAGGAAAGTCTTTTTTTTTTAATTTAATTTATTTTCAGTGTAACAGAATTTATTGTTAATGAACCACACCCAGTGTTCCATGCAATACGTGCCCTCTGTAATACCCACCACCAGGCTCCCCCAACCTCCCACACCCTGCCCCTTCAAAACCCTTGGATTGTTTTTCAGAGTCCATAGACTCTCATGGTTCATCTCCTCCTCCAATTTCCCTCAACTCCCTTCTCCTCTCCAACTCCCCATGTCCTCCATGTTATTTGTTATGCTCCACAAATAAGTGAAACCATATGATAATTGACTCTCTCTGCTTGACTTATTTCACTCAGCATAATCTCCTCCAGTCCCATCCATGTTGATACAAAAGTTGGGTATTTGTCCTTTCTGATGGAGGCATAATACTCCATAGTGTATATGGACCATGTCTTCCTTATCCATTCGTCCGTTGAAGGGCATCTTGTTTCTTTCCACTGTTTGGCAACCATGGCCATTGCTGCTATGAACATTGGGGTACAGATGGCCCTTCTTTTCACTACATCTGTATCTTTGGGGTAAATACCCACTACTGCAATTGCAGGGTTGTACAGAAGCTCCATTTTTAGAGGAGCTCACATCTAAATAGGAGGTAAAAATAATAAAATCCATGATCTCAACACAGTGCAATAAATACTGATAGAGTTACACAAAAAGCAACCTGATGACATACATGACTTTGGGGAGTCACAAAATAGTTCCATGAGAAATCCTTGGTTATGGTACTGAAGGGTGATTTATATAGAAGAATTCTGGGGGAAAATTTTTGCATTCAGAAACAAAAGCATATGCAAAGACATCCAGGAACAGAATAGTATAGCATTTTTAGAAAATGACAAGAAGTTTTATAAGTCTGGAAGTTGACTGTAGGAAAATGAAAGGCAAAAAACTAGACAAGTAATGAGCAACCATAAATAATTTAAATAATTTATGCAAATTATAAGAAAATAAATATTAACATGTATACTAATACTTCCGTTTCTCTCTCTGTTTTATTTTATTTTGATTTTAAAGACTGCCAATTGTCTAAAGTCATCCAAAATAAACTCCATTTTTCAGTTTTTAAATGGTTTCTGTGTGACCATGAGTGTGATTTGGTGACTATTATTTCTGCTCAGATCATTGAAGTTGTAACAGGGCATTTCAGAATGGATCAATAGAGTTTCAAATTGAGAAAGTAACATGATTCAGCAATATTTAGGAGATTTCTCTCATGTTTTTAGTTTCAAAATAAGTGTTCAGGGATCTAGGCTCCATGGGCTTTTGAAACTGTCTTAAGGCAAAAAGAAATCTTACGTGGGCATTATTCTATTATAATAAGGAAAAGCTAAATGTGTTTAATTTTCCATGATCAAATATTATTAAATATATATGACTTATCAAAATGTGTTCAAAACTAAGGCAAGGATGAGAGATGCAGTTATTTGAAGAAATTAATATGCAGTCTTAAAAATTAATGTAGCACATTGCTTGCTTATCTCTATTCACCAAAATATTCCCAATATCTGTGCTTTGCTCTTTATGAATTCCTAATTATCTATATAAAAGATGCCAATATTTTAACTGCTCAATTTGCAAGTGAGTAAAGAGATTCTTGCTACCACCAAAATGAGCCCTAGGTTATAAAATATCTTTGGATGAACTTGAATACTTATTACTTGGGTTTGGAAAGACCATATGTAAATTTATAAAATTTGTGACTCATTAGCTCATTTGCTCAGAGGACAGTACCTAGAAGCTACAATATGAGGTTAAAATTTAAGTTATCTGAGTTCTGTTAATTAAATGACTCATTTTCTGAGTCAGTCATCCTATGAATGGGTGTTATTGGTTCCCATGGATTATGGGTAATTGTCTGGATGTGTCAGCATAAAGATATTGTCTCTACCAAAAAACTCCTCAAAAATGTGCTTTCCACCCAGAACATACAAAGAGGAAGTTATTTGTAAGAAAGACTAAACATATTATAGCAATATAACTTATCACCAATTTCATTATATTTAGGGCTGAACTCAACTGACCTGGCCATTAACCATGGGTTCAGTCTTAAACCTTGAGAAATTGAAACTCTCTGAGGCAGAGGTTTGTAATTCAACAGAAAAAGGGGATTGAAGATCAGTAAGGTCTCCGTTCCCATCTTTATTAACCTCTTTGCATTCTGCCTTACTTCGTTTGATGTTCAAGGGGTTAGCCACCAGATAGGATCATTGGTTCTATAGTCAAACTAACAGTTTCCTCCTCCCCCAATTTTTATTTCCCTCAGGGGGGCAAAGGTGGGATTGTCCCTGGGCGGGTGAAGGGAACACAGCAGACAGAGTCAAAGCCTGAGAGATTCTCAGCATTCTGCAATACTCATGATTATTTCTGGGGGGAAAAGTTACTTTAAGTCTCTTCTTAAGGCCAAAATCTTCTGGCTGAATGAGCTATGTTTTAAGAAGGATGCTAGGAAAGGATGCATATCTATGTATAACCTTCCTTATTCTTTTCCTAAAAGGAACATTGCTCTTTCACCTTATATGTGTGAAAAAAAATAAAACCGTAAGGCATGTGCAGAATTATTTTGGAAAATATCAGTGCTTCTTACTATAATAATTTAGTAGTTTTAAGTCTTACGTGAGTTTTTGATGAAATATCCTTTTTCCAGTGGTTTAAAATATTTAATCCAGTGTTTTTCTTTGTTTAAGTAAATTTGATTAGATTTAGTTTTTTAACTCCAGGGGGAAAATAGTGTGAGCAGTTGGACAGTGAGCATGGTTGTCTGTATCTGAGTAAGTGTATTTTTCTAAAGAATCCAAAGATTTTGAGATTTTCAAAGGGTATAGACCCTAAGGGTATAGACTCTATATCCTATCAAAATGAACTTGTAATGAATCCTAATGCATTATAATATCTGCTTCATATTTTCTTTTACAACTTCAATCAGTTATTTAATAATATTGGGTTAAATACTATTATTTTAAAAAAGAGATGTATAAATAATCAGACAAAGTATATTATGTTTCCAGATTATTTATTTCCAATTAATTCAATAGCCTTGCTTGTCACTGCAAAGAAGATTAGTAAAATTATATAGAAGATTTGGTCCATGGAAGAATTTAAATATTATTTTAAATTATATCCTTAGTATAATATTAATCTCAATTTTCTTTTTGCCTCAACTGTCTGTTGTTTGGATAATGAATAGGTCGACAGAGGTCTTTTACTAGTCCAGAACCTACTAATCATAGGATCTAGGAGAAAATGCTAGCATAATTGAAAACAGGTAAAAGTGAAGGGGCTTCAAAGGCTGGATGTGTAAGAAAAGAGGGACTTCAGGGTCAAACTCATTGTGTGATTCTGCTGAATGAAAGACATATTTTGTTTCCAGGAAACATTTTATGAAATTGTTTTATAACAATTTTTTCCACAAAAATATGAGTACATAAGGTTATGTTTATCTCAATCATATATAGTTTTCATAATAAGCTAGCCCGGTATGGAAAAAAATAATATGTACATACATATGTATCTCAAGTCTCACCCTGGAACACACACATGTAGTTTATAATTGAACACAGACTTAGTATTCTTTAATAAGTCGAGCCCTCAAGAGCCTCAGAACTTTTCACACTTAGTCTATTCTCTTCCAGAACATGGATTCCTTCTGTGCTGTGAGATCATGCAGTCACTGTTCAGCGAGTCACACTTATATGTTGTCTAGCAGCTATAATTCTTGTGTTTAGCAGACTAAGCTGAAACCAGACTCTTTGTAGTTCTGCCCATTGCTCTTGGTTCATTGGTGCAACAGAGAACAGCTTTCTTTTGTCTCCCATTGGCCAGTCTTCCAAACAAGATTTTGTTAATGAGATTTTATAGTTTGACCTGGTTTAAATAATACAAAACACTATCAACCATTCTTAGTGTATTTCCTTTACCATCATGATGTTCTCTGGTCTTCAAAGCTTTCTCTCAAAGTATGCCCCAGAGAAATGAACATATGATGCCAGTGAAGATCTGAGCAGGGCAGACATTGTATTTTTTTAAATATTTTATTTATTTGACTGAGAGAAATCACAACTATGTAGATAGGCAGGCAGAGAGAGAGGAGGAAGCAGGCTCCCTGCGGAGCAGAGAGCCCTATGTGGGCCTCGATCCCAGGACCTGAGATCATGACCTGAGCTGAAGGCAGAGGCTTTAACCCACTGAGCCAGCCAGATGCCCCCATTGTATTTTTTACTCAAATCATCATTTTGAACTCGTAGCCAACTAAAGCTACTATAATGTGTTTCACATGAACTGGTGCTAAATTAAGTCTAAAGTGATGTTGTATTTGCAAAATTTCATTTTTCCTGAACCTGAAATTAAGGAGTTTGCCTTTATTTTTATTTAATTATATCTTCTGAGTTTTAGCTCTTTTCACATTGCAAGTAAACTTAGTCTTAATTCACATATACTAACTATCTCTCTCAATACTGTCTTCTAAAACTTTATATATCATAAATTCCATATCATTTTTTTTTTATGTCTCTGAACAGCATGGAGAACTGGAAATGTTTCTAGAGACATTTCTCCATGTTAAGATCAATGTATTGATTGACATTTTGGGGACAGAGATATTGAATCAGCTGTTCAATTCAATCCACATTTTTTGACCTTGTCTATGGATATAATTAGAAACTGACATGTGTTGTATTGAACCCAAGATGATGTATATTCTCTAATACAATAGATCCGAATAAAGGAAATTGGAGCTTTTAATAGAAACGCTTAAGAATATCATATTAGCCCTAAATACTCATTTATTTCATTCATACTTACAAATAATTTTTTTAGAACTCCCAGGCTCTCTCAAAACTAGCCCTGATCAGGTTCTGGGCTGCTCCTGTACCCCAGAAACTTACTATGGAAGGCCCTGTGACCCTATAACTAGTCCAAGTCACAAAACTGTCCCAAGAACTGGGTTCAAAAGTATAAACAGAAGAACTGCAGGCCATAGCAATTGGTCTGAATAAAAAGCAGAGGGACAATTTGGAGTCAAGTCATTTGCATTATTTCCTACCTCCAGAAAACCACAGTGGGGCTCTGCCAGCAGGTACTTTATCAGTCAACAGCACAGCCAGAATTATAGGACTCTTGAAATTGGGTAATTCAAGGAAGGTTTATTTACTCAAAGAGACTCAAAGGTGTGGGTAAGGGAGTACTACAGTGATGTTAGAGCCTCTCTGCTGCCTTGGCTTGATACAATAAGGGGGTCCAGCAGGCTACTGGAAGACACAGGAATATGTTGGCGTCCATACTGACCAGCCAGGCTCTAGGACACAGGGTGGAGTAGGGAGAGCAATGAACTGGAGAGTCAAACAAAAACCTCCAGCTGACAGACTGGTAATAAATATTAAAATAGTTCATGTTGTATACCCGTGAGGTCTATAACCGTCCTCTCATATCTTCTCAGTGGACTGCCACTACTGTTAATCAGCTCCTTTCTGCTGGGTCTCCTTACTTGGTTTACCCATAACTGATCATGTAAGGTATTTTATTTAATCTTTAGCAGATCAGGAAACTGAGGCTTAGCACTCCCACAGCTTAAGTGAAAGAGTCAGGGGTCAACCGTAACATATCCAACTCCAAACACTATTATTTCACTAATGTCACAAGCTCTCTGAAATGCAGTGTTTTCATCTAGGAAATGAGGATGCAATGACATTGATGTCATCTAAAAACCCTTCAAGATCTGACATTTAACTTCATTTTATTCTAAATATTAATGGTGATATAAGCCATATGTATCTGCAGAAGGAAGTGCTTGTAAATTTGCCCTTTGGGGGAGCAATTTTATTTTTCCTTTGTGGTTTATTGAATGTCAAGAACATGTAGGTTTTTCTCTATAGATACAAGGCATTTTAAACATCAAGCCAAGATTGCAAAAGACTCCACACTGGGATACATTTTCAAAACAATTTAGCCACTTTGAAATGTAAATTGGATAAGCAAAAGCACTACTGACACAGTTACTGTACTCCATGCAGAACCCTAAGCAGGTGCAAATGAGTTCACTCTGGGATAAGAACCTGCACCTGTTGGAGAGCAGCATTTGGAAGCATCCTGGTAGCAAATTCTAAAGTAGCTGGAATAGGAAGAACATATTAAATTGCAAAGGGAGATCTGAAGTGATATCTACCCATTGATGCATGTCTGTAATCATGGGTTAAAGTCTGTCTAACCTGAGTTCCTGCTATTTTTGTTTAATGACGTCTCTTCTCCATTTTGGGATGCCAGTCAAATCTGCACTGTCATAGTTCTTTGCCATGGATATCCTATGTCCGCCTGGTCACACCCTGGTGTTGAAAAGAAAATTCTTAATATGATCTGAGGCTATATTCCAAGGATTTCTACAGATAAATAATTACTTTACTCTTTATCTTTCTCTTGGTAATGGGTTTTGAGTTTCTTATAATTCAACAAGTTTTTAAGCCTTAGTTTGAGACAAAATATTAAGTCAGTTTTAATTTAGTTTATTATGCATATATAAAGAGCCCTCACTCATGTGCTAATAATTTTTAACACCTTTCTTCAGTGTCCTCTAATTTTCCTTTGGAAAGGGAAAATGTGTCTATACCTCACCAGTTTTATCTGAGTAAGAAACGATGAAGAAGAGTACTTTAAGCCAAATCCTGAATTAGGATTTATATAATAAACCCCAATCCTTCAGCAATGATCCAAAAAAAGAAGTCCTGTATTTCTTTCACATAATATGTTAGGTCAATTTCTAAAATTGTTATTTGCAATACTTTAATAATTGTCCAATGTAAAGGATACTTCTGAATTGAAGGTGCTAAAGAAAGCACAGAAATAACACTTTACTGACTCCTTCTGTCATATAATATAGTAAAGAAATAAGAATGTCCATATTGCTACTGCTACTACAGGTTATTAAAAATAAGTATTTATCAAGAAATACCAAGACTATTCTAAGAATTAATATTCAGAAAACTCAGAAACAGGTATAATATGAGTACTAACCAACCAGAAATGACATGACCATTAACAGCTCATAGGGCTGAAAAGGTGGGTGCCACCTGCATACCAGTCCTGGTGGTAGGGACCATCATTTCCCCACTTTTGTAGTTGAGGAACTGAAACTTAAAACAATTCAATAATTTCTCCAAAGTCCATAGCCAATATAAGATTGCAACATTGCCTTTTGAACCTAATTGAGTTAACTCTCGAAACTGCACTCTAACCACTCCACCACTGGCTAACCACTGGCTATCTCTGTGTAGGGCTTTGGCAAGTATTAAACAATGTGTATTGGACAAGAACATTTGCCTGTATGCATAATCTAGTAAATCCATGAGTGACTTAAGCGTTTGTAATCCAATACTATAATTTTACAAAATAGGAAGCCAAAGTCTCAAGGAATGAAGTGGTGCTTTTTCTTACGTTATGTTTTATTTCTCTGTCATTTAAAATAGCTTAAAATGTTAGATATTAAAAACATTTGCAGGGGTGCCTGGGTGGCTCAGTCGGTTAAGCACTTTTGCTCAGGTCATGATCTCGGGGTATCTCTGTGCTCAGCAGACAGTCTGCTTTTCTCTCTCCCTGTCCCTCTTCCTTTCCCCTCTAGCTCCTTTATTCTCTCTCTCTTTCTCTCAAATAAATAAATAAAATCTTAAAAAAAAAACAACTTGCACTTATTAATGTTGAACTTATTGATAGAAACACCAGGTGATATGAATAATATATCTGATGATGACTGGCCGACTATAAATATTCATTTCAAACATTATGTAAAGGTAAACTAATTTATAAACATAATTGAAATATCTCAGTCTTTGGTAGATTTGTCCTTATCAGTAAAGACAGAGGATATCAGAGGGCTATGTGGTGCTTAAGCTTGCATTTTTCACTGGTTTCCAGCAAAATCTGAAAGATTGCTAATGAAAGTGGTTGTTTGGATGTCTAACCAACAGGCAGCAAGAGAGGACCTCTTATATATCTTTCCCCTCTCTCTGAGTTTTTCAAAAGCAAAAAAAAAAAAAAAAAAAAAAAAGATTCTGGTTCTAGGCAAATGTTGCACACATAAGTTATTTGTTTTGTTTTGTCACTAAATACCTCAGCTTTTGAAACTAGACTTTATAGATCTCTTATATAGCATAGCCTTAACTCATTCTTTGCCACATCATTCATGTTTGCCAACTACATGCACCTTGCTAAAAACAAGACAACAGGCCAAAATGGAGTTGGTTATGCTCAGCCCTAATGTCACCAAACTGAGACTAACTTAATTTTAGTCTCAGTTGTGACTTCCCCAGAAATGTCCCTCAAAATGGAATCTTAAAACAGTCAATCAAGAATCACCTGATCAGGGATGCCTGGGTGGCTCAGTTAGGCCTCCCACTCTTGGCTTTCGTTCAGGTCCTGATCTCAGGGTCTTGGGATCAAGGCCACATCAGGTTCTTTGCTCAGTGAGGAGTCCGCTTGGGATTCTGTCTCTACCTCTCCTTCTGCCCCACACCCTACTTGCACATGGTCGTTTTCTCTCTCTCTCTCTTTTAAATAAATAAATCTTTGGGGAGAAAAAAAAAATCTCCTGATCAGTTCTAGTGAGGTAATCTGCCTGATAGACACCTCTCATCTTCTAAAGGAAAGAAATCTTGCAGTAACGAACCTGCTTTTTTGCTTGGTAAAACTTCTCTGTTCCTGCTCCCTTCTCCCTATAGAACTCTAATTTTGTATATCTTCTTGGAGCTACTTTCTGTCGGTATCATTGGAGGCTGCTGGATTCATGAATCATTGAATAAAGCTAATAAGATCTTTAAAAGTTACTCAGTTGGATTTTAACAACATAAATAGCCTACATATTTGGGTTTTAAAAAGTCAGTCCATTCCTTTATTAAATCTAAACTACTTTATTCTTTGTTACATTTTCACCTGATTACTTTCATTCTACATTTCCTGGGTTTGAGTTAAAATAATGTGAAGATTCTGGGGTACAGGTGAACATTATTCCTTTAAGTTTCTTTCTTTCTTTCTTTCTTTTTAAGGCACATCTAGATATATGTTAGGAAAACATGTTCTTTTGAACTAACTTGTCTGATTCGAGGAGTCAGAATGTTCATGGAGTTGTGACAGGCTTCAAACATAGGTTAGCTGAACTGTTGAGGACAGACAGTTACTAAGTCAACTGAGAGAATTTTTAAATTAAAACAACAATGAAATTCCAGTTTAACCATTTCTTCTTTATGCCATTTATTCCCTT